>NW_028322271.1:1456407-2184611 GCF_059928025.1 Delphinapterus leucas | reverse complement strand
TACACAAGCCTAACTACTCAAAATTGCCAAGGTCATGCAAGGAAAATCTGAGAAGCTATCAAACCCAAGAGGAGCCTAAGGAAACATGGCAACTAAATGTAATGTGATGTTTTGGATGAAATCCTGGAATAGAAAAAGGACATTAGGTAAAAACTAAGGAACTGGACTAATGTATGGACTATAGTAAACAATAATGTATCAATATTTGTTCACTGATTGTAACAATGTAACATACTAATATAAGTTGATCGTCACAGAGGGAAATGGGTATAGTGTATATGGAAACACTTTATACTATCTTCTCAATTTTTCTGGAAAATTAAAACACTTCTAAAAAATAAAGTCTATAAAAACGTTGTGTTTTCTTGTTTTATGATTATGTGCCTGTATTTCCTAATAAATATGTAAATTTGCTTTGCCTTCCTTGATACTGATATTAAAGAAAATACTAAGTAACTCTGAAAGAATTTGTAACTCCAATTTAACAAGCAATAATTCTGGGTATTAACTTTTTAGGAGAACCCACTGAATCAATCAAAGCAAATTGTCTTTAAAGGCTGAATTTCTTTTCAGTGTTTAATCTTTTCTATGATTAATGCATACCACAAGCATGGTTCTCTTTCAAAGGGCAGAAAACATTGCTTGTAGGCAAGGTCTAAAATACAGTGAAATATTCATGTATGATGCTATAACAACTTTAATGTATTTTATGTTTTCAAAATGATGAAGTGTTATTTCAGTCAATAAAGTATTCACTTTTATACATTTCCTACCCACCTTTTCCCAGAACACCCACAAGGAAATGATACTATCATCTGATATTAGGCTCATCAATTTAAATTGGAGTTTTTGGTAGCTGTGGTTGCCAACGGTACTGGAATGTGTGATACTTTTACAAATCCTCTCCATGGCAAAATCTGATCTTCACAAGGTAGATCACAGTACGTGCCTAAGGCCAATGACATAGAGCTTTGTAGCTAGATTACCAAGCATTTTACTTAGAGGCACAATAGAATGTAGAAAAGGCCATTTCTCCTTCTGTCTTTTTCTGCTCAAAGGTCACTCACCATCTCAGAAGTTTTCCATAAACTCAGACTATATAATGTCACTTAATGTGAATGTAGCTCAACATTCTGTTTTAGTACAGCTAATCTCACATTATTTTATTGGTCCTAAATATGTAAATCATCAGCAAAGTTTTGTACTTAACTTTTTTTTTGGATGTGGACCATTTGTTAAAGTCTTCATTGAATTTGTTACAATACTGCTTCTGTTTTATGTTCTGGTTTTTTGGCTGCGAGGCATGTGGGACCATAGCTCCCCGACTAGGGATTGAACCCACACCCCCCTGCATTGGAAGGCGAAGTCTTAACCACTGGACCGCCAGGGAAGTCCCTGTACTTAACTTTTAAGAATAATTAAAATAAGCTATTCAACACATTTTTCCTAAAAAAAAAAAAAAAAGTAATTCTTCTTAGGCTGGCCCTGGACACATACATGACTTTGCCATTTTTTCCATGGATTATTTTCTTATCTGTTCTACTGTGTCACATTTGTTCTACCTTCTCAAAAAGAAGCATTTAAAAATTCATCTACGCGTTCATGCATTCATACATTTATTAAATAAATCTACTGAACACCTACATACGGCACAGAAAAGGAGGCAGAAAACTAATCTGGGTTGCACAGAAAGTAATGAACTCAGTTAAAATTTTTGGTGAAAACAGGTGTTACTCAATCTACTGGAAATTACATTTCATTATGGGGACTCACACACTCAAGGAAAACCAAGACCTAAATAATAATAAAGTAATAAAAGCACTAGCCATTTACTGAGTGCCTGCTTTTACCTGACTCTGAAACTCTAAAATCATTACGGATGTTTTGAGGATTGTCTGATATAATTGCAATTTCTATTTTACAGATGAAAATAACAAGGTTCAGAGACATTAGGTTACTTGCCTAAAGTGAAGTGGCCCAGAAACTACACAACTGGAAATTGAACCTTAGATTTCATAATGCCAAAATCTGTGCTTTTAATCACAATGTGTGTGTGTGTGTGTGTGTGTGTGTGTGAGAGAGAGAGAGACAGAGAGAGAGAGAGAGAGACAGAGAGAGAGAGAGAGAGAGACAGAAGAGACAGAGAGATAGAGAGAGAGAAAGAGAGAGAATGTGTTTAATAGAGAACTTCTGAGAAATGGCAAGAAAACTGCCAGGTACCCATAAAACACTAATTTAGGAGCTTCTTACTATACAAGTAATTGTTAATCATATGGCTGAACTAAGGATCTCTCACTTTTGAACTAAGAAATCAAAAGCTTCCAGAAGTTGAGTCTAAATTTTACACTTACATAAGATACTTCATACAGAATGCTAAAGTATACTAACTAAAGAGTTCTGAAAATACTGGAAGCATTCATACTAGTATGATTTCATAATGTGGATAATAGAGGATTTAAGAAATTGGCAGATGCAACTGCAGACTCATTTCTTATCATTTCTGTGAAGGGCAAGATAAATCAATAAAATGAGAAAAATGAAAAAAGAATGGCTAGCAATTTTAGGTAGTTTGCTTCATCTCCTACTAGGAAAGACTAAGCAAAAAAAAAAAATTCTCGGAATTTTATTTTGAAAGCACCTACAACTGTATATGGTCTTTTTATACCAAAAAACTTGGAATTATGAACTGTCAAATAAGTCTAATCTTCTCTGATGATAAAATTGCTGGCTTTATTTGAAACTATGAAATGAAAAGTGAGGTAATAATCAGAAATTCTTAAGAAAAGGAGTAGACAAAACAAAATTCTAAGAGTTGTGTCAAAAAATATTTTGAAATGAACATAAAATCCCCATTACTGGTACAGAGCTTTTAAAACTTTATCTTGGTTTTAAGTTTTAATAAATATTGATATGTTTACATAATTACTGTCATAAGGAAGACACAATTTTAGGTCAGCTTTCTTCATTCTTTCTTTATTAAGCATTATTTTATTTTGCTCCATCATCTTGTAATTATAATATAGTAACTGTGTCACTTTCTACTAAGTGGATATAATTTCCTAAACTGTTTTCCTATTCTTAACAATTAAAGGTGTTTCCAATGTTTTGTTATTACAAATGACATGACAATGAGCATCTTTATATAATAATTTTCTGGATTATAAATTATTTATCGGCATAAGCTTCCAGAATTAGAATTAATGTGTAAAAAGCTATTAACATTTTTATCTTGCTAGACATTGCCAAATTACTTGTCAAAAGATGGAACCAAATTATATTGCAAAAATCTTTGCCAACAGAAAACATTATATACAATTTTTGATTTTGCTGAATTATTAAGTTGGAAACCTATGTTCCATTTCTTTGAATTCTTTGATAACAGGGTGCTGCTGGAGGCTGCGAGGGCAGCCATGTCCATGAAGGCTCCCCAGAGTTGGAGCGGGGAAGTGGAAAAAGGTAAAAAAAAAATACTAATTGTATTTTCCCTCGATTGTTATCTCTCATTCTTTTCTGCCTCTGTGTAACTTATATCCAGGTAGCTGGAGAAACATCATGTGGCAGGGAAAATTGGTATTCCAATAAATTAATAAACACCAACTTCAAATGGATTTTCAAAACTGGAAATATTGCTCTGACTTACAGTAAGTTCTTTCTAATTCTCCTTAAGGACTATTTTCTTAGAAGCTTTCCCTACCCTCCTCAAATTTCCCTCCATCCTCTCTACTTCCTTCACTCTGAGCTGGTGAGGCGCTTCCTAACTCATTAGGAACACAGAAGTCAGTAAATAGTCCACTGCCAAATCCGTTAATTCATTAGCATTTGCATTGATCTTTGTATTCCCTTGCACTACAGGAGTTCAAGTTCAAAAGCCACGTGCACTAGAGATAGCATTTCATTTTCTCTCATCTTCTCAAGTACTTCACAGCACTGCATTTTCTACAACCCATCTACTCCTTATGAATGATTCTTGCCAAAATTCAACCTCATTCTAGACTAGTAACTCCAACTTAAAATGTTAAAAACTATACGTGTAACACGAAAGCCTCCCTCCTCCTCTAATCCCTGCATATCTTCTTTAGCCAATTCATGTCTGAACTTTTCAAAATTGTTATCATCATATATTGTTTCCATTTCCTCACGTCCCATTTACTCTATAATTTACATCCATCTGACTTCCCTCACCGTAATCTCTCTGCCCACTGTCCTGAAATTTTACTTATGAAGGTCACCAGCGATCTCCATGTCAGTATAGCCAATGAATAGTTTTTGTCCTATTTCTAGGCTCTTTCCTTCTTTAAAAAAGAAAAAGAAAAACAAAAACCATTCTTTTTCCTCTATCCTTTCACACTCTCATCATCTTCTGTCCTGGTATATTTTACTGGCTTTCCGTGTTTAATCTGATCTCTAACATTCTATGAGTTTCCTTTATCTTCAGTGGAATAAACCCCTATATGAAGGATTATTCTCAACAGTTAGTTCTCATAATAACAGTACTAGTAGCAGCAGTCAATACTTCTATAATGCTTATCATGTGCCAGACACTATTCTAAGACACTGTTTAAATACATATATATAGACACACACACACACACACACACACACACACACACACATATGAAGTTTTCCTCCTCATAGGCGTATGAAATAAGCCGATTATTATACCCATGTTACAAATGAGAAAACTGAGGCAATGAGAGGCCAAGGTCACATGATCAGTACTTGGTGAAGCCCCCGCCTGAGTTAATGCTGGAACTTTAGAGGAGACAAGTTAAATAATGTCTCACCGATTGGCCTTAAAAGTGAGCAACATTTAATTAATGACTTGTGAAAGTATCAGAAAAAAAGGGGACATTTTAAATTGAATGGGATCTACTAAGTCATGTATCAGTAACTAAGAATGACTCTTATTGAATGAAATTATTTTTCATTATTCTTTTGAAAGAAGAATAATCTTGTGTTAGTGTTTCAGTTTTTTTTTTCATCCACATATTTATTCTTTATTAGACACACATTTCCTACACACCTATGTGCCAGTGTCTGCTGCAAGCCTTGGAAGCAAAAAATTACAAAGTCCCTGCTCTTAAGCAAATGTCCAGTGGTGGAGGAAGACAGAGTAAACATGTAAATAAATGTTGTACAGTGACAGAAATACGACTGGACAAAGGGATGGAGAGGCACTGAGGAGGCAGGTCTCTTTGGTCAAGATAGTAGTGGTGGCGTTTGAACCGAGGCCTTAACGATAAGAGGGAAATTGGTCTGGGTAGATGGATTAGCCAATCTAAAGCTGGGAGAGCAAGAAGTAGAGCTTGTTGCATCTGAGGGACTGAAAAGGACAACTGTGCCTCGAGCCCCATGAAGGTCAGGGAAAGATGTAGTAAGTGACCAGAGCACATGGTCTCTGTGAGCCTGGCTAAGTAGTTGAAAATTTCATCTCTTTACAATAGATAGCCTTTAGAGGTTAGAAGCAGTGCAATAACAGCGTCTGATTTGTGCTTTTTAAAAGACTACTTTGACTGTTGAATGTCCTACAAAAGCAAAATACCTGTGTCTCTATGAAGCGCAGATAGTAAATTTTAAAAAGCCCAATGAGCTCATAAGCAGTTGGTTTACTAACTGTTATCATTTATCTTAACTAGACTTCATTAATAGAAGCTTGGTGACCTTGGGGTCCTGGGACATATTAGATTAGGGCAACCCAGCTATTTTCAAATAGTGTGATTTGAAAAATTCTTGAAATTGTTAGGGTCCAGGAAGATTATTTTATTGCTGGGGCTGGATGGGAAGTTTAGAATAAGAAAAGAAAGTATGATGGCTGGCTTCCATCTATTCTCCCTTTCTCTGGGAGAAATGATGGTGGGGTGACTACTTTGCTGTTGACCCAATGCTTCAATTTCAGAGCTGGTTCAATCCAGTAACTATTTGCTGAACAACTATTATATGTTAGGCACCCAGCTGGAACTGGGAATATAAAGAGAATAATTAATAAGAAAAGCAGGTATTACTAACAAGAGACAGGCACTGTGCTAATGCTTAACATGCACCATCTCAAGTTACATTAATTTACACACTAACCATATGAGGTAGATGCATTTATTATACCATTTTCCAGGTGAGAAATCTAATCCCTTTAAGGGGCTGAAGTCACTTCTCCAAGGTTACACAGCTAGTTAGGGGCATAGGCAGTATTTGGACTCAGGTCTGGTATCAGCACCAATTCTCTTAGCCATTATGCTCTCTAAGGACCTTACTTGAGAAGTTCAGATTATACATATATGGGTACAACCAACCCTAAGACCATCTGGCAAAACTGGCTGCTTGAGAAGTCCTGGATTTATGTAAGATGCTCTTGGAATGGAGAAGATCGTGAAGGAGGGTTCCCAAAACACACTCTCTATACTAAGGGGCAACAGAAGAGAGAAAGAATTAGCCTACAGCGGTATGATATTGAGGACCAAGAAACAGTGTTTCTCTCTTTTGTGAACAGTTATGAAATTATTTCTACTTCAGAATATCAGAAAGAAATCACAGGACTATGGACAGTTTGCTGAGCCACCCTATCTATCTTAGCGTGAATCCTGGCAGGTGTAGAGCTCATAGTATGACCCTGGCACCTAAGTGTAGTTAAGTAAGCTTTCATTTTTCTTCGGCCTTAAAGCAAAGCAGCTTTCTGATAGGTATAATTTAGGAAAGTCTTCCAAGAAAATAGTTAAAGTCCACTTTAAATATCTCAGAGAAAAGCAATTTTGCAAAAGATCTATCAGCAAAAGCAAGGCCAAACACACCAATTATTTAGTGAGACTTCTATTGTTATATCATTGCTCATGTTGTTTCTTTATGCATTTACCTGGAAGAAGGCTTTTAATGTTCAACAATTCTCAAAGAGATAAAGACCCACACTGATGTGCCAGAAAGAGCTTTGCCCTGGAATTAGATCAGTTTAGGTTTGGCTACTTACTAGAATTAGGTAACATTCTTAATCTTTCTGAGCCTGTCTCCTATCTGCAAATAGGGATACCACTATCTATTACAGAGGGATGTGGTTAAATTAAATGACACATGTAAGTGAAATACATCCTTCCAGACTGAGAACATACCTAGTAAATGTTAAGTGATCTGCAAATATTCTGCTTTCTTGAAACGGATGAAACCTGTTATCATGATTTTAACCAATAGTCTAAATATCAAGACAATATTTAGTTAAAAGTTATAGTTGTTCTTTCACTGTCCACCTGCATTTTGACATATTCTAACATATTCTCCTTGATAAATTGTGTCAATATTAGTAACATTTGTCATTTCAGCTATTACTGTTCATATGTTTAAAATATTTCAATGTGATATAAGTCGTTACTCAAAGGGATGCCTAGCTGGCTTTGTCAAAGATTTAGTTTAAGTAAAAATAAAAGACTCATTTTCACCAAGTTTGATTGAACAGTGTATTCATTAACTGTATGAACTTTCTGGCCAACCCAATACAGTAGCCAAGACATGGAAACAACCTCAGTGTTTTCTTGTGGATGAATGGATGAAGAAAATGGGGTGCATACAACCTACTATTATTCAGCCATGATAAAGAAGGAAATCTGGCTATTTGTGACCACATGGGTGGGTTTGGGGGGCATTATGCTAAATGAAATGTCAGACAGAGAAAGATAAATACTTTATGATCTCATATGTGAAATCTAAAATACTGAACTCATGATAGAAAGAATGGAATGACGGTTGCCAGAGCTGGGGGCTGGAGGTGACGAAAATGAGGGAAGATGATCAAAAGGTAAAAACTTCTAGTTATAAGACAAGTGAGTAATGGTGATGTAATGTACAGCTCGGTCACTACAGTTAACAATACCGTATTTTATGTTTGAAAGTTGCTAAGAGAGTAGATCTTGAAAGTTCTCATCACAAAGATAACATATGTAATTATGTGAATTAAGGTTAACTAAACTTATTGTGGTAATCATTTCACACACACACTATATATATTAATCATCACATTGTACACCTTGGACGGATACAATATTATATATCAATTAAATTTAATTTCCGTCTGGCCCGTCATTTTCCAAAGGCCACTCAAGATCAGGGGACAGAACGCCTCCTCTCCAAGTGTCCTGCCAGCCCACCCACTCAAGATCAGAGGGACAAAATGCCTCACTAAAACAAAACAAAAGAGAAACACAAAAAAACTGGAGAGAGGGAGGAAAGGGTGCCCTGAAAAATAAAAACAAATTTTAAAAACTAAGTACGTTGACAGAGCTAAGAATAAACTACCAGGAAAAAGAAACCCTACGTGTCAGATCCTAAAGTACAGAAGGGCAAGCCCGCCGGCAGTCCAGGCCCGGGGGGACCGGGGTCCCCAGCCCTGCAGAGCCAACCGCAGACCGGCTCAGGCGCCCCTCGGAAGCGCGGGGTCCCCGCGGCCGAGTCGGCGCCCCCGGCCGGCGCCGGCTCCCCTCTGCCCACCCTGCGCGCGGGGGCTGGAAACTGCCGCGGAGAACCACGGCGGGGCGGGAAGGGGGGCTCCAAAGAGGGTCTAGCGACTCGAGTCGCTCCGTTTCTCGGTGGGCTCAGCGCGCGCCGTGGGGGAACAGGAGCGGGGGTCCGGGAGGAGGGGACGGGCGGCACTTACGTAGACCGGCAGCGGCCACGGGTAGACGGCGGGCTCGGTCCCCAAGAGCGACTCCAGCCTCAGCTCCAGCTTCTCCCCCATTCCTTCGCGCGCGGCACCCGCACCGCGCTAGTCTGGCGGTTGGGGGAGGGGCGCGGCGCCACCGCCGGGGGCGGGGCAGACGGGCAGGCGGGAGGCTGAGGGGAGGGGGCCTGGCCTGGGCCCCAGCTGCCGCCGCCACACTATCGTCCGGCCCCCGGCTCCCTCTTTGTGCTCACAGGCCCGGGGCCTCCAGCGCTGCTGCGAACTCGGGCCGGCGTGAGGCGACCACAATGAGCCGGGGGCCGGGCTGAAACACTCCCGGCGCGCGCGGCCCGCCCCGTGGACTCGCACGCTCTCACGCACGCACGCTCCCACGCACGCACGCTCCCACGCACGCACGCTCCCACGCACGCACGTACGCACGTCATCGGCTGCCCCTGGCCACACCCACCGGCCCGAAGTGGGGACCCGGCCAAACCTCTCAGGGCCAGTGGTGGCGAGTTCGACTCCCGACCTCGACGTACCGTGACACAACCCCTCCCCCCCAATAATAAGACTATAATTCCTATTAAATATGACAGCTGGAATCCCGGCTTCTGTTCACAAAATTGCCGTGTATTTAGCCTATGCTAGGCACCAGACCGCGGACGCTCAGTACTGGCCAAAAAGGAAATGCCCTGCCCTCATAGCACTGCTATTTTAATTGGAATAGTAGTGACAATGGTCAAGGGAGAAAATAAAGTGTCATCATCGCCACGGGGATGGTTAATCTCATGTGCGCACTGCGTGGGGCCCCGACAACCACAAACATTATTCCAGATGTGGCCGGGAAGGTATTTTTCAGAAGAGATTAACACTGAAATTGGTCCACTTTGCGTAAAGGAGGAACGAATACAAGGAATTTATATATGCAGTACATATATATTTTTATTCTACATGCTTTTCTATGTAGGTGTATATGTGTGTCTATATGTATGTACGTGTATGTATTGCATATATTATATGTGTATGTATGTATACTGTATATATACACACCTAAATATCTTTCTATGTGTGTATATATGTATGATATAGACGTACCTAGGTGTGTATATTGCATATGTTATACGTATGTGTACATACTGTATATACACAAACGATGCATTTCATATGTGTGTATGTATAGTGTATATGTATGTGTCTATTGTATACATTACGTGTATATGTGTGTATACATACTGTATATATACAAACTATGCATTTTATATATATGTGTGTATATATGTATTTGCGTATTGTATATACTATATGTGTATATGTCTGTATGCGTACTGCATATATACACAGCTGTATATTTTTGTATGCGTGTACATATGTACGTGTGTGTGTATATACACACACACCCTACGGATTCTGTTTGTCTGGAGAACCCTCACTGATACGGCCACTTATGACAATTGAGCACCTGCTCTTTGCCAGCCAGGGAGCCAAACGCTTGTCCTTTCTGTGTCTCACTTAAGTGTCACATGTCCCGGGAGGGAAGGTGATGCCGCTCCTACCAGTTGAGGTGCCTCAGGGTCAGAGAGGTGCACAGGGCGGGGGGCTGGAGCCTGGTGGAGCCCAGGTGGAGTTCTAGCAGCAGTACAGCCTAGCAGTCCCACTTCCCCGGGTGCCTCTCACAAAGACGCCGAGGGAGAGACGGGGTCTGAAGGAGGGGATGAGGAAGCTTCCATGGGTCTGCAAGCCCAGACCAAGGCTGACTCGTCAAGGGTGTTAGAGGTCAGGACTCTGGTTACCCTGGGAATGGGGTTACACAGAGCCATTCCCATTCGGAAAAAGTATCCATTCTGCTCTTGTTTGTCTGTTTACCCCCCTCCCCCAAATCTTTTAAAAACAGGTTCTCTTGGTTGCTGGGAGCACACAAGGGGAAGTTGTGTGTGAGGGGGTGTGATCCAGGGGGCAGGGAGGATAAGCCCCCCACTCGTACGGCCAGGCGTGGCTCAGCTTTGTGAGCTAAGGATGGCCTGCGAGGTCCCAGAGAGAAGGGTCCCTGCTCCGTCCCTGCTCCGTCCTTGCTCCGTGCACCCCATTCCCAGCCTGAGAAGTCCAGAGCCCCCCGCCCCCGCACACACACACACCAGGGAGGAGAGCCAGTCACAATGGCTCCCAGGCTCCGGCTCCAGGGCTCCCGGCACTAGGAGCTATTTTCAGCTTTCATGCCCTAGGACACGGTCAGAGCTATTGTCTCCGGAAACTGTCTGTCTCTCGCCCGCCCGCCATCCCTCCCTCCTCCGCCTTTTCCCCTCCCGCTCCAGCTGTCCTGCCCTCCACCCTGCATTTCTACACAGGGTGGCTCACAGACAGCTGCTCCCCGTGCCCACCCGCCACCATTCGATGGATGTCAAAGCAAGCCCTGGGGACTTCCCTGGAGGTCCAGCGATTAAGACTCCGAGCTTCCACTGCAAGGGGTGCGGGTTCAAAGCCTGGTCAGGGAAATAAGATCCCACATGCCGCCCAGCACGGCCAAAGAAATAAATGAGTAAAAAATAAAGTTATAGTGATGAAACAGCCCTAGTGGTGCAAGGATGGGACGTATAGCTCTATGGTAGAGAATAAAGGTCCAGAAACAGATAGATGAGAACTTGATATGACAGAAAGTGAGGAAATTAAGGAGTTTTCAATAAATGGCATTAGGACAATTGCATATCTATGTGGGGAAAAGTAAATTAGAAAAAAAGAAAACAAGCAAGCCCTGGTCAGGTGTGACCTTGGGCCCAGGGCCATTGGCACACGTTGTCGTGTGGGACGTTCTTCCTTAGACTCCTCCCTCCCTCCTGTGTCACTGTCACTTCCTCCAGAACCTTCCTGGACTCCCCTACACAAGCCCGGGGTGTGCCCTCACCCGCCCACCCTGGATCACCGGAATTCCAATCCTGGCCCACCCTTCCCCGCCAGGTGAAGAACTGTGCCTGGTCAGTAAGACCGTAGAGGTCCTTGGCCATTGCTATTGCAGTTGGAATTGTTACTGTGTTTACACAGGGTGACCAACACCCGCCCCCACTTTGCCCAGGACCGCTCAGGTTTGAGCGCTGGAACTATGGGGAAACCCTCATTTCTGGGGAACCCAGAAGGCTGGTCAGCCTATTTAGGATGGATCTTTCACTTGATATCCCAATCCCCGAGAGCCAGAAAGGGAATCTCCCCCTTCCTTCCATGGTAACCTTCATTCATTCATCCACTCATCCCTTTATTCAACTCCTTTATTCAGCAAGTATTTATGAAGCATCTACTACATAGCAGACACTCTTCTAGGTGCTGGGGACAGTAAACTGAGAAGGTGTGATTTCTTACATGGGGATGATGTCTCGGAGACCACTGCAGGGCATGGGAGGTGGGAGAGGGAAGGGGCAGTTCTAAGTGCAGGCTCTGACGGGATTGGGGCAGACCTTGCCCTAAGCCAGGCTGGTTGCTTCAACACAGCTGTCCTCACCCAGGGCCATCCTGCTTCCGCCTCCCCCAGTTCTTCAGTGATGTCTGGGGAAAATCTGTGGTTGTCACAACTCGGGGGGAGGGGACCCTGGAATCAAATGGGTGGGGACAGGGATGCTGCTGAACCCCACACAGTGCCCAAGAGGGGCCCCCAGCAGAGAATGACCCGCCCCAAATAACCCCAGTGCCATGGGGGAGACCCTGCACTAATATTATTCAGACCCGCTGGGGCCCCGAGATTCCTGCACAGGCTGGGACTCTAACCGGGTCACCTCTGTATCCCGAGGTGACCTAGAGTGGGGCAGCCAGGAGGGCTGAGTATCAGGGATGAAATGACCAATCTCTGTGCCCACTCTCCCCGCCACACCCCAGGGTCGATGGCCTCTATCTCCTCCCTGTGCAGCTAGCTTCTCCCTGAGCCATTTCTTCTTGTCAAGGTCCCTGTCGCAGGTTGTGTTCCCAGAAGATGACGTTGAGAGCAAGGATTGGAGTGCAGGTGGTTGATGTGAGACGTGCAGAGAACAGATACAGCTGCCATAGGGTCCCGCAATTCCACTCCTGGGCATAGATCTGGAGAAAACTCTAATTCAAAAATATACATACACCCCTGGGGTTTCCCTGGTGGTCTAGTGGTTAAGACTCTGTGCTTCCAGTGCAGGGAGCATGGGTTCCATCTCTGGCCAGGGAACTAAGATCCCACATGCTGTGTAACAAAAAAATAAAGAAAGAGAGAGAGAAAGAAAGAAAGAAAAAGAAAGAAAGAAAGAAAAAGAAAGAAAAAAAGAAAAAGAAAGAAAAGATACATGTACCCCAATGTTCATTGCATCACTATTTATAATAGGCAACATGTGGAAGCTGCCTAAATGTCCACTGATGGGTGAATGGATAAACAAGATGTGGTACATATATACAATGGAATATATTCAGCCATAAAAAGAATGAAATAATGCTATTTGCAGCAACGTCGCGGATGGACCTAGAGATTATCATACTAAGTGAAGTAAGTCAGAAGAGAAAGACACATATATGATCTCTCTTATATGTGAAATCTAAAATACGACACAAATGAACTTGTCTACGAAACAAAAACAGACTCACAGACATAGAGAACAGACTTGTGGTTGCCAAGGGGGAGAAAGAGTGAGGGAGGGTTGGATTGGGAGTTTGGGGTTAGCAGACGCAAACTATTAAATATAGGATGGATAAGCTACAAGGTCCTACTGTCTAGCACAGGGAACTATATTCAATATCCTGTGATAAGCCATAATGGAAAAGAAAAAGTTTTATTTATAGGTTCCATCCCTAACTGAGCTGGCCCATCCCCTCCCATGGTTCTAAGTGCAGCCCGAGGCTGCAGACTTCCCACCACGCTCTTCAGCTCCAGAGCAAGCCACCTGCAAACCAGCCGCATCTTCCCAGGGGCTGGCAACTCTCCTTTGCTACTGATTCCAAGACACATCCAGATAGCACAAATGTGACCATGAAAACAAACTCAGCCATGTTCAAATCAGGGAAATAACATTCTTATCTCTGTTTAGTAGTTGCTTAATTTTAGAATAGCTTAAAGTTACAAAAAAGTTGCAAAGATCTGTACAGAGTGTACAGAGTGCTGTGGACCCCCGACCCAGTACCCCTATTTCCAACACGTTAGTACTTTAGTACGTTAGTACGACATGCTTATCCAACTAAGGAACCGAGATGGATACGTTATTATTAACTGAAGTCCACACTTTATTAGAATTTCCCTAGCTTTCCCCTAACATCCTTTTTCTGTCCCAGTCTCCTCTGGGCTGTGACATTTCTCAGACGTCCCTGGGTTTTGATACCTTGAAAGTTTTGAAGAGGATTGGTCAGGTATTTTGTCCCTCAATTTGTTTGTCTGTTGGTTTTCTGATGTTTTTCTTATGGTTGCGCTGGAGTTATGGGGTTTGGGGCGGAAGATGCAGACAGAGATAAAAATGTCATTCTCCTCAGGTCACATCATCAAGGATACACACCATCAAGGATACACACATCAAGGATACACACCGTCAACGGGACTTGTGACAAACAATTTTACCCTTGATCACCTGGCCAGTAGCGTCTTTTTTTTTTTTTTTTTTTTTTTTTTTTGCTGCGTTGGGTCTTCATTGCTGCACACGGGCTTTCTCTAGTTGCGGTGAGCAGGGCCTCCTCTTTGTGGCGGGCACGTGCTTCTCATTACAGTGGCTTCGTTTCGGAGCACGGGCTCTAGATGTGCAGGCTTCCGTAGTTGTGGCATGGGGGCTCAGTAGTTGTGGCTCCCAGGATCTAGAGCGCAGGCTCAATAGTTGTGGCCCACGGGCTTAGTTGATCTGCGGCACATGGGACCTTCCCGGACCAGGGCTCGAACCCGGGTCCCCTGCATTGGCAGGTGGATCCTTTTTTTGTTTTCTTTGTTCCGTTTGGAACCAAAACTTTAATCCCAAGGAGTCTCACAAAACATATTACAAATGACAGCATGAAAAAAAAAATTGCACAGTAACTCAAAGTTCAGCTCTACAGTATACTCTTTATCTGGCAGGACATTGGTATCTTGATAATCTCAACTTCCAAAAAACTTTACAAGGAGCTATGTATTCATGTACAGCAATCACAGAGGGGACTTATGACCTAACTCAAAGGTAAACTAACTTCCTTGAAACTTCTTAGATGCTAAACTCACTGGACAACCTCTTGTCCAGTGTGAAGACTAGTGGAATTCTTAAACCTCTCATCTAGGGTAAGGGTGCGGCTTTCATTTCTACCTGCTGGCTTGTGTTCACAGCACCTTTTAAAGACTGCTTGCTTGACTACAGCTGCATACCACATCCCAGCTACAGAAAGTCTTTTCAATGTTTGCCAGTGTTGTTTCCATAATAATAAACATCACACTTTAGGTGGGCAGGAGTTAGAGTTTTATTATCAGTCTAGGCAAGACCAAAAATTCAAAGCAAATTCAATTCTGCTTAAGAGAACACTGTAAAGAAACAATTCTTCATATTACATGCCTCATATGACCCATTTCAAACCATAGAGAATGACACCTTTATGTGTCACTGTCCCAAGAGACAAACAAACGGGAACAGCTAAAACATTTAAAAAGTGCATCAAGCTTCGGAAGTCTCAAACGAAACTTGAATTTTCTGTACATACTCCTGTCAAATGAAGGTATTTCCTGTGCACCACTCCTCTTGCAAAGTGGTCTGCTATTTCCTTTCATTTGACCTGGATCGGCTAGGAGACCTAGAGAAAGATCGGGACGGCTTGCGATTTCTCTCCCGGGACAGTGATCTCTCTCTTCTCCTCTATCTACTAAAGGGACCTGCTCCGGCTGCGGGAGAAGCTTCTCCGTCTTGGAGATCTGTGGTGAGGGGGAGGACTCCTCCTCCGATAATCATCTCGAGGGCGACGACCCCAAGAAGGAGGCGGCCACGATTTCGACTTCTCCCTTCCCCATTCGACAGGTCCACTCTTACTCGGCAGCCACAGAGTGTTCTCCCGTCTACTTCTCAGACAGCATCCGCTGCATCTCGGGGATCTTCATTTTCAACAAGAGTGAAGCCGGGAGGGTTTTTAGCAACCCACACACTTCGGAGTGGTCCATAATATCCTAAAGCTCCTTCGAATTCAGTCTTGTTACCACTGTTTCCAAGACTCCTTACATAAACGTTCCAGTCCAACGGACAGGAATCCCGATGCAAGACCCTCCTGGCTCCTGGCTTTCATGGGCCACACGGTGATCCCGGGCCTCTAGAATCTGGCAGCTGAATCGGCTCGCACAAGCTGCCCTGTGGGGATGCTTTTCCCCCTATGTGTCCAGCCCGGGGCCATGCTGTCTAGGCCCGACCTCCAGGGTGACAGGGTGAACCCCAGGTCCCTGGAGCAAACACTCAGAGCCCTGGTGACCAGACTCAGGGGGCTGGGGCGGCAGCTGGACATGTGTGGCCACCCTGGTGGTGTTTGGCCCCATCTGCAGTTCCAGTTCCAGCTGAGAAAGAGCCTCGCTGTGTTATTTTCTCCTGGTTGTGTAAGGATCCCCGGTGTCATTTGACAGAAATGTAGATGGTGTGTTCTTTCTCTCTTTTCTCCCTGCTTCCTCTCGTCCCTCTCCTCCTCCCTCTCTCCCTCTCCCTCTGTCCCTCACTCTCTTCCCTCTCCCTCTTTCCTCTGCGTCTCTCTCTTTCCCTCTCTCCCTCCCCCCTCCCTCTCCCCCCTCCCCGTCCCTCTCCCAACTCCCTCTCCACCTCCGTCTCCCCCTTGCTCTCCCCCATCCCTCTCCCTCTCCCTCTCCCCCCTCCCTCTCCATCTCTCTCTCCCTCTCCCTCCACCTCCTTCCCTCTCCAGAGAGGGAAGGAGGTGGAGGGAGAGGGAGAGGGAAAGAGGTAGAGGTAGAGCCAGAGCGTGCGGAACAGGGAAACAGGGACAGGGAGAGAGGAAGGGAGAGAGGGAGAAGGGGAGACGGAGAGGGAAAGGGGGAGAGGGAGAGGGGGAGGGAAAGAGGGAGAGAGAGAGAGGGACAGGGAGAGAGGGAGGGAGAGAGGCAGAGGGAGAGATGGAGGGAGAGGGAGAGTGAGAGGCAGCGAGGTAGAGGGAGAGAGGGAGAGAGAGAGAGAGAGAGAGGGAGAGCGGTAGAAGTGCTGAGGAGGGGGGCTCCCTCCCCCTCCCACTCCCATCCTCTCCCTACTGCTTTCTCTTTTTTCTGCTTCAACAAACCCCAGGCGCCTTTTAGATCAGCCCTGAAGTCAACGTTGATGCTTGGACAGCCTGACCTCTCCGCTGACTTCCAGCCCAGGACCACCGCTGGGAGATGAAGTCTGCGGGGCCCTGGGCGCAGGCTGCACAGGCACCTCCTCTGATGCCCAATCTCTCCTCGTTTACGAGGCAGCCGACACTCCCCTCCCTGACTCCCCAAGATTTGGGGCCTTTTTAGTATGTGTCGATAATGCCATGAGCGACTATTTAACTCTTCCACGAGGACCCATCTCCCAAAATGCAGTGGTTTTCAGCCTTGGCTGCACTCGAGAACCCCCAGGGAAGGGAGAGACGTCTCTCCCTCCCTCTCTCTCTCTCTCCCTCTGTACGTCTGTCTACCTCTCTCCCTCTCCCTCTCCCTCTGGGGTGATGCCCGATGAGCTCAGAATCGCAGATGGACCCCCCCATCCCCTCTCTGTGGCTTGCATGGGGGATGCACCTTCTCACTGTGGCCCGGGCATGGCCTTGACATTCAGACATCGGGTCCTGCATGGACACTTGTGTTTGTTCCATAGCGCATGTGGCTGCAGTCTGTGCTTCTGTAGATGCGGGCTGTGCGTGAGCCCTTCATCTTCCCCGCAGACACCACTGGTGCTCGCTCGGCCTCGCGGGGGATGCGGGGGGCACGGGGGACAGTCTTGTGTCCCCACCTTCTTGGGCTGCAGACAGGCCACGCTGGTGCTGTGGTGACTGGGGGCTCCCAGGAGAACCCCGCTGCAGACCGGAGAGGTGGCCCCCGAGAAGGTGGCGTACGCCTGGGGCCGGGCCTCATCAGTGAGCCACGGGCCACCTGCGGCAACAGGTGTCTCACCGTCCAGGGGCTGGGTGTTCGGGCGCCGTGGGGTTGAGCTACTGTCTGCACGGCAGCCGTGTTTGTCTTGTTGAGCCCGGGGAGGCCCCTTGGTGGCTCCTGGAGAGCCTGGCCGCATTTCTTCCTGCCCTTGGCCTTAGAGCCCATCACGTTCATGCCGTTTCTGCTTCCAAAAGGACCTGTGTTAATAAAGACCACGTGTTAGGACAGCACCAAAGTGTCTAGAAATCCGGGCCAGGAGGAGGAGGGAGGGGGATTGGCTGTGCCCGCCAGTGGCCTGGGAGCCCTGCCCGCCTGCAGAGACCTGGCCCGGGGCCCGCGGGGAGGGCGTGGCCCTCGGTCCCCAGCGCCTTCCGTCTCTGGCTTCCAGGAGAACTGCGTGATCCTCAGGGAGCCGGTGAGGCTGCAGGCCCTGAAGTCCCGCCTGCTGGGGTTCCGCACCATGCCGACTCTGTGCTGGAGATGAACACGGACAAGACCAGCCAGGTGGTGGCCACTGTCCTAGGTAACACCGCCTCCCCCTGAGTCCCAGTGGGGACGGGGTCAGGCGGACCTTGACCGGACGTGGTGCTGCCTGAGACCCCACTGTGTCAGCCCTTGGGGGTCACCTTCCCAGACCCTTCATTCTGCCTCGAGGGGCACAGGGTCGGGGGTGGCTGGGGGGCCGCCCCAGGGACGTAGCCGAGCCTCTCCCCTCCGCCCGCAGGTGAGCTGGCCCAGAAGCTGAAGCCCCTCGGGGAGCAGGAGCGGCCGTGATCCTGGAGCTAAAGAAGGCCGAGTGCCAGAGGCGGGGCCTGCACTTTGACGGCCCCATCAACGCCTGGGACCTGCGCTACTACGTGAACCAGGGGGAGGAGACGCGCTACCACGTGGGCCAGTACCTGCTCAATGAGTCCTTCCCCGTGCAGGCGGTCACACGCGGGCTGCTGGGCATCTCCCAGGAGCTGCTGGGGCTGACCTTCGACCTGGAGGAGGGCACCAGCATGGGTCACGAAGACGTGAGGCTCTAAACGGTCTGGGACGCGGCCTCGGGCAAGGTCATCCATCGGCAAGTTCTACCTGACCTCTATCCTCGGTGCGTGCGTGGGGGAACCTGTCCCCGGTCGGCCGTGGGCCGGGGCTCCTCTGTGGAAGCGGGGCCCCATCCACGTCCCTCCGCAGGGTGGGGAAGTCCGGGCACGCGGCCTGCTTCGGCCTGCCTACAGCACGATGGGAGCTGCCAGATCGCCATCGTGGCCACGGTGGCCAACTTCACCAAGCCTACGCCCAACCTGCCCTCCCTGCTGCGGCACGATGAGCGGGAGACCAACTTCCACGACGTCGGGCATGCGATGCACCAGCTCCGCTCCCAGGCGCAGGGCTGCAGGCAGGGGGCGGGGAGGGCCCGGGCATGCGTGGTCCTCAGGCAGGCCCTCGCCGCGGGATTCTTTCACTGACATCACCCCACACGTGGTGACGCCCTCGGTGTCAGCTTCCATCATCAAACCCCAGGCACTGGGCGCGTAAATAACGGAAATGGATGTCCTCGAGGCTCTAGAGGCTGGAAGACCCAGATCAAGGAGTCAGGGCTGGTTCCCTGCATGTTAAATACATGTACTCAAGAGTTGCCTTTAAAAAAGACAAAAGAAAAGAAAGGAACGTTGCCTGCAAGTCTGCTGACAGCCGGTGATGAGAACCAGAGGGAAGGCTCTGGGGCCGGGGGCGCAGTGCCCTGTGAGCTCGGGGGCTGCTGCCAGTCTCCGTGGAGGCTCAGCAAGTCCCGGTGACTTCCCCACGTGGGGGGCGCCAGCTGAGAGTCTGGGCCCAGGACCCACTGCTCGTTCGGTCTTCCTGTGGTCAGCCCTTCATCCTGAGAGCGATGCTCTCACAGGCTGCACCGGGGCGTGTGGGGACAGTTTACTGAGCCGTACAGACGTCACTACTGCTTTGGACCATTTCCATCATCCCGAAAATGTCCCTCACGCCCTTAGCTATCACTGCGTCCCCTCGCCAGCCCCTGACAACCAGGAACCCACTCGCTGACTCTGTGGATCTACCTGCTCTGGATGTTTCTCCTCGGTGGGGTCACGCCCTGTGTGTCCTTCTGTGTATGACTTCTCTCGCTGAGCATCGTGTTCTCAGGGTGTACCGACGTGGCAGCGAGCGTCAGGGCTTCACCGCATTGCGTGGCTGAGGGACGTAAAGAAGACAAGAGAAAAGAAAAGCACGTTGCATGCAAGTCTGGTGACAGCCGGTGATGAGAACCAGAGGGAAGGCTCTGGGGCCGGGGGCGCCGTGCCCTGTGAGGCCCTTGGCGCTGCTGCCAGTCTTGGTGGGGCACGGGCAGCACCGTCCCTCAGGAGCTGCTGGACAAGCTCATCAAGTCCCGGGAGGCCAACCCAGATGCGGCCGGACCGAGGGAAGGGAAGGGGGCTTCCGGTCTGCCCGGCTGGCAAGCGCGGCCTGGACACGGTGCCAGCCCCCCGTCTCCTTCCTCCCACGCCCCAGGCCTCTTCAACCTGTGCCAGATCGTCCTGGCCAAGGTGGTTCAGGCCCTGCACACGCAGACGCCCGCGGACCCGGCCCAGGAGAATGCCCGCCTCTGCCAGGAGATCCTGGGGTTCCCAGCCATGCCAGGTAGCCAAGCGCGCGCCGGGCTCACCTTAGCGGTCGGTTGGCGGCTACTGCCCAGGTCAAGAGGATCGTCTGGTGGTGTGTGAATGGGGACCGACTGACGGGCTCCGGCCGAGGCCCACTGCCCTCTGGCCTCCTCCTGCCACGGCTCCTTGGCTGGTCCCTCCAGCTGTGGCCCACGGAGTCCGAGGGTGGAGTGGGAGGCTCTGCACATGCTTTCTAGAGAGCCTGGAAGAGGCAGGAGAGGGCTTCATACCCCGGACAGAAGGCATCGACGAGGTCTGCCCATGCGTGTCGGTGCGGACACGCGGTTCACTCCCTCGTGAGCGCTTTAACCAGCGATCTCCCCGTGGTGGAGGGAGAGCCCTGACTCATCTCTCGCAGCCTCGGCAGCTGGCCTTGTAAGAGGCTTAGGAGTGAACCCTCGTGAGCTTCAGCAGAAAGTCGGCAAAGATTTATTTGTGTCCCTCCACTGAACTGCCAGCAAGGTCCCCGTTTTCTACAAGTGTTGGGCCAATACTCTCTCTAGTGGCAGGGGACTCAGACAAGGCTGCTTTGAGGCCCCCACCCCCGCTCTGGGGCAGGGGCACTGAGCGGCCAGGGGGCCGGCCAGGAGCCCCTCCGCGTGTGTCCCAGTGACCCACCTGCCTGCGACCTTCGGCCGCCTGGCAGGAAGCTACGACGCCCAGTCCTATGGCCAGTCATTCCTGCAAGAAACACTGGAACCAGTTTCTGCCAACCCACCAAAAAAAACGACTTCAAAGGCAACGTGGTGTCACAGGAAGGGCTTGTTTCTGTGTTGGTTTGTTTTTAGTTCATTAGGCCTCACTTAAAATTCTGATTCCACAATGCACTTGCTTTGGGATCTTGAACAACACTCATAACCTCTGCAAGTTTCAGTATAGTAAGTTTATGTGATTACCTTCATCTGTAATATCCCTGTGTTGCAATCTTAATTAATTCAGATTAATTCATCTTAATCTTAATCTCAAGTTCAGATCAATGACTAGTTCCTCTGTGACTTCTCCTCTGAACTGATTCAAAAGCCGCCTCTCCCGTCCTCATTTGGCTTCTCTTCTCTTCTGGAATCTCATAAGAACTTCTATGACCTCTTTGGTTTTTTGTTGTTGCTGTTGTCTGCTTGTTTGTTTTTTAATTGAAATATAGTTGATTTACAATGTCGTGTCCGTTTCAGGTGTACGGCGCACTGATTCCCGTTTTCAGATTCTTTTCCCTTATAAGTTATTACAAAATATTGAGTACAGTTCCCTGTGCCATAGGGGAGATCCTTGTTGTTTCAATTCTATGCCTTCTTTGAATGACCGTAGCACTTGTTGTCTGTATCATTTTTATGTCTGTTGTGGCTTTGTGACCGAAAATGAAAATTTTCTATTTGTTCATGCCCTGGCCCTTCCTTAAAAATGTGTTCATTTACCTATTTCATATTTATTGACTACATCTTAGACACCGTGTTAGCTGCTTGTTCTAGATGTTAGTAAAACATAGACCTTCCTGCTCAAAGGGTCACAGTATTTGTGGGAAAACAAAAAAATGAACAACTTACGTCTCAAATAGCTTTGTACTTCCCAAAGAGAGCACACCTCGTAGGTACAATACATATATGTATTATACATAAATGTATAAAGAGTTAATGGCATTAAAAACGTGAGATAACTGCTTTTCTATTCTGAGGAAATGAGGATTACATTTCACCAGGAGCTCAATACCACTCTGAGAATGAGGGCTTAACCCCCGACCTGGCTCACTGCATCGCTTTCGTATATGAAAATAGACAAGTCTGTACACGCTCTCTACAAAAAGGCTCATCTGGCATGAATTTCAGATAGCAAGAAGAAAAATTCAAGAGGTTCAGAGAAGCATCCAGAAGCTCAGATGATTGTCTGGCACTGATACAACTTGCTTGACAGGAAAATAGAGCTGTAACTCTCACAAAATTCGATGATCTTCTAAGAATTTCAAAACCGCCTGCTATTAATTAGAAATCCTAGAAGAACCGCTTCTTTTAAAGCACACTGATAATATGCTTTACAGCTTAATATTCAGAAGCCTATGTTTTGGCTAAGTGAGCTTCAGGAATGAAGGAAACTTGTGGTTCAGTTCCATCTACTCTGGAACCTCTGGTCAAAACACCTACTTCTGTGCTCAGCCATCTTATCATCTGAAAACTGGAGGCAACTCTAAGAAAACATCGTTACAGAGATGTTGCACGGTTTCCTGTGTCACTGTCTTCATTTGTTTCAGAAAACCAATAACGTCTAAGCTACTACTGCAAAGAGCGCAGTGTTACTTGGGGTCATCTAGTGCAGCTCTGTCAAAGTAAAGAAAAGGAAAGGGGCCTAGAACAACTATAATTTTCCCAAGAGGACACTATTATTCTTTGGTAAATCTGAGTCAAGAACCCTGATCTCTTTGATGCCATTCCATTGTTCTTTCGTTGGGTTCTCAACAACCCAGAGAAAGAAAGAGAAATAAAACTCCTATGTGCTGTGTCACTGGTACAGGACGTGGCAAGATTGGAATCGGAGAACTACATATTAACAGGTATTTGGGAAATTCTTCAAACTGGTTAAGATATACACCAGGTACCTAAAACACAGTATGTTTTCCCAAGATGATTCTGTGGAATGAACAGAACTGGTAACTGAAGGTGCCTGTGTGCTGCAGTTCCAAACAGGATGGGTGAATGCTTGTTTTCTGGCACCTTTAAGACTCCACCCCAATATACACATTAAAATAAAATTAACATTTCAACTGGGTCATATTTAATTCTGCATGCTCTTCTAAGTCAGCAAAATATTCCATATATCAGTTAAGTTGTCACTCACTCTCTTTTCTTTTCTTTCTTTTTCTCTTTTTTTTTTTTTTTTTTTTTGCGGTACACGGGCCTCTCACTGCTGTGGCCTCTCCCGTTGCGGAGCGCAGGCTCAGCGGCCATGGCTCACGGGCCTAGCCGCTCCGCGGCATGTGGGATCTTCCCGGACCGGAGCACGAACCCGTGTCCCCTGCATCGGCAGGCGGACTCTCAACCACTGAGCCACCAGGGAAGCCCGTCACTCACTTTTTAACTTGAGTTTTAATTTCTAAAAGTCTTTGCAAACACAAAACAGAGGTGGGAAAATGGCATATGGGAAGCTGCAGAGATGAAATAAGCTTACTTCATTCGGCATAAAGATGAATACCCAAACAACTTCTGCATAGCTGCAAGTGTCCAAATCTACTATCTTCGTTTCGTAGTCAAGGCTTCCGGAAAAATATGCCAACGGATTCCTAATTACCCAAATGCCCCATATCCGTTTCAGTAAGTATCGTTATACATTACGGAAAATTTTCTCAGTGACACAGAAAGACATCCTGGCCGAGCATCCCCCTTCCCATGACACAGAGATGATGGGTCTCAAGCTACGTTGAAGGCGTTGGAGCCCACTTTATCCATTACTAATATTAATGGAGGACAAACCTTCATATTCTGTTTGTTTGCTCTGTGTTTGTTAAATCACTTCTTCCCTTCATTAAAATGGATGACACATAATTGAGTCTGTAGTGTGTGTATCACTGGAACCTGAACACATTTTTGTTGGTTTTATTAACGTCATAGGTTTCTAGGGAGGGTCTACTAAATAACTAAGTCTAGTTTCACAGTTACAAATAAATTAGGATGTAATTTTGAATAAATTAAGCTCATCATAAAGGAAGGATACTGATAGTTGCTACTACCCCTTCCTTGAGGGGCTCTTGTAAAGCACTAAATAAAGTAACAGAGGTTTATATGCATGCATATATTTTCAATGATATCTGAACACACTCGAAAAGAACTCTACAGAATGCATTATAAAACCTCGATGCTGTGTGTCCCTAGTTCCCAGCTCTCTCGTTAAAACTATTTAAATGAACAAAATGTTATCTATTAGGAGAGCTATCAGAGTACTCCAAATACTACTTCTTGCAGTACCCTGTCCCAACCATTTGCCTTCCTCTTCCCATTAGTCCTTAATTCAGAAACCCCAGAGATTTGTTCATTAATTTATGAGCATATTTCTTCATTCAGCCAAGAAAACTGATGGCTCCCTTACCAAATTTCAGGCACCCTTCTTCAGTATGTTTTCTAGGCATGTTCAGGAAACACAGCAGTGATTAACACAGATGAATATAGCCTCTCTCGAGCTGAGGGGAGAGACAAAAGTAAAGAAGCAAATATAAAATCGTAAGTGTAAATACGTAAATAAAAATTGAATAAATGGGTAGAATAACTAGTATATCAGGTAAGTGCTGGAGAAAAACAGCAAGCAGGGAAGGGGGATGGAGATTGTTAGCTGGTAGGAGGAGGCTGCGATCTGAAACTAAGTGATCACTGAGGGCTTTCTGGGGAAGATAAAATTTAAGAGGGAACCTAAGGTTGTGAGAGGGAGCAAGGTGCATATCTGGGAAGTGAATAGTACAAGCAGAGGGAACAGTCAGATGGAAAGGCAATGAGGCAAGAGTGGGCTTGGAGTATCCAAGGAGCAGAAAGGATGTCAGTGTGTGGAAAACAGAGGGAGCAAAGTGGAGAGGAGAAGGAAACCGTCAGAGAGGAAACAGAGGCCCAGATTTCTAGGGCTGTGGAGGCACTTTGAGGACTTTGCTTTTCCTGTGAAGAAGCCACTGAAGAGCCTGGAGTGACATGATCTGACTTACGTTTTCACAGGATCTCTCTGGATGCCATGTTGATTAGAGACTGCAGGAGAATAAGGACAAGCCCCAGAAGACCAATAGTTGATTCAAATGTCAAGAAACATTTATGCCTTCACCCTTCAACTTCACAAATGATGCCATTTCCATTGAGCTATTGAAAAATATAATCTGGCTTTCAAAACAATAAACCAGAAGGCATTTTCTCACATAAGCAAGGTCACAAACAACTGTCAGCTAAAGTTGAAATAGCAACAAATCAAATAATAACAAAAAACATTTTTTATAGATTTTAAAACCTTACCAAGCATTTTCTTGTCCATTATCTAAGTTAATCCTCAAATCAACGCCATGAGATAGTTACTATTTTCCCATTAGAAGTGACCGCATATTAAATCCTTAGTGATTGCTCAAGAAAAGCTGAAATCTTGAGTGTACATCTATTGATGCCAAGGTTGGGTTTTTTACCCATGGGAACATTGGATGCTAAAATCCACAGGGATTTTCAGCTCAAGATGGCAGACTAGGAAATATATTTACTTTCTGGTCCTCCTGAAACCAGGTTTAAATAAAACTGTAGAAATACCCAAATTAATCAACCAATAAGAGCCAAGACATTGTGGAAGTCATCAACCACAGAAAGATTTCAACACATTTCGAGAAGGCAAACAATGAAATGGAGGGGCCATGAATAAAATAATGAAGAAAAGACTACCCTAAGTAGGGTCTGCACAAAGCCAGTCAGCTTTTGCTGAGCCCTGGTTATAGTAAAGGACAGAGGAAGGAAGAGGGGCTGAAAACAAGGAGACAAAAGTCATTTTAGGAAAACACGTTCATTTAATGAGCTCCAGGGAACACTCAGCCTGCTGCCATACTCACTCACGTATTACAGTGGATTGTTGGCACGCAAGACAAGAAAACAGGGAACCAACGAACAAAAATCAAGACACTGTTTCTTACTGAACTCTTCTCAAACGAGATCAAGAAATTATGGTTCAATGCCATAGCTGTAAATCATTTCTGCTCCTGGAGAGGTTAGAAAGGGCTTATAATAGTTACCCTTTTTTTTTTCAGACAGAATTTAGGTCTGAGCAAAAGCTTTTGTGTCCTCCAACCTCAAAGTTTATTGGGGATGGAAGTCCAAATTTGCTTCGACATACCATAAAAAGAATCTCATGAGCAGAGGGTCAAACTACTTTTGGAATATATGAATTATGCCCAGTGTGATTTTAAATAGATTTTAAACAAAAATATATAGATTTTTACTGATCTATATGATTCTGGGTTCTGAAACTTCTACATGTCACATGCCTGATACAGAACACACAATGTCAGTCCCAGGAGAGAGAAAACACTCCAATGAAGCAAGCCAAAGAAACAAGATTCGGACAAGGTAAAGTGACGTGTAGACCAAGACCAGGATTTTTCAATTCTTTCCTGTCATGCTGTAGCTTCCAGCTCCTGAATAACAACACATGTTTCCCTTGTCCTAGACACACAAGAGTATGTCTCCTCTATGGGGCATAAGAAGCTCTAGAGTTACATATGTGTAGTAAAGAGTGGACCCAGCCGGCATACTCACAATGACCAAATTGTGTTGCTCGTACTTTATTTTAAACCAATACATCGCTCCACGCTGAAGTTGCAATAAATCATATATTTGCTTTCTAGACATGAATGAGATGCCTTACTGGATATACTCCAGGAAGGCCAGAGAAACTGGCTTCTAATCCATACAGAATAATTCATTGATGAATTCCTTTCAGGATAGCCCATGATTTATCTAGAATATAAGCTTTACCTACCTGGATCCTTCAAACTAGACCAAAGGGAAAAATCTAGGCTCCAAGCCTCAATCAGAAATGTGGGATGGTGCTATGCTGACAACTGGTGGTCCCTGACCTATCTTCTGAGATTAGAACCCAGTGTGGTGGATGACCAATTCACGCGTTGAACAAAAGAACACCTCCTACAGGGCAGTGGATGTGTTCATTACAGGTATGGCACTTAGGGCTAAGTATCATAAGGACTTCAAGAAACAAAAGAAAAAGTAACACATGAAGCATATATGATAAGGAGGCGCCAGAGTCCAGAGCACGAGCTCTGGAATCACACAGGCTTGCTTCGAATCCCGGCTAAGCCACTACCATCTGTATACCCTGAAGAACAGTCGAAGGTTGAAATGTTCTTTTACCAAATTTCGAAAAACAAGTGAAGAAAGAACCTACCCGCCAGGAAGGGACATCGTGGGGTGCAGCATCCAGTCGGGTCAGGGCTCTGCATCCCCTGCTCAGAAACCTTCACCGCCTGGCTCACGGTGACGCTGGCAGCTCAGCAGCCCTGGAGAAGGCGCTCCTGCTCCTGTCTCCAGGGCTCGCGGACAAGCTGGGGAGGTCCACGGAGGAGGCGGGCCACAGCCTGGCAAGCTCTGGGTGCCTCCTGCACTCAGCTCTGGGCAGGCTCTGGCCTCTGGGCCCCGTTGCGGGGAAGGGCTGGCCGATACATACCCAGGGCTGAGGGGTCTGCAGAGCCGGTGCCCAGGCAGCGTGAGCTCTGGAGGAGAAGCCTTCCACAGTCCCCAACAGTCTCCGCATGGTGGCCCATCCGGTGCCAAACACCTGCCACCCACAGCGACAAGTCCCAGCCGCTAGAAAGTCCAGAAGGGCTCGGGCTCTTTGCCCTCGGGCCGGGTTTCTCCAGGGGCTGGGCTTGTGTGGGGCCCCCAGCCCACCCCCTGACCCGCCCGCCCTTGCTCTGTGACACGTACAATGCAATGGCAACACCCAGGCTGAGCCGGCAGGCCAGTGTTCAGTGCGTGCTAGACCTTGAGAAGAGTTAGCAGCTAGGGAGAAGCTCTCCCACTTTCACTCGCTTTTCTCAGATCAGCCAGGCAGCCCATCTCACCCCAAAGCGATGGACACCACACCTCCTTCCCAGGCTATCGTTTTCCGTTCTGCCCCTGTTTTCCCTTTCCATTCTGCCCCTCTTTTCCCCAGCACCCCATCTACGGCTTCGGGTGTCATCGGTGCTGCAGCAGGCAGCACCTCTGACCCCGAAGCTATGGACACCACACCACCTTCCCGGGCTTTCGTTTTCCGTTCTGCCCCTGTTGTCCCTTTCCATTCTGCCCCTCTTTTCCCCAGCACCCCATCTACGGCTTCGGGTGTCATCGGTGCTGCAGCAGGCAGCACCTCTGACCCCGAAGCTATGGACACCACACCACCTTCCCGGGCTTTCGTTTTCCGTTCTGCCCCTGTTGTCCCTTTCCATTCTGCCCCTCTTTTCCCCAGCACCCCATTTACGGCTTCGGGTGTCATTGGTGCTGCTCCCGGCAGCACCTCTGACCCCGAAGCTATGGACACCACACCACCTTCCCGGGCTTTCGTTTTCCGTTCTGCCCCTGTTTTCCCTTTCCATTCTGCCCCTCTTTTCCCCAGCACCCCATTTACGGCTTCGGGTGTCATTGGTGCTGCTCCCGGCAGCACCTCTGACCCCGAAGCTATGGACACCACACCACCGTCCCGGGCTATCGTTTTCCGTTCTGCCCCTGTTGTCCCTTTCCATTCTGCCCCTCTTTTCCCCAGCACCCCATTTACGGCTTCGGGTGTCATTGGTGCTGCTGCAGGCAGCACCTCTGACCCCGAAGCGATGGACACCACACCACCTTCCCGGGCTTTCGTTTTCCGTTCTGCCCCTGTTTTCCCTTTCCATTCTGCCCCTCTTTTCCCCAGCCCCCCATCTACGGCTTCGGGTGTCATCGGTGCTGCAGCAGGCAGCACCTCTGACCCCGAAGCTATGGACACCACACCTCCTCCCTAGGCTATCTTTTTCCGTTCTTCCCCTATTTTCCCTTTCCATTCTGCCCCTGTTTTCCCCAGCGCCCCCCCCCCCATTTACGGCTCAGGCCGGCATCAGTGCTTCAGCAGGCAGCAGCTCTGACACCAAACCTATGGACACACCTCCAGGGCTGTCATTTTCCAGTCTGCCCCGTCTCCAAGTAGAACCACTACCTATTTCACACGGCTGTTCCTAGTTCTGGGAACACACCACGCACTGGTAGCAATGCCTCAGCCCATGCCTCGACTCATTTCCCTGCAACGCTGGCCAACAGATAGACCAACACTTCAAAGTTATGACAGAAAGTTGAGTAAGTTATACGCTTGGAATTGCATTTATTATTACTAACAAGCACAACTGTAGTGCTTAGACTATAACAAGTAATATTCTAAGTGCTTAGCAAATATTAACTCACTTAATCCTCATAATGGCAACCCTATAGGTAGGTAATGTTCATAATATTCACCTTTTTGGGGGGAAACTGAGGCCCAGGGGGGTTGAATAGCTTGCCTAATGCCACACAGTAAGTAGCGGGCAGAAACCCAGGATGAAAACCAGACCGTCTAGACTTTCATCACTTTGCTGTGTCACCTTAATAGATGTTGTGGTTAGGGAAGGGACTAAACTGACAAGACTCTGAACTTGAGAAGGGAGAAATTAGAAAGTGACTGATCCTAGAAACTAGAGAGGATTTCAGCTCAGAAATTTCTGGTGGTGAGACCCAGAAGAACAAGAACATGGTTGGAATATTAACTTGGGGTACTATCTGAATCCATTGAGAAATGGTTTTGTTTTGTTTTGTTTTTTTAACTTAGAAAGGCCAGCTGGATGAAGATTAATGAAACAAAAAGCAGAAAGGGAAAGAGGAAGGTGCCTGAAGTGAGACATAACCTCTTCCCTGTAAGTACTAGGGGTGGGCGTCCTGTGGGAAAGGATGGAGCTCTCTCTACAGGTTTGTCACCAGGATGAACAAGGAGAAACATGGCAACCATTGTACTGGTTTTGATGATTCCTCAAAAACCAAGGCTTTACTTTCCAAGAACTACCCACAGTAGCATACCTACCGTGTGTCAGACATGCCACCAAGTGTGTTTCCAGTCACACATTTTCATTGGAGAAATAGTTCCTATGAGGTACGCATTAGTTCCCTATGGCTGCTGTAACAAATGACTACCAATGAGCTTGCGTAAAACAAAACACACTCATTCTCTTATGGTTCTGGAAGACAGAGGTCCAAAACCAGTTTCCCTGGGCTGGAACCAGGAGTTGACAAGGCCGTCCATCCACCTTCTAGAGGCTCTAAGGGAGAATCTGTTTCCTTGACAGCATTCCTTGACTTCTGGCCACATCAATCCAACCCCAACTTCATCATCACATTCTCTTTGGAGTAAACACTCCCTCTGCCTCTCTCTTACGAGAACACCAGTGGTTACATCTGGGTCCATCCAGGTAGTCCAGAAGAATCTCCCCATCTCAAAACCCTTACTTTCATCCCATTGGCAAAGTCCCTTCTGCCATTTAAGGTGACATTCATAGGTTCTGGGGATTAGAAGGTGGACATTTGGGGGCAATGGTACTATTCAGTCTACTACAAGGTAGATACTATTATCTTTCTCAGATGTAGGAAATGAAGTTTAGGGAAGTAATTTGTCTCAGGTCTACAATTTCCAGAGGAGAGATTTAAATTCTGCCAGGGAGACTTTAGGACACACTCTAAACAACTTTAACCTGTGTCCTTAATTACTGCATAATCCTTGGTTAAGAGTCACACTTAGGTATCAAGACCCAACTGAATATAACACAAGTACTGTCTCCTCTTTCACTATGTTTGCCTGGTGTATTTATGAATCTTGCCCAGAGCAGAAGAGTTCAGAAAATCGTTATACACGTTTACTAGGAGAAAGCATTTACCGTTTGATGTGCACGGAGTAATGGAAGGCTATTTAAAATAAAATAAAGTAAAATATGCCACCAAATCGTCAAGTGTCACAACAGAGGTAACCCCGTGGGAGTCTTGAGGAGACTAAAATTATCTCCAATTGTGCAGGTGAGAAAAGTGTCACTAAAGGCAGTTGTAGTTCAGCCAAGCCCTACGGCACAGAAGTAGGAATCTGGATATGTACGAATGGGAAAAAAGACATTTTAGGCATGGGAAACAGTTGAATGCTGAATGGATGAGAAATAGGCATTAGACCTTTCTAAATCAACTGGCTTATTAACTCAGTAAATCAGATTTGGTCAGTCAAACTAGCTTTAGCTGATTACTTATCCAGGGCATAGCTGTTGAGAGTCATTTTTGTCATAGAACAGTAAATAAAATTGTTGAACTATAGCTTTAGGCTTGCTAAGTGATAACAGATTGCTCTAGCTGATGTTCAAGTGACTTACTTGGTACTATTCACGAAATTGGGGGTTAACAACTGCTTAAGACAACATAGAGAATTGATCTTAAATAGTACTTGAAGTAGTTACTGTGTAAAGTATCTGTTCAGTAGCTCATGGTAAATGGATGTTTATAATCCCCGTTGGACAACCAACTGCTTTTCTGCAAATGGTAATGTGAATTGCTGTTGCATAAACTATAGTAATGACCACCTATCTAATCTGTTGTCCAAACCAGAAATCTTCTAACAATACTGGTCTCCTAATAAAAAGTAAGCATGAAGCTAACACACACTGGGTGTCTCCCGTGTGCCTGTGCATGCATCTATAGCTCACTGAACCCCCATAACAGCCCCCAAGAGAGGGACTCTGAGTGTCCCCATGCTGCTGGTGGAGAAACAGGCACAGGAAGGTTCAATAGTCTATCTACCTAAGATAACACAGAGGGCGGGAGAGCCTGTTTTTAAACCATCTGCCTCCAATTCCAGGTGCCAGGAGCCAGATTCAGCCTACAGGCCTCTTCTGCTCATCTGGAGGTGAAACCATGTGTAAGGATTAGTCAAATCCTGTCTTCACTCCTCAAGGTAGCTTGAACACTTGCACGTCCTCCAAATAGCACGTAGCATAAGCAATAAGATGTTTGCCCCGGGTACTGTCCAGGAACTTGGAATCAGCTGTGTCTAGTTAGGCTGAGCTGGTTAAGACTGGAGAGGACCACCGATCTTCCACCTGGCCCAGTGCCTTTTGACCTCCTGCCATCAGAGGGCCGAAAACTACAGCCTGAGAATGTGCTGAGCCCCGTAGCCTAGTTACGCCAGCTCAGAACAATGAGGAGCACACCTTTTCCCAATCACCTTTCCTCATGCTCCCCGTGCCTCATACTGCCCTGCTTCTTTATTCTTTATCCCATAGATACCCCAAGCCCCTTGCCTTTGGGGAGGCGGATTTGAGAGCTATTGTCACGTCACTTCCTCGCTTGGCTGCCTTGTGAATAAACCTCCTCTTTGCTGCAAACCTCAGCATGTCAGTGTTTTGGCTTGCTGCGCCTCAGACAAAATGGTAGGGAGCAGTGGTAAAGGTCCCTTGCCTGTGAGGGAAGCTGGTTGCTAGTAGTCACGTTGCAGATGTTTTCTCCTCCCGGGGGGGCAGACGTCCTGCTCTTCCAGAAAGAAGGGAGAAAGGCAGGAGCTGGACCCTTGCTCTCAGGGTCACCGTCACCTAGGAGCTCGTTAGAAACACAGAATCCAGGCCCCACCCAGAACTACTGAATTACAGCCTGCATTTAACAAGATCCACAGGAGAGGCATACCCATATTAAAGTTGGAGAGGCACCAAGCTGGAGTCCACGTAGCAGAGAAGCAGACAGGATTCTAGACCACGCAGAGTGTTAAAGGCCAACAGTTTGTTTTCTATTCTCAAAACAATGTTTTTGAGCCATGTTTATGAGCAATGTCCCAACTTGCTTCTAAGGTTTCTTGTGTGAAGAATGGATTGGAAGGAAACAAGATATATGGACACTAGTTAGGACCTCATTGCAACAGACAGGCAAGTTCAGTATGAGGATGTTGAGGAAGAGTTGACAGATTCAGAAGAAATTCAGGAGATAAACTGAAGCGGGCTTAATGGGGTATGAGACGGAGGAAAGGAAGGTCTTAGGGAATTTAAGGGTTTACTCCACGTATGAGCAAAGCCTCAAAATTCATCATTTGAACGTACAGAGGTAGAGCTCTCAAAGGACACTGGTTAGGAAGCAACAGTACGCCCTTTATAATTCCAAGAGACAACACGGATCAACTGTCTCGATGGAAAACTCGGCGGTACCGGTGCGTTTTTTCACTCAAACTTAGTTCCAGTGCCTATTACTCACATTTTCTGTGCCTAAACAACACGGCTTGAGGAACTGAAGGGGATTCCATCCTGGTAATTAAGGAGGGTCCCCAACACTGACAGTCCCATCTTAAAAAGCAGTCCCGCTGCATTTTACCCAAGGAGCAATGGCCAGAGCCTCCCTTTTAAAACGATGGGGAGAAATCAGAACATCACACACTGTCCCTTTCAGCTACTATGAACTGAGCCGCGAGACGACCAGCACCCCCTAGCACAGCGCGGACGGGCCAGCGCACGGGGGCCACTGTGACAGGCGACAGCACAAGAGACGGAAGCCCAGGCCCAGGGGCTCCGAGCTCCACCGGCAACGCCCAGGGGCCAAGGCGTATTACCTTTCCGGGATGTGCTTTCCGCCCTTCCTCGTGGCCGACGAACTGGCTCATGTCACCCCCGCCAGGAGTGCCAAAGTCGCCAACCCGGCATCCCCGGTGCCAGCACAAGGCCACGAACCACAGGCGCCTAGGCACAAGCCCACGCAGCTCGCGGACCTCCTTCTACCGCGCATGCGCCACCGCGTGGCGTGTCGAGATGACTGTCATCACGCAGGCGGATTAACGCGCTTGATCCGTAAAGAGGATTCTGATGCCTGCAATTTCCCTCCTTAGCCGGAGGCTGGTAGCACACGTCCATTAGTTCGTGTGTGTACCCTTCAGCATTCCAATCATACGGGACATGGAAAGTTGTCCGACTCTCCCAGTTTCTTGTGTGGTTCTTTCAGATATTTCCCAAGTGCTTACATTCACACTTGTATCTTGTATGTAAGTATTTGTACGTAACAGGTATCCTGTAGTTTATAGAAGAGCAGCACACTATACACGTACTACATACATAGTCTACAATGTGTCTTGGATAGTGACGCTGTTATCTTTCTAAAATATAAACTTGGCTGGATTGCTCTGTCGCTTGAACATCTTCACTTAGCACAGAATACAGCCCAGGTTGTTAGCACAGCATTGAGAACTCTTTATAAACAGATATCAGTCTGTCTCTCCAACTGAATTATAAGTTCAAACTATGACTTACAAGGACCTACACCATCCACCTCCCTCCTTTGCCCTGCCAGCCTCCCCTGATCTCATTCTCTACTGCCCTGCCCTCACTCACTTTCCCCTGTCCAGCCACACTGGCTTCCTTACTATTCCTCAAACATGCCAAGCACAGGCGTGCCTCAGGGACTTTGCACCTACTATTCCTTCTGCTTCAGAACACACCCTCCCACCCCATCTCCACTCTCCCAGGACACACCCTCCCACCCCATCTCCACTCTCCCAGATATCCAATGGCTTGTTTCTCACTGCAAGGCTCTGCTCAATCGACATCTTAATAGAGGGGACTTCCCTGATCACCTACCACATTCCCTCACCTCTTCATCTTCTTTTGTTATTCTCCAAAGCATTTACCACCGCTTGACACTCCACATATTGACTTATTTATTCATCTCTCTCCCCCACTAGAATGGAAAGTACGTAAGGGCAAGAACTTTGTTCTCTTCCTACTTCCTAGAACAGTGCCTTCAACTTAGAAGGTGTTATACAAATATTTGCTGAAAATGAATGTATGACTTCTTTGCCCTTTCACACTACCCTCTAGTCACACCAGAGGCTGCCCCTCCAGAGCACAAGTTCAAGCCCTGGGCCTTTTGTACCTGTCCCCAATACCTGGGCTGTCCTTTCCTCATTCCGGCAAAATCCTCTTCCCCCAAGCCCAGCTCAAACGCTGTCTCCTCAGTCAGGCCTTCCTCAATTTCTCCTCTATATTCCTGCTGCACTTGATTCTTTTATCATAATTAACCCACTTAGACTCACTACATGTTTCTCTTCCTAGACAACTGGAAGTTGCTACTGAACAAAGACTTCTACTCACCTCTGTATCCCCGTGCCCTAACAACAAACCTATAAGGCTCTCGGTGTTTACTGAAACAATTCATTTTCTGAGTCTCTACCCATTCTAGGGAGTGTGTAGTATAGTCTCCTCCTCATTATCAGTGAGCCTGGCATCTGTGGGAGGGCCTTACAGCAGAGGAAGTCACCAATGGATCATAACTAAGGTCCTGAGACTGCAATGGCAGACAGCATGGTGAAGTTAGCCCACTGCATGCAGAAGACCCACAGAGGAGTCAGCATATGCAATGGACTACACTTGGTATAACATGTGAACAATCAAGGTTTACAAACGTGTTCTCATGCACTTGTAAGGATCTTCTAGCCCACGCGGAACAGACAGAACACACACAAAGGAGCCTGGAGGAAGTGAGTAGGCCGGCAGCTGCGCCCTAACGTCTTAAGAGGTAACATTTCTGTGACTACAGTTTAAACACATCAGATAATTTGCCTCCTTTCTAGACACCCTGGTTATCACAGGACAGGCCAAGCCTCTCAAGTTTTAAAGCTAAAGTACACGGAAGATCTGTGAATAGGGCTGAAGATATTTAAGAGCTAGTACCTGCATTAAGCAACCAGGTTATAGAATGAACATTTATCTTGAAATTCCAGTCTCTCCCTCTCTCTCTCGCCTCCTATCCCCTATCTTCCCACCTCCATCTCTATTCCCTCTCCCCTACTCCCTGTTTTATGTATATACGTGCATCATTTTATATATACACGGAATATTTACTGTCTGTTACATTGATTTAATAAAGTGCACACTCCTCAGGCTAAATTTAGAAAGAGGACAAAATGAACACTTTCACATGGGCGTCAGTGGTGTTCCAAAGACAAAAGATTCCTCAGTCTTAAAACATGGCAAACGCCATGTTCCTTCTGATAGTTAGATGCTAGAAAAAGGCAAGTGGATCCTTAAAATTCACACGCTATTAACACCTACTATCAACAGAGTAGATCTTAAAGCGGAAACAAGAAAACACCAGCCTTTTAAGTTCTTCCTGTCTGAAGATAAGAGTAAGAGGTGGTAGTGTTCTTCCTCACTTGCACCCGAAGGGTAAAAGCAGCAAAAATATCTTAAACACATATATGATGAGGAAGCCACTCTACCTGGTCCACTCTGTTTTGTTTTGCTTCTAGGGATCTGTCTCACTCTGAACCTTTGCTTTTTGTTTTCTCTTTTATGTACGCTAAGAACCTGAGAGTCTAAACCTTTTCTTCCACCTCTCAACCAATAAACAGGACAAAAGAACATTTTTATGTTTTTATGTATTTTCCATTCAAATTTTTAAAAAAGAGATAAGTAAGCTAGCTCAGTTCATATTTCTCACAAAGATCACTTTCCAAACTAAACTCAATTGTTTGTGACCATAAACAGGAAAAACACCGTACTCTAGTAGCACCATCTGACATTTCCACCTTAATGTTACCAAACACAACTTGACACGAATGTCAGAACTATTAAAAATGTTAAAAATCCCCAACCCCACTCAAAATGCATACCAAAGTTCAGGTAAAGGAAAAACAAAAACAAACACAAAAGCAACTCACCGTTATCTTTATGTTCTTTCAGAAACCCATTAACAGCACACTGGAATTTAAAACTAGTGTCGTCATCTGACACCTGATGCCCAATTGTACACATTTTTAAATAAGGAAGAGTTTCTGGTAAGTCCTATAAGGCAAAACCATGAAAATATGTATTATTTCCTTTGTAGGGAAAGAATAAAAAATTAATTAGAGAAGGCAGAATATAAACCAGGAGAGTACATTAAACTTTGTATGTCAGTCATTCTGATGAGAGCCATTTTTTCCAAAGCTGCTTTAACCAGTAATTATCACTTGATTTTCATTCAAACTGCAGAACGGACAGTTACCAGGCATGCAAAAGGAAAAGCAAATCTATGTGAATGAATGCACATGTAACTCAAAATGACATAAACAGTTCTGCCTACATTTATGTTCTATCTTACATTTCAAGGGCCATAAAGCGGCTGTGATTTAAAGGAGAGTAGTAGAATAGAGTCAGAAGAACTTGGATTCGAATTAGGAAACAGAGGCAATTTCAGGCATTGTTGAGAACTGGTATTCTTGAGGTGGGAGAAAGTAGACTATCAATAGAAGACAGAAAAGGATAAGTGAAAATTCTCTAGTTCTGAATTTAAATGGAAAGTAGCAGTAGGAACCTATGACATATTTTAAAAATATTAAAAACAAACGTACATATTTCCTAGCTCTGACCACTGAAAAAGTCTAGAAACAACTGATGTCATGTCAAAAGGACTCAGGAGTCACCGAGAAGCTCCAACTGGCCAAAGATAGGGCCTCAGTTAGAATAATAACTGTAACGGAGTCCACGGTGATAGGAATAAATAAAATTTTACAAAACTGGTCAACACTGGAGGATATTTGTGAATCAACTCATTATTTTGAAAACTGTTAAATAAAAGAAGAGAATCATGCCTCTACAACTGAGCAACCAAACAGCTGATGAGGGGAATCTTCTCCTCGTACAAATATACCCAGCTAATAAGTGAAAAAAAGAACAACAGAATCCACCATTCTTTGAAGCCTCAACTGAATTAATGGATGTAGGTATGAATCATCAGTGACTGCTAATACCACAGAAAGACACAACTATATACGTCTCCATGGAAGAACACATCATCACCCATGAAACTGTCTTGCCAAAACAAAACATGCAAGCTTCATTCAGATCAACTACCGATTTACAGGAAATAAAAGGACTGAAGGATATGTTACCAACACATGGAATGTAATCATCGGCATCTAGATGGGACAAATCACCTGGTTTCTTTAAAAACAAAATTCAAGGAGGAAAAAAAAAGTGAGAGAGACATGGAGGGAGAACCTATAGATTAAACAAGACTTCAGAGACCTAACAATCCACGGCAAAGTGTGGACCTTATTTGGATCTAATTCAAAATTCTTATAGACAATTTTTTATGACGTTTAGGAGACAACTGCAAATTTGAGCACTCCCTGGGTATTTAATATTAAAAAATGATATTAAGGAATAAAAGTCCTATATTTTAAATGCACGTACCAAAAACGTACAGGTGTAATTTACATGTTGTCTCGGAGCTGCTTCAAGATAATACGGAATGGGGTGAAACAGGTGGGGGTATAGATAAAACATGACAGCCATCAGTTGGTAAATAAGAAAGCTGGATGAGTTCCTGGGTATACAAGGAACACTCACAGTAGTTTTATACTTTTGTATATGCTTAAAATTTGTGATAATTGTTTAAAAACAAGACGACACTGTAGAAAACAGTTTGGCACTTTCTCACAGGTTAAGCGTAGAGCTTAGTATTTGGCAGTAGGCTATGATCCAACAACTCTGCTACTACCTACGCTGCACATCTAACAGAACTGAAAGCAGGGATTTGAACAAATATCTGTACACCAATGATCATAGCAGCATGATTCACAATACCTACAAGGTGGAAAACAACCAAGTGTCAATCAACCGTTGAATAACAAACTGTGGTCTATATACACACAATGGGACTTTCTAAGCCAAAAAAGAAATGGCATTTCGTTACGTGCTATAACATGGATGAACCTTGAAAACACGACGTTTAGTGCAATAAGCCAGACACAGAAGGACAAATACTGCAGATTCCACTTACACGAGGTACCTAGAATAGGCCAATTCACAGAGACAGAAAATAGAATAGAGGTTACCAAGGGTTGGTGGGAGGGAAAATGGGGTTGTTACTGTTTGATGGTTACAGAGTTTTTGTTGAGGACGATGAAAAAGTTTTGGTTCTAGACAGCGGTGATGGTTACACAACACTGTGACTGTACTTAATGCCACTGAACTGCATATTTATAAACGGTTAAAAGAAATATGATTTCTCTATATTTTACCACAATAAAAAAAAAGCAATAACAGAGCTGAAATTTCAATTCTTCCTTTTCCGAGAGTCAGTTTCATCGTCTGTAAAATTAGTAATTGTAGTTGTCTATCCTCTGAGCTTAGTGCAGGGTAAGCACTCAGTAGGAGATATCAGTACTACTTCCACTTCAAGAGCAAAGGATTGCTGTGAAGATTAACTAAGTCAACGGATATGAAAGAACTTTCTAAATGGCAAACTGCTCTACAAATATTAAAAGACATTAGGTGTTACTGTCTCCCAAGGCCATGGAACAGGTCAGAAGGAGGATAATTCTTTTGCACTGGAATGTCCTACATGGGCCAAGAGAATAGATGGGTTTCTGTACTATATCAGAAGGCATCAGGAAAAGGAAGCATAAAACTTAGAGAACAATTGTCTTTTACACTGATGCTTAAACATGCTCAGGCAACTGCTTAACATAAGTGCTAAAGACATAATGGACATACCTTTCTTTCTTTTTAGGATACTACTGTAACTACTAAAAGTTTACTTCATTTTCAAAATGTAGAACATGGAAGCTTATAGAATTTCTTAAGCATATCTAGAGCCTACTGCCAAATACTACAGTTCAATTCATATCTTTCATCTCATTTTGAAACAGCAATTACAAATGTGTATTTAAGGAAACCACTAGCTTCCCTTTTTGAACCCACGAGAGAAGGCCAGGACTCACCTTAGCATAAGATGATAACTACTGAACTACTATGAATTATTACAGTATCAGAAAGAAGGTCATTTTCAATTACGCCTTCCATTTACCTCTGGCTTGTAAGAGCGGCGAGTATTTGCTAAGTCAATAATCAGCCCAAGTTCTTCATTCTGTCCTTGGATTTTGTTAAGAGATCCAAGGGGGAGAAACGTTCTTCTGGAGCAAGATTCTTTTCAAAACTCTGTCAGAAAGAATAAAATAAGGAAGAACATATGTTTAAAATCCTTTACTATGTTATCCATTTATTCAAACCCTGGGATGCTAACATATGAGATTCAAAGTCAAGTTTCCTCCTCTGCAGCTTACAAGCGATATTACAATCCTTTCTTCCAGAGAGATTAGACCGAAGAAAATAAGCTCACTTCTATATCGTTATTTCTATGTTTGTTTATTTCATGTTGGTCTCCTAACCTGACTCTAAACTCCCAGAAGGCAGGGACCACATCAATTTTGCCTACCACTGTATTGCCAGCTCCAAGCGGAGTGCCTGAAAATAGACACAGAAATAAATACTTCTTGAACATCTACATATAGGAAGGATGGCTTTCACTGCTAAATATTCTTTCATGTATTTGGCTTATACATGTACCCTGTTCCATTGATCTCTTTGGTTATTCAAGTGTCAGCAACACACACTTTTTTTCTTAATTGGTAGACTAGTTTTAGAGCAGTTTGAGATTCACAGCAAAACTGAGCAAAATGTACACAGTTCCCACTTACACCCTCTCTCCTTCATCCCACACAGCCTTCCCCATTATCAACATGCCATACCAGTGTGCTTCATTTGTTAGAATTCATGAACCAACACTGACACATCGTTATCAATCAAAGTCCACAGTTTATTGCATTCATGGTACAAGTAACCGACTATTTCTTTATTTCTAGTATAGTCATCCCCAAACATTTACATACTGAGATACATATTACTTTCTTATAAATTACTTTATTCTTTATTTATAGTTAGGGCATTGCATTGTTTTTTTTTGTTTTTTAATTAAGTACAAAAGTTGGTTGTATTTGTCTATGAATCCCATTTCTGGATAGTAAAAGAGGTATTAAAAAGTATTTGCTATAAAAAGGGAAAATGGAGTACGACGGGGTTGAGAGCCAGGGCTCTATATGGTGAATTCAGATTTCTGGAAGAATACGGTATTAACTTTTGCTCACCTTTTTTAAAGGAACTTTGAAAGCAATGAAACGAGTCCCAGGCATCCGCTGTTCAACTGGGAGATAGTCTTTCCACCTGTTAATATAGTTTTTGTTAGGCAAATTTTATGTTAGGCTGTCTCCCTGCACAGGATGAATGCGCCTTGAAAATGGAAATCATATCCCTCTACATCGGCTCCCAGGTGGTCCCAGCGTCCCGACCCCGACCCCGGCCGCGCGCGACACACTTTCCACAAACTGACACACACGGAGCCCGCGCGAGGGCCGGGTCGCGCGGGCTTCCCCGCCGGGTCGCCTGGAGGCCGGTCCCCCGCAAGCCGAGCGCACGAAAGGGCGCCCCAAAGGCGCCGGCCCAAGGCGCCCGCTGCGCTTTCCCTTTGGAAGCTGGGCTGCGGGGCCCAAGCGTAAACCCTGAGACAAGGAACACGCGCACCACGCCGCCACGGGGGACGACAGGCCGGGCGCCCACCTAGCCGGACACCCTGCATTTCTGCAATCACCGGACGCCTGTGTAAATTTCCGTCTGGCCTGTCATTTTCCAAAGGCCACTCAAGATCAGGGGACAGAACGCCTCCTCTCCAAGTGTCCTGCCAGCCCACCCACTCAAGATCAGAGGGACAAAATGCCTGACTAAAACAAAACAGAAACAGAAACACAAAAAAACTGGAGAGAGGGAGGAAAGGGTGCCCTGAAAAATAAAAAAAAATTAAAAAAACTAAGCACGTTGACAGCGCTAAGAATAAACTACCAGGAAAAAGAAACCCTACATGTCAGATCCTAAAGTACAGAAGGGCAAGCCCGCCGACATTCCAGGACCGGGGGGACCGGGGTCCCCAGCCCTGCAGAGCCAACCGCAGACCGGCTCGGGCGCCCCTCGGAAGCGCGGGATCCCCGCGGCCGAGTCTGTGACCCCCGGCCGGCGCCGGCTCCCCTCTGCCCACCCTGCGCGCGGGGGCTGGAAACTGCCGCGGAGAACCACGGCGGGGCGGGAAGGGGGGCTCCAAAGAGGGTCTGGCGACTCGAGTCGCTCCGTTTCTCGGTGGGCTCAGCGCGCGCCGTGGGGGAACAGGAGCGGGGGTCCGGGAGGAGGGGACGGACGGCACTTACGTAGACCGGCAGCGGCCACGGGTAGACGGCGGGCTCGGTCCCCAAGAGCGACTCCAGCCTCAGCTCCAGCTTCTCCCCCATGTCTTCGCGCGCGGGCCCCGCACCGCGCTAGTCTGGCGGTTGGGGGAGGGGCGCGGCGCCGCCGGCGGGGGCGGGGCAGGCGGGCAGGCGGGAGGCTGAGGGGGGCCTGGTCTGGGCCTCAGCTGCCGCCGCAGCGCTCCCGTCCGACCCCCGGCTCCCTCTTTGTGGTCACAGGCCCGGGGCCTCCAGCGCTGCTGCGAACTCGGGCCGGCGTGAGGCGACCACAATGAGCCGGGGGCCGGGCTGAAACACTCCCGGCACGCGCGATCCGCCCCGTGGACTCGCAGGCTCGCACGCACGCACGCACGCACGCACGTACGCACGTCTTCGGCTGCCCCTGGCCACCCTCACCGGCCTGAAGTGGGGACCCGGGAAAACCCCTCATGGACAGTCGTGGCGGGTTTGACTCCCGACCTTGACGTAGCGTGACACACCCCCTCCCCCCCCCCAATAAAAGAAAAGGAGCATAGGAGGCAATCTCATACATTATTGATAAACACATACAAAGACACTATTGGTACAAAACTATTTCTCCATACAGCAACTTTGAATTTTAATAATAAATACATATATGTATCAAACATTAATAAAAGAATAAAATTATCCAATATGAGTACATTTGCTCTTGTTTTGCAATTAGTTCCAGGATTCTATTTTAGATTACTACTTCATATCTGAGAGAGTTGGGTGTGTGTTTGGTTTTGTGGAAGCTGCATTGTGCTAAATTTTACCTTTCTTTCTTGAATTAAATGGCTTTTGTTATCCCTTGGGAATACTGAAGACAGCAACAGCAGATTACTACCTACCAGTGGAAAAGTATAAATAGCAATTTTAGCCACTAGTGATTCTGAAATTGCCCTTAACTTTGTCCTTATAAAAATGCTCCAAGAATTACGTTTTGCAAATCCACAGATTTACTATCCATATTCAAGTCATTTATGTGGAGAAAGAATGTAGCCAGCCTTATCAGTAACACAGGATGTTACAGCCATCAAGCCATCAGCCACTGAAGCCACACCCAAAGCCGCACCCTGAGGGGATTCAGGATGGAGAAAACAGGATACTGGCCCTAGATAATTAAAGTGCAAATCAAGGGAATGATTTCCAGGAGACCAGATTCTTGCATCTCACCATATATGGAAAAGTGCTACATTTATTAACTTAAGATGTCTAGTTTCTTTAATTAACAGTAATCTTTGGATGTTCCAACTACCTGTCTTTTTTTTTTTTTTGCAAGAACCTCTAAATACCCTGTGCCCTCCCTTAGCTCTTCAGAACAGTCCCTCAGAGCTATCTGAGAGGCTGTCTCCTGATTTCAGTCCTCAGTATGTCTTCCACATAAAACATAATTCTCAACTTCTAGGTTGTGCATTGTTTTTCAGTCAACATTTAATTGTATGGCTCATGTAGGTACTATGCCTAAATGTAATGGGATGAGCTGTAAATTATTAAAACTAGATAAATCCTGTCAGCTCTACCACTAGCTGAGATCCAGGCTTTCACCTCTGGATACCTCTGGCAGATATGGGGTCTGTGTTGGTCTTAAAATTATTCTTAGAATAGTGGGGACTCATTCATTCTTTCAACACATTTTATTGCTTATATTCTATGTGTCAGTTACAGTGCTGGGTCTTGAAATACAGAAGTCAACACACGAAAATACAAGGATAAAACACATTTTCTACCATATTAACTTTTTTCATTCATCAATTCATCCCTAAATCATTCAACACGCATCTTCTTATTGAATACTGATGAGGGGTCAAATGCTATGCTTAACACTCAGTATATAGCTGCAAACGAGATGGACAGGCCCTGATTTTGATGTCACTACTATCTTTTGTCCTGCCGTATAATGGGACAGCTTCATTATTCCCTTTACCCTAAGTTTTTATCACAAATTGCTAATGAAAATAAAGCTGTTAGTGGAGTTTCAACATGCATAGGTAAATGAGAACACAGAACTCCCCTTTCTCATGTCCCGTTCTCCTCCTTCTAACTCCCTATGTGAAGTCACTTTGTGCCAAGGCCAAGAAGCTGTGCCCCAATAAGAACCAAGCTGATTTCCTCACACTGACTGGGGCTATTGCACACTTAGAAGGCTTGATGCTTAATTTTGATAAGCAACTAGAAGACCATGGAGACAACCTATAAAAATGATTTGTCTTGGGAGAAAATACTAAAGAGGGTTAATGTGCTGTTCCACATGTCTAACCCCCTGGATTAAACCACAGGCACCAAGGTCACCAAGTGTACTTGGCAACAATGAGCTAATAATAAAAAAAAGCATCATACTGTTATTGTATTCATTTTCCCCCAAGGCGCTCTCTGATAAACACCACAACCTCTAAGAGAACTGAGAACAGCTTCCTTGTGGGGTAGGTCATATAATATATATGCATCTTTTTCCAAGCAGTTAAATCATATCCAGCTATCAGCACACCTTACTTAAGGCGATCGTAATGTATGAGATTAAATGTTCCTACCTGATCGGAAAACTTCTTGTCCTCAATTCATTGGCTGTACTGGATTTTTTCTTCTTGGGTCAGACCTTCAGACTTCTACCAGAAATCGTTCCTTTGGGGAAACCAGGCCTTCCCAGAAACTCAGGAAACTGAAAGGGAGACAGCAAGAGAGAAGGAAATTATTTGGACACATAGACCTCAATTGTTTGGTTTTAAGTAAACGTCCAAGCAAACATCTTCTAGATGGTATAATAACTTTAGGGAAATTCACGGTTTATAAGTTTGGGTACTCATAAACTGAACATATTATGATAAGAGTACAGGTTGCATTTTGTGTCTTCAACTCAAGCAAAGGCTTCAAAAAAGGCCCAGTTATCCTTTGTTCATTAAGACACAAAGAGAGGGCGAAAAGGGCAAGTTTCGAAGTCTTTTTCTTTACAATTTACTTCCTTTCTTCAGTCTTCAACAAGATCTTCAGGAAATTAACTTTACTAAAGTTAATTATTCATAAAATAAACATAGGAACCTGCAGAAGACTATTTCACAGAGACCTGTAATGTACAATATCCATTGCATACATGCACCATGAGCTTGTCTTTTCTAGCACTGGCATACACAAAACTCTGTGTGTGTGTGTGTGTGTGTGTGCGCGCGCGTGTGTGTGTGTGTGCGCACGTGTGTGTCTTTTTCTGTGATGGAGCCATAGGGAGAAAATAAATCTATTGGCTGCAATTCAGTGATGTACGAAGATTTAAAGGTAAAGGAGAAGGTTACATCAAGTGAAACTATAAAGTCATGAGGTTGTGGTTCCAAAATAATAACAATAGCAGTCTTCTGTAACCAAGGGAGCAGGCTCCTCAAATTATAGTCACACCTGTTAGACCATCTGCCCATACATTTCACACTATCATTAATGGAAAACAAATGGCACTGTCTCTCCTTCCCTTTATCCATTGGCCATCCTCATATGAACTCTTTTTCTCTTCAAGGTCATGCTCTTTCCTATCTGTTTAAAAATATTAGGATTTAGGAGGAGTGATACGTAATGTGCCGTGCCTTGGTACTTGTACCAGTGACGGCTCTGTAAGGAGCACTGGGTTGTTAGGAGGCTATCAACTGAGTTCCCCTAGAAGCAGAACTTGAGGCGATAATTTGAGTGCAAACTGCTCATCTGGGAGGTGCTTCCAGAAAACTCAGAAGTGGAGTGGGAATTGAGAATGGAGGCATGGAAGGAAGCCAACAGAGGTGTATTACCAAATAAATTACTCCTGCAGGGAACTGCTGCCAGTACTTCAGGCGAGTTCTGTGAAACTCTACAGAACATGTCTCAGAGTTATCCCAAGAATCGGTGAGAAACTTGAAGTACTTATCTTCCAGTCCCCTCTGTCCTTGGTTGAAAGCTACACCCAGATACATTAACTCCTGTACACTTCTGGCCTGCCCTAAGGTGGATAATTGCAGGCGGCAGCATGATTCTATCAGCATATACTGGAATGATGAGTGCTGGGGAGATATGAGTGGAGCATCGAAACCATCTAATACAGTCGGGGCAGGAGATATTAACTATTGGCTTGAAAGTCCAAATGGATAACCTTAAATTCCTGGGTTTATGGTTTTACTTTGAGGTATTTAAGCATGATGTATGAGTAAAAATTTCCTCTGTTAAATCAAGTTTCAGGTCCTAACTCCCTAATCTTCTGGGAAACTGTGGTATCTTTTAACAGATTTTTGAAAAGTAACATGATTAAGATTTCAAATTGACCATTCATTCATTCACTCATTCAACACACATTTATTGAACACCTAAAGTATGTCATGGGATAAACTAGGCACCAGTGTTACTGTTACTAAAATCATTATAGTGCCACCTACAATTCAATGTATTGTGACACTCAAGTAAGAAAATCCATAGTTACCGTAAAAGATATTACAGAGTGCTATAGGAAGACACAGTAAGACCTTAATTCATGCTGTGGACAGTAGTATATGGGCGATATCAGTAGGGCTTCCTGTAGAAGGCAATTGAAATGGATATGTAACATGAAGGAAGGGTGAAGTTTTGAGGAAAAGAGAAGATAAATTCACAGTTGCCAGAAAATGAATGGTTAAGGATCAGTCCAGAAAGGAGTTCCATTCATAATCAGTATAAGAAATGCTCACTAGGGCTTCCCTCGTGGCGCAGTGGTTGAGAGGCCACCTGCCGATGCAGGGGACACGGGTTCGTGTCCCGGTCCGGGAAGATCCCACATGCCGCGGAGCGGCTAGGCCCCGTGAGCCATGGACACTGAGCCTGCGCGTCCGGAGCCTGTGCTCCGCAACGGGAGAGGCCACAACAGTGAGAGGCCCGCGTACCGCAAAAAAAAAGAAAAAAAAAAAAAAGAGAAATGCTCACTGGCGTGTAGAAAAAGAAGACAATGGAGAGGGGGGTAGAAGCCAGATCATGCATAGTCCATGTATGTATAGTAAGTGCTATGGTCTAGTCTTTGTGTTCCCCTCCAAATTCATACGTTGAAATCTTAATTTCCGTAGCTGATAGTATTAGTAGGTGGGGCCTTTGGGAAATGATTATGGTATTAGTGCTCTTATAAAAGAGACCCCACAGAGCTCCCTAAGCTCTTCTGCCATGTGAGGATACAATGAGAAGTCTGTGATTCAGAAGAGGGCCCTCATCTGACCATACTGGCACCCTATTCTTGAACTCGCAGCCTCCGGAGCCGTGAGAAAAAAAATTCCTGGTGTTTATGAGCCACCCAACCTGCAGTATAATCTTACAGCAGCCCAAAAGGACAAAGAGAGTTTGGATGTGAGATTTTACTCCAAGAAAGATGGGAATCCATTGAAGGATTTTACCTGGTAACTTAGAAGAGAGAAAAGTTTCATAACACAATCAGGTACTTTTATAAGAAAAATCTGTTTCTTTTTCAGAAAGATCACTCTGGAAATACTGTGACTAGATTTTTGGAGAAGTCTGATGGCAGGCCCGGATATAGAAAGATGAGTTGGTAGTCCATTAATATAAGTCAAACAAGAAAGTGGATATAAAAAGTGTGAATTTGTGGCTGAGAGTTCTTTTACTACTTGAAAAATGTTATGTCAATGCTTCTGACTCCATAATTTTAGACAAGAAATATGCTGTCATTGGAATTGGTTTCTCAATAAGTGATGCATCGTTTCTGCCTGTCCACTTTCGAGATTTGTTTTGTCTCTACTTTTCAGAAGTTTAATTATGACGCGTCTTGACAAGGATACCTTTGTGTTTTTCCTCTTTGGATTTGCTCAGATCCTTGGATGTGTGCTTATGTCTTCTAAAAAATTGGGAACGTTTTAGTCATTATTTCTCTGAATACTTTGTCAGTCCTACGTGCTCTCTTTTTTCATTCTGGAACCTTGATGATATGAATGTTAGTGCTTTTGTTACTGTTTACAGGTTCTTGAGATCCTGTTCTTTCTCCCATCTCTACCCCTCAGCCTATTTTTCTCTGTACATGTGGTACATTGTATTGATCTCTTCTAAGTTCATGATTCTGTGCTTTGTAATCTCCACTCTACTCTTGAGCAAAGTTTTTGGATTGTTGTATTTTTCAGTTCTACTGTTCTCATTTGTTTTTATTCTTATAACTTCTAGTTCTTTGTTCACATTTTCTATTTTTCCCATTTCCGTCAAGGAACACATAATTGCTAATTGAAGCATTTATGTGACAGCTTATTTAAAACCCCTGTCTGATAATTTCAATAGATGTTTTATCTCAGTGCTGGTGTAGGTCTATTGTCTTTTTTCATTTATTCTGTGATTTCCTGGTTCTTGGTGCCATGAGTATTTTTCAATTGGATTCTAAACATTGTGAGTTATTATATGACTCTGTATCCCATTTAATTTTATTATTACTTTTTAGAAGGAAGTCATCCTATTGGAGGTGGAGTATGAGGACTGGGGGGTTACGTACAGATTTCCACTGGGCCCTACTGTCAAAACCCCAGCAAAAGTGGGCACTTACATTCTCTCACTGCAGACAGATCAAGTAGAAGTTCAGCTATCCTACTGGCCCTTCTGACACCTTCCCCCCAAAAGTGGGAACATTAATATCATTCTGTTGCCTTTTAGTAGGAGTGGAAGTTCATCTCCCCAGTAGATTTCTTGACACCAGGGGAGGGGAGAGGTGAAGTGTTTGCTGTGTTTGCTGTCCTTCCTCCCACTTCATTCCTTCTTGTTGATGCCGGGTGTGGGTAGAGGGTCAGCTACCTGCTGGCCCCACTGACACCAGGGTAAGAGGAAGAGAACTGCCAACTAGCCCTGCTTGTGCCATCTCATTCTGTCTTACTGCCTCAGGACGGTTATGGGGATTCAGCACCCCATTGGGTCTCACTGACACCATGTGTTGGGGGTTAGTGGGGTGCCTACTCCCTCCAACCTGTAACATCCTATTCTTATCGATGTCAGGGAGAGACGGAGGCTAGGTCCCACCATTGGACCCCACGACTGTGTGAGGGCAGCCCAGTGTTAACTAGCCTGTCAGGCACCACCTTTGAAAGTCTCTTTGCTAATGCAAAGGGGTGGAGGCTCAGCTCACCACTGCACCACACTGAAACAGCCCTGGTGGCGAATCAGAGCGCTGCCTCTTCTGGAGGGCAGGAGTGGGGTGGTGTGGAAGATCAAATCGTAGCTTGGCCCAACTGAAACCACAGGACATAGGGGATGGGTGCAATATTCCACTGGCACTTGGCTCGAGTAGTGTGTATATTATTGCCCAAATGGTTTTCTGTCTTTGACAACCCCTTTCCTCATACCTTGGCTAGGGGGAACGGGGGTTTTGTGTTTTCTTTTTTGAAGCTTTTTTGTCTGTTGTTCTGTTGGTGGTTATTGATTGGGGGTTCCTGTAATACCCTCTCCAGGATGTATGGGAAGCAACAGGAAACACAGGGGACTCATCACCATGTTATTCCTCAAGTCCCAAAGTCCCTAGTTAAGTCTGCCTTCTCATTTCCACCTTTCAGTGTCTTCCTATGTTTGTCTGTTGTTATGTTCAGGGTTTTAGTTTTAAGTGGAAGAACCTGGGAGAAATGGGCTACTTCATCTTCTTGGAAGCAGAGGTCTGGAGGCCTATGGATGTTACAAAGTACTGCTGACTGTAAATTAAAATTTGATGATATACACCTTGCCCTTTAAGAATTCTTCTGCTAGATGATGTGGCTTCCCAAAGTAGCTACAATTTGATTTTCATACTTCTAAAAGTCAAGTGTTTTGCCGCAGTTGAAATTTAAAGATAAGCAAGAGATGAGGCTAAGATGATCTATGTGGTAACAGATTAAAGTTGGAAACATCAATATACATTCATGCTTAGCTTAATATTGCTTCATATTACCTTAACACACATGGTTATGTAGAGAGATACTTATAGATATGTCCATATACGTGGGGAATGTACACACATGTTATCTCTTTGCTCTGTCAGCTGAGAAGATCTAGAAGCAATGACATCCGGGCAGCAATTAGCACACCCCACACCCAGATCCTGCTGTCTAATGCTGTTCTCCACTAAAAAGACCTAGTTATCCTTGAAGAAATAGCTGATTCTAGGACTGGGGCAGTAAATATACAAGATTTATATACAAGGCCATCTTATAGTGTCAGAAAGTAAGGAAGTTCCAAAAAAATATATAGGATGGGGATACCTCAGAGTGGCGCACGAGCCACTGAACTGAAAAGAGTTCACAAGGGTCAGGACTAGAGCAATTTGAGGAACAAAGTAACTAACGTAGAATTAGATTATGACCCAAAGTATAAAATAAAAATCCGTGAGTTCTTCTGATATAAATAAATAATTGGATACATAAATAAATGCGGGAGAATAGATAAATCTCCAGTGCAAAAGAATTCCAAATAGTTTATGTAGTACTCCATCTTAAGCATAACTCTCTATTCCTTAGTTGTGGGCTGAGCATATTGACTTCCTTCCAAAAAGTACAATATGGAGAAGGGAAAACAGTAATTTTACAATGGAGAAACCTGAAAAACACTACCTCAGCCTGGTGATCAAGGTCGACCTCAGCATTCATAATGCATATTGATACTTTGTACACTTGATGTGATCTGACAAAATAACCCTTCTACTCTTGTGGTCTTCCTCCCCCAAACACATAATCCCAATATTATCATGAAACATGCATCAAACAAATTCTAGTAGCGGGCATCCTACACAAGCCTAACTACTCAAAATTGCCAAGGTCATGCAAGGAAAATCTGAGAAGCTATCAAACCCAAGAGGAGCCTAAGGAAACATGGCAACTAAATGTAATGTGATGTTTTGGATGAAATCCTGGAATAGAAAAAGGACATTAGGTAAAAACTAAGGAACTGGACTAATGTATGGACTATAGTAAACAATAATGTATCAATATTTGTTCACTGATTGTAACAATGTAACATACTAATATAAGTTGATCGTCACAGAGGGAAATGGGTATAGTGTATATGGAAACACTTTATACTATCTTCTCAATTTTTCTGTAAAATTAAAACACTTCTAAAAAATAAAGTCTATAAAAACGTTGTGTTTTCTTGTTTTATGATTATGTGCCTGTATTTCCTAATAAATATGTAAATTTGCTTTGCCTTCCTTGATACTGATATTAAAGAAAATACTAAGTAACTCTGAAAGAATTTGTAACTCCAATTTAACAAGCAATAATTCTGGGTATTAACTTTTTAGGAGAACCCACTGAATCAATCAAAGCAAATTGTCTTTAAAGGCTGAATTTCTTTTCAGTGTTTAATCTTTTCTATGATTAATGCATACCACAAGCATGGTTCTCTTTCAAAGGGCAGAAAACATTGCTTGTAGGCAAGGTCTAAAATACAGTGAAATATTCATGTATGATGCTATAACAACTTTAATGTATTTTATGTTTTCAAAATGATGAAGTGTTATTTCAGTCAATAAAGTATTCACTTTTATACATTTCCTACCCACCTTTTCCCAGAACACCCACAAGGAAATGATACTATCATCTGATATTAGGCTCATCAATTTAAATTGGAGTTTTTGGTAGCTGTGGTTGCCAACGGTACTGGAATGTGTGATACTTTTACAAATCCTCTCCATGGCAAAATCTGATCTTCACAAGGTAGATCACAGTACGTGCCTAAGGCCAATGACATAGAGCTTTGTAGCTAGATTACCAAGCATTTTACTTAGAGGCACAATAGAATGTAGAAAAGGCCATTTCTCCTTCTGTCTTTTTCTGCTCAAAGGTCACTCACCATCTCAGAAGTTTTCCATAAACTCAGACTATATAATGTCACTTAATGTGAATGTAGCTCAACATTCTGTTTTAGTACAGCTAATCTCACATTATTTTATTGGTCCTAAATATGTAAATCATCAGCAAAGTTTTGTACTTAACTTTTTTTTTGGATGTGGACCATTTGTTAAAGTCTTCATTGAATTTGTTACAATACTGCTTCTGTTTTATGTTCTGGTTTTTTGGCTGCGAGGCATGTGGGACCATAGCTCCCCGACTAGGGATTGAACCCACACCCCCCTGCATTGGAAGGCGAAGTCTTAACCACTGGACCGCCAGGGAAGTCCCTGTACTTAACTTTTAAGAATAATTAAAATAAGCTATTCAACACATTTTTCCTAAAAAAAAAAAAAAAAAGTAATTCTTCTTAGGCTGGCCCTGGACACATACATGACTTTGCCATTTTTTCCATGGATTATTTTCTTATCTGTTCTACTGTGTCACATTTGTTCTACCTTCTCAAAAAGAAGCATTTAAAAATTCATCTACGCGTTCATGCATTCATACATTTATTAAATAAATCTACTGAACACCTACATACGGCACAGAAAAGGAGGCAGAAAACTAATCTGGGTTGCACAGAAAGTAATGAACTCAGTTAAAATTTTTGGTGAAAACAGGTGTTACTCAATCTACTGGAAATTACATTTCATTATGGGGACTCACACACTCAAGGAAAACCAAGACCTAAATAATAATAAAGTAATAAAAGCACTAGCCATTTACTGAGTGCCTGCTTTTACCTGACTCTGAAACTCTAAAATCATTACGGATGTTTTGAGGATTGTCTGATATAATTGCAATTTCTATTTTACAGATGAAAATAACAAGGTTCAGAGACATTAGGTTACTTGCCTAAAGTGAAGTGGCCCAGAAACTACACAACTGGAAATTGAACCTTAGATTTCATAATGCCAAAATCTGTGCTTTTAATCACAATGTGTGTGTGTGTGTGTGTGTGTGTGTGAGAGAGAGAGAGAGACAGAGAGAGAGAGAGAGAGACAGAGAGAGAGAGAGAGAGACAGAAGAGACAGAGAGATAGAGAGAGAGAAAGAGAGAGAATGTGTTTAATAGAGAACTTCTGAGAAATGGCAAGAAAACTGCCAGGTACCCATAAAACACTAATTTAGGAGCTTCTTACTATACAAGTAATTGTTAATCATATGGCTGAACTAAGGATCTCTCACTTTTGAACTAAGAAATCAAAAGCTTCCAGAAGTTGAGTCTAAATTTTACACTTACATAAGATACTTCATACAGAATGCTAAAGTATACTAACTAAAGAGTTCTGAAAATACTGGAAGCATTCATACTAGTATGATTTCATAATGTGGATAATAGAGGATTTAAGAAATTGGCAGATGCAACTGCAGACTCATTTCTTATCATTTCTGTGAAGGGCAAGATAAATCAATAAAATGAGAAAAATGAAAAAAGAATGGCTAGCAATTTTAGGTAGTTTGCTTCATCTCCTACTAGGAAAGACTAAGCAAAAAAAAAAAATTCTCGGAATTTTATTTTGAAAGCACCTACAACTGTATATGGTCTTTTTATACCAAAAAACTTGGAATTATGAACTGTCAAATAAGTCTAATCTTCTCTGATGATAAAATTGCTGGCTTTATTTGAAACTATGAAATGAAAAGTGAGGTAATAATCAGAAATTCTTAAGAAAAGGAGTAGACAAAACAAAATTCTAAGAGTTGTGTCAAAAAATATTTTGAAATGAACATAAAATCCCCATTACTGGTACAGAGCTTTTAAAACTTTATCTTGGTTTTAAGTTTTAATAAATATTGATATGTTTACATAATTACTGTCATAAGGAAGACACAATTTTAGGTCAGCTTTCTTCATTCTTTCTTTATTAAGCATTATTTTATTTTGCTCCATCATCTTGTAATTATAATATAGTAACTGTGTCACTTTCTACTAAGTGGATATAATTTCCTAAACTGTTTTCCTATTCTTAACAATTAAAGGTGTTTCCAATGTTTTGTTATTACAAATGACATGACAATGAGCATCTTTATATAATAATTTTCTGGATTATAAATTATTTATCGGCATAAGCTTCCAGAATTAGAATTAATGTGTAAAAAGCTATTAACATTTTTATCTTGCTAGACATTGCCAAATTACTTGTCAAAAGATGGAACCAAATTATATTGCAAAAATCTTTGCCAACAGAAAACATTATATACAATTTTTGATTTTGCTGAATTATTAAGTTGGAAACCTATGTTCCATTTCTTTGAATTCTTTGATAACAGCGTGCTGCTGCAGGCTGCGAGGGCAGCCATGTCCATGAAGGCTCCCCAGAGTTGGAGCGGGGAAGTGGAAAAAGGTAAAAAAAAAATACTAATTGTATTTTCCCTCGATTGTTATCTCTCATTCTTTTCTGCCTCTGTGTAACTTATATCCAGGTAGCTGGAGAAACATCATGTGGCAGGGAAAATTGGTATTCCAATAAATTAATAAACACCAACTTCAAATGGATTTTCAAGACTGGAAATATTGCTCTGACTTACAGTAAGTTCTTTCTAATTCTCCTTAAGGACTATTTTCTTAGAAGCTTTCCCTACCCTCCTCAAATTTCCCTCCATCCTCTCTACTTCCTTCACTCTGAGCTGGTGAGGCGCTTCCTAACTCATTAGGAACACAGAAGTCAGTAAATAGTCCACTGCCAAATCCGTTAATTCATTAGCATTTGCATTGATCTTTGTATTCCCTTGCACTACAGGAGTTCAAGTTCAAAAGCCACGTGCACTAGAGATAGCATTTCATTTTCTCTCATCTTCTCAAGTACTTCACAGCACTGCATTTTCTACAACCCATCTACTCCTTATGAATGATTCTTGCCAAAATTCAACCTCATTCTAGACTAGTAACTCCAACTTAAAATGTTAAAAACTATACGTGTAACACGAAAGCCTCCCTCCTCCTCTAATCCCTGCATATCTTCTTTAGCCAATTCATGTCTGAACTTTTCAAAATTGTTATCATCATATATTGTTTCCATTTCCTCACGTCCCATTTACTCTATAATTTACATCCATCTGACTTCCCTCACCGTAATCTCTCTGCCCACTGTCCTGAAATTTTACTTATGAAGGTCACCAGCGATCTCCATGTCAGTATAGCCAATGAATAGTTTTTGTCCTATTTCTAGGCTCTTTCCTTCTTTAAAAAAGAAAAAGAAAAACAAAAACCATTCTTTTTCCTCTATCCTTTCACACTCTCATCATCTTCTGTCCTGGTATATTTTACTGGCTTTCCGTGTTTAATCTGATCTCTAACATTCTATGAGTTTCCTTTATCTTCAGTGGAATAAACCCCTATATGAAGGATTATTCTCAACAGTTAGTTCTCATAATAACAGTACTAGTAGCAGCAGTCAATACTTCTATAATGCTTATCATGTGCCAGACACTATTCTAAGACACTGTTTAAATACATATATATAGACACACACACACACACACACACACACACACACACACATATGAAGTTTTCCTCCTCATAGGCGTATGAAATAAGCCGATTATTATACCCATGTTACAAATGAGAAAACTGAGGCAATGAGAGGCCAAGGTCACATGATCAGTACTTGGTGAAGCCCCCGCCTGAGTTAATGCTGGAACTTTAGAGGAGACAAGTTAAATAATGTCTCACCGATTGGCCTTAAAAGTGAGCAACATTTAATTAATGACTTGTGAAAGTATCAGAAAAAAAGGGGACATTTTAAATTGAATGGGATCTACTAAGTCATGTATCAGTAACTAAGAATGACTCTTATTGAATGAAATTATTTTTCATTATTCTTTTGAAAGAAGAATAATCTTGTGTTAGTGTTTCAGTTTTTTTTTTCATCCACATATTTATTCTTTATTAGACACACATTTCCTACACACCTATGTGCCAGTGTCTGCTGCAAGCCTTGGAAGCAAAAAATTACAAAGTCCCTGCTCTTAAGCAAATGTCCAGTGGTGGAGGAAGACAGAGTAAACATGTAAATAAATGTTGTACAGTGACAGAAATACGACTGGACAAAGGGATGGAGAGGCACTGAGGAGGCAGGTCTCTTTGGTCAAGATAGTAGTGGTGGCGTTTGAACCGAGGCCTTAACGATAAGAGGGAAATTGGTCTGGGTAGATGGATTAGCCAATCTAAAGCTGGGAGAGCAAGAAGTAGAGCTTGTTGCATCTGAGGGACTGAAAAGGACAACTGTGCCTCGAGCCCCATGAAGGTCAGGGAAAGATGTAGTAAGTGACCAGAGCACATGGTCTCTGTGAGCCTGGCTAAGTAGTTGAAAATTTCATCTCTTTACAATAGATAGCCTTTAGAGGTTAGAAGCAGTGCAATAACAGCGTCTGATTTGTGCTTTTTAAAAGACTACTTTGACTGTTGAATGTCCTACAAAAGCAAAATACCTGTGTCTCTATGAAGCGCAGATAGTAAATTTTAAAAAGCCCAATGAGCTCATAAGCAGTTGGTTTACTAACTGTTATCATTTATCTTAACTAGACTTCATTAATAGAAGCTTGGTGACCTTGGGGTCCTGGGACATATTAGATTAGGGCAACCCAGCTATTTTCAAATAGTGTGATTTGAAAAATTCTTGAAATTGTTAGGGTCCAGGAAGATTATTTTATTGCTGGGGCTGGATGGGAAGTTTAGAATAAGAAAAGAAAGTATGATGGCTGGCTTCCATCTATTCTCCCTTTCTCTGGGAGAAATGATGGTGGGGTGACTACTTTGCTGTTGACCCAATGCTTCAATTTCAGAGCTGGTTCAATCCAGTAACTATTTGCTGAACAACTATTATATGTTAGGCACCCAGCTGGAACTGGGAATATAAAGAGAATAATTAATAAGAAAAGCAGGTATTACTAACAAGAGACAGGCACTGTGCTAATGCTTAACATGCACCATCTCAAGTTACATTAATTTACACACTAACCATATGAGGTAGATGCATTTATTATACCATTTTCCAGGTGAGAAATCTAATCCCTTTAAGGGGCTGAAGTCACTTCTCCAAGGTTACACAGCTAGTTAGGGGCATAGGCAGTATTTGGACTCAGGTCTGGTATCAGCACCAATTCTCTTAGCCATTATGCTCTCTAAGGACCTTACTTGAGAAGTTCAGATTATACATATATGGGTACAACCAACCCTAAGACCATCTGGCAAAACTGGCTGCTTGAGAAGTCCTGGATTTATGTAAGATGCTCTTGGAATGGAGAAGATCGTGAAGGAGGGTTCCCAAAACACACTCTCTATACTAAGGGGCAACAGAAGAGAGAAAGAATTAGCCTACAGCGGTATGATATTGAGGACCAAGAAACAGTGTTTCTCTCTTTTGTGAACAGTTATGAAATTATTTCTACTTCAGAATATCAGAAAGAAATCACAGGACTATGGACAGTTTGCTGAGCCACCCTATCTATCTTAGCGTGAATCCTGGCAGGTGTAGAGCTCATAGTATGACCCTGGCACCTAAGTGTAGTTAAGTAAGCTTTCATTTTTCTTCGGCCTTAAAGCAAAGCAGCTTTCTGATAGGTATAATTTAGGAAAGTCTTCCAAGAAAATAGTTAAAGTCCACTTTAAATATCTCAGAGAAAAGCAATTTTGCAAAAGATCTATCAGCAAAAGCAAGGCCAAACACACCAATTATTTAGTGAGACTTCTATTGTTATATCATTGCTCATGTTGTTTCTTTATGCATTTACCTGGAAGAAGGCTTTTAATGTTCAACAATTCTCAAAGAGATAAAGACCCACACTGATGTGCCAGAAAGAGCTTTGCCCTGGAATTAGATCAGTTTAGGTTTGGCTACTTACTAGAATTAGGTAACATTCTTAATCTTTCTGAGCCTGTCTCCTATCTGCAAATAGGGATACCACTATCTATTACAGAGGGATGTGGTTAAATTAAATGACACATGTAAGTGAAATACATCCTTCCAGACTGAGAACATACCTAGTAAATGTTAAGTGATCTGCAAATATTCTGCTTTCTTGAAACGGATGAAACCTGTTATCATGATTTTAACCAATAGTCTAAATATCAAGACAATATTTAGTTAAAAGTTATAGTTGTTCTTTCACTGTCCACCTGCATTTTGACATATTCTAACATATTCTCCTTGATAAATTGTGTCAATATTAGTAACATTTGTCATTTCAGCTATTACTGTTCATATGTTTAAAATATTTCAATGTGATATAAGTCGTTACTCAAAGGGATGCCTAGCTGGCTTTGTCAAAGATTTAGTTTAAGTAAAAATAAAAGACTCATTTTCACCAAGTTTGATTGAACAGTGTATTCATTAACTGTATGAACTTTCTGGCCAACCCAATACAGTAGCCAAGACATGGAAACAACCTCAGTGTTTTCTTGTGGATGAATGGATGAAGAAAATGGGGTGCATACAACCTACTATTATTCAGCCATGATAAAGAAGGAAATCTGGCTATTTGTGACCACATGGGTGGGTTTGGGGGGCATTATGCTAAATGAAATGTCAGACAGAGAAAGATAAATACTTTATGATCTCATATGTGAAATCTAAAATACTGAACTCATGATAGAAAGAATGGAATGACGGTTGCCAGAGCTGGGGGCTGGAGGTGACGAAAATGAGGGAAGATGATCAAAAGGTAAAAACTTCTAGTTATAAGACAAGTGAGTAATGGTGATGTAATGTACAGCTCGGTCACTACAGTTAACAATACCGTATTTTATGTTTGAAAGTTGCTAAGAGAGTAGATCTTGAAAGTTCTCATCACAAAGATAACATATGTAATTATGTGAATTAAGGTTAACTAAACTTATTGTGGTAATCATTTCACACACACACTATATATATTAATCATCACATTGTACACCTTGGACGGATACAATATTATATATCAATTAAATTTAATTTCCGTCTGGCCCGTCATTTTCCAAAGGCCACTCAAGATCAGGGGACAGAACGCCTCCTCTCCAAGTGTCCTGCCAGCCCACCCACTCAAGATCAGAGGGACAAAATGCCTCACTAAAACAAAACAAAAGAGAAACACAAAAAAACTGGAGAGAGGGAGGAAAGGGTGCCCTGAAAAATAAAAACAAATTTTAAAAACTAAGTACGTTGACAGAGCTAAGAATAAACTACCAGGAAAAAGAAACCCTACGTGTCAGATCCTAAAGTACAGAAGGGCAAGCCCGCCGGCAGTCCAGGCCCGGGGGGACCGGGGTCCCCAGCCCTGCAGAGCCAACCGCAGACCGGCTCAGGCGCCCCTCGGAAGCGCGGGGTCCCCGCGGCCGAGTCGGCGCCCCCGGCCGGCGCCGGCTCCCCTCTGCCCACCCTGCGCGCGGGGGCTGGAAACTGCCGCGGAGAACCACGGCGGGGCGGGAAGGGGGGCTCCAAAGAGGGTCTAGCGACTCGAGTCGCTCCGTTTCTCGGTGGGCTCAGCGCGCGCCGTGGGGGAACAGGAGCGGGGGTCCGGGAGGAGGGGACGGGCGGCACTTACGTAGACCGGCAGCGGCCACGGGTAGACGGCGGGCTCGGTCCCCAAGAGCGACTCCAGCCTCAGCTCCAGCTTCTCCCCCATGTCTTCGCGCGCGGCACCCGCACCGCGCTAGTCTGGCGGTTGGGGGAGGGGCGCGGCGCCACCGCCGGGGGCGGGGCAGACGGGCAGGCGGGAGGCTGAGGGGAGGGGGCCTGGCCTGGGCCCCAGCTGCCGCCGCCACACTATCGTCCGGCCCCCGGCTCCCTCTTTGTGCTCACAGGCCCGGGGCCTCCAGCGCTGCTGCGAACTCGGGCCGGCGTGAGGCGACCACAATGAGCCGGGGGCCGGGCTGAAACACTCCCGGCGCGCGCGGCCCGCCCCGTGGACTCGCACGCTCTCACGCACGCACGCTCCCACGCACGCACGCTCCCACGCACGCACGCTCCCACGCACGCACGTACGCACGTCATCGGCTGCCCCTGGCCACACCCACCGGCCCGAAGTGGGGACCCGGCCAAACCTCTCAGGGCCAGTGGTGGCGAGTTCGACTCCCGACCTCGACGTACCGTGACACAACCCCTCCCCCCCAATAATAAGACTATAATTCCTATTAAATATGACAGCTGGTATCCCGGCTTCTGTTCACAAAATTGCCGTGTATTTAGCCTATGCTAGGCACCAGACCGCGGACGCTCAGTACTGGCCAAAAAGGAAATGCCCTGCCCTCATAGCACTGCTATTTTAATTGGAATAGTAGTGACAATGGTCAAGGGAGAAAATAAAGTGTCATCATCGCCACGGGGATGGTTAATCTCATGTGCGCACTGCGTGGGGCCCCGGCAACCACAAACATTATTCCAGATGTGGCCGGGAAGGTATTTTTCAGAAGAGATTAACACTGAAATTGGTCCACTTTGCGTAAAGGAGGAACGAATACAAGGAATTTATATATGCAGTACATATATATTTTTATTCTACATGCTTTTCTATGTAGGTGTATATGTGTGTCTATATGTATGTACGTGTATGTATTGCATATATTATATGTGTATGTATGTATACTGTATATATACACACCTAAATATCTTTCTATGTGTGTATATATGTATGATATAGACGTACCTAGGTGTGTATATTGCATATGTTATACGTATGTGTACATACTGTATATACACAAACGATGCATTTCATATGTGTGTATGTATAGTGTATATGTATGTGTCTATTGTATACATTACGTGTATATGTGTGTATACATACTGTATATATACAAACTATGCATTTTATATATATGTGTGTATATATGTATTTGCGTATTGTATATACTATATGTGTATATGTCTGTATGCGTACTGCATATATACACAGCTGTATATTTTTGTATGCGTGTACATATGTACGTGTGTGTGTATATACACACACACCCTACGGATTCTGTTTGTCTGGAGAACCCTCACTGATACGGCCACTTATGACAATTGAGCACCTGCTCTTTGCCAGCCAGGGAGCCAAACGCTTGTCCTTTCTGTGTCTCACTTAAGTGTCACATGTCCCGGGAGGGAAGGTGATGCCGCTCCTACCAGTTGAGGTGCCTCAGGGTCAGAGAGGTGCACAGGGCGGGGGGCTGGAGCCTGGTGGAGCCCAGGTGGAGTTCTAGCAGCAGTACAGCCTAGCAGTCCCACTTCCCCGGGTGCCTCTCACAAAGACGCCGAGGGAGAGACGGGGTCTGAAGGAGGGGATGAGGAAGCTTCCATGGGTCTGCAAGCCCAGACCAAGGCTGACTCGTCAAGGGTGTTAGAGGTCAGGACTCTGGTTACCCTGGGAATGGGGTTACACAGAGCCATTCCCATTCGGAAAAAGTATCCATTCTGCTCTTGTTTGTCTGTTTACCCCCCTCCCCCAAATCTTTTAAAAACAGGTTCTCTTGGTTGCTGGGAGCACACAAGGGGAAGTTGTGTGTGAGGGGGTGTGATCCAGGGGGCAGGGAGGATAAGCCCCCCACTCGTACGGCCAGGCGTGGCTCAGCTTTGTGAGCTAAGGATGGCCTGCGAGGTCCCAGAGAGAAGGGTCCCTGCTCCGTCCCTGCTCCGTCCTTGCTCCGTGCACCCCATTCCCAGCCTGAGAAGTCCAGAGCCCCCCGCCCCCGCACACACACACACCAGGGAGGAGAGCCAGTCACAATGGCTCCCAGGCTCCGGCTCCAGGGCTCCCGGCACTAGGAGCTATTTTCAGCTTTCATGCCCTAGGACACGGCCAGAGCTATTGTCTCCGGAAACTGTCTGTCTCTCGCCCGCCCGCCATCCCTCCCTCCTCCGCCTTTTCCCCTCCCGCTCCAGCTGTCCTGCCCTCCACCCTGCATTTCTACACAGGGTGGCTCACAGACAGCTGCTCCCCGTGCCCACCCGCCACCATTCGATGGATGTCAAAGCAAGCCCTGGGGACTTCCCTGGAGGTCCAGCGATTAAGACTCCGAGCTTCCACTGCAAGGGGTGCGGGTTCAAAGCCTGGTCAGGGAAATAAGATCCCACATGCCGCCCAGCACGGCCAAAGAAATAAATGAGTGAAAAATAAAGTTATAGTGATGAAACAGCCCTAGTGGTGCAAGGATGGGACGTATAGCTCTATGGTAGAGAATAAAGGTCCAGAAACAGATAGATGAGAACTTGATATGACAGAAAGTGAGGAAATTAAGGAGTTTTCAATAAATGGCATTAGGACAATTGCATATCTATGTGGGGAAAAGTAAATTAGAAAAAAAGAAAACAAGCAAGCCCTGGTCAGGTGTGACCTTGGGCCCAGGGCCATTGGCACACGTTGTCGTGTGGGACGTTCTTCCTTAGACTCCTCCCTCCCTCCTGTGTCACTGTCACTTCCTCCAGAACCTTCCTGGACTCCCCTACACAAGCCCGGGGTGTGCCCTCACCCGCCCACCCTGGATCACCGGAATTCCAATCCCGGCCCACCCTTCCCCGCCAGGTGAAGAACTGTGCCTGGTCAGTAAGACCGTAGAGGTCCTTGGCCATTGCTATTGCAGTTGGAATTGTTACTGTGTTTACACAGGGTGACCAACACCCGCCCCCACTTTGCCCAGGACCGCTCAGGTTTGAGCGCTGGAACTATGGGGAAACCCTCATTTCTGGGGAACCCCAGAAGGCTGGTCAGCCTATTTAGGATGGATCTTTCACTTGATATCCCAACCCCCGAGAGCCAGAAAGGGAATCTCCCCCTTCCTTCCATGGTAACCTTCATTCATTCATCCACTCATCCCTTTATTCAACTCCTTTATTCAGCAAGTATTTATGAAGCATCTACTACATAGCAGACACTCTTCTAGGTGCTGGGGACAGTAAACTGAGAAGGTGTGATTTCTTACATGGGGATGATGTCTCGGAGACCACTGCAGGGCATGGGAGGTGGGAGAGGGAAGGGGCAGTTCTAAGTGCAGGCTCTGACGGGATTGGGGCAGACCTTGCCCTAAGCCAGGCTGGTTGCTTCAACACAGCTGTCCTCACCCAGGGCCATCCTGCTTCCGCCTCCCCCAGTTCTTCAGTGATGTCTGGGGAAAATCTGTGGTTGTCACAACCCGGGGGGAGGGGACCCTGGAATCAAATGGGTGGGGACAGGGATGCTGCTGAACCCCACACAGTGCCCAAGAGGGGCCCCCAGCAGAGAATGACCCGCCCCAAATAACCCCAGTGCCATGGGGGAGACCCTGCACTAATATTATTCAGACCCGCTGGGGCCCCGAGATTCCTGCACAGGCTGGGACTCTAACCGGGTCACCTCTGTATCCCGAGGTGACCTAGAGTGGGGCAGCCAGGAGGGCTGAGTATCAGGGATGAAATGACCAATCTCTGTGCCCACTCTCCCCGCCACACCCCAGGGTCGATGGCCTCTATCTCCTCCCTGTGCAGCTAGCTTCTCCCTGAGCCATTTCTTCTTGTCAAGGTCCCTGTCGCAGGTTGTGTTCCCAGAAGATGACGTTGAGAGCAAGGATTGGAGTGCAGGTGGTTGATGTGAGACGTGCAGAGAACAGATACAGCTGCCATAGGGTCCCGCAATTCCACTCCTGGGCATAGATCTGGAGAAAACTCTAATTCAAAAATATACATACACCCCTGGGGTTTCCCTGGTGGTCTAGTGGTTAAGACTCTGTGCTTCCAGTGCAGGGAGCATGGGTTCCATCTCTGGCCAGGGAACTAAGATCCCACATGCTGTGTAACAAAAAAATAAAGAAAGAGAGAGAGAAAGAAAGAAAGAAAAAGAAAGAAAGAAAGAAAAAGAAAGAAAAAAAGAAAAAGAAAGAAAAGATACATGTACCCCAATGTTCATTGCATCACTATTTATAATAGGCAACATGTGGAAGCTGCCTAAATGTCCACTGATGGGTGAATGGATAAACAAGATGTGGTACATATATACAATGGAATATATTCAGCCATAAAAAGAATGAAATAATGCTATTTGCAGCAACGTCGCGGATGGACCTAGAGATTATCATACTAAGTGAAGTAAGTCAGAAGAGAAAGACACATATATGATCTCTCTTATATGTGAAATCTAAAATACGACACAAATGAACTTGTCTACGAAACAAAAACAGACTCACAGACATAGAGAACAGACTTGTGGTTGCCAAGGGGGAGAAAGAGTGAGGGAGGGTTGGATTGGGAGTTTGGGGTTAGCAGACGCAAACTATTAAATATAGGATGGATAAGCTACAAGGTCCTACTGTCTAGCACAGGGAACTATATTCAATATCCTGTGATAAGCCATAATGGAAAAGAAAAAGTTTTATTTATAGGTTCCATCCCTAACTGAGCTGGCCCATCCCCTCCCATGGTTCTAAGTGCAGCCCGAGGCTGCAGACTTCCCACCACGCTCTTCAGCTCCAGAGCAAGCCACCTGCAAACCAGCCGCATCTTCCCAGGGGCTGGCAACTCTCCTTTGCTACTGATTCCAAGACACATCCAGATAGCACAAATGTGACCATGAAAACAAACTCAGCCATGTTCAAATCAGGGAAATAACATTCTTATCTCTGTTTAGTAGTTGCTTAATTTTAGAATAGCTTAAAGTTACAAAAAAGTTGCAAAGATCTGTACAGAGTGTACAGAGTGCTGTGGACCCCCGACCCAGTACCCCTATTTCCAACACGTTAGTACTTTAGTACGTTAGTACGACATGCTTATCCAACTAAGGAACCGAGATGGATACGTTATTATTAACTGAAGTCCACACTTTATTAGAATTTCCCTAGCTTTCCCCTAACATCCTTTTTCTGTCCCAGTCTCCTCTGGGCTGTGACATTTCTCAGACGTCCCTGGGTTTTGATACCTTGAAAGTTTTGAAGAGGATTGGTCAGGTATTTTGTCCCTCAATTTGTTTGTCTGTTGGTTTTCTGATGTTTTTCTTATGGTTGCGCTGGAGTTATGGGGTTTGGGGCGGAAGATGCAGACAGAGATAAAAATGTCATTCTCCTCAGGTCACATCATCAAGGATACACACCATCAAGGATACACACATCAAGGATACACACCGTCAACGGGACTTGTGACAAACAATTTTACCCTTGATCACCTGGCCAGTAGCGTCTTTTTTTTTTTTTTTTTTTTTTTTTTTGCTGCGTTGGGTCTTCATTGCTGCACACGGGCTTTCTCTAGTTGCGGTGAGCAGGGCCTCCTCTTTGTGGCGGGCACGTGCTTCTCATTACAGTGGCTTCGTTTCGGAGCACGGGCTCTAGATGTGCAGGCTTCCGTAGTTGTGGCATGGGGGCTCAGTAGTTGTGGCTCCCAGGATCTAGAGCGCAGGCTCAATAGTTGTGGCCCACGGGCTTAGTTGATCTGCGGCACATGGGACCTTCCCGGACCAGGGCTCGAACCCGGGTCCCCTGCATTGGCAGGTGGATCCTTTTTTTGTTTTCTTTGTTCCGTTTGGAACCAAAACTTTAATCCCAAGGAGTCTCACAAAACATATTACAAATGACAGCATGAAAAAAAAAATTGCACAGTAACTCAAAGTTCAGCTCTACAGTATACTCTTTATCTGGCAGGACATTGGTATCTTGATAATCTCAACTTCCAAAAAACTTTACAAGGAGCTATGTATTCATGTACAGCAATCACAGAGGGGACTTATGACCTAACTCAAAGGTAAACTAACTTCCTTGAAACTTCTTAGATGCTAAACTCACTGGACAACCTCTTGTCCAGTGTGAAGACTAGTGGAATTCTTAAACCTCTCATCTAGGGTAAGGGTGCGGCTTTCATTTCTACCTGCTGGCTTGTGTTCACAGCACCTTTTAAAGACTGCTTGCTTGACTACAGCTGCATACCACATCCCAGCTACAGAAAGTCTTTTCAATGTTTGCCAGTGTTGTTTCCATAATAATAAACATCACACTTTAGGTGGGCAGGAGTTAGAGTTTTATTATCAGTCTAGGCAAGACCAAAAATTCAAAGCAAATTCAATTCTGCTTAAGAGAACACTGTAAAGAAACAATTCTTCATATTACATGCCTCATATGACCCATTTCAAACCATAGAGAATGACACCTTTATGTGTCACTGTCCCAAGAGACAAACAAACGGGAACAGCTAAAACATTTAAAAAGTGCATCAAGCTTCGGAAGTCTCAAACGAAACTTGAATTTTCTGTACATACTCCTGTCAAATGAAGGTATTTCCTGTGCACCACTCCTCTTGCAAAGTGGTCTGCTATTTCCTTTCATTTGACCTGGATCGGCTAGGAGACCTAGAGAAAGATCGGGACGGCTTGCGATTTCTCTCCCGGGACAGTGATCTCTCTCTTCTCCTCTATCTACTAAAGGGACCTGCTCCGGCTGCGGGAGAAGCTTCTCCGTCTTGGAGATCTGTGGTGAGGGGGAGGACTCCTCCTCCGATAATCATCTCGAGGGCGACGACCCCAAGAAGGAGGCGGCCACGATTTCGACTTCTCCCTTCCCCATTCGACAGGTCCACTCTTACTCGGCAGCCACAGAGTGTTCTCCCGTCTACTTCTCAGACAGCATCCGCTGCATCTCGGGGATCTTCATTTTCAACAAGAGTGAAGCCGGGAGGGTTTTTAGCAACCCACACACTTCGGAGTGGTCCATAATATCCTAAAGCTCCTTCGAATTCAGTCTTGTTACCACTGTTTCCAAGACTCCTTACATAAACGTTCCAGTCCAACGGACAGGAATCCCGATGCAAGACCCTCCTGGCTCCTGGCTTTCATGGGCCACACGGTGATCCCGGGCCTCTAGAATCTGGCAGCTGAATCGGCTCGCACAAGCTGCCCTGTGGGGATGCTTTTCCCCCTATGTGTCCAGCCCGGGGCCATGCTGTCTAGGCCCGACCTCCAGGGTGACAGGGTGAACCCCAGGTCCCTGGAGCAAACACTCAGAGCCCTGGTGACCAGACTCAGGGGGCTGGGGCGGCAGCTGGACATGTGTGGCCACCCTGGTGGTGTTTGGCCCCATCTGCAGTTCCAGTTCCAGCTGAGAAAGAGCCTCGCTGTGTTATTTTCTCCTGGTTGTGTAAGGATCCCCGGTGTCATTTGACAGAAATGTAGATGGTGTGTTCTTTCTCTCTTTTCTCCCTGCTTCCTCTCGTCCCTCTCCTCCTCCCTCTCTCCCTCTCCCTCTGTCCCTCACTCTCTTCCCTCTCCCTCTTTCCTCTGCGTCTCTCTCTTTCCCTCTCTCCCTCCCCCCTCCCTCTCCCCCCTCCCCGTCCCTCTCCCAACTCCCTCTCCACCTCCGTCTCCCCCTTGCTCTCCCCCATCCCTCTCCCTCTCCCTCTCCCCCCTCCCTCTCCATCTCTCTCTCCCTCTCCCTCCACCTCCTTCCCTCTCCAGAGAGGGAAGGAGGTGGAGGGAGAGGGAGAGGGAAAGAGGCAGAGGTAGAGCCAGAGCGTGCGGAACAGGGAAACAGGGACAGGGAGAGAGGAAGGGAGAGAGGGAGAAGGGGAGACGGAGAGGGAAAGGGGGAGAGGGAGAGGGGGAGGGAAAGAGGGAGAGAGAGAGAGGGACAGGGAGAGAGGGAGGGAGAGAGGCAGAGGGAGAGATGGAGGGAGAGGGAGAGTGAGAGGCAGCGAGGTAGAGGGAGAGAGGGAGAGAGAGAGAGAGAGAGAGGGAGAGCGGTAGAAGTGCTGAGGAGGGGGGCTCCCTCCCCCTCCCACTCCCATCCTCTCCCTACTGCTTTCTCTTTTTTCTGCTTCAACAAACCCCAGGCGCCTTTTAGATCAGCCCTGAAGTCAACGTTGATGCTTGGACAGCCTGACCTCTCCGCTGACTTCCAGCCCAGGACCACCGCTGGGAGATGAAGTCTGCGGGGCCCTGGGCGCAGGCTGCACAGGCACCTCCTCTGATGCCCAATCTCTCCTCGTTTACGAGGCAGCCGACACTCCCCTCCCTGACTCCCCAAGATTTGGGGCCTTTTTAGTATGTGTCGATAATGCCATGAGCGACTATTTAACTCTTCCACGAGGACCCATCTCCCAAAATGCAGTGGTTTTCAGCCTTGGCTGCACTCGAGAACCCCCAGGGAAGGGAGAGACGTCTCTCCCTCCCTCTCTCTCTCTCTCCCTCTGTACGTCTGTCTACCTCTCTCCCTCTCCCTCTCCCTCTGGGGTGATGCCCGATGAGCTCAGAATCGCAGATGGACCCCCCCATCCCCTCTCTGTGGCTTGCATGGGGGATGCACCTTCTCACTGTGGCCCGGGCATGGCCTTGACATTCAGACATCGGGTCCTGCATGGACACTTGTGTTTGTTCCATAGCGCATGTGGCTGCAGTCTGTGCTTCTGTAGATGCGGGCTGTGCGTGAGCCCTTCATCTTCCCCGCAGACACCACTGGTGCTCGCTCGGCCTCGCGGGGGATGCGGGGGGCACGGGGGACAGTCTTGTGTCCCCACCTTCTTGGGCTGCAGACAGGCCACGCTGGTGCTGTGGTGACTGGGGGCTCCCAGGAGAACCCCGCTGCAGACCGGAGAGGTGGCCCCCGAGAAGGTGGCGTACGCCTGGGGCCGGGCCTCATCAGTGAGCCACGGGCCACCTGCGGCAACAGGTGTCTCACCGTCCAGGGGCTGGGTGTTCGGGCGCCGTGGGGTTGAGCTACTGTCTGCACGGCAGCCGTGTTTGTCTTGTTGAGCCCGGGGAGGCCCCTTGGTGGCTCCTGGAGAGCCTGGCCGCATTTCTTCCTGCCCTTGGCCTTAGAGCCCATCACGTTCATGCCGTTTCTGCTTCCAAAAGGACCTGTGTTAATAAAGACCACGTGTTAGGACAGCACCAAAGTGTCTAGAAATCCGGGCCAGGAGGAGGAGGGAGGGGGATTGGCTGTGCCCGCCAGTGGCCTGGGAGCCCTGCCCGCCTGCAGAGACCTGGCCCGGGGCCCGCGGGGAGGGCGTGGCCCTCGGTCCCCAGCGCCTTCCGTCTCTGGCTTCCAGGAGAACTGCGTGATCCTCAGGGAGCCGGTGAGGCTGCAGGCCCTGAAGTCCCGCCTGCTGGGGTTCCGCACCATGCCGACTCTGTGCTGGAGATGAACACGGACAAGACCAGCCAGGTGGTGGCCACTGTCCTAGGTAACACCGCCTCCCCCTGAGTCCCAGTGGGGACGGGGTCAGGCGGACCTTGACCGGACGTGGTGCTGCCTGAGACCCCACTGTGTCAGCCCTTGGGGGTCACCTTCCCAGACCCTTCATTCTGCCTCGAGGGGCACAGGGTCGGGGGTGGCTGGGGGGCCGCCCCAGGGACGTAGCCGAGCCTCTCCCCTCCGCCCGCAGGTGAGCTGGCCCAGAAGCTGAAGCCCCTCGGGGAGCAGGAGCGGCCGTGATCCTGGAGCTAAAGAAGGCCGAGTGCCAGAGGCGGGGCCTGCACTTTGACGGCCCCATCAACGCCTGGGACCTGCGCTACTACGTGAACCAGGGGGAGGAGACGCGCTACCACGTGGGCCAGTACCTGCTCAATGAGTCCTTCCCCGTGCAGGCGGTCACACGCGGGCTGCTGGGCATCTCCCAGGAGCTGCTGGGGCTGACCTTCGACCTGGAGGAGGGCACCAGCATGGGTCACGAAGACGTGAGGCTCTAAACGGTCTGGGACGCGGCCTCGGGCAAGGTCATCCATCGGCAAGTTCTACCTGACCTCTATCCTCGGTGCGTGCGTGGGGGAACCTGTCCCCGGTCGGCCGTGGGCCGGGGCTCCTCTGTGGAAGCGGGGCCCCATCCACGTCCCTCCGCAGGGTGGGGAAGTCCGGGCACGCGGCCTGCTTCGGCCTGCCTACAGCACGATGGGAGCTGCCAGATCGCCATCGTGGCCACGGTGGCCAACTTCACCAAGCCTACGCCCAACCTGCCCTCCCTGCTGCGGCACGATGAGCGGGAGACCAACTTCCACGACGTCGGGCATGCGATGCACCAGCTCCGCTCCCAGGCGCAGGGCTGCAGGCAGGGGGCGGGGAGGGCCCGGGCATGCGTGGTCCTCAGGCAGGCCCTCGCCGCGGGATTCTTTCACTGACATCACCCCACACGTGGTGACGCCCTCGGTGTCAGCTTCCATCATCAAACCCCAGGCACTGGGCGCGTAAATAACGGAAATGGATGTCCTCGAGGCTCTAGAGGCTGGAAGACCCAGATCAAGGAGTCAGGGCTGGTTCCCTGCATGTTAAATACATGTACTCAAGAGTTGCCTTTAAAAAAGACAAAAGAAAAGAAAGGAACGTTGCCTGCAAGTCTGCTGACAGCCGGTGATGAGAACCAGAGGGAAGGCTCTGGGGCCGGGGGCGCAGTGCCCTGTGAGCTCGGGGGCTGCTGCCAGTCTCCGTGGAGGCTCAGCAAGTCCCGGTGACTTCCCCACGTGGGGGGCGCCAGCTGAGAGTCTGGGCCCAGGACCCACTGCTCGTTCGGTCTTCCTGTGGTCAGCCCTTCATCCTGAGAGCGATGCTCTCACAGGCTGCACCGGGGCGTGTGGGGACAGTTTACTGAGCCGTACAGACGTCACTACTGCTTTGGACCATTTCCATCATCCCGAAAATGTCCCTCACGCCCTTAGCTATCACTGCGTCCCCTCGCCAGCCCCTGACAACCAGGAACCCACTCGCTGACTCTGTGGATCTACCTGCTCTGGATGTTTCTCCTCGGTGGGGTCACGCCCTGTGTGTCCTTCTGTGTATGACTTCTCTCGCTGAGCATCGTGTTCTCAGGGTGTACCGACGTGGCAGCGAGCGTCAGGGCTTCACCGCATTGCGTGGCTGAGGGACGTAAAGAAGACAAGAGAAAAGAAAAGCACGTTGCATGCAAGTCTGCTGACAGCCGGTGATGAGAACCAGAGGGAAGGCTCTGGGGCCGGGGGCGCCGTGCCCTGTGAGGCCCTTGGCGCTGCTGCCAGTCTTGGTGGGGCACGGGCAGCACCGTCCCTCAGGAGCTGCTGGACAAGCTCATCAAGTCCCGGGAGGCCAACCCAGATGCGGCCGGACCGAGGGAAGGGAAGGGGGCTTCCGGTCTGCCCGGCTGGCAAGCGCGGCCTGGACACGGTGCCAGCCCCCCGTCTCCTTCCTCCCACGCCCCAGGCCTCTTCAACCTGTGCCAGATCGTCCTGGCCAAGGTGGTTCAGGCCCTGCACACGCAGACGCCCGCGGACCCGGCCCAGGAGAATGCCCGCCTCTGCCAGGAGATCCTGGGGTTCCCAGCCATGCCAGGTAGCCAAGCGCGCGCCGGGCTCACCTTAGCGGTCGGTTGGCGGCTACTGCCCAGGTCAAGAGGATCGTCTGGTGGTGTGTGAATGGGGACCGACTGACGGGCTCCGGCCGAGGCCCACTGCCCTCTGGCCTCCTCCTGCCACGGCTCCTTGGCTGGTCCCTCCAGCTGTGGCCCACGGAGTCCGAGGGTGGAGTGGGAGGCTCTGCACATGCTTTCTAGAGAGCCTGGAAGAGGCAGGAGAGGGCTTCATACCCCGGACAGAAGGCATCGACGAGGTCTGCCCATGCGTGTCGGTGCGGACACGCGGTTCACTCCCTCGTGAGCGCTTTAACCAGCGATCTCCCCGTGGTGGAGGGAGAGCCCTGACTCATCTCTCGCAGCCTCGGCAGCTGGCCTTGTAAGAGGCTTAGGAGTGAACCCTCGTGAGCTTCAGCAGAAAGTCGGCAAAGATTTATTTGTGTCCCTCCACTGAACTGCCAGCAAGGTCCCCGTTTTCTACAAGTGTTGGGCCAATACTCTCTCTAGTGGCAGGGGACTCAGACAAGGCTGCTTTGAGGCCCCCACCCCCGCTCTGGGGCAGGGGCACTGAGCGGCCAGGGGGCCGGCCAGGAGCCCCTCCGCGTGTGTCCCAGTGACCCACCTGCCTGCGACCTTCGGCCGCCTGGCAGGAAGCTACGACGCCCAGTCCTATGGCCAGTCATTCCTGCAAGAAACACTGGAACCAGTTTCTGCCAACCCACCAAAAAAAACGACTTCAAAGGCAACGTGGTGTCACAGGAAGGGCTTGTTTCTGTGTTGGTTTGTTTTTAGTTCATTAGGCCTCACTTAAAATTCTGATTCCACAATGCACTTGCTTTGGGATCTTGAACAACACTCATAACCTCTGCAAGTTTCAGTATAGTAAGTTTATGTGATTACCTTCATCTGTAATATCCCTGTGTTGCAATCTTAATTAATTCAGATTAATTCATCTTAATCTTAATCTCAAGTTCAGATCAATGACTAGTTCCTCTGTGACTTCTCCTCTGAACTGATTCAAAAGCCGCCTCTCCCGTCCTCATTTGGCTTCTCTTCTCTTCTGGAATCTCATAAGAACTTCTATGACCTCTTTGGTTTTTTGTTGTTGCTGTTGTCTGCTTGTTTGTTTTTTAATTGAAATATAGTTGATTTACAATGTCGTGTCCGTTTCAGGTGTACGGCGCACTGATTCCCGTTTTCAGATTCTTTTCCCTTATAAGTTATTACAAAATATTGAGTACAGTTCCCTGTGCCATAGGGGAGATCCTTGTTGTTTCAATTCTATGCCTTCTTTGAATGACCGTAGCACTTGTTGTCTGTATCATTTTTATGTCTGTTGTGGCTTTGTGACCGAAAATGAAAATTTTCTATTTGTTCATGCCCTGGCCCTTCCTTAAAAATGTGTTCATTTACCTATTTCATATTTATTGACTACATCTTAGACACCGTGTTAGCTGCTTGTTCTAGATGTTAGTAAAACATAGACCTTCCTGCTCAAAGGGTCACAGTATTTGTGGGAAAACAAAAAAATGAACAACTTACGTCTCAAATAGCTTTGTACTTCCCAAAGAGAGCACACCTCGTAGGTACAATACATATATGTATTATACATAAATGTATAAAGAGTTAATGGCATTAAAAACGTGAGATAACTGCTTTTCTATTCTGAGGAAATGAGGATTACATTTCACCAGGAGCTCAATACCACTCTGAGAATGAGGGCTTAACCCCCGACCTGGCTCACTGCATCGCTTTCGTATATGAAAATAGACAAGTCTGTACACGCTCTCTACAAAAAGGCTCATCTGGCATGAATTTCAGATAGCAAGAAGAAAAATTCAAGAGGTTCAGAGAAGCATCCAGAAGCTCAGATGATTGTCTGGCACTGATACAACTTGCTTGACAGGAAAATAGAGCTGTAAATCTCACAAAATTCGATGATCTTCTAAGAATTTCAAAACCGCCTGCTATTAATTAGAAATCCTAGAAGAACCGCTTCTTTTAAAGCACACTGATAATATGCTTTACAGCTTAATATTCAGAAGCCTATGTTTTGGCTAAGTGAGCTTCAGGAATGAAGGAAACTTGTGGTTCAGTTCCATCTACTCTGGAACCTCTGGTCAAAACACCTACTTCTGTGCTCAGCCATCTTATCATCTGAAAACTGGAGGCAACTCTAAGAAAACATCGTTACAGAGATGTTGCACGGTTTCCTGTGTCACTGTCTTCATTTGTTTCAGAAAACCAATAACGTCTAAGCTACTACTGCAAAGAGCGCAGTGTTACTTGGGGTCATCTAGTGCAGCTCTGTCAAAGTAAAGAAAAGGAAAGGGGCCTAGAACAACTATAATTTTCCCAAGAGGACACTATTATTCTTTGGTAAATCTGAGTCAAGAACCCTGATCTCTTTGATGCCATTCCATTGTTCTTTCGTTGGGTTCTCAACAACCCAGAGAAAGAAAGAGAAATAAAACTCCTATGTGCTGTGTCACTGGTACAGGACGTGGCAAGATTGGAATCGGAGAACTACATATTAACAGGTATTTGGGAAATTCTTCAAACTGGTTAAGATATACACCAGGTACCTAAAACACAGTATGTTTTCCCAAGATGATTCTGTGGAATGAACAGAACTGGTAACTGAAGGTGCCTGTGTGCTGCAGTTCCAAACAGGATGGGTGAATGCTTGTTTTCTGGCACCTTTAAGACTCCACCCCAATATACACATTAAAATAAAATTAACATTTCAACTGGGTCATATTTAATTCTGCATGCTCTTCTAAGTCAGCAAAATATTCCATATATCAGTTAAGTTGTCACTCACTCTCTTTTCTTTTCTTTCTTTTTCTCTTTTTTTTTTTTTTTTTTTTTTTTTTTTTTTTTGCGGTACACGGGCCTCTCACTGCTGTGGCCTCTCCCGTTGCGGAGCGCAGGCTCAGCGGCCATGGCTCACGGGCCTAGCCGCTCCGCGGCATGTGGGATCTTCCCGGACCGGAGCACGAACCCGTGTCCCCTGCATCGGCAGGCGGACTCTCAACCACTGAGCCACCAGGGAAGCCCGTCACTCACTTTTTAACTTGAGTTTTAATTTCTAAAAGTCTTTGCAAACACAAAACAGAGGTGGGAAAATGGCATATGGGAAGCTGCAGAGATGAAATAAGCTTACTTCATTCGGCATAAAGATGAATACCCAAACAACTTCTGCATAGCTGCAAGTGTCCAAATCTACTATCTTCGTTTCGTAGTCAAGGCTTCCGGAAAAATATGCCAACGGATTCCTAATTACCCAAATGCCCCATATCCGTTTCAGTAAGTATCGTTATACATTACGGAAAATTTTCTCAGTGACACAGAAAGACATCCTGGCCGAGCATCCCCCTTCCCATGACACAGAGATGATGGGTCTCAAGCTACGTTGAAGGCGTTGGAGCCCACTTTATCCATTACTAATATTAATGGAGGACAAACCTTCATATTCTGTTTGTTTGCTCTGTGTTTGTTAAATCACTTCTTCCCTTCATTAAAATGGATGACACATAATTGAGTCTGTAGTGTGTGTATCACTGGAACCTGAACACATTTTTGTTGGTTTTATTAACGTCATAGGTTTCTAGGGAGGGTCTACTAAATAACTAAGTCTAGTTTCACAGTTACAAATAAATTAGGATGTAATTTTGAATAAATTAAGCTCATCATAAAGGAAGGATACTGATAGTTGCTACTACCCCTTCCTTGAGGGGCTCTTGTAAAGCACTAAATAAAGTAACAGAGGTTTATATGCATGCATATATTTTCAATGATATTTGAACACACTCGAAAAGAACTCTACAGAATGCATTATAAAACCTCGATGCTGTGTGTCCCTAGTTCCCAGCTCTCTCGTTAAAACTATTTAAATGAACAAAATGTTATCTATTAGGAGAGCTATCAGAGTACTCCAAATACTACTTCTTGCAGTACCCTGTCCCAACCATTTGCCTTCCTCTTCCCATTAGTCCTTAATTCAGAAACCCCAGAGATTTGTTCATTAATTTATGAGCATATTTCTTCATTCAGCCAAGAAAACTGATGGCTCCCTTACCAAATTTCAGGCACCCTTCTTCAGTATGTTTTCTAGGCATGTTCAGGAAACACAGCAGTGATTAACACAGATGAATATAGCCTCTCTCGAGCTGAGGGGAGAGACAAAAGTAAAGAAGCAAATATAAAATCGTAAGTGTAAATACGTAAATAAAAATTGAATAAATGGGTAGAATAACTAGTATATCAGGTAAGTGCTGGAGAAAAACAGCAAGCAGGGAAGGGGGATGGAGATTGTTAGCTGGTAGGAGGAGGCTGCGATCTGAAACTAAGTGATCACTGAGGGCTTTCTGGGGAAGATAAAATTTAAGAGGGAACCTAAGGTTGTGAGAGGGAGCAAGGTGCATATCTGGGAAGTGAATAGTACAAGCAGAGGGAACAGTCAGATGGAAAGGCAATGAGGCAAGAGTGGGCTTGGAGTATCCAAGGAGCAGAAAGGATGTCAGTGTGTGGAAAACAGAGGGAGCAAAGTGGAGAGGAGAAGGAAACCGTCAGAGAGGAAACAGAGGCCCAGATTTCTAGGGCTGTGGAGGCACTTTGAGGACTTTGCTTTTCCTGTGAAGAAGCCACTGAAGAGCCTGGAGTGACATGATCTGACTTACGTTTTAACAGGATCTCTCTGGATGCCATGTTGATTAGAGACTGCAGGAGAATAAGGACAAGCCCCAGAAGACCAATAGTTGATTCAAATGTCAAGAAACATTTATGCCTTCACCCTTCAACTTCACAAATGATGCCATTTCCATTGAGCTATTGAAAAATATAATCTGGCTTTCAAAACAATAAACCAGAAGGCATTTTCTCACATAAGCAAGGTCACAAACAACTGTCAGCTAAAGTTGAAATAGCAACAAATCAAATAATAACAAAAAACATTTTTTATAGATTTTAAAACCTTACCAAGCATTTTCTTGTCCATTATCTAAGTTAATCCTCAAATCAACGCCATGAGATAGTTACTATTTTCCCATTAGAAGTGACCGCATATTAAATCCTTAGTGATTGCTCAAGAAAAGCTGAAATCTTGAGTGTACATCTATTGATGCCAAGGTTGGGTTTTTTACCCATGGGAACATTGGATGCTAAAATCCACAGGGATTTTCAGCTCAAGATGGCAGACTAGGAAATATATTTACTTTCTGGTCCTCCTGAAACCAGGTTTAAATAAAACTGTAGAAATACCCAAATTAATCAACCAATAAGAGCCAAGACATTGTGGAAGTCATCAACCACAGAAAGATTTCAACACATTTCGAGAAGGCAAACAATGAAATGGAGGGGCCATGAATAAAATAATGAAGAAAAGACTACCCTAAGTAGGGTCTGCACAAAGCCAGTCAGCTTTTGCTGAGCCCTGGTTATAGTAAAGGACAGAGGAAGGAAGAGGGGCTGAAAACAAGGAGACAAAAGTCATTTTAGGAAAACACGTTCATTTAATGAGCTCCAGGGAACACTCAGCCTGCTGCCATACTCACTCACGTATTACAGTGGATTGTTGGCACGCAAGACAAGAAAACAGGGAACCAACGAACAAAAATCAAGACACTGTTTCTTACTGAACTCTTCTCAAACGAGATCAAGAAATTATGGTTCAATGCCATAGCTGTAAATCATTTCTGCTCCTGGAGAGGTTAGAAAGGGCTTATAATAGTTACCCTTTTTTTTTTCAGACAGAATTTAGGTCTGAGCAAAAGCTTTTGTGTCCTCCAACCTCAAAGTTTATTGGGGATGGAAGTCCAAATTTGCTTCGACATACCATAAAAAGAATCTCATGAGCAGAGGGTCAAACTACTTTTGGAATATATGAATTATGCCCAGTGTGATTTTAAATAGATTTTAAACAAAAATATATAGATTTTTACTGATCTATATGATTCTGGGTTCTGAAACTTCTACATGTCACATGCCTGATACAGAACACACAATGTCAGTCCCAGGAGAGAGAAAACACTCCAATGAAGCAAGCCAAAGAAACAAGATTCGGACAAGGTAAAGTGACGTGTAGACCAAGACCAGGATTTTTCAATTCTTTCCTGTCATGCTGTAGCTTCCAGCTCCTGAATAACAACACATGTTTCCCTTGTCCTAGACACACAAGAGTATGTCTCCTCTATGGGGCATAAGAAGCTCTAGAGTTACATATGTGTAGTAAAGAGTGGACCCAGCCGGCATACTCACAATGACCAAATTGTGTTGCTCGTACTTTATTTTAAACCAATACATCGCTCCACGCTGAAGTTGCAATAAATCATATATTTGCTTTCTAGACATGAATGAGATGCCTTACTGGATATACTCCAGGAAGGCCAGAGAAACTGGCTTCTAATCCATACAGAATAATTCATTGATGAATTCCTTTCAGGATAGCCCATGATTTATCTAGAATATAAGCTTTACATACCTGGATCCTTCAAACTAGACCAAAGGGAAAAATCTAGGCTCCAAGCCTCAATCAGAAATGTGGGATGGTGCTATGCTGACAACTGGTGGTCCCTGACCTATCTTCTGAGATTAGAACCCAGTGTGGTGGATGACCAATTCACGCGTTGAACAAAAGAACACCTCCTACAGGGCAGTGGATGTGTTCATTACAGGTATGGCACTTAGGGCTAAGTATCATAAGGACTTCAAGAAACAAAAGAAAAAGTAACACATGAAGCATATATGATAAGGAGGCGCCAGAGTCCAGAGCACGAGCTCTGGAATCACACAGGCTTGCTTCGAATCCCGGCTAAGCCACTACCATCTGTATACCCTGAAGAACAGTCGAAGGTTGAAATGTTCTTTTACCAAATTTCGAAAAACAAGTGAAGAAAGAACCTACCCGCCAGGAAGGGACATCGTGGGGTGCAGCATCCAGTCGGGTCAGGGCTCTGCATCCCCTGCTCAGAAACCTTCACCGCCTGGCTCACGGTGACGCTGGCAGCTCAGCAGCCCTGGAGAAGGCGCTCCTGCTCCTGTCTCCAGGGCTCGCGGACAAGCTGGGGAGGTCCACGGAGGAGGCGGGCCACAGCCTGGCAAGCTCTGGGTGCCTCCTGCACTCAGCTCTGGGCAGGCTCTGGCCTCTGGGCCCCGTTGCGGGGAAGGGCTGGCCGATACATACCCAGGGCTGAGGGGTCTGCAGAGCCGGTGCCCAGGCAGCGTGAGCTCTGGAGGAGAAGCCTTCCACAGTCCCCAACAGTCTCCGCATGGTGGCCCATCCGGTGCCAAACACCTGCCACCCACAGCGACAAGTCCCAGCCGCTAGAAAGTCCAGAAGGGCTCGGGCTCTTTGCCCTCGGGCCGGGTTTCTCCAGGGGCTGGGCTTGTGTGGGGCCCCCAGCCCACCCCCTGACCCGCCCGCCCTTGCTCTGTGACACGTACAATGCAATGGCAACACCCAGGCTGAGCCGGCAGGCCAGTGTTCAGTGCGTGCTAGACCTTGAGAAGAGTTAGCAGCTAGGGAGAAGCTCTCCCACTTTCACTCGCTTTTCTCAGATCAGCCAGGCAGCCCATCTCACCCCAAAGCGATGGACACCACACCTCCTTCCCAGGCTATCGTTTTCCGTTCTGCCCCTGTTTTCCCTTTCCATTCTGCCCCTCTTTTCCCCAGCACCCCATCTACGGCTTCGGGTGTCATCGGTGCTGCAGCAGGCAGCACCTCTGACCCCGAACCTATGGACACCACACCACCTTCCCGGGCTTTCGTTTTCCGTTCTGCCCCTGTTGTCCCTTTCCATTCTGCCCCTCTTTTCCCCAGCACCCCATCTACGGCTTCGGGTGTCATCGGTGCTGCAGCAGGCAGCACCTCTGACCCCGAAGCTATGGACACCACACCACCTTCCCGGGCTTTCGTTTTCCGTTCTGCCCCTGTTGTCCCTTTCCATTCTGCCCCTCTTTTCCCCAGCACCCCATTTACGGCTTCGGGTGTCATTGGTGCTGCTCCCGGCAGCACCTCTGACCCCGAAGCTATGGACACCACACCACCTTCCCGGGCTTTCGTTTTCCGTTCTGCCCCTGTTTTCCCTTTCCATTCTGCCCCTCTTTTCCCCAGCACCCCATTTACGGCTTCGGGTGTCATTGGTGCTGCTCCCGGCAGCACCTCTGACCCCGAAGCTATGGACACCACACCACCGTCCCGGGCTATCGTTTTCCGTTCTGCCCCTGTTGTCCCTTTCCATTCTGCCCCTCTTTTCCCCAGCACCCCATTTACGGCTTCGGGTGTCATTGGTGCTGCTGCAGGCAGCACCTCTGACCCCGAAGCGATGGACACCACACCACCTTCCCGGGCTTTCGTTTTCCGTTCTGCCCCTGTTTTCCCTTTCCATTCTGCCCCTCTTTTCCCCAGCCCCCCATCTACGGCTTCGGGTGTCATCGGTGCTGCAGCAGGCAGCACCTCTGACCCCGAAGCTATGGACACCACACCTCCTCCCTAGGCTATCTTTTTCCGTTCTTCCCCTATTTTCCCTTTCCATTCTGCCCCTGTTTTCCCCAGCGCCCCCCCCCCCCATTTACGGCTCAGGCCGGCATCAGTGCTTCAGCAGGCAGCAGCTCTGACACCAAACCTATGGACACACCTCCAGGGCTGTCATTTTCCAGTCTGCCCCGTCTCCAAGTAGAACCACTACCTATTTCACACGGCTGTTCCTAGTTCTGGGAACACACCACGCACTGGTAGCAATGCCTCAGCCCATGCCTCGACTCATTTCCCTGCAACGCTGGCCAACAGATAGACCAACACTTCAAAGTTATGACAGAAAGTTGAGTAAGTTATACGCTTGGAATTGCATTTATTATTACTAACAAGCACAACTGTAGTGCTTAGACTATAACAAGTAATATTCTAAGTGCTTAGCAAATATTAACTCACTTAATCCTCATAATGGCAACCCTATAGGTAGGTAATGTTCATAATATTCACCTTTTTGGGGGGAAACTGAGGCCCAGGGGGGTTGAATAGCTTGCCTAATGCCACACAGTAAGTAGCGGGCAGAAACCCAGGATGAAAACCAGACCGTCTAGACTTTCATCACTTTGCTGTGTCACCTTAATAGATGTTGTGGTTAGGGAAGGGACTAAACTGACAAGACTCTGAACTTGAGAAGGGAGAAATTAGAAAGTGACTGATCCTAGAAACTAGAGAGGATTTCAGCTCAGAAATTTCTGGTGGTGAGACCCAGAAGAACAAGAACATGGTTGGAATATTAACTTGGGGTACTATCTGAATCCATTGAGAAATGGTTTTGTTTTGTTTTGTTTTTTTAACTTAGAAAGGCCAGCTGGATGAAGATTAATGAAACAAAAAGCAGAAAGGGAAAGAGGAAGGTGCCTGAAGTGAGACATAACCTCTTCCCTGTAAGTACTAGGGGTGGGCGTCCTGTGGGAAAGGATGGAGCTCTCTCTACAGGTTTGTCACCAGGATGAACAAGGAGAAACATGGCAACCATTGTACTGGTTTTGATGATTCCTCAAAAACCAAGGCTTTACTTTCCAAGAACTACCCACAGTAGCATACCTACCGTGTGTCAGACATGCCACCAAGTGTGTTTCCAGTCACACATTTTCATTGGAGAAATAGTTCCTATGAGGTACGCATTAGTTCCCTATGGCTGCTGTAACAAATGACTACCAATGAGCTTGCGTAAAACAAAACACACTCATTCTCTTATGGTTCTGGAAGACAGAGGTCCAAAACCAGTTTCCCTGGGCTGGAACCAGGAGTTGACAAGGCCGTCCATCCACCTTCTAGAGGCTCTAAGGGAGAATCTGTTTCCTTGACAGCATTCCTTGACTTCTGGCCACATCAATCCAACCCCAACTTCATCATCACATTCTCTTTGGAGTAAACACTCCCTCTGCCTCTCTCTTACGAGAACACCAGTGGTTACATCTGGGTCCATCCAGGTAGTCCAGAAGAATCTCCCCATCTCAAAACCCTTACTTTCATCCCATTGGCAAAGTCCCTTCTGCCATTTAAGGTGACATTCATAGGTTCTGGGGATTAGAAGGTGGACATTTGGGGGCAATGGTACTATTCAGTCTACTACAAGGTAGATACTATTAGCTTTCTCAGATGTAGGAAATGAAGTTTAGGGAAGTAATTTGTCTCAGGTCTACAATTTCCAGAGGAGAGATTTAAATTCTGCCAGGGAGACTTTAGGACACACTCTAAACAACTTTAACCTGTGTCCTTAATTACTGCATAATCCTTGGTTAAGAGTCACACTTAGGTATCAAGACCCAACTGAATATAACACAAGTACTGTCTCCTCTTTCACTATGTTTGCCTGGTGTATTTATGAATCTTGCCCAGAGCAGAAGAGTTCAGAAAATCGTTATACACGTTTACTAGGAGAAAGCATTTACCGTTTGATGTGCACGGAGTAATGGAAGGCTATTTAAAATAAAATAAAGTAAAATATGCCACCAAATCGTCAAGTGTCACAACAGAGGTAACCCCGTGGGAGTCTTGAGGAGACTAAAATTATCTCCAATTGTGCAGGTGAGAAAAGTGTCACTAAAGGCAGTTGTAGTTCAGCCAAGCCCTACGGCACAGAAGTAGGAATCTGGATATGTACGAATGGGAAAAAAGACATTTTAGGCATGGGAAACAGTTGAATGCTGAATGGATGAGAAATAGGCATTAGACCTTTCTAAATCAACTGGCTTATTAACTCAGTAAATCAGATTTGGTCAGTCAAACTAGCTTTAGCTGATTACTTATCCAGGGCATAGCTGTTGAGAGTCATTTTTGTCATAGAACAGTAAATAAAATTGTTGAACTATAGCTTTAGGCTTGCTAAGTGATAACAGATTGCTCTAGCTGATGTTCAAGTGACTTACTTGGTACTATTCACGAAATTGGGGGTTAACAACTGCTTAAGACAACATAGAGAATTGATCTTAAATAGTACTTGAAGTAGTTACTGTGTAAAGTATCTGTTCAGTAGCTCATGGTAAATGGATGTTTATAATCCCCGTTGGACAACCAACTGCTTTTCTGCAAATGGTAATGTGAATTGCTGTTGCATAAACTATAGTAATGACCACCTATCTAATCTGTTGTCCAAACCAGAAATCTTCTAACAATACTGGTCTCCTAATAAAAAGTAAGCATGAAGCTAACACACACTGGGTGTCTCCCGTGTGCCTGTGCATGCATCTATAGCTCACTGAACCCCCATAACAGCCCCCAAGAGAGGGACTCTGAGTGTCCCCATGCTGCTGGTGGAGAAACAGGCACAGGAAGGTTCAATAGTCTATCTACCTAAGATAACACAGAGGGCGGGAGAGCCTGTTTTTAAACCATCTGCCTCCAATTCCAGGTGCCAGGAGCCAGATTCAGCCTACAGGCCTCTTCTGCTCATCTGGAGGTGAAACCATGTGTAAGGATTAGTCAAATCCTGTCTTCACTCCTCAAGGTAGCTTGAACACTTGCACGTCCTCCAAATAGCACGTAGCATAAGCAATAAGATGTTTGCCCCGGGTACTGTCCAGGAACTTGGAATCAGCTGTGTCTAGTTAGGCTGAGCTGGTTAAGACTGGAGAGGACCACCGATCTTCCACCTGGCCCAGTGCCTTTTGACCTCCTGCCATCAGAGGGCCGAAAACTACAGCCTGAGAATGTGCTGAGCCCCGTAGCCTAGTTACGCCAGCTCAGAACAATGAGGAGCACACCTTTTCCCAATCACCTTTCCTCATGCTCCCCGTGCCTCATACTGCCCTGCTTCTTTATTCTTTATCCCATAGATACCCCAAGCCCCTTGCCTTTGGGGAGGCGGATTTGAGAGCTATTGTCACGTCACTTCCTCGCTTGGCTGCCTTGTGAATAAACCTCCTCTTTGCTGCAAACCTCAGCATGTCAGTGTTTTGGCTTGCTGCGCCTCAGACAAAATGGTAGGGAGCAGTGGTAAAGGTCCCTTGCCTGTGAGGGAAGCTGGTTGCTAGTAGTCACGTTGCAGATGTTTTCTCCTCCCGGGGGGGCAGACGTCCTGCTCTTCCAGAAAGAAGGGAGAAAGGCAGGAGCTGGACCCTTGCTCTCAGGGTCACCGTCACCTAGGAGCTCGTTAGAAACACAGAATCCAGGCCCCACCCAGAACTACTGAATTACAGCCTGCATTTAACAAGATCCACAGGAGAGGCATACCCATATTAAAGTTGGAGAGGCACCAAGCTGGAGTCCACGTAGCAGAGAAGCAGACAGGATTCTAGACCACGCAGAGTGTTAAAGGCCAACAGTTTGTTTTCTATTCTCAAAACAATGTTTTTGAGCCATGTTTATGAGCAATGTCCCAACTTGCTTCTAAGGTTTCTTGTGTGAAGAATGGATTGGAAGGAAACAAGATATATGGACACTAGTTAGGACCTCATTGCAACAGACAGGCAAGTTCAGTATGAGGATGTTGAGGAAGAGTTGACAGATTCAGAAGAAATTCAGGAGATAAACTGAAGCGGGCTTAATGGGGTATGAGACGGAGGAAAGGAAGGTCTTAGGGAATTTAAGGGTTTACTCCACGTATGAGCAAAGCCTCAAAATTCATCATTTGAACGTACAGAGGTAGAGCTCTCAAAGGACACTGGTTAGGAAGCAACAGTACGCCCTTTATAATTCCAAGAGACAACACGGATCAACTGTCTCGATGGAAAACTCGGCGGTACCGGTGCGTTTTTTCACTCAAACTTAGTTCCAGTGCCTATTACTCACATTTTCTGTGCCTAAACAACACGGCTTGAGGAACTGAAGGGGATTCCATCCTGGTAATTAAGGAGGGTCCCCAACACTGACAGTCCCATCTTAAAAAGCAGTCCCGCTGCATTTTACCCAAGGAGCAATGGCCAGAGCCTCCCTTTTAAAACGATGGGGAGAAATCAGAACATCACACACTGTCCCTTTCAGCTACTATGAACTGAGCCGCGAGACGACCAGCACCCCCTAGCACAGCGCGGACGGGCCAGCGCACGGGGGCCACTGTGACAGGCGACAGCACAAGAGACGGAAGCCCAGGCCCAGGGGCTCCGAGCTCCACCGGCAACGCCCAGGGGCCAAGGCGTATTACCTTTCCGGGATGTGCTTTCCGCCCTTCCTCGTGGCCGACGAACTGGCTCATGTCACCCCCGCCAGGAGTGCCAAAGTCGCCAACCCGGCATCCCCGGTGCCAGCACAAGGCCACGAACCACAGGCGCCTAGGCACAAGCCCACGCAGCTCGCGGACCTCCTTCTACCGCGCATGCGCCACCGCGTGGCGTGTCGAGATGACTGTCATCACGCAGGCGGATTAACGCGCTTGATCCGTAAAGAGGATTCTGATGCCTGCAATTTCCCTCCTTAGCCGGAGGCTGGTAGCACACGTCCATTAGTTCGTGTGTGTACCCTTCAGCATTCCAATCATACGGGACATGGAAAGTTGTCCGACTCTCCCAGTTTCTTGTGTGGTTCTTTCAGATATTTCCCAAGTGCTTACATTCACACTTGTATCTTGTATGTAAGTATTTGTACGTAACAGGTATCCTGTAGTTTACAGAAGAGCAGCACACTATACACGTACTACATACATAGTCTACAATGTGTCTTGGATAGTGACGCTGTTATCTTTCTAAAATATAAACTTGGCTGGATTGCTCTGTCGCTTGAACATCTTCACTTAGCACAGAATACAGCCCAGGTTGTTAGCACAGCATTGAGAACTCTTTATAAACAGATATCAGTCTGTCTCTCCAACTGAATTATAAGTTCAAACTATGACTTACAAGGACCTACATCATCCACCTCCCTCCTCTGCCCTGCCAGCCTCCCCTGATCTCATTCTCTACTGCCCTGCCCTCACTCACTTTCCCCTGTCCAGCCACACTGGCTTCCTTACTATTCCTCAAACATGCCAAGCACAGGCGTGCCTCAGGGACTTTGCACCTACTATTCCTTCTGCTTCAGAACACACCCTCCCACCCCATCTCCACTCTCCCAGGACACACCCTCCCACCCCATCTCCACTCTCCCAGATATCCAATGGCTTGTTTCTCACTGCAAGGCTCTGCTCAATCGACATCTTAATAGAGGGGACTTCCCTGATCACCTACCACATTCCCTCACCTCTTCATCTTCTTTTGTTATTCTCCAAAGCATTTACCACCGCTTGACACTCCACATATTGACTTATTTATTCATCTCTCTCCCCCACTAGAAAGGAAAGTACGTAAGGGCAAGAACTTTGTTCTCTTCCTACTTCCTAGAACAGTGCCTTCAACTTACAAGGTGTTATACAAATATTTGCTGAAAATGAATGTATGACTTCTTTGCCCTTTCACACTACCCTCTAGTCACACCAGAGGCTGCCCCTCCAGAGCACAAGTTCAAGCCCTGGGCCTTTTGTACCTGTCCCCAATACCTGGGCTGTCCTTTCCTCATTCCGGCAAAATCCTCTTCCCCCAAGCCCAGCTCAAACGCTGTCTCCTCAGTCAGGCCTTCCTCAATTTCTCCTCTATAATCCTGCTGCACTTGATTCTTTTATCATAATTAACCCACTTAGACTCACTACATGTTTCTCTTCCTAGACAACTGTAAGTTGCTACTGAACAAAGACTTCTACTCACCTCTGTATCCCCGTGCCCTAACAACAAACCTATAAGGCTCTCGGTGTTTACTGAAACAATTCATTTTCTGAGTCTCTACCCATTCTAGGGAGTGCGTAGTATAGTCTCCTCCTCATTATCAGTGAGCCTGGCATCTGTGGGAGGGCCTTACAGCAGAGGAAGTCACCAATGGATCATAACTAAGGTCCTGAGACTGCAATGGCAGACAGCATGGTGAAGTTAGCCCACTGCATGCAGAAGACCCACAGAGGAGTCAGCATATGCAATGGACTACACTTGGTATAACATGTGAACAATCAAGGTTTACAAACGTGTTCTCATGCACTTGTAAGGATCTTCTAGCCCACGCGGAACAGACAGAACACACACAAAGGAGCCTGGAGGAAGTGAGTAGGCCGGCAGCTGCGCCCTAACGTCTTAAGAGGTAACATTTCTGTGACTACAGTTTAAACACATCAGATAATTTGCCTCCTTTCTAGACACCCTGGTTATCACAGGACAGGCCAAGCCTCTCAAGTTTTAAAGCTAAAGTACACGGAAGATCTGTGAATAGGGCTGAAGATATTTAAGAGCTAGTACCTGCATTAAGCAACCAGGTTATAGAATGAACATTTATCTTGAAATTCCAGTCTCTCCCTCTCTCTCTCGCCTCCTATCCCCTATCTTCCCACCTCCATCTCTATTCCCTCTCCCCTACTCCCTGTTTTATGTATATACGTGCATCATTTTATATATACACGGAATATTTACTGTCTGTTAATAAAGTGCACACTCCTCAGGCTAAATTTAGAAAGAGGACAAAATGAACACTTTCACATGGGCGTCCGTGGTGTTCCAAAGACAAAAGATTCCTCAGTCTTAAAACATGGCGAACACCATGTTCCTTCTGATAGTTAGATGCTAGAAAAAGGCAAGTGGATCCTTAAAATTCACACGCTATTAAGACCTACTATCAACAGAGTAGATCTTAAAGCGGAAACAAGGAAACACCAGCCTTTTAAGTTCTTCCTGTCTGAAGATAAGAGTAAGAGGTGGTAGTGTTCTTCCTCACTTGCACCCGAAGGGTAAAAGCAGCAAAAATATCTTAAACACATATATGATGAGGAAGTCACTCTACCTGGTCCACTCTGTTTTGTTTTGCTTCTAGGGATCTGTCTCACTCTGAACCTTTGCTTTTTGTTTTCTCTTTTATGTACGCTAAGAACCTGAGAGTCTAAACCTTTTCTTCCACCTCTCAACCAATAAACAGGACAAAAGAACATTTTTATGTTTTTATGTATTTTCCATTCAAATTTTTAAAAAAGAGATAAGTAAGCTAGCTCAGTTCATATTTCTCACAAAGATCACTTTCCAAACTAAACTAAATTGTTTGTGACCATAAACAGGAAAAACACTGTACTCTAGTAGCACCATCTGACATTTCCACCTTAATGTTACCAAACACAACTTGACACTAATGTCAGAACTATTAAAAATGTTAAAAATCCCCAACCCCACTCAAAATGCATACCAAAGTTCAGGTAAAGGAAAAACAAAAACAAACACAAAAGCAACTCACCGTTATCTTTATGTTCTTTCAGAAACCCATTAACAGCACACTGGAATTTAAAACTAGTGTCGTCATCTGACACCTGATGCCCAATTGTACACATTTTTAAATAAGGAAGAGTTTCTGGTAAGTCCTATAAGGCAAAACCATGAAAATATGTATTATTTCCTTTGTAGGGAAAGAATAAAAAATTAATTAGAGAAGGCAGAATATAAACCAGGAGAGTACATTAAACTTTGTATGTCAGTCATTCTGATGAGAGCCATTTTTTCCAAAGCTGCTTTAACCAGTAATTATCACTTGAGTTTCATTCAAACTGCAGAACGGACAGTTACCAGGCATGCAAAAGGAAAAGCAAATCTATGTGAATGAATGCACATGTAACTCAAAATGATATAAACAGTTCTGCCTACATTTATGTTCTATCTTACATTTCAAGGGCCATAAAGCGGCTGTGATTTAAGGAGAGTAGTAGAATAGAGTCAGAAGAACTTGGATTCGAATTAGGACACAGAGGCAATTTCAGGCATTGCTGAGAACTGGTATTCTTGAGGTGGGAGAAAGTAGACTATCAATAGAAGACAGAAAAGGATAAGTGAAAATTCTCTAGTTCTGAATTTAAATGGAAAGTAGCAGTAGGAACCTATGACATATTTTAAAAATATTAAAAACAAACGTACATATTTCCTAGCTCTGACCACTGAAAAAGTCTAGAAACAACTGATGTCATGTCAAAAGGACTCAGGAGTCACCGAGAAGCTCCAACTGGCCAAAGATAGGGCCTCAGTTAGAATAATAACTGTAACGGAGTCCACGGTGATAGGAATAAATAAAATTTTACAAAACTGGTCAACACTGGAGGATACTTGTGGATCAACTCATTATTTTGAAAACCGTTAAATAAAAGAAGAGAATCATGCCTCTACAACTGAGCAACCAAACAGCTGATGAGGGGAATCTTCTCCTCGTACAAATATACCCAGCTAATAAGTGAAAAAAAGAACAACAGAATTCACCATTCTTTGAAGCCTCAACTGAATTAATGGATGTAGGTATGAATCATCAGTGACTGCTAATACCACAGAAAGACACAACTATATACGTCTCCATGGAAGAACACATCATCACCCATGAAACTGTCTTGCCAAAACAAAACATGCAAGCTTCATTCAGATCAACTACCGATTTACAGGAAATAAAAGGACTGAAGGATATGTTACCAACACATGGAATGTAATCATCGGCATCTAGATGGGACAAATCACCTGGTTTCTTTAAAAACAAAATTCAAGGAGGAAAAAAAAAGTGAGAGAGACATGGAGGGAGAACCTATAGATTAAACAAGACTTCAGAGACCTAACAATCCACGGCAAAGTGTGGACCTTATTTGGATCTAATTCAAAATTCTTATAGACAATTTTTTATGACGTTTAGGAGACAACTGCAAATTTGAGCACTCCCTGGGTATTTAATATTAAAAAATGATATTAAGGAATAAAAGTCCTATATTTTAAATGCACGTACCAAAAACGTACAGGTGTAATTTACATGTTGTCTCGGAGCTGCTTCAAGATAATACGGAATGGGGTGAAACAGGTGGGGGTATAGATAAAACATGACAGCCATCAGTTGGTAAATAAGAAAGCTGGATGAGTTCCTGGGTATACAAGGAACACTCACAGTAGTTTTATACTTTTGTATATGCTTAAAATTTGTGATAATTGTTTAAAAACAAGACGACACTGTAGAAAACAGTTTGGCACTTTCTCACAGGTTAAGCGTAGAGCTTAGTATTTGGCAGTAGGCTATGATCCAACAACTCTGCTACTACCTACGCTGCACATCTAACAGAACTGAAAGCAGGGATTTGAACAAATATCTGTACACCAATGATCATAGCAGCATGATTCACAATACCTACAAGGTGGAAAACAACCAAGTGTCAATCAGCCGTTGAATAACAAACTGTGGTCTATATACACACAATGGGATTTTCTAAGCCAAAAAAGAAATGGCATTTCGTTACGTGCTATAACATGGATGAACCTTGAAAACACGACGTTTAGTGCAATAAGCCAGACACAGAAGGACAAATACTGCAGATTCCACTTACACGAGGTACCTAGAATAGGCCAATTCACAGAGACAGAAAATAGAATAGAGGTTACCAAGGGTTGGTGGGAGGGAAAATGGGGTTGTTACTGTTTGATGGTTACAGAGTTTTTGTTGAGGATGATGAAAAAGTTTTGGTTCTAGACAGCGGTGATGGTTACACAACACTGTGACTGTACTTAATGCCACTGAACTGCATATTTATAAACGGTTAAAAGAAATATGATTTCTCTATATTTTACCACAATAAAAAAAAAAGCAATAACAGAGCTGAAATTTCAATTCTTCCTTTTCCGAGAGTCAGTTTCATCGTCTGTAAAATTAGTAATTGTAGTTGTCTATCCTCTGAGCTTAGTGCAGGGTAAGCACTCAGTAGGAGATATCAGTACTACTTCCACTTCAAGAGCAAAGGATTGCTGTGAAGATTAACTAAGTCAATGGATATGAAAGAACTTTCTAAATGGCAAACTGCTCTACAAATATTAAAAGACATTAGGTGTTACTGTCCCCCAAGGCCATGGAACAGGTCAGAAGGAGGATAATTCTTTTGCACTGGAATGTCCTACATGGGCCAAGAGAATAGGTGGGTTTCTGTACTATATCAGAAGGCATCAGGAAAAGGAAGCATAAAACTTAGAGAACAATTGTCTTTTACACTGATGCTTAAACATGCTCAGGCAACTGCTTAACATAAGTGCTAAAGACATAATGGACATACCTTTCTTTCTTTTTAGGATACTACTGTAACTACTAAAAGTTTACTTCATTTTCAAAATGTAGAACATGGAAGCTTATAGAATTTCTTAAGCATATCTAGAGCCTACTGCCAAATACTATAGTTCAATTCATATCTTTCATCTCATTTTGAAACAGCAATTACAAATGTGTATTTAAGGAAACCACTAGCTTCCCTTTTTGAACCCACGAGAGAAGGCCAGGACTCACCTTAGCATAAGATGATAACTACTGAACCACTATGAATTATTACAGTATCAGAAAGAAGGTCATTTTCAATTACGCCTTCCATTTACCTCTGGCTTGTAAGAGCGGCGAGTATTTGCTAAGTCAACAATCAGCCCAAGTTCTTCATTCTGTCCTTGGATTTTGTTAAGAGATCCAAGGGGGAGAAACGTTCTTCTGGAGCAAGATTCTTTTCAAAACTCTGTCAGAAAGAATAAAATAAGGAAGAACATATGTTTAAAATCCTTTACTATATTATCCATTTATTCAAACCCTGGGATGCTAACATATGAGATTCAAAGTAAAGTTTCCTCCTCTGCAGCTTACAAGCGATATTACAATCCTTTCTTCCAGAGAGATTAGACGGAAGAAAATAAGCTCACTTCTATATAGTTATTTCTATGTTTGTTTATTTCATGTTGGTCTCCTAACCTGACTCTAAACTCCCAGAAGGCAGGGACCACATCAATTTTGCCTACCACTGTATTGCCAGCTCCAAGCGGAGTGCCTGAAAATAGACACAGAAATAAATACTTCTTGAATATCTACATATAGGAAGGATGGCTTTCACTGCTAAATATTCTTTCATGTATTTGGCTTATACATGTACCCTGTTCCATTGATCTCTTTGGTTATTCAAGTGTCAGCAACACACACTTTTTTTCTTCATTAGTAGACTAGTTTTAGAGCAGTTTGAGATTCACAGCAAAACTGAGCAAACTGTACACAGTTCCCACTTACACCCTCTCTCCTTCATCCCACACAGCCTTCCCCATTATCAACATGCCATACCAGTGTGCTTCATTTGTTAGAATTCATGAACCAACACTGACACATCGTTATCAATCAAAGTCCACAGTTTATTGCATTCATGGTACAAGTAACCGACTATTTCTTTATTTCTAGTATAGTCATCCCCAAACATTTACATACTGAGATACATATTACTTTCTTATAAATTACTTTATTCTTTATTTATAGTTAGGGCATTGCATTGTTTTTTTTTGTTTTTTAATTAAGTACAAAAGTTGGTTGTATTTGTCTATGAATCCCATTTCTGGATAGTAAAAGAGGTATTAAAAACTATTTGCTATAAAAAGGGAAAATGGAGTACGACGGGGTTGAGAGCCAGGGCTCTATATGGTGAATTCAGATTTCTGGAAGAATATGGTATTAACTTTTGCTCACCTTTTTTAAAGGAACTTTGAAAGCAATGAAACGAGTCCCAGGCATCCGCTGTTCAACTGGGAGATAGTCTTTCCACCTGTTAATATAGTTTTTGTTAGGCAAATTTTATGTTAGGCTGTCTCCCTGCACAGGATGAATGCGCCTTGAAAATGGAAATCATATCCATCTACATCGGCTCCCAGGTGGTCCCAGCGTCCCGACCCCGACCCCGGCCGCGCGCGACACACTTTCCACAAACTGACACACACGGAGCCCGCGCGAGGGCCGGGTCGCGCGGGCTTCCCCGCCGGGTCGCCTGGAGGCCGGTCCCCCGCAAGCCGAGCGCACGAAAGGGCGCCCCAAAGGCGCCGGCCCAAGGCGCCCGCTGCGCTTTCCCTTTGGAAGCTGGGCTGCGGGGCCCAAGCGTAAACCCTGAGACAAGGAACACGCGCACCACGCCGCCACGGGGGACGACAGGCCGGGCGCCCGCCTAGCCGGACACCCTGCATTTCTGGAATCACCGGACGCCTGTGTAAATTTCCGTCTGGCCTGTCATTTTCCAAAGGCCACTCAAGATCAGGGGACAGAACGCCTCCTCTCCAAGTGTCCTGCCAGCCCACCCACTCAAGATCAGAGGGACAAAATGCCTGACTAAAACAAAACAAAACAGAAACACAAAAAAACTGGAGAGAGGGAGGAAAGGGTGCCCTGAAAAATAAAAAAAAATTAAAAACACTAAGCACGTTGACAGCGCTAAGAATAAACTACCAGGAAAAAGAAACCCTACATGTCAGATCCTAAAGTACAGAAGGGCAAGCCCGCCGACATTCCAGGACCGGGGGGACCGGGGTCCCCAGCCCTGCAGAGCCAACCGCAGACCGGCTCGGGCGCCCCTCGGAAGCGCGGGGTCCCCGCGGCCGAGTCTGTGCCCCCCGGCCGGCGCCGGCTCCCCTCTGCCCACCCTGCGCGCGGGGGCTGGAAACTGCCGCGGAGAACCACGGCGGGGGGGGGGGGAAGGGGGGCTCCAAAGAGGGTCTGGCGACTCGAGTCGCTCCGTTTCTCGGCGGGCTCAGCGCGCGCCGTGGGGGAACAGGAGCGGGGGTCCGGGAGGAGGGGACGGACGGCACTTACGTAGACCGGCAGCGGCCACGGGTAGACGGCGGGCTCGGTCCCCAAGAGCGACTCCAGCCTCAGCTCCAGCTTCTCCCCCATGTCTTCGCGCGCGGGCCCCGCACCGCGCTAGTCTGGCGGTTGGGGGAGGGGCGCGGCGCCGCCGGCGGGGGCGGGGCAGACGGGCAGGCGGGAGGCTGAGGGGGGCCTGGTCTGGGCCTCAGCTGCCGCCGCAGCGCTCCCGTCCGACCCCCGGCTCCCTCTTTGTGGTCACAGGCCCGGGGCCTCCAGCGCTGCTGCGAACTCGGGCCGGCGTGAGGCGACCACAATGAGCCGGGGGCCGGGCTGAAACACTCCCGGCACGCGCGATCCGCCCCGTGGACTCGCAGGCTCGCACGCACGCACGCACGCACGTACGCACGTCTTCGGCTGCCCCTGGCCACCCCCACCGGCCTGAAGTGGGGACCCGGGAAAACCCCTCATGGACAGTCGTGGCGGGTTTGACTCCCGACCTTGACGTAGCGTGACACACCCCCTCCCCCCCAATAAAAGAAAAGGAGCATAGGAGGCAATCTCATACATTATTGATAAACACATACAAAGACGCTATTGGTACAAAACTATTTCTCCATATAGCAACTTTGAATTTTAATAATAAATACATATATGTATCAAACATTAATAAAAGAATAAAATTATCCAAAATGAGTACATTTGCTCTTGTTTTGCAATTAGTTCCAGGATTCTATTTTAGATTACTACTTCATATCTGAGAGAGTTGGGTGTGTGTTTGTGTGTTTGGTTTTGTGGAAGCTGCATTGTGCTAAATTTTACCTTTCTTTCTTGAATTAAATGGCTTTTGTCATCCCTTGGGAATACTGAAGACAGCAACAGCAGATTACTACCTACCAGTGGAAAAGTATAAATAGCAGTTTTAGCCACTAGTGATTCTGAAATCGCCCTTAACTTTGTCCTTATAAAAATGCTCCAAGAATTACGTTTTGCAAATCCACAGATTTACTATCCATATTCAAGTCATTTATGTAGACAAAGAATGTAGCCAGCCTTATCAGTAACACAGGATGTTATAGCCATCAAGCCATCAGCCACTGAAGCCACACCCAAAGCCGCACCCTGAGGGGATTCAGGATGGAGAAAACAGGATACTGGCCCTAGATAATTAAAGTGCAAATCAAGGGAATGATTTCCAGGAGACCAGATTCTTGCATCTCACCATATATAGAAAAGTGCTACATTTATTAACTTAAGATGTCTAGTTTCTTTAATTAACAGTAATCTTTGGATGTTCCAACTACCTGTCTTTTTTTTTTTTTTGCAAGAACCTCTAAATACCCTGTGCCCTCCCTTAGCTCTTCAGAACAGTCCCTCAGAGCTATCTGAGAGGCTGTCTCCTGATTTCAGTCCTCAGTATGTCTTCCACATAAAACATAATTCTCAACTTCTAGGTTGTGCATTGTTTTTCAGTCAACATTTAATTGTATGGCTCATGTAGGTACTATGCCTAAATGTAATGGGATGAGCTGTAAATTATTAAAACTAGATAAATCCTGTCAGCTCTACCACTAGCTGAGATCCAGGCTTTCACCTCTGGATACCTCTGGCAGATATGGGGTCTGTGTTGGTCTTAAAATTATTCTTAGAATAGTGGGGACTCATTCATTCTTTCAACACATTTTATTGCTTATATTCTATGTGTCAGTTACAGTGCTGGGTCTTGAAATACAGAAGTCAACACACGAAAATACAAGGATAAAACACATTTTCTACCATATTAACTTTTTTCATTCATCAATTCATCCCTAAGTCATTCAACACGCATCTTCTTATTGAATACTGATGAGGGGTCAAATGCTATGCTAAACACTCAGTATATAACTGCAAACGAGATGGATAGGCCCTGATTTTGATGTCACTACTATCTTTTGTCCTGCCATATAATGGGACAGCTTCATTATTCCCTTTACCCTAAGTTTTTATCACAAATTGCTAATGAAAATAAAGCTGTTAGTGGAGTTTCAACATGCATAGGTAAATGAGAACACAGGACTCCCCTTTCTCATGTCCCGTTCTCCTCCTTCTAACTCCCTATGTGAACTCACTTTGTGCCAAGGCCAAGAAGCTGTGCCCCAATAAGAACCAAGCTGATTTCCTCACACTGACTGGGGCTATTGCACACTTAGAAGACTTGATGCTTAATTTTGATAAGCAACTAGAAGACCATGGAGACAACCTATAAAAATGATTTGTCTTGGGAGAAAATACTAAAGAGGGTTAATGTGCTGTTCCACATGTCTAACCCCCTGGATTAAACCACAGGCACCAAGGTCACCAAGTGTACTTGGCAACAATGAGCTAATAATAAAAAAAAGCATCATACTGTTATTGTATTCATAGTCCCCCAAGGCGCTCTCTGATAAACACCACAACCTCTAAGAGAATTGAGAACAGCTTCCTTGTGGGGTAGGTCATATAATATATATGCATCTTTTTCCAAGCAGTTAAATCATATCCAGCTATCAGCACACCTTACTTAAGGCGATCGTAATGTATGAGATTAAATGTTCCTACCTGATCGGAAACCTTCTTGTCCTCAATTCATTGGCTGTACTGGATTTTTTTTTCTTGGGTCAGACTTTCAGACTTCTACCAGAAATCCTTCCTTTGGGGAAACCAGGCCTTCCCAGAAACTCAGGAAACTGAAATGGAGACAGCAAGAGAGAAGGAAATTATTTGGACACATAGACCTCAATTGTTTGGTTTTAAGTAAACATCCAAGCAAACATCTTCTAAATGGTATAATAACTTTAGGGAAATTCACGGTTTATAAGTTTGGGTACTCATAAACTGAACATATTATGATAAGAGTACAGGTTGCATTTTGTGTCTTCAACTCAAGCAAAGGCTTCAAAAAAGGCCCAGTTATCCTTTGTTCATTAAGACACAAAGAGAGGGCAAAAGGGGCAAGTTTCGAAGTCGTTTTCTTTACAATTTACTTCCTTTCTTCAGTCTTCAACAAGATCTTCAGGAAATTAACTGTACTAAAGTTAATTATTCATAAAATAAACATAGGAACCTGCAGAAGACTATTTCACAGAGACCTGTAATGTACAATATCCATTGCATACATGCACCATGAGCTTGTCTTTTCTAGCACTGGCATACACAAAACTCTGTGTGTGTGTGTGTGTGTGTGCGCGTCTGTGTGCACGTGTGTGTCTTTTTCTGTGATGGAGCCATAGGGAGAAAATAAACCTATTGGCTGCAATTCAGTGATGTACGAAGATTTAAAGGTAAAGGAGAAGGTTACATCAAGTGAAACTATAAAGTCATGAGGTTGTGGTTCCAAAATAATAACAATAGCAGTCTTCTGTAACCAAGGGAGCAGGCTCCTCAAATTACAGTCACACCTGTTAGACCATCTGCCCATACATTTCACACTATCATTAATGGAAAACAAATGGCACTGTCTCTCCTTCCCTTTATCCATTGGCCATCCTCATATGAACTCTTTTTCTCTTCAAGGTCATGCTCTTTCCTATCTGTTTAAAAATATTAGGATTTAGGAGGAGTGATACGTAATGTGCCGTGCCTTGGTACTTGTACCAGTGACGGCTCTGTAAGGAGCACTGGGTTGTTAGGAGGCTATCAACTGAGTTCCCCTAGAAGCAGAACTTGAGGCGATAATTTGAGTGCAAACTGCTCATCTGGGAGGTGCTTCCAGAAAACTCAGAAGTGGAGTGGGAATTGAGAATGGAGGCATGGAAGGAAGCCAACAGAGGTGTATTACCAAATAAATTACTCCTGCAGGGAACTGCTGCCAGTACTTCAGGCGAGTTCTGTGAAACTCTACAGAACATGTCTCAGAGTTATCCCAAGAATCGGTGAGAAACTTGAAGTACTTATCTTCCAGTCCCCTCTGTCCTTGGTTGAAAGCTACACCCAGATACATTAACTCCTGTACACTTCTGGCCTGCCCTAAGGTGGATAATTGCAGGCGGCAGCATGATTCTATCAGCATATACTGGAATGATGAGTGCTGGGGAGATATGAGTGGAGCATCGAAACCATCTAATACACTCGGGGCAGGAGATATTAATTATTGGCTTGAAAGTCCAAATGGATAACCTTAAATTCCTGGGTTTATGGTTTTACTTTGAGGTATTTAAGCATGATGTATGAGTAAAAATTCCCTCTGTTAAATCAAGTTTAAGGTCCTAAAACTCCCTAATCTTCTGGAAAACTGTGGTATCTTGTAACAGATTTTTGAAAAGTAACATGATTAAGATTTCAAATTGACCATTCATTCATTCACTCATTCAACACACATTTATTGAACACCTAAAGTATGTCATGGGTTAAACGAGGCACCAGTGTTACTGTTACTAAAATCATTATAGTGCCACCTAGAATTCAATGTATTGTGACACTCAAATAAGAAAATCCATAGTTACCGTAAAAGATATTACAGAGTGCTACAGGAAGACACAGTAAGACCTTAATTCATGCTGTGGACAGTAGTATATGGGCGATATCAGTAGGGCTTCCTGTAGAAGGCAATTGAAATGGATATGTAACATGAAGGAAGGGTGAAGTTTTGAGGAAAAGAGAAGATAAATTCACAGTTGCCAGAAAATGAATGGTTAAGGATCAGTCCAGAAAGGAGTTCCATTCATAATCAGTATAAGAAATGCTCACTGGGGCTTCCCTGGTGGCGCAGTGGTTGAGAGGCCGCCTGCCGATGCAGGGGACACGGGTTCGTGTCCCGGTCCGGGAAGATCCCACATGCCGCGGAGCGGCTAGGCCCCGTGAGCCATGGACACTGAGCCTGCGCGTCCGGAGCCTGTGCTCCGCAACGGGAGAGGCCACAACAGTGAGAGGCCCGCGTACCGCAAAAAAAAAAGAAAAAAAAAAAAAAGAGAAATGCTCACTGGCGTGTAGGAAAAGAAGACAATGGAGAGGGGGGTAGAAGCCAGATCATGCATGGTCCATGTATGTATAGTAAGTGCTATGGTCTAGTCTTTGTGTTCCCCTCCAAATTCATACGTTGAAATCTTAATTTCCGTAGCTGATAGTATTAGTAGGTGGGGCCTTTGGGAAATGATTATGGTATTAGTGCTCTTATAAAAGAGACCCCACAGAGCTCCCTAAGCTCTTCTGCCATGTGAGGATACAATGAGAAGTCTGTGATTCAGAAGAGGGCCCTCATCTGACCATACTGGCACCCTATTCTTGAACTCGCAGCCTCCGGAGCCGTGAGAAAAAAAATTCCTGGTGTTTATGAGCCACCCAACCTGCAGTATAATCTTACAGCAGCCCAAAAGGACAAAGAGAGTTTGGATGTGAGATTTTACTCCAAGAAAGATGGGAATCCATTGAAGGATTTTACCTGGTAACTTAGAAGAGAGAAAAGTTTCATAACACAATCAGGTATTTTTATAAGAAAAATCTGTTTCTTTTTCAGAAAGATCACTCTGGAAATACTGTGACTAGATTTTTGGAGAAGTGTGATGGCAGGCCCGGATATAGAAAGATGAGTTGGTAGTCCATTAATATAAGTCAAACAAGAAAGTGGATATAAAAAGTGTGAATTTGTGGCTGAGAGTTCTTTTCTTTTACTACTTGAAAAATGTTATGTCAATGCTTCTGACTCCATAATTTTAGACAAGAAATATGCTGTCATTGGAATTGGTTTCTCAATAAGTGATGCATCGTTTCTGCCTGTCCACTTTCGAGATTTGTTTTGTCTCTACTTTTCAGAAGTTTAATTATGACGCGTCTTGACAAGGATACCTTTGTGTTTTTCCTCTTTGGATTTGCTCAGATTCTTGAATGTGTGCTTATGTCTTCTAAAACATTGGGAACGTTTTAGTCATTATTTCTCTGAATACTTTGTCAGTCCTACGTGCTCTCTGTTTTCATTCTGGAACCTTGATGATATGAATGTTAGTGCTTTTGTTACTGTTTACAGGTTCTTGAGATCCTGTTCCTTCTCCCATCTCTACCCCTCAGCCTATTTTTCTCTGTACATGTGGTACATTGTATTGATCTCTTCTAAGTTCATGATTCTGTGCTTTGTAATCTCCACTCTACTCTTGAGCAAAGTTTTTGGATTGTTGTATTTTTCAGTTCTACTGTTCTCATTTGTTTTTATTCTTATAACTTCTAGTTCTTTGTTCACATTTTCTATTTTTCCCATTTCCGTCAAGGAACACATAATTGCTAATTGAAGCATTTATGTGACAGCTTATTTAAAACCCCTGTCTGATAATTTCAATAGATGTTTTATCTCAGTGCTGGTGTAGGTTTATTGTCTTTTCTCATTTATTCTGTGATTTCCTGGTTCTTGGTGCCATGAGTATTTTTCAATTGGATTCTAAACATTGTGAGTTATTATATGACTCTGTATCCCATTTAATTTTATTATTACTTTTTAGAAGGAAGTCATCCTATTGGAGGTGTAGTATGAGGAGTGGGGGGCTACGTACAGATTTCCATTGGGCCCTACTGTCAATACCCCAGCAAAAGTGGGCACTTACATTCTCTCACTGCAGACAGATCAAGTAGAAGTTCAGCTACCCTATTGGCCCTTCTGACACCTTCCCCCCAAAGGTGGGAACATTAATATCATTGTGTTGCCTTTTAGTAGGAGTGGAAGTTCATCTCCCCAGTAGATTTCTTGACACCAGGGGAGGGGAGAGGTGAAGTGTTTGCTGTCCTTCCTCCCACTTCATTCCTTCTTGTTGATGCCGGGTGTGGGTAGAGGGTCAGCTACCTGCTGGCCCCACTGACACCAGGGTAAGAGGAAGAGAACTGCCAACTAGCCCTGCTTGTGCCATCTCATTCTGTCTTACTGCCTCAGGACGGTTATGGGGATTCAGCACCCCATTGGGTCTCACTGACACCATGTGTTGGGGGTTAGTGGGGTGCCTACTCCCTCCAACCTGTAACATCCTAATCTTATCGATGTCAGGGAGAGACGGAGGCTAGGTCCCACCACTGGACCCCACGACTGTGTGAGGGCAGCCCAGTGTTAACTAGCCTGTCAGGCACCACCTTTGAAAGTCTCTTTGCTAATGCAAAGGGGTGGAGGCTCAGCTCACCACTGCACCACACTGAAACAGCCCTGGTGGCGAATCAGAGCGCTGCCTCTTCTGGTGGGCAGGAGTGGGGTGGTGTGGAAGATCAAATCGTAGCTTGGCCCAACTGAAACCACAGGACATAGGGGATGGGTGCAATATTCCACTGGCACTTGGCTCGAGTAGTGTGTATATTATTGCCCAAATGGTTTTCTGTCTTTGACAACCCCTTTCCTCATACCTTGGCTAGGGGGAACGGGGGTTTTGTGTTTTCTTTTTTGAAGCTTTTTTGTCTGTTGTTCTGTTGGTGGTTATTGATTGGGGGTTCCTGTAATACCCTCTCCAGGATGTATGGGAAGCAACAGGAAACACAGGGGACTCATCACCATGTTATTCCTCAAGTCCCAAAGTCCCTAGTTAAGTCTGCCTTCTCATTTCCACCTTTCAGTGTCTTCCTATGTTTGTCTGTTGTTATGTTCAGGGTTTTAGTTTTAAGTGGAAGAACCTGGGAGAAATGGGCTACTTCATCTTCTTGGAAGCAGAGGTCTGGAGGCCTATGGATGTTACAAAGTACTGCTGACTGTAAATTAAAATTTGATGATATACACCTTGCCCTTTAAGAATTCTTCTGCTAGATGATGTGGCTTCCCAAAGTAGCTACAATTTGATTTTCATACTTCTAAAAGTCAAGTGTTTTGCCGCAGTTGAAATTTAAAGATAAGCAAGAGATGAGGCTAAGATGATCTATGTGGTAACAGATTAAAGTTGGAAACATCAATATACATTCATGCTTAGCTTAATATTGCTTCATATTACCTTAACACACATGGTTATGTAGAGAGATACTTATAGATATGTCCATATACGTGGGGAATGTACACACATGTTATCTCTTTGCTCTGTCAGCTGAGAAGATCTAGAAGCAATGACATCCGGGCAGCAATTAGCACACCCCACACCCAGATCCTGCTGTCTAATGCTGTTCTCCACTAAAAAGACCTAGTTATCCTTGAAGAAATAGCTGATTCTAGGACTGGGGCAGTAAATATACAAGATTTATATACAAGGCCATCTTATAGTGTCAGAAAGTAAGGAAGTTCCAAAAAAATATATAGGATGGGGATACCTCAGAGTGGCGCACGAGCCACTGAACTGAAAAGAGTTCACAAGGGTCAGGACTAGAGCAATTTGAGGAACAAAGTAACTAACGTAGAATTAGATTATGACCCAAAGTATAAAATAAAAATCCGTGAGTTCTTCTGATATAAATAAATAATTGGATACATAAATAAATGTGGGAGAATAGATAAATCTCCAGTGCAAAAGAATTCCAAATAGTTTATGTAGTACTCCATCTTAAGCATAACTCTCTATTCCTTAGTTGTGGGCTGAGCATATTGACTTCCTTCCAAAAAGTACAATATGGAGAAGGGAAAACAGTAATTTTACAATGGAGAAACCTGAAAAACACTACCTCAGCCTGCTGATCAAGGTCGACCTCAGCATTCATAATGCATATTGATACTTTGTACACTTGATGTGATCTGGCAAAATAACCCTTCTACTCTTGTGGTCTTCCTCCCCAAAACACATAATCCCAATATTATCATGAAACATGCATCAAACAAATTCTAGTAGCGGGCATCCTACACAAACCTAACTACTCAAAATTGCCAAGGTCATGCAAGGAAAATCTGAGAAGCTATCAAACCCAAGAGGAGCCTAAGGAAACATGGCAACTAAATGTAATGTGATGTTTTGGATGAAATCCTGGAATAGAAAAAGGACATTAGGTAAAAACTAAGGAACTGGACTAATGTATGGACTATAGTAAACAATAATGTATCAATATTTGTTCACTGATTGTAACAATGTAACATACTAATATAAGTTGATCGTCACAGAGGGAAATGGGTATAGTGTATATGGAAACACTTTATACTATCTTCTCAATTTTTCTGTAAAATTAAAACACTTCTAAAAAATAAAGTCTATAAAAACGTTGTGTTTTCTTGTTTTATGATTATGTGCCTGTATTTCTTAATAAATATGTAAATTTGCTTTGCCTTCCTTGATACTGATATTAAAGAAACTACTAAGTAACTCTGAAAGAATTTGTAACTCCAGTTTAACAAGCAATAATTCTGGGTATTAACTTTTTAGGGGAACCCACTGAATCAATCAAAGCAAATTGTCTTTAAAGGCTGAATTTCTTTTCAGTGTTTAATCTTTTCTATGATTAATGCATACCACAAGCATGGTTCTCTTTCAAAGGGCAGAAAACATTGCTTGTAGGCAAGGTCTAAAATACAGTGAAATATTCATGTATGATGCTATAACAACTTTAATGTATTTTATGTTTTCAAAATGATGAAGTGTTATTTCAGTCAATAAAGTATTCACTTTTATACATTTCCTACCCACCGTTTCCCAGAACACCCACAAGGAAATGACACTATCATCTGATATTAGGCTCATCAATTTAAATTGGAGTTTTTGGTAGCTGTGGTTGCCAACGGTACTGGAATGTGTGATACTTTTACAAATCCTCTCCATGGCAAAATCTGATCTTCACAAGGTAGATCACAGTACGCGCCTAAGGCCAATGACATAGAGCTTGGTAGCTAGATTACCAAGCATTTTACTTAGGGGCACAATAGAATGTAGAAAAGGCCATTTCTCCTTCTGTCTTTTTCTGCTCAAAGGTCACTCACCATCTCAGAAGTTTTCCATAAACTCAGACTATATAATGTCACTTAATGTGAATGTAGCTCAACATTCTGTTTTAGTACAGCTAATCTCACATTATTTTATTGGTCCTAAATATGTAAATCATCAGCAAAGTTTTGTACTTAACTTTTTTTTTGGATGTGGACCATTTGTTAAAGTCTTCATTGAATTTGTTACAATACTGCTTCTGTTTTATGTTCTGGTTTTTTGGCTGCGAGGCATGTGGGACCATAGCTCCCCGACTAGGGATTGAACCCACACCCCCCTGCATTGGAAGGCGAAGTCTTAACCACTGGACCGCCAGGGAAGTCCCTGTACTTAACTTTTAAAAATAATTAAAATAAGCTATTCAACACATTTTTCCTAAAAAAAAAAAAAAAAAAGTAATTCTTCTTAGGCTGGCCCTGGGCACATACATGACTTTGCCATTTTTTCCATGGATTATTTTCTTATCTGTTCTACTGTGTCACATTTGTTCTACCTTCTCAAAAAGAAGCATTTAAAAATTCATCTACGCGTTCATGCATTCATACATTTATTAAATAAATCTACTGAACACCTACATACGGCACAGAAAAGGAGGCAGAAAACTAATCTGGGTTGCACAGAAAGTAATGAACTCAGTTAAAATTTTTGGTGAAAACAGGTGTTACTCAATCTACTGGAAATTACATTTCATTATGGGGACTCACACACTCAAGGAAAACCAAGACCTAAATAATAATAAAGTAATAAAAGCACTAGCCATTTACTGAGTGCCTGCTTTTACCTGACTCTGAAACTCTAAAATCATTACGGATGTTTTGAGGATTGTCTGATATAATTGTAATTTCTATTTTACAGATGAAAATAACAAGGTTCAGAGACATTAGGTTACTTGCCTAAAGTCAAGTGGCACAGAAACTACACAACTGGAAATTGAACCTTAGATTTCATAATGCCAAAATCTGTGCTTTTAATCACAATGTGTGTGTGTGTGTGTGTGTGTGTGTGTGAGAGAGAGAGAGAGACAGAGAGAGAGAGAGAGACAGAGAGAGAGAGACAGAGAGATAGAGAGAGAGAAAGAGAGAGAATGTGTTTAATAGAGAACTTCTGAGAAATGGCAAGAAAACTGCCAGGTACCCATAAAACACTAATTTAGGAGCTTCTTACTATACAAGTAATTGTTAATCATATGGCTGAACTAAGGATCTCTCACTTTTGAACTAAGAAATCAAAAGCTTCCAGAAGTTGAGTCTAAATTTTACACTTACATAAGATACTTCATACAGAATGCTAAAGTATACTAACTAAAGAGTTCTGAAAATACTGGAAGCATTCATACTAGTATGATTTCATAATGTGGATAATAGAGGATTTAAGAAATTGGCAGATGCAACTGCAGACTCATTTCTTATCATTTCTGTGAAGGGCAAGATAAATCAATAAAATGAGAAAAATGAAAAAAGAATGGCTAGCAATTTTAGGTAGTTTGCTTCATCTCCTACTAGGAAAGACTAAGCAAAAAAAAAAAATTCTCGGAATTTTATTTTGAAAGCACCTACAACTGTATATGGTCTTTTTATACCAAAAAACTTGGAATTATGAACTGTCAAATAAGTCTAATCTTCTCTGATGATAAAATTGCTGGCTTTATTTGAAACTATGAAATGAAAAGTGAGGTAATAATCAGAAATTCTTAAGAAAAGGAGTAGACAAAACAAAATTCTAAGAGTTGTGTCAAAAAATATTTTGAAATGAACATAAAATCCCCATTACTGGTACAGAGCTTTTAAAACTTTATCTTGGTTTTAAGTTTTAATAAATATTGATATGTTTACATAATTACTGTCATAAGGAAGACACAATTTTAGGTCAGCTTTCTTCATTCTTTCTTTATTAAGCATTATTTTATTTTGCTCCATCATCTTGTAATTATAATATAGTAACTGTGTCACTTTCTACTAAGTGGATATAATTTCCTAAACTGTTTTCCTATTCTTAACAATTAAAGGTGTTTCCAATGTTTTGTTATTACAAATGACATGACAATGAGCATCTTTATATAATAATTTTCTGGATTATAAATTATTTATCGGCATAAGCTTCCAGAATTAGAATTAATGTGTAAAAAGCTATTAACATTTTTATCTTGCTAGACATTGCCAAATTACTTGTCAAAAGATGGAACCAAATTATATTGCAAAAATCTTTGCCAACAGAAAACATTATATACAATTTTTGATTTTGCTGAATTATTAAGTTGGAAACCTATGTTCCATTTCTTTGAATTCTTTGATAACAGCGTGCTGCTGCAGGCTGCGAGGGCAGCCATGTCCATGAAGGCTCCCCAGAGTTGGAGCGGGGAAGTGGAAAAAGGTAAAAAAAAAATACTAATTGTATTTTCCCTCGATTGTTATCTCTCATTCTTTTCTGCCTCTGTGTAACTTATATCCAGGTAGCTGGAGAAACATCATGTGGCAGGGAAAATTGGTATTCCAATAAATTAATAAACACCAACTTCAAATGGATTTTCAAGACTGGAAATATTGCTCTGACTTACAGTAAGTTCTTTCTAATTCTCCTTAAGGACTATTTTCTTAGAAGCTTTCCCTACCCTCCTCAAATTTCCCTCCATCCTCTCTACTTCCTTCACTCTGAGCTGGTGAGGCGCTTCCTAACTCATTAGGAACACAGAAGTCAGTAAATAGTCCACTGCCAAATCCGTTAATTCATTAGCATTTGCATTGATCTTTGTATTCCCTTGCACTACAGGAGTTCAAGTTCAAAAGCCACGTGCACTAGAGATAGCATTTCATTTTCTCTCATCTTCTCAAGTACTTCACAGCACTGCATTTTCTACAACCCATCTACTCCTTATGAATGATTCTTGCCAAAATTCAACCTCATTCTAGACTAGTAACTCCAACTTAAAATGTTAAAAACTATACGTGTAACACGAAAGCCTCCCTCCTCCTCTAATCCCTGCATATCTTCTTTAGCCAATTCATGTCTGAACTTTTCAAAATTGTTATCATCATATATTGTTTCCATTTCCTCACGTCCCATTTACTCTATAATTTACATCCATCTGACTTCCCTCACCGTAATCTCTCTGCCCACTGTCCTGAAATTTTACTTATGAAGGTCACCAGCGATCTCCATGTCAGTATAGCCAATGAATAGTTTTTGTCCTATTTCTAGGCTCTTTCCTTCTTTAAAAAAGAAAAAGAAAAACAAAAACCATTCTTTTTCCTCTATCCTTTCACACTCTCATCATCTTCTGTCCTGGTATATTTTACTGGCTTTCCGTGTTTAATCTGATCTCTAACATTCTATGAGTTTCCTTTATCTTCAGTGGAATAAACCCCTATATGAAGGATTATTCTCAACAGTTAGTTCTCATAATAACAGTACTAGTAGCAGCAGTCAATACTTCTATAATGCTTATCATGTGCCAGACACTATTCTAAGACACTGTTTAAATACATATATATAGACACACACACACACACACACACACACACACACATATGAAGTTTTCCTCCTCATAGGCGTATGAAATAAGCCGATTATTATACCCATGTTACAAATGAGAAAACTGAGGCAATGAGAGGCCAAGGTCACATGATCAGTACTTGGTGAAGCCCCCGCCTGAGTTAATGCTGGAACTTTAGAGGAGACAAGTTAAATAATGTCTCACCGATTGGCCTTAAAAGTGAGCAACATTTAATTAATGACTTGTGAAAGTATCAGAAAAAAAGGGGACATTTTAAATTGAATGGGATCTACTAAGTCATGTATCAGTAACTAAGAATGACTCTTATTGAATGAAATTATTTTTCATTATTCTTTTGAAAGAAGAATAATCTTGTGTTAGTGTTTCAGTTTTTTTTTTCATCCACATATTTATTCTTTATTAGACACACATTTCCTACACACCTATGTGCCAGTGTCTGCTGCAAGCCTTGGAAGCAAAAAATTACAAAGTCCCTGCTCTTAAGCAAATGTCCAGTGGTGGAGGAAGACAGAGTAAACATGTAAATAAATGTTGTACAGTGACAGAAATACGACTGGACAAAGGGATGGAGAGGCACTGAGGAGGCAGGTCTCTTTGGTCAAGATAGTAGTGGTGGCGTTTGAACCGAGGCCTTAACGATAAGAGGGAAATTGGTCTGGGTAGATGGATTAGCCAATCTAAAGCTGGGAGAGCAAGAAGTAGAGCTTGTTGCATCTGAGGGACTGAAAAGGACAACTGTGCCTCGAGCCCCATGAAGGTCAGGGAAAGATGTAGTAAGTGACCAGAGCACATGGTCTCTGTGAGCCTGGCTAAGTAGTTGAAAATTTCATCTCTTTACAATAGATAGCCTTTAGAGGTTAGAAGCAGTGCAATAACAGCGTCTGATTTGTGCTTTTTAAAAGACTACTTTGACTGTTGAATGTCCTACAAAAGCAAAATACCTGTGTCTCTATGAAGCGCAGATAGTAAATTTTAAAAAGCCCAATGAGCTCATAAGCAGTTGGTTTACTAACTGTTATCATTTATCTTAACTAGACTTCATTAATAGAAGCTTGGTGACCTTGGGGTCCTGGGACATATTAGATTAGGGCAACCCAGCTATTTTCAAATAGTGTGATTTGAAAAATTCTTGAAATTGTTAGGGTCCAGGAAGATTATTTTATTGCTGGGGCTGGATGGGAAGTTTAGAATAAGAAAAGAAAGTATGATGGCTGGCTTCCATCTATTCTCCCTTTCTCTGGGAGAAATGATGGTGGGGTGACTACTTTGCTGTTGACCCAATGCTTCAATTTCAGAGCTGGTTCAATCCAGTAACTATTTGCTGAACAACTATTATATGTTAGGCACCCAGCTGGAACTGGGAATATAAAGAGAATAATTAATAAGAAAAGCAGGTATTACTAACAAGAGACAGGCACTGTGCTAATGCTTAACATGCACCATCTCAAGTTACATTAATTTACACACTAACCATATGAGGTAGATGCATTTATTATACCATTTTCCAGGTGAGAAATCTAATCCCTTTAAGGGGCTGAAGTCACTTCTCCAAGGTTACACAGCTAGTTAGGGGCATAGGCAGTATTTGGACTCAGGTCTGGTATCAGCACCAATTCTCTTAGCCATTATGCTCTCTAAGGACCTTACTTGAGAAGTTCAGATTATACATATATGGGTACAACCAACCCTAAGACCATCTGGCAAAACTGGCTGCTTGAGAAGTCCTGGATTTATGTAAGATGCTCTTGGAATGGAGAAGATCGTGAAGGAGGGTTCCCAAAACACACTCTCTATACTAAGGGGCAACAGAAGAGAGAAAGAATTAGCCTACAGCGGTATGATATTGAGGACCAAGAAACAGTGTTTCTCTCTTTTGTGAACAGTTATGAAATTATTTCTACTTCAGAATATCAGAAAGAAATCACAGGACTATGGACAGTTTGCTGAGCCACCCTATCTATCTTAGCGTGAATCCTGGCAGGTGTAGAGCTCATAGTATGACCCTGGCACCTAAGTGTAGTTAAGTAAGCTTTCATTTTTCTTCGGCCTTAAAGCAAAGCAGCTTTCTGATAGGTATAATTTAGGAAAGTCTTCCAAGAAAATAGTTAAAGTCCACTTTAAATATCTCAGAGAAAAGCAATTTTGCAAAAGATCTATCAGCAAAAGCAAGGCCAAACACACCAATTATTTAGTGAGACTTCTATTGTTATATCATTGCTCATGTTGTTTCTTTATGCATTTACCTGGAAGAAGGCTTTTAATGTTCAACAATTCTCAAAGAGATAAAGACCCACACTGATGTGCCAGAAAGAGCTTTGCCCTGGAATTAGATCAGTTTAGGTTTGGCTACTTACTAGAATTAGGTAACATTCTTAATCTTTCTGAGCCTGTCTCCTATCTGCAAATAGGGATACCACTATCTATTACAGAGGGATGTGGTTAAATTAAATGACACATGTAAGTGAAATACATCCTTCCAGACTGAGAACATACCTAGTAAATGTTAAGTGATCTGCAAATATTCTGCTTTCTTGAAACGGATGAAACCTGTTATCATGATTTTAACCAATAGTCTAAATATCAAGACAATATTTAGTTAAAAGTTATAGTTGTTCTTTCACTGTCCACCTGCATTTTGACATATTCTAACATATTCTCCTTGATAAATTGTGTCAATATTAGTAACATTTGTCATTTCAGCTATTACTGTTCATATGTTTAAAATATTTCAATGTGATATAAGTCGTTACTCAAAGGGATGCCTAGCTGGCTTTGTCAAAGATTTAGTTTAAGTAAAAATAAAAGACTCATTTTCACCAAGTTTGATTGAACAGTGTATTCATTAACTGTATGAACTTTCTGGCCAACCCAATACAGTAGCCAAGACATGGAAACAACCTCAGTGTTTTCTTGTGGATGAATGGATGAAGAAAATGGGGTGCATACAACCTACTATTATTCAGCCATGATAAAGAAGGAAATCTGGCTATTTGTGACCACATGGGTGGGTTTGGGGGGCATTATGCTAAATGAAATGTCAGACAGAGAAAGATAAATACTTTATGATCTCATATGTGAAATCTAAAATACTGAACTCATGATAGAAAGAATGGAATGACGGTTGCCAGAGCTGGGGGCTGGAGGTGACGAAAATGAGGGAAGATGATCAAAAGGTAAAAACTTCTAGTTATAAGACAAGTGAGTAATGGTGATGTAATGTACAGCTCGGTCACTACAGTTAACAATACCGTATTTTATGTTTGAAAGTTGCTAAGAGAGTAGATCTTGAAAGTTCTCATCACAAAGATAACATATGTAATTATGTGAATTAAGGTTAACTAAACTTATTGTGGTAATCATTTCACACACACACTATATATATTAATCATCACATTGTACACCTTGGACGGATACAATATTATATATCAATTAAATTTAATTTCCGTCTGGCCCGTCATTTTCCAAAGGCCACTCAAGATCAGGGGACAGAACGCCTCCTCTCCAAGTGTCCTGCCAGCCCACCCACTCAAGATCAGAGGGACAAAATGCCTCACTAAAACAAAACAAAAGAGAAACACAAAAAAACTGGAGAGAGGGAGGAAAGGGTGCCCTGAAAAATAAAAACAAATTTTAAAAACTAAGTACGTTGACAGAGCTAAGAATAAACTACCAGGAAAAAGAAACCCTACGTGTCAGATCCTAAAGTACAGAAGGGCAAGCCCGCCGGCAGTCCAGGCCCGGGGGGACCGGGGTCCCCAGCCCTGCAGAGCCAACCGCAGACCGGCTCAGGCGCCCCTCGGAAGCGCGGGGTCCCCGCGGCCGAGTCGGCGCCCCCGGCCGGCGCCGGCTCCCCTCTGCCCACCCTGCGCGCGGGGGCTGGAAACTGCCGCGGAGAACCACGGCGGGGCGGGAAGGGGGGCTCCAAAGAGGGTCTAGCGACTCGAGTCGCTCCGTTTCTCGGTGGGCTCAGCGCGCGCCGTGGGGGAACAGGAGCGGGGGTCCGGGAGGAGGGGACGGGCGGCACTTACGTAGACCGGCAGCGGCCACGGGTAGACGGCGGGCTCGGTCCCCAAGAGCGACTCCAGCCTCAGCTCCAGCTTCTCCCCCATGTCTTCGCGCGCGGCACCCGCACCGCGCTAGTCTGGCGGTTGGGGGAGGGGCGCGGCGCCACCGCCGGGGGCGGGGCAGACGGGCAGGCGGGAGGCTGAGGGGAGGGGGCCTGGCCTGGGCCCCAGCTGCCGCCGCCACACTATCGTCCGGCCCCCGGCTCCCTCTTTGTGCTCACAGGCCCGGGGCCTCCAGCGCTGCTGCGAACTCGGGCCGGCGTGAGGCGACCACAATGAGCCGGGGGCCGGGCTGAAACACTCCCGGCGCGCGCGGCCCGCCCCGTGGACTCGCACGCTCTCACGCACGCACGCTCCCACGCACGCACGCTCCCACGCACGCACGCTCCCACGCACGCACGTACGCACGTCATCGGCTGCCCCTGGCCACACCCACCGGCCCGAAGTGGGGACCCGGCCAAACCTCTCAGGGCCAGTGGTGGCGAGTTCGACTCCCGACCTCGACGTACCGTGACACAACCCCTCCCCCCCAATAATAAGACTATAATTCCTATTAAATATGACAGCTGGTATCCCGGCTTCTGTTCACAAAATTGCCGTGTATTTAGCCTATGCTAGGCACCAGACCGCGGACGCTCAGTACTGGCCAAAAAGGAAATGCCCTGCCCTCATAGCACTGCTATTTTAATTGGAATAGTAGTGACAATGGTCAAGGGAGAAAATAAAGTGTCATCATCGCCACGGGGATGGTTAATCTCATGTGCGCACTGCGTGGGGCCCCGGCAACCACAAACATTATTCCAGATGTGGCCGGGAAGGTATTTTTCAGAAGAGATTAACACTGAAATTGGTCCACTTTGCGTAAAGGAGGAACGAATACAAGGAATTTATATATGCAGTACATATATATTTTTATTCTACATGCTTTTCTATGTAGGTGTATATGTGTGTCTATATGTATGTACGTGTATGTATTGCATATATTATATGTGTATGTATGTATACTGTATATATACACACCTAAATATCTTTCTATGTGTGTATATATGTATGATATAGACGTACCTAGGTGTGTATATTGCATATGTTATACGTATGTGTACATACTGTATATACACAAACGATGCATTTCATATGTGTGTATGTATAGTGTATATGTATGTGTCTATTGTATACATTACGTGTATATGTGTGTATACATACTGTATATATACAAACTATGCATTTTATATATATGTGTGTATATATGTATTTGCGTATTGTATATACTATATGTGTATATGTCTGTATGCGTACTGCATATATACACAGCTGTATATTTTTGTATGCGTGTACATATGTACGTGTGTGTGTATATACACACACACCCTACGGATTCTGTTTGTCTGGAGAACCCTCACTGATACGGCCACTTACGACAATTGAGCACCTGCTCTTTGCCAGCCAGGGAGCCAAACGCTTGTCCTTTCTGTGTCTCACTTAAGTGTCACATGTCCCGGGAGGGAAGGTGATGCCGCTCCTACCAGTTGAGGTGCCTCAGGGTCAGAGAGGTGCACAGGGCGGGGGGCTGGAGCCTGGTGGAGCCCAGGTGGAGTTCTAGCAGCAGTACAGCCTAGCAGTCCCACTTCCCCGGGTGCCTCTCACAAAGACGCCGAGGGAGAGACGGGGTCTGAAGGAGGGGATGAGGAAGCTTCCATGGGTCTGCAAGCCCAGACCAAGGCTGACTCGTCAAGGGTGTTAGAGGTCAGGACTCTGGTTACCCTGGGAATGGGGTTACACAGAGCCATTCCCATTCGGAAAAAGTATCCATTCTGCTCTTGTTTGTCTGTTTACCCCCCTCCCCCAAATCTTTTAAAAACAGGTTCTCTTGGTTGCTGGGAGCACACAAGGGGAAGTTGTGTGTGAGGGGGTGTGATCCAGGGGGCAGGGAGGATAAGCCCCCCACTCGTACGGCCAGGCGTGGCTCAGCTTTGTGAGCTAAGGATGGCCTGCGAGGTCCCAGAGAGAAGGGTCCCTGCTCCGTCCCTGCTCCGTCCTTGCTCCGTGCACCCCATTCCCAGCCTGAGAAGTCCAGAGCCCCCCGCCCCCGCACACACACACACCAGGGAGGAGAGCCAGTCACAATGGCTCCCAGGCTCCGGCTCCAGGGCTCCCGGCACTAGGAGCTATTTTCAGCTTTCATGCCCTAGGACACGGCCAGAGCTATTGTCTCCGGAAACTGTCTGTCTCTCGCCCGCCCGCCATCCCTCCCTCCTCCGCCTTTTCCCCTCCCGCTCCAGCTGTCCTGCCCTCCACCCTGCATTTCTACACAGGGTGGCTCACAGACAGCTGCTCCCCGTGCCCACCCGCCACCATTCGATGGATGTCAAAGCAAGCCCTGGGGACTTCCCTGGAGGTCCAGCGATTAAGACTCCGAGCTTCCACTGCAAGGGGTGCGGGTTCAAAGCCTGGTCAGGGAAATAAGATCCCACATGCCGCCCAGCACGGCCAAAGAAATAAATGAGTAAAAAATAAAGTTATAGTGATGAAACAGCCCTAGTGGTGCAAGGATGGGACGTATAGCTCTATGGTAGAGAATAAAGGTCCAGAAACAGATAGATGAGAACTTGATATGACAGAAAGTGAGGAAATTAAGGAGTTTTCAATAAATGGCATTAGGACAATTGCATATCTATGTGGGGAAAAGTAAATTAGAAAAAAAGAAAACAAGCAAGCCCTGGTCAGGTGTGACCTTGGGCCCAGGGCCATTGGCACACGTTGTCGTGTGGGACGTTCTTCCTTAGACTCCTCCCTCCCTCCTGTGTCACTGTCACTTCCTCCAGAACCTTCCTGGACTCCCCTACACAAGCCCGGGGTGTGCCCTCACCCGCCCACCCTGGATCACCGGAATTCCAATCCCGGCCCACCCTTCCCCGCCAGGTGAAGAACTGTGCCTGGTCAGTAAGACCGTAGAGGTCCTTGGCCATTGCTATTGCAGTTGGAATTGTTACTGTGTTTACACAGGGTGACCAACACCCGCCCCCACTTTGCCCAGGACCGCTCAGGTTTGAGCGCTGGAACTATGGGGAAACCCTCATTTCTGGGGAACCCCAGAAGGCTGGTCAGCCTATTTAGGATGGATCTTTCACTTGATATCCCAACCCCCGAGAGCCAGAAAGGGAATCTCCCCCTTCCTTCCATGGTAACCTTCATTCATTCATCCACTCATCCCTTTATTCAACTCCTTTATTCAGCAAGTATTTATGAAGCATCTACTACATAGCAGACACTCTTCTAGGTGCTGGGGACAGTAAACTGAGAAGGTGTGATTTCTTACATGGGGATGATGTCTCGGAGACCACTGCAGGGCATGGGAGGTGGGAGAGGGAAGGGGCAGTTCTAAGTGCAGGCTCTGACGGGATTGGGGCAGACCTTGCCCTAAGCCAGGCTGGTTGCTTCAACACAGCTGTCCTCACCCAGGGCCATCCTGCTTCCGCCTCCCCCAGTTCTTCAGTGATGTCTGGGGAAAATCTGTGGTTGTCACAACCCGGGGGGAGGGGACCCTGGAATCAAATGGGTGGGGACAGGGATGCTGCTGAACCCCACACAGTGCCCAAGAGGGGCCCCCAGCAGAGAATGACCCGCCCCAAATAACCCCAGTGCCATGGGGGAGACCCTGCACTAATATTATTCAGACCCGCTGGGGCCCCGAGATTCCTGCACAGGCTGGGACTCTAACCGGGTCACCTCTGTATCCCGAGGTGACCTAGAGTGGGGCAGCCAGGAGGGCTGAGTATCAGGGATGAAATGACCAATCTCTGTGCCCACTCTCCCCGCCACACCCCAGGGTCGATGGCCTCTATCTCCTCCCTGTGCAGCTAGCTTCTCCCTGAGCCATTTCTTCTTGTCAAGGTCCCTGTCGCAGGTTGTGTTCCCAGAAGATGACGTTGAGAGCAAGGATTGGAGTGCACGTGGTTGATGTGAGACGTGCAGAGAACAGATACAGCTGCCATAGGGTCCCGCAATTCCACTCCTGGGCATAGATCTGGAGAAAACTCTAATTCAAAAATATACATACACCCCTGGGGTTTCCCTGGTGGTCTAGTGGTTAAGACTCTGTGCTTCCAGTGCAGGGAGCATGGGTTCCATCTCTGGCCAGGGAACTAAGATCCCACATGCTGTGTAACAAAAAAATAAAGAAAGAGAGAGAGAAAGAAAGAAAGAAAAAGAAAGAAAGAAAGAAAAAGAAAGAAAAAAAGAAAAAGAAAGAAAAGATACATGTACCCCAATGTTCATTGCATCACTATTTATAATAGGCAACATGTGGAAGCTGCCTAAATGTCCACTGATGGGTGAATGGATAAACAAGATGTGGTACATATATACAATGGAATATATTCAGCCATAAAAAGAATGAAATAATGCTATTTGCAGCAACGTCGCGGATGGACCTAGAGATTATCATACTAAGTGAAGTAAGTCAGAAGAGAAAGACACATATATGATCTCTCTTATATGTGAAATCTAAAATACGACACAAATGAACTTGTCTACGAAACAAAAACAGACTCACAGACATAGAGAACAGACTTGTGGTTGCCAAGGGGGAGAAAGAGTGAGGGAGGGTTGGATTGGGAGTTTGGGGTTAGCAGACGCAAACTATTAAATATAGGATGGATAAGCTACAAGGTCCTACTGTCTAGCACAGGGAACTATATTCAATATCCTGTGATAAGCCATAATGGAAAAGAAAAAGTTTTATTTATAGGTTCCATCCCTAACTGAGCTGGCCCATCCCCTCCCATGGTTCTAAGTGCAGCCCGAGGCTGCAGACTTCCCACCACGCTCTTCAGCTCCAGAGCAAGCCACCTGCAAACCAGCCGCATCTTCCCAGGGGCTGGCAACTCTCCTTTGCTACTGATTCCAAGACACATCCAGATAGCACAAATGTGACCATGAAAACAAACTCAGCCATGTTCAAATCAGGGAAATAACATTCTTATCTCTGTTTAGTAGTTGCTTAATTTTAGAATAGCTTAAAGTTACAAAAAAGTTGCAAAGATCTGTACAGAGTGTACAGAGTGCTGTGGACCCCCGACCCAGTACCCCTATTTCCAACACGTTAGTACTTTAGTACGTTAGTACGACATGCTTATCCAACTAAGGAACCGAGATGGATACGTTATTATTAACTGAAGTCCACACTTTATTAGAATTTCCCTAGCTTTCCCCTAACATCCTTTTTCTGTCCCAGTCTCCTCTGGGCTGTGACATTTCTCAGACGTCCCTGGGTTTTGATACCTTGAAAGTTTTGAAGAGGATTGGTCAGGTATTTTGTCCCTCAATTTGTTTGTCTGTTGGTTTTCTGATGTTTTTCTTATGGTTGCGCTGGAGTTATGGGGTTTGGGGCGGAAGATGCAGACAGAGATAAAAATGTCATTCTCCTCAGGTCACATCATCAAGGATACACACCATCAAGGATACACACATCAAGGATACACACCGTCAACGGGACTTGTGACAAACAATTTTACCCTTGATCACCTGGCCAGTAGCGTCTTTTTTTTTTTTTTTTTTTTTTTTTTTTTGCTGCGTTGGGTCTTCATTGCTGCACACGGGCTTTCTCTAGTTGCGGTGAGCAGGGCCTCCTCTTTGTGGCGGGCACGTGCTTCTCATTACAGTGGCTTCGTTTCGGAGCACGGGCTCTAGATGTGCAGGCTTCCGTAGTTGTGGCATGGGGGCTCAGTAGTTGTGGCTCCCAGGATCTAGAGCGCAGGCTCAATAGTTGTGGCCCACGGGCTTAGTTGATCTGCGGCACATGGGACCTTCCCGGACCAGGGCTCGAACCCGGGTCCCCTGCATTGGCAGGTGGATCCTTTTTTTGTTTTCTTTGTTCCGTTTGGAACCAAAACTTTAATCCCAAGGAGTCTCACAAAACATATTACAAATGACAGCATGAAAAAAAAAATTGCACAGTAACTCAAAGTTCAGCTCTACAGTATACTCTTTATCTGGCAGGACATTGGTATCTTGATAATCTCAACTTCCAAAAAACTTTACAAGGAGCTATGTATTCATGTACAGCAATCACAGAGGGGACTTATGACCTAACTCAAAGGTAAACTAACTTCCTTGAAACTTCTTAGATGCTAAACTCACTGGACAACCTCTTGTCCAGTGTGAAGACTAGTGGAATTCTTAAACCTCTCATCTAGGGTAAGGGTGCGGCTTTCATTTCTACCTGCTGGCTTGTGTTCACAGCACCTTTTAAAGACTGCTTGCTTGACTACAGCTGCATACCACATCCCAGCTACAGAAAGTCTTTTCAATGTTTGCCAGTGTTGTTTCCATAATAATAAACATCACACTTTAGGTGGGCAGGAGTTAGAGTTTTATTATCAGTCTAGGCAAGACCAAAAATTCAAAGCAAATTCAATTCTGCTTAAGAGAACACTGTAAAGAAACAATTCTTCATATTACATGCCTCATATGACCCATTTCAAACCATAGAGAATGACACCTTTATGTGTCACTGTCCCAAGAGACAAACAAACGGGAACAGCTAAAACATTTAAAAAGTGCATCAAGCTTCGGAAGTCTCAAACGAAACTTGAATTTTCTGTACATACTCCTGTCAAATGAAGGTATTTCCTGTGCACCACTCCTCTTGCAAAGTGGTCTGCTATTTCCTTTCATTTGACCTGGATCGGCTAGGAGACCTAGAGAAAGATCGGGACGGCTTGCGATTTCTCTCCCGGGACAGTGATCTCTCTCTTCTCCTCTATCTACTAAAGGGACCTGCTCCGGCTGCGGGAGAAGCTTCTCCGTCTTGGAGATCTGTGGTGAGGGGGAGGACTCCTCCTCCGATAATCATCTCGAGGGCGACGACCCCAAGAAGGAGGCGGCCACGATTTCGACTTCTCCCTTCCCCATTCGACAGGTCCACTCTTACTCGGCAGCCACAGAGTGTTCTCCCGTCTACTTCTCAGACAGCATCCGCTGCATCTCGGGGATCTTCATTTTCAACAAGAGTGAAGCCGGGAGGGTTTTTAGCAACCCACACACTTCGGAGTGGTCCATAATATCCTAAAGCTCCTTCGAATTCAGTCTTGTTACCACTGTTTCCAAGACTCCTTACATAAACGTTCCAGTCCAACGGACAGGAATCCCGATGCAAGACCCTCCTGGCTCCTGGCTTTCATGGGCCACACGGTGATCCCGGGCCTCTAGAATCTGGCAGCTGAATCGGCTCGCACAAGCTGCCCTGTGGGGATGCTTTTCCCCCTATGTGTCCAGCCCGGGGCCATGCTGTCTAGGCCCGACCTCCAGGGTGACAGGGTGAACCCCAGGTCCCTGGAGCAAACACTCAGAGCCCTGGTGACCAGACTCAGGGGGCTGGGGCGGCAGCTGGACATGTGTGGCCACCCTGGTGGTGTTTGGCCCCATCTGCAGTTCCAGTTCCAGCTGAGAAAGAGCCTCGCTGTGTTATTTTCTCCTGGTTGTGTAAGGATCCCCGGTGTCATTTGACAGAAATGTAGATGGTGTGTTCTTTCTCTCTTTTCTCCCTGCTTCCTCTCGTCCCTCTCCTCCTCCCTCTCTCCCTCTCCCTCTGTCCCTCACTCTCTTCCCTCTCCCTCTTTCCTCTGCGTCTCTCTCTTTCCCTCTCTCCCTCCCCCCTCCCTCTCCCCCCTCCCCGTCCCTCTCCCAACTCCCTCTCCACCTCCGTCTCCCCCTTGCTCTCCCCCATCCCTCTCCCTCTCCCTCTCCCCCCTCCCTCTCCATCTCTCTCTCCCTCTCCCTCCACCTCCTTCCCTCTCCAGAGAGGGAAGGAGGTGGAGGGAGAGGGAGAGGGAAAGAGGCAGAGGTAGAGCCAGAGCGTGCGGAACAGGGAAACAGGGACAGGGAGAGAGGAAGGGAGAGAGGGAGAAGGGGAGACGGAGAGGGAAAGGGGGAGAGGGAGAGGGGGAGGGAAAGAGGGAGAGAGAGAGAGGGACAGGGAGAGAGGGAGGGAGAGAGGCAGAGGGAGAGATGGAGGGAGAGGGAGAGTGAGAGGCAGCGAGGTAGAGGGAGAGAGGGAGAGAGAGAGAGAGAGAGAGGGAGAGCGGTAGAAGTGCTGAGGAGGGGGGCTCCCTCCCCCTCCCACTCCCATCCTCTCCCTACTGCTTTCTCTTTTTTCTGCTTCAACAAACCCCAGGCGCCTTTTAGATCAGCCCTGAAGTCAACGTTGATGCTTGGACAGCCTGACCTCTCCGCTGACTTCCAGCCCAGGACCACCGCTGGGAGATGAAGTCTGCGGGGCCCTGGGCGCAGGCTGCACAGGCACCTCCTCTGATGCCCAATCTCTCCTCGTTTACGAGGCAGCCGACACTCCCCTCCCTGACTCCCCAAGATTTGGGGCCTTTTTAGTATGTGTCGATAATGCCATGAGCGACTATTTAACTCTTCCACGAGGACCCATCTCCCAAAATGCAGTGGTTTTCAGCCTTGGCTGCACTCGAGAACCCCCAGGGAAGGGAGAGACGTCTCTCCCTCCCTCTCTCTCTCTCTCCCTCTGTACGTCTGTCTACCTCTCTCCCTCTCCCTCTCCCTCTGGGGTGATGCCCGATGAGCTCAGAATCGCAGATGGACCCCCCCATCCCCTCTCTGTGGCTTGCATGGGGGATGCACCTTCTCACTGTGGCCCGGGCATGGCCTTGACATTCAGACATCGGGTCCTGCATGGACACTTGTGTTTGTTCCATAGCGCATGTGGCTGCAGTCTGTGCTTCTGTAGATGCGGGCTGTGCGTGAGCCCTTCATCTTCCCCGCAGACACCACTGGTGCTCGCTCGGCCTCGCGGGGGATGCGGGGGGCACGGGGGACAGTCTTGTGTCCCCACCTTCTTGGGCTGCAGACAGGCCACGCTGGTGCTGTGGTGACTGGGGGCTCCCAGGAGAACCCCGCTGCAGACCGGAGAGGTGGCCCCCGAGAAGGTGGCGTACGCCTGGGGCCGGGCCTCATCAGTGAGCCACGGGCCACCTGCGGCAACAGGTGTCTCACCGTCCAGGGGCTGGGTGTTCGGGCGCCGTGGGGTTGAGCTACTGTCTGCACGGCAGCCGTGTTTGTCTTGTTGAGCCCGGGGAGGCCCCTTGGTGGCTCCTGGAGAGCCTGGCCGCATTTCTTCCTGCCCTTGGCCTTAGAGCCCATCACGTTCATGCCGTTTCTGCTTCCAAAAGGACCTGTGTTAATAAAGACCACGTGTTAGGACAGCACCAAAGTGTCTAGAAATCCGGGCCAGGAGGAGGAGGGAGGGGGATTGGCTGTGCCCGCCAGTGGCCTGGGAGCCCTGCCCGCCTGCAGAGACCTGGCCCGGGGCCCGCGGGGAGGGCGTGGCCCTCGGTCCCCAGCGCCTTCCGTCTCTGGCTTCCAGGAGAACTGCGTGATCCTCAGGGAGCCGGTGAGGCTGCAGGCCCTGAAGTCCCGCCTGCTGGGGTTCCGCACCATGCCGACTCTGTGCTGGAGATGAACACGGACAAGACCAGCCAGGTGGTGGCCACTGTCCTAGGTAACACCGCCTCCCCCTGAGTCCCAGTGGGGACGGGGTCAGGCGGACCTTGACCGGACGTGGTGCTGCCTGAGACCCCACTGTGTCAGCCCTTGGGGGTCACCTTCCCAGACCCTTCATTCTGCCTCGAGGGGCACAGGGTCGGGGGTGGCTGGGGGGCCGCCCCAGGGACGTAGCCGAGCCTCTCCCCTCCGCCCGCAGGTGAGCTGGCCCAGAAGCTGAAGCCCCTCGGGGAGCAGGAGCGGCCGTGATCCTGGAGCTAAAGAAGGCCGAGTGCCAGAGGCGGGGCCTGCACTTTGACGGCCCCATCAACGCCTGGGACCTGCGCTACTACGTGAACCAGGGGGAGGAGACGCGCTACCACGTGGGCCAGTACCTGCTCAATGAGTCCTTCCCCGTGCAGGCGGTCACACGCGGGCTGCTGGGCATCTCCCAGGAGCTGCTGGGGCTGACCTTCGACCTGGAGGAGGGCACCAGCATGGGTCACGAAGACGTGAGGCTCTAAACGGTCTGGGACGCGGCCTCGGGCAAGGTCATCCATCGGCAAGTTCTACCTGACCTCTATCCTCGGTGCGTGCGTGGGGGAACCTGTCCCCGGTCGGCCGTGGGCCGGGGCTCCTCTGTGGAAGCGGGGCCCCATCCACGTCCCTCCGCAGGGTGGGGAAGTCCGGGCACGCGGCCTGCTTCGGCCTGCCTACAGCACGATGGGAGCTGCCAGATCGCCATCGTGGCCACGGTGGCCAACTTCACCAAGCCTACGCCCAACCTGCCCTCCCTGCTGCGGCACGATGAGCGGGAGACCAACTTCCACGACGTCGGGCATGCGATGCACCAGCTCCGCTCCCAGGCGCAGGGCTGCAGGCAGGGGGCGGGGAGGGCCCGGGCATGCGTGGTCCTCAGGCAGGCCCTCGCCGCGGGATTCTTTCACTGACATCACCCCACACGTGGTGACGCCCTCGGTGTCAGCTTCCATCATCAAACCCCAGGCACTGGGCGCGTAAATAACGGAAATGGATGTCCTCGAGGCTCTAGAGGCTGGAAGACCCAGATCAAGGAGTCAGGGCTGGTTCCCTGCATGTTAAATACATGTACTCAAGAGTTGCCTTTAAAAAAGACAAAAGAAAAGAAAGGAACGTTGCCTGCAAGTCTGCTGACAGCCGGTGATGAGAACCAGAGGGAAGGCTCTGGGGCCGGGGGCGCAGTGCCCTGTGAGCTCGGGGGCTGCTGCCAGTCTCCGTGGAGGCTCAGCAAGTCCCGGTGACTTCCCCACGTGGGGGGCGCCAGCTGAGAGTCTGGGCCCAGGACCCACTGCTCGTTCGGTCTTCCTGTGGTCAGCCCTTCATCCTGAGAGCGATGCTCTCACAGGCTGCACCGGGGCGTGTGGGGACAGTTTACTGAGCCGTACAGACGTCACTACTGCTTTGGACCATTTCCATCATCCCGAAAATGTCCCTCACGCCCTTAGCTATCACTGCGTCCCCTCGCCAGCCCCTGACAACCAGGAACCCACTCGCTGACTCTGTGGATCTACCTGCTCTGGATGTTTCTCCTCGGTGGGGTCACGCCCTGTGTGTCCTTCTGTGTATGACTTCTCTCGCTGAGCATCGTGTTCTCAGGGTGTACCGACGTGGCAGCGAGCGTCAGGGCTTCACCGCATTGCGTGGCTGAGGGACGTAAAGAAGACAAGAGAAAAGAAAAGCACGTTGCATGCAAGTCTGCTGACAGCCGGTGATGAGAACCAGAGGGAAGGCTCTGGGGCCGGGGGCGCCGTGCCCTGTGAGGCCCTTGGCGCTGCTGCCAGTCTTGGTGGGGCACGGGCAGCACCGTCCCTCAGGAGCTGCTGGACAAGCTCATCAAGTCCCGGGAGGCCAACCCAGATGCGGCCGGACCGAGGGAAGGGAAGGGGGCTTCCGGTCTGCCCGGCTGGCAAGCGCGGCCTGGACACGGTGCCAGCCCCCCGTCTCCTTCCTCCCACGCCCCAGGCCTCTTCAACCTGTGCCAGATCGTCCTGGCCAAGGTGGTTCAGGCCCTGCACACGCAGACGCCCGCGGACCCGGCCCAGGAGAATGCCCGCCTCTGCCAGGAGATCCTGGGGTTCCCAGCCATGCCAGGTAGCCAAGCGCGCGCCGGGCTCACCTTAGCGGTCGGTTGGCGGCTACTGCCCAGGTCAAGAGGATCGTCTGGTGGTGTGTGAATGGGGACCGACTGACGGGCTCCGGCCGAGGCCCACTGCCCTCTGGCCTCCTCCTGCCACGGCTCCTTGGCTGGTCCCTCCAGCTGTGGCCCACGGAGTCCGAGGGTGGAGTGGGAGGCTCTGCACATGCTTTCTAGAGAGCCTGGAAGAGGCAGGAGAGGGCTTCATACCCCGGACAGAAGGCATCGACGAGGTCTGCCCATGCGTGTCGGTGCGGACACGCGGTTCACTCCCTCGTGAGCGCTTTAACCAGCGATCTCCCCGTGGTGGAGGGAGAGCCCTGACTCATCTCTCGCAGCCTCGGCAGCTGGCCTTGTAAGAGGCTTAGGAGTGAACCCTCGTGAGCTTCAGCAGAAAGTCGGCAAAGATTTATTTGTGTCCCTCCACTGAACTGCCAGCAAGGTCCCCGTTTTCTACAAGTGTTGGGCCAATACTCTCTCTAGTGGCAGGGGACTCAGACAAGGCTGCTTTGAGGCCCCCACCCCCGCTCTGGGGCAGGGGCACTGAGCGGCCAGGGGGCCGGCCAGGAGCCCCTCCGCGTGTGTCCCAGTGACCCACCTGCCTGCGACCTTCGGCCGCCTGGCAGGAAGCTACGACGCCCAGTCCTATGGCCAGTCATTCCTGCAAGAAACACTGGAACCAGTTTCTGCCAACCCACCAAAAAAAACGACTTCAAAGGCAACGTGGTGTCACAGGAAGGGCTTGTTTCTGTGTTGGTTTGTTTTTAGTTCATTAGGCCTCACTTAAAATTCTGATTCCACAATGCACTTGCTTTGGGATCTTGAACAACACTCATAACCTCTGCAAGTTTCAGTATAGTAAGTTTATGTGATTACCTTCATCTGTAATATCCCTGTGTTGCAATCTTAATTAATTCAGATTAATTCATCTTAATCTTAATCTCAAGTTCAGATCAATGACTAGTTCCTCTGTGACTTCTCCTCTGAACTGATTCAAAAGCCGCCTCTCCCGTCCTCATTTGGCTTCTCTTCTCTTCTGGAATCTCATAAGAACTTCTATGACCTCTTTGGTTTTTTGTTGTTGCTGTTGTCTGCTTGTTTGTTTTTTAATTGAAATATAGTTGATTTACAATGTCGTGTCCGTTTCAGGTGTACGGCGCACTGATTCCCGTTTTCAGATTCTTTTCCCTTATAAGTTATTACAAAATATTGAGTACAGTTCCCTGTGCCATAGGGGAGATCCTTGTTGTTTCAATTCTATGCCTTCTTTGAATGACCGTAGCACTTGTTGTCTGTATCATTTTTATGTCTGTTGTGGCTTTGTGACCGAAAATGAAAATTTTCTATTTGTTCATGCCCTGGCCCTTCCTTAAAAATGTGTTCATTTACCTATTTCATATTTATTGACTACATCTTAGACACCGTGTTAGCTGCTTGTTCTAGATGTTAGTAAAACATAGACCTTCCTGCTCAAAGGGTCACAGTATTTGTGGGAAAACAAAAAAATGAACAACTTACGTCTCAAATAGCTTTGTACTTCCCAAAGAGAGCACACCTCGTAGGTACAATACATATATGTATTATACATAAATGTATAAAGAGTTAATGGCATTAAAAACGTGAGATAACTGCTTTTCTATTCTGAGGAAATGAGGATTACATTTCACCAGGAGCTCAATACCACTCTGAGAATGAGGGCTTAACCCCCGACCTGGCTCACTGCATCGCTTTCGTATATGAAAATAGACAAGTCTGTACACGCTCTCTACAAAAAGGCTCATCTGGCATGAATTTCAGATAGCAAGAAGAAAAATTCAAGAGGTTCAGAGAAGCATCCAGAAGCTCAGATGATTGTCTGGCACTGATACAACTTGCTTGACAGGAAAATAGAGCTGTAACTCTCACAAAATTCGATGATCTTCTAAGAATTTCAAAACCGCCTGCTATTAATTAGAAATCCTAGAAGAACCGCTTCTTTTAAAGCACACTGATAATATGCTTTACAGCTTAATATTCAGAAGCCTATGTTTTGGCTAAGTGAGCTTCAGGAATGAAGGAAACTTGTGGTTCAGTTCCATCTACTCTGGAACCTCTGGTCAAAACACCTACTTCTGTGCTCAGCCATCTTATCATCTGAAAACTGGAGGCAACTCTAAGAAAACATCGTTACAGAGATGTTGCACGGTTTCCTGTGTCACTGTCTTCATTTGTTTCAGAAAACCAATAACGTCTAAGCTACTACTGCAAAGAGCGCAGTGTTACTTGGGGTCATCTAGTGCAGCTCTGTCAAAGTAAAGAAAAGGAAAGGGGCCTAGAACAACTATAATTTTCCCAAGAGGACACTATTATTCTTTGGTAAATCTGAGTCAAGAACCCTGATCTCTTTGATGCCATTCCATTGTTCTTTCGTTGGGTTCTCAACAACCCAGAGAAAGAAAGAGAAATAAAACTCCTATGTGCTGTGTCACTGGTACAGGACGTGGCAAGATTGGAATCGGAGAACTACATATTAACAGGTATTTGGGAAATTCTTCAAACTGGTTAAGATATACACCAGGTACCTAAAACACAGTATGTTTTCCCAAGATGATTCTGTGGAATGAACAGAACTGGTAACTGAAGGTGCCTGTGTGCTGCAGTTCCAAACAGGATGGGTGAATGCTTGTTTTCTGGCACCTTTAAGACTCCACCCCAATATACACATTAAAATAAAATTAACATTTCAACTGGGTCATATTTAATTCTGCATGCTCTTCTAAGTCAGCAAAATATTCCATATATCAGTTAAGTTGTCACTCACTCTCTTTTCTTTTCTTTCTTTTTCTCTCTTTTTTTTTTTTTTTTTTTTTTTTTTTTTTTTTTTGCGGTACACGGGCCTCTCACTGCTGTGGCCTCTCCCGTTGCGGAGCGCAGGCTCAGCGGCCATGGCTCACGGGCCTAGCCGCTCCGCGGCATGTGGGATCTTCCCGGACCGGAGCACGAACCCGTGTCCCCTGCATCGGCAGGCGGACTCTCAACCACTGAGCCACCAGGGAAGCCCGTCACTCACTTTTTAACTTGAGTTTTAATTTCTAAAAGTCTTTGCAAACACAAAACAGAGGTGGGAAAATGGCATATGGGAAGCTGCAGAGATGAAATAAGCTTACTTCATTCGGCATAAAGATGAATACCCAAACAACTTCTGCATAGCTGCAAGTGTCCAAATCTACTATCTTCGTTTCGTAGTCAAGGCTTCCGGAAAAATATGCCAACGGATTCCTAATTACCCAAATGCCCCATATCCGTTTCAGTAAGTATCGTTATACATTACGGAAAATTTTCTCAGTGACACAGAAAGACATCCTGGCCGAGCATCCCCCTTCCCATGACACAGAGATGATGGGTCTCAAGCTACGTTGAAGGCGTTGGAGCCCACTTTATCCATTACTAATATTAATGGAGGACAAACCTTCATATTCTGTTTGTTTGCTCTGTGTTTGTTAAATCACTTCTTCCCTTCATTAAAATGGATGACACATAATTGAGTCTGTAGTGTGTGTATCACTGGAACCTGAACACATTTTTGTTGGTTTTATTAACGTCATAGGTTTCTAGGGAGGGTCTACTAAATAACTAAGTCTAGTTTCACAGTTACAAATAAATTAGGATGTAATTTTGAATAAATTAAGCTCATCATAAAGGAAGGATACTGATAGTTGCTACTACCCCTTCCTTGAGGGGCTCTTGTAAAGCACTAAATAAAGTAACAGAGGTTTATATGCATGCATATATTTTCAATGATATTTGAACACACTCGAAAAGAACTCTACAGAATGCATTATAAAACCTCGATGCTGTGTGTCCCTAGTTCCCAGCTCTCTCGTTAAAACTATTTAAATGAACAAAATGTTATCTATTAGGAGAGCTATCAGAGTACTCCAAATACTACTTCTTGCAGTACCCTGTCCCAACCATTTGCCTTCCTCTTCCCATTAGTCCTTAATTCAGAAACCCCAGAGATTTGTTCATTAATTTATGAGCATATTTCTTCATTCAGCCAAGAAAACTGATGGCTCCCTTACCAAATTTCAGGCACCCTTCTTCAGTATGTTTTCTAGGCATGTTCAGGAAACACAGCAGTGATTAACACAGATGAATATAGCCTCTCTCGAGCTGAGGGGAGAGACAAAAGTAAAGAAGCAAATATAAAATCGTAAGTGTAAATACGTAAATAAAAATTGAATAAATGGGTAGAATAACTAGTATATCAGGTAAGTGCTGGAGAAAAACAGCAAGCAGGGAAGGGGGATGGAGATTGTTAGCTGGTAGGAGGAGGCTGCGATCTGAAACTAAGTGATCACTGAGGGCTTTCTGGGGAAGATAAAATTTAAGAGGGAACCTAAGGTTGTGAGAGGGAGCAAGGTGCATATCTGGGAAGTGAATAGTACAAGCAGAGGGAACAGTCAGATGGAAAGGCAATGAGGCAAGAGTGGGCTTGGAGTATCCAAGGAGCAGAAAGGATGTCAGTGTGTGGAAAACAGAGGGAGCAAAGTGGAGAGGAGAAGGAAACCGTCAGAGAGGAAACAGAGGCCCAGATTTCTAGGGCTGTGGAGGCACTTTGAGGACTTTGCTTTTCCTGTGAAGAAGCCACTGAAGAGCCTGGAGTGACATGATCTGACTTACGTTTTCACAGGATCTCTCTGGATGCCATGTTGATTAGAGACTGCAGGAGAATAAGGACAAGCCCCAGAAGACCAATAGTTGATTCAAATGTCAAGAAACATTTATGCCTTCACCCTTCAACTTCACAAATGATGCCATTTCCATTGAGCTATTGAAAAATATAATCTGGCTTTCAAAACAATAAACCAGAAGGCATTTTCTCACATAAGCAAGGTCACAAACAACTGTCAGCTAAAGTTGAAATAGCAACAAATCAAATAATAACAAAAAACATTTTTTATAGATTTTAAAACCTTACCAAGCATTTTCTTGTCCATTATCTAAGTTAATCCTCAAATCAACGCCATGAGATAGTTACTATTTTCCCATTAGAAGTGACCGCATATTAAATCCTTAGTGATTGCTCAAGAAAAGCTGAAATCTTGAGTGTACATCTATTGATGCCAAGGTTGGGTTTTTTACCCATGGGAACATTGGATGCTAAAATCCACAGGGATTTTCAGCTCAAGATGGCAGACTAGGAAATATATTTACTTTCTGGTCCTCCTGAAACCAGGTTTAAATAAAACTGTAGAAATACCCAAATTAATCAACCAATAAGAGCCAAGACATTGTGGAAGTCATCAACCACAGAAAGATTTCAACACATTTCGAGAAGGCAAACAATGAAATGGAGGGGCCATGAATAAAATAATGAAGAAAAGACTACCCTAAGTAGGGTCTGCACAAAGCCAGTCAGCTTTTGCTGAGCCCTGGTTATAGTAAAGGACAGAGGAAGGAAGAGGGGCTGAAAACAAGGAGACAAAAGTCATTTCAGGAAAACACGTTCATTTAATGAGCTCCAGGGAACACTCAGCCTGCTGCCATACTCACTCACGTATTACAGTGGATTGTTGGTACGCAAGACAAGAAAACAGGGAACCAACGAACAAAAATCAAGACACTGTTTCTTACTGAACTCTTCTCAAACGAGATCAAGAAATTATGGTTCAATGCCATAGCTGTAAATCATTTCTGCTCCTGGAGAGGTTAGAAAGGGCTTATAATAGTTACCCTTTTTTTTTTCAGACAGAATTTAGGTCTGAGCAAAAGCTTTTGTGTCCTCCAACCTCAAAGTTTATTGGGGATGGAAGTCCAAATTTGCTTCGACATACCATAAAAAGAATCTCATGAGCAGAGGGTCAAACTACTTTTGGAATATATGAATTATGCCCAGTGTGATTTTAAATAGATTTTAAACAAAAATATATAGATTTTTACTGATCTATATGATTCTGGGTTCTGAAACTTCTACATGTCACATGCCTGATACAGAACACACAATGTCAGTCCCAGGAGAGAGAAAACACTCCAATGAAGCAAGCCAAAGAAACAAGATTCGGACAAGGTAAAGTGACGTGTAGACCAAGACCAGGATTTTTCAATTCTTTCCTGTCATGCTGTAGCTTCCAGCTCCTGAATAACAACACATGTTTCCCTTGTCCTAGACACACAAGAGTATGTCTCCTCTATGGGGCATAAGAAGCTCTAGAGTTACATATGTGTAGTAAAGAGTGGACCCAGCCGGCATACTCACAATGACCAAATTGTGTTGCTCGTACTTTATTTTAAACCAATACATCGCTCCACGCTGAAGTTGCAATAAATCATATATTTGCTTTCTAGACATGAATGAGATGCCTTACTGGATATACTCCAGGAAGGCCAGAGAAACTGGCTTCTAATCCATACAGAATAATTCATTGATGAATTCCTTTCAGGATAGCCCATGATTTATCTAGAATATAAGCTTTACCTACCTGGATCCTTCAAACTAGACCAAAGGGAAAAATCTAGGCTCCAAGCCTCAATCAGAAATGTGGGATGGTGCTATGCTGACAACTGGTGGTCCCTGACCTATCTTCTGAGATTAGAACCCAGTGTGGTGGATGACCAATTCACGCGTTGAACAAAAGAACACCTCCTACAGGGCAGTGGATGTGTTCATTACAGGTATGGCACTTAGGGCTAAGTATCATAAGGACTTCAAGAAACAAAAGAAAAAGTAACACATGAAGCATATATGATAAGGAGGCGCCAGAGTCCAGAGCACGAGCTCTGGAATCACACAGGCTTGCTTCGAATCCCGGCTAAGCCACTACCATCTGTATACCCTGAAGAACAGTCTAAGGTTGAAATGTTCTTTTACCAAATTTCGAAAAACAAGTGAAGAAAGAACCTACCCGCCAGGAAGGGACATCGTGGGGTGCAGCATCCAGTCGGGTCAGGGCTCTGCATCCCCTGCTCAGAAACCTTCACCGCCTGGCTCACGGTGACGCTGGCAGCTCAGCAGCCCTGGAGAAGGCGCTCCTGCTCCTGTCTCCAGGGCTCGCGGACAAGCTGGGGAGGTCCACGGAGGAGGCGGGCCACAGCCTGGCAAGCTCTGGGTGCCTCCTGCACTCAGCTCTGGGCAGGCTCTGGCCTCTGGGCCCCGTTGCGGGGAAGGGCTGGCCGATACATACCCAGGGCTGAGGGGTCTGCAGAGCCGGTGCCCAGGCAGCGTGAGCTCTGGAGGAGAAGCCTTCCACAGTCCCCAACAGTCTCCGCATGGTGGCCCATCCGGTGCCAAACACCTGCCACCCACAGCGACAAGTCCCAGCCGCTAGAAAGTCCAGAAGGGCTCGGGCTCTTTGCCCTCGGGCCGGGTTTCTCCAGGGGCTGGGCTTGTGTGGGGCCCCCAGCCCACCCCCTGACCCGCCCGCCCTTGCTCTGTGACACGTACAATGCAATGGCAACACCCAGGCTGAGCCGGCAGGCCAGTGTTCAGTGCGTGCTAGACCTTGAGAAGAGTTAGCAGCTAGGGAGAAGCTCTCCCACTTTCACTCGCTTTTCTCAGATCAGCCAGGCAGCCCATCTCACCCCAAAGCGATGGACACCACACCTCCTTCCCAGGCTATCGTTTTCCGTTCTGCCCCTGTTTTCCCTTTCCATTCTGCCCCTCTTTTCCCCAGCACCCCATCTACGGCTTCGGGTGTCATCGGTGCTGCAGCAGGCAGCACCTCTGACCCCGAACCTATGGACACCACACCACCTTCCCGGGCTTTCGTTTTCCGTTCTGCCCCTGTTGTCCCTTTCCATTCTGCCCCTCTTTTCCCCAGCACCCCATCTACGGCTTCGGGTGTCATCGGTGCTGCAGCAGGCAGCACCTCTGACCCCGAAGCTATGGACACCACACCACCTTCCCGGGCTTTCGTTTTCCGTTCTGCCCCTGTTGTCCCTTTCCATTCTGCCCCTCTTTTCCCCAGCACCCCATTTACGGCTTCGGGTGTCATTGGTGCTGCTCCCGGCAGCACCTCTGACCCCGAAGCTATGGACACCACACCACCTTCCCGGGCTTTCGTTTTCCGTTCTGCCCCTGTTTTCCCTTTCCATTCTGCCCCTCTTTTCCCCAGCACCCCATTTACGGCTTCGGGTGTCATTGGTGCTGCTCCCGGCAGCACCTCTGACCCCGAAGCTATGGACACCACACCACCGTCCCGGGCTATCGTTTTCCGTTCTGCCCCTGTTGTCCCTTTCCATTCTGCCCCTCTTTTCCCCAGCACCCCATTTACGGCTTCGGGTGTCATTGGTGCTGCTGCAGGCAGCACCTCTGACCCCGAAGCGATGGACACCACACCACCTTCCCGGGCTTTCGTTTTCCGTTCTGCCCCTGTTTTCCCTTTCCATTCTGCCCCTCTTTTCCCCAGCCCCCCATCTACGGCTTCGGGTGTCATCGGTGCTGCAGCAGGCAGCACCTCTGACCCCGAAGCTATGGACACCACACCTCCTCCCTAGGCTATCTTTTTCCGTTCTTCCCCTATTTTCCCTTTCCATTCTGCCCCTGTTTTCCCCAGCGCCCCCCCCCCCCATTTACGGCTCAGGCCGGCATCAGTGCTTCAGCAGGCAGCAGCTCTGACACCAAACCTATGGACACACCTCCAGGGCTGTCATTTTCCAGTCTGCCCCGTCTCCAAGTAGAACCACTACCTATTTCACACGGCTGTTCCTAGTTCTGGGAACACACCACGCACTGGTAGCAATGCCTCAGCCCATGCCTCGACTCATTTCCCTGCAACGCTGGCCAACAGATAGACCAACACTTCAAAGTTATGACAGAAAGTTGAGTAAGTTATACGCTTGGAATTGCATTTATTATTACTAACAAGCACAACTGTAGTGCTTAGACTATAACAAGTAATATTCTAAGTGCTTAGCAAATATTAACTCACTTAATCCTCATAATGGCAACCCTATAGGTAGGTAATGTTCATAATATTCACCTTTTTGGGGGGAAACTGAGGCCCAGGGGGGTTGAATAGCTTGCCTAATGCCACACAGTAAGTAGCGGGCAGAAACCCAGGATGAAAACCAGACCGTCTAGACTTTCATCACTTTGCTGTGTCACCTTAATAGATGTTGTGGTTAGGGAAGGGACTAAACTGACAAGACTCTGAACTTGAGAAGGGAGAAATTAGAAAGTGACTGATCCTAGAAACTAGAGAGGATTTCAGCTCAGAAATTTCTGGTGGTGAGACCCAGAAGAACAAGAACATGGTTGGAATATTAACTTGGGGTACTATCTGAATCCATTGAGAAATGGTTTTGTTTTGTTTTGTTTTTTTAACTTAGAAAGGCCAGCTGGATGAAGATTAATGAAACAAAAAGCAGAAAGGGAAAGAGGAAGGTGCCTGAAGTGAGACATAACCTCTTCCCTGTAAGTACTAGGGGTGGGCGTCCTGTGGGAAAGGATGGAGCTCTCTCTACAGGTTTGTCACCAGGATGAACAAGGAGAAACATGGCAACCATTGTACTGGTTTTGATGATTCCTCAAAAACCAAGGCTTTACTTTCCAAGAACTACCCACAGTAGCATACCTACCGTGTGTCAGACATGCCACCAAGTGTGTTTCCAGTCACACATTTTCATTGGAGAAATAGTTCCTATGAGGTACGCATTAGTTCCCTATGGCTGCTGTAACAAATGACTACCAATGAGCTTGCGTAAAACAAAACACACTCATTCTCTTATGGTTCTGGAAGACAGAGGTCCAAAACCAGTTTCCCTGGGCTGGAACCAGGAGTTGACAAGGCCGTCCATCCACCTTCTAGAGGCTCTAAGGGAGAATCTGTTTCCTTGACAGCATTCCTTGACTTCTGGCCACATCAATCCAACCCCAACTTCATCATCACATTCTCTTTGGAGTAAACACTCCCTCTGCCTCTCTCTTACGAGAACACCAGTGGTTACATCTGGGTCCATCCAGGTAGTCCAGAAGAATCTCCCCATCTCAAAACCCTTACTTTCATCCCATTGGCAAAGTCCCTTCTGCCATTTAAGGTGACATTCATAGGTTCTGGGGATTAGAAGGTGGACATTTGGGGGCAATGGTACTATTCAGTCTACTACAAGGTAGATACTATTAGCTTTCTCAGATGTAGGAAATGAAGTTTAGGGAAGTAATTTGTCTCAGGTCTACAATTTCCAGAGGAGAGATTTAAATTCTGCCAGGGAGACTTTAGGACACACTCTAAACAACTTTAACCTGTGTCCTTAATTACTGCATAATCCTTGGTTAAGAGTCACACTTAGGTATCAAGACCCAACTGAATATAACACAAGTACTGTCTCCTCTTTCACTATGTTTGCCTGGTGTATTTATGAATCTTGCCCAGAGCAGAAGAGTTCAGAAAATCGTTATACACGTTTACTAGGAGAAAGCATTTACCGTTTGATGTGCACGGAGTAATGGAAGGCTATTTAAAATAAAATAAAGTAAAATATGCCACCAAATCGTCAAGTGTCACAACAGAGGTAACCCCGTGGGAGTCTTGAGGAGACTAAAATTATCTCCAATTGTGCAGGTGAGAAAAGTGTCACTAAAGGCAGTTGTAGTTCAGCCAAGCCCTACGGCACAGAAGTAGGAATCTGGATATGTACGAATGGGAAAAAAGACATTTTAGGCATGGGAAACAGTTGAATGCTGAATGGATGAGAAATAGGCATTAGACCTTTCTAAATCAACTGGCTTATTAACTCAGTAAATCAGATTTGGTCAGTCAAACTAGCTTTAGCTGATTACTTATCCAGGGCATAGCTGTTGAGAGTCATTTTTGTCATAGAACAGTAAATAAAATTGTTGAACTATAGCTTTAGGCTTGCTAAGTGATAACAGATTGCTCTAGCTGATGTTCAAGTGACTTACTTGGTACTATTCACGAAATTGGGGGTTAACAACTGCTTAAGACAACATAGAGAATTGATCTTAAATAGTACTTGAAGTAGTTACTGTGTAAAGTATCTGTTCAGTAGCTCATGGTAAATGGATGTTTATAATCCCCGTTGGACAACCAACTGCTTTTCTGCAAATGGTAATGTGAATTGCTGTTGCATAAACTATAGTAATGACCACCTATCTAATCTGTTGTCCAAACCAGAAATCTTCTAACAATACTGGTCTCCTAATAAAAAGTAAGCATGAAGCTAACACACACTGGGTGTCTCCCGTGTGCCTGTGCATGCATCTATAGCTCACTGAACCCCCATAACAGCCCCCAAGAGAGGGACTCTGAGTGTCCCCATGCTGCTGGTGGAGAAACAGGCACAGGAAGGTTCAATAGTCTATCTACCTAAGATAACACAGAGGGCGGGAGAGCCTGTTTTTAAACCATCTGCCTCCAATTCCAGGTGCCAGGAGCCAGATTCAGCCTACAGGCCTCTTCTGCTCATCTGGAGGTGAAACCATGTGTAAGGATTAGTCAAATCCTGTCTTCACTCCTCAAGGTAGCTTGAACACTTGCACGTCCTCCAAATAGCACGTAGCATAAGCAATAAGATGTTTGCCCCGGGTACTGTCCAGGAACTTGGAATCAGCTGTGTCTAGTTAGGCTGAGCTGGTTAAGACTGGAGAGGACCACCGATCTTCCACCTGGCCCAGTGCCTTTTGACCTCCTGCCATCAGAGGGCCGAAAACTACAGCCTGAGAATGTGCTGAGCCCCGTAGCCTAGTTACGCCAGCTCAGAACAATGAGGAGCACACCTTTTCCCAATCACCTTTCCTCATGCTCCCCGTGCCTCATACTGCCCTGCTTCTTTATTCTTTATCCCATAGATACCCCAAGCCCCTTGCCTTTGGGGAGGCGGATTTGAGAGCTATTGTCACGTCACTTCCTCGCTTGGCTGCCTTGTGAATAAACCTCCTCTTTGCTGCAAACCTCAGCATGTCAGTGTTTTGGCTTGCTGCGCCTCAGACAAAATGGTAGGGAGCAGTGGTAAAGGTCCCTTGCCTGTGAGGGAAGCTGGTTGCTAGTAGTCACGTTGCAGATGTTTTCTCCTCCCGGGGGGGCAGACGTCCTGCTCTTCCAGAAAGAAGGGAGAAAGGCAGGAGCTGGACCCTTGCTCTCAGGGTCACCGTCACCTAGGAGCTCGTTAGAAACACAGAATCCAGGCCCCACCCAGAACTACTGAATTACAGCCTGCATTTAACAAGATCCACAGGAGAGGCATACCCATATTAAAGTTGGAGAGGCACCAAGCTGGAGTCCACGTAGCAGAGAAGCAGACAGGATTCTAGACCACGCAGAGTGTTAAAGGCCAACAGTTTGTTTTCTATTCTCAAAACAATGTTTTTGAGCCATGTTTATGAGCAATGTCCCAACTTGCTTCTAAGGTTTCTTGTGTGAAGAATGGATTGGAAGGAAACAAGATATATGGACACTAGTTAGGACCTCATTGCAACAGACAGGCAAGTTCAGTATGAGGATGTTGAGGAAGAGTTGACAGATTCAGAAGAAATTCAGGAGATAAACTGAAGCGGGCTTAATGGGGTATGAGACGGAGGAAAGGAAGGTCTTAGGGAATTTAAGGGTTTACTCCACGTATGAGCAAAGCCTCAAAATTCATCATTTGAACGTACAGAGGTAGAGCTCTCAAAGGACACTGGTTAGGAAGCAACAGTACGCCCTTTATAATTCCAAGAGACAACACGGATCAACTGTCTCGATGGAAAACTCGGCGGTACCGGTGCGTTTTTTCACTCAAACTTAGTTCCAGTGCCTATTACTCACATTTTCTGTGCCTAAACAACACGGCTTGAGGAACTGAAGGGGATTCCATCCTGGTAATTAAGGAGGGTCCCCAACACTGACAGTCCCATCTTAAAAAGCAGTCCCGCTGCATTTTACCCAAGGAGCAATGGCCAGAGCCTCCCTTTTAAAACGATGGGGAGAAATCAGAACATCACACACTGTCCCTTTCAGCTACTATGAACTGAGCCGCGAGACGACCAGCACCCCCTAGCACAGCGCGGACGGGCCAGCGCACGGGGGCCACTGTGACAGGCGACAGCACAAGAGACGGAAGCCCAGGCCCAGGGGCTCCGAGCTCCACCGGCAACGCCCAGGGGCCAAGGCGTATTACCTTTCCGGGATGTGCTTTCCGCCCTTCCTCGTGGCCGACGAACTGGCTCATGTCACCCCCGCCAGGAGTGCCAAAGTCGCCAACCCGGCATCCCCGGTGCCAGCACAAGGCCACGAACCACAGGCGCCTAGGCACAAGCCCACGCAGCTCGCGGACCTCCTTCTACCGCGCATGCGCCACCGCGTGGCGTGTCGAGATGACTGTCATCACGCAGGCGGATTAACGCGCTTGATCCGTAAAGAGGATTCTGATGCCTGCAATTTCCCTCCTTAGCCGGAGGCTGGTAGCACACGTCCATTAGTTCGTGTGTGTACCCTTCAGCATTCCAATCATACGGGACATGGAAAGTTGTCCGACTCTCCCAGTTTCTTGTGTGGTTCTTTCAGATATTTCCCAAGTGCTTACATTCACACTTGTATCTTGTATGTAAGTATTTGTACGTAACAGGTATCCTGTAGTTTACAGAAGAGCAGCACACTATACACGTACTACATACATAGTCTACAATGTGTCTTGGATAGTGACGCTGTTATCTTTCTAAAATATAAACTTGGCTGGATTGCTCTGTCGCTTGAACATCTTCACTTAGCACAGAATACAGCCCAGGTTGTTAGCACAGCATTGAGAACTCTTTATAAACAGATATCAGTCTGTCTCTCCAACTGAATTATAAGTTCAAACTATGACTTACAAGGACCTACATCATCCACCTCCCTCCTCTGCCCTGCCAGCCTCCCCTGATCTCATTCTCTACTGCCCTGCCCTCACTCACTTTCCCCTGTCCAGCCACACTGGCTTCCTTACTATTCCTCAAACATGCCAAGCACAGGCGTGCCTCAGGGACTTTGCACCTACTATTCCTTCTGCTTCAGAACACACCCTCCCACCCCATCTCCACTCTCCCAGGACACACCCTCCCACCCCATCTCCACTCTCCCAGATATCCAATGGCTTGTTTCTCACTGCAAGGCTCTGCTCAATCGACATCTTAATAGAGGGGACTTCCCTGATCACCTACCACATTCCCTCACCTCTTCATCTTCTTTTGTTATTCTCCAAAGCATTTACCACCGCTTGACACTCCACATATTGACTTATTTATTCATCTCTCTCCCCCACTAGAAAGGAAAGTACGTAAGGGCAAGAACTTTGTTCTCTTCCTACTTCCTAGAACAGTGCCTTCAACTTACAAGGTGTTATACAAATATTTGCTGAAAATGAATGTATGACTTCTTTGCCCTTTCACACTACCCTCTAGTCACACCAGAGGCTGCCCCTCCAGAGCACAAGTTCAAGCCCTGGGCCTTTTGTACCTGTCCCCAATACCTGGGCTGTCCTTTCCTCATTCCGGCAAAATCCTCTTCCCCCAAGCCCAGCTCAAACGCTGTCTCCTCAGTCAGGCCTTCCTCAATTTCTCCTCTATAATCCTGCTGCACTTGATTCTTTTATCATAATTAACCCACTTAGACTCACTACATGTTTCTCTTCCTAGACAACTGTAAGTTGCTACTGAACAAAGACTTCTACTCACCTCTGTATCCCCGTGCCCTAACAACAAACCTATAAGGCTCTCGGTGTTTACTGAAACAATTCATTTTCTGAGTCTCTACCCATTCTAGGGAGTGCGTAGTATAGTCTCCTCCTCATTATCAGTGAGCCTGGCATCTGTGGGAGGGCCTTACAGCAGAGGAAGTCACCAATGGATCATAACTAAGGTCCTGAGACTGCAATGGCAGACAGCATGGTGAAGTTAGCCCACTGCATGCAGAAGACCCACAGAGGAGTCAGCATATGCAATGGACTACACTTGGTATAACATGTGAACAATCAAGGTTTACAAACGTGTTCTCATGCACTTGTAAGGATCTTCTAGCCCACGCGGAACAGACAGAACACACACAAAGGAGCCTGGAGGAAGTGAGTAGGCCGGCAGCTGCGCCCTAACGTCTTAAGAGGTAACATTTCTGTGACTACAGTTTAAACACATCAGATAATTTGCCTCCTTTCTAGACACCCTGGTTATCACAGGACAGGCCAAGCCTCTCAAGTTTTAAAGCTAAAGTACACGGAAGATCTGTGAATAGGGCTGAAGATATTTAAGAGCTAGTACCTGCATTAAGCAACCAGGTTATAGAATGAACATTTATCTTGAAATTCCAGTCTCTCCCTCTCTCTCTCGCCTCCTATCCCCTATCTTCCCACCTCCATCTCTATTCCCTCTCCCCTACTCCCTGTTTTATGTATATACGTGCATCATTTTATATATACACGGAATATTTACTGTCTGTTAATAAAGTGCACACTCCTCAGGCTAAATTTAGAAAGAGGACAAAATGAACACTTTCACATGGGCGTCCGTGGTGTTCCAAAGACAAAAGATTCCTCAGTCTTAAAACATGGCGAACACCATGTTCCTTCTGATAGTTAGATGCTAGAAAAAGGCAAGTGGATCCTTAAAATTCACACGCTATTAAGACCTACTATCAACAGAGTAGATCTTAAAGCGGAAACAAGGAAACACCAGCCTTTTAAGTTCTTCCTGTCTGAAGATAAGAGTAAGAGGTGGTAGTGTTCTTCCTCACTTGCACCCGAAGGGTAAAAGCAGCAAAAATATCTTAAACACATATATGATGAGGAAGTCACTCTACCTGGTCCACTCTGTTTTGTTTTGCTTCTAGGGATCTGTCTCACTCTGAACCTTTGCTTTTTGTTTTCTCTTTTATGTACGCTAAGAACCTGAGAGTCTAAACCTTTTCTTCCACCTCTCAACCAATAAACAGGACAAAAGAACATTTTTATGTTTTTATGTATTTTCCATTCAAATTTTTAAAAAAGAGATAAGTAAGCTAGCTCAGTTCATATTTCTCACAAAGATCACTTTCCAAACTAAACTAAATTGTTTGTGACCATAAACAGGAAAAACACTGTACTCTAGTAGCACCATCTGACATTTCCACCTTAATGTTACCAAACACAACTTGACACTAATGTCAGAACTATTAAAAATGTTAAAAATCCCCAACCCCACTCAAAATGCATACCAAAGTTCAGGTAAAGGAAAAACAAAAACAAACACAAAAGCAACTCACCGTTATCTTTATGTTCTTTCAGAAACCCATTAACAGCACACTGGAATTTAAAACTAGTGTCGTCATCTGACACCTGATGCCCAATTGTACACATTTTTAAATAAGGAAGAGTTTCTGGTAAGTCCTATAAGGCAAAACCATGAAAATATGTATTATTTCCTTTGTAGGGAAAGAATAAAAAATTAATTAGAGAAGGCAGAATATAAACCAGGAGAGTACATTAAACTTTGTATGTCAGTCATTCTGATGAGAGCCATTTTTTCCAAAGCTGCTTTAACCAGTAATTATCACTTGATTTTCATTCAAACTGCAGAACGGACAGTTACCAGGCATGCAAAAGGAAAAGCAAATCTATGTGAATGAATGCACATGTAACTCAAAATGATATAAACAGTTCTGCCTACATTTATGTTCTATCTTACATTTCAAGGGCCATAAAGCGGCTGTGATTTAAGGAGAGTAGTAGAATAGAGTCAGAAGAACTTGGATTCGAATTAGGACACAGAGGCAATTTCAGGCATTGTTGAGAACTGGTATTCTTGAGGTGGGAGAAAGTAGACTATCAATAGAAGACAGAAAAGGATAAGTGAAAATTCTCTAGTTCTGAATTTAAATGGAAAGTAGCAGTAGGAACCTATGACATATTTTAAAAATATTAAAAACAAACGTACATATTTCCTAGCTCTGACCACTGAAAAAGTCTAGAAACAACTGATGTCATGTCAAAAGGACTCAGGAGTCACCGAGAAGCTCCAACTGGCCAAAGATAGGGCCTCAGTTAGAATAATAACTGTAACGGAGTCCACGGTGATAGGAATAAATAAAATTTTACAAAACTGGTCAACACTGGAGGATACTTGTGGATCAACTCATTATTTTGAAAACCGTTAAATAAAAGAAGAGAATCATGCCTCTACAACTGAGCAACCAAACAGCTGATGAGGGGAATCTTCTCCTCGTACAAATATACCCAGCTAATAAGTGAAAAAAAGAACAACAGAATTCACCATTCTTTGAAGCCTCAACTGAATTAATGGATGTAGGTATGAATCATCAGTGACTGCTAATACCACAGAAAGACACAACTATATACGTCTCCATGGAAGAACACATCATCACCCATGAAACTGTCTTGCCAAAACAAAACATGCAAGCTTCATTCAGATCAACTACCGATTTACAGGAAATAAAAGGACTGAAGGATATGTTACCAACACATGGAATGTAATCATCGGCATCTAGATGGGACAAATCACCTGGTTTCTTTAAAAACAAAATTCAAGGAGGAAAAAAAAAGTGAGAGAGACATGGAGGGAGAACCTATAGATTAAACAAGACTTCAGAGACCTAACAATCCACGGCAAAGTGTGGACCTTATTTGGATCTAATTCAAAATTCTTATAGACAATTTTTTATGACGTTTAGGAGACAACTGCAAATTTGAGCACTCCCTGGGTATTTAATATTAAAAAATGATATTAAGGAATAAAAGTCCTATATTTTAAATGCACGTACCAAAAACGTACAGGTGTAATTTACATGTTGTCTCGGAGCTGCTTCAAGATAATACGGAATGGGGTGAAACAGGTGGGGGTATAGATAAAACATGACAGCCATCAGTTGGTAAATAAGAAAGCTGGATGAGTTCCTGGGTATACAAGGAACACTCACAGTAGTTTTATACTTTTGTATATGCTTAAAATTTGTGATAATTGTTTAAAAACAAGACGACACTGTAGAAAACAGTTTGGCACTTTCTCACAGGTTAAGCGTAGAGCTTAGTATTTGGCAGTAGGCTATGATCCAACAACTCTGCTACTACCTACGCTGCACATCTAACAGAACTGAAAGCAGGGATTTGAACAAATATCTGTACACCAATGATCATAGCAGCATGATTCACAATACCTACAAGGTGGAAAACAACCAAGTGTCAATCAGCCGTTGAATAACAAACTGTGGTCTATATACACACAATGGGATTTTCTAAGCCAAAAAAGAAATGGCATTTCGTTACGTGCTATAACATGGATGAACCTTGAAAACACGACGTTTAGTGCAATAAGCCAGACACAGAAGGACAAATACTGCAGATTCCACTTACACGAGGTACCTAGAATAGGCCAATTCACAGAGACAGAAAATAGAATAGAGGTTACCAAGGGTTGGTGGGAGGGAAAATGGGGTTGTTACTGTTTGATGGTTACAGAGTTTTTGTTGAGGATGATGAAAAAGTTTTGGTTCTAGACAGCGGTGATGGTTACACAGCACTGTGACTGTACTTAATGCCACTGAACTGCATATTTATAAACGGTTAAAAGAAATATGATTTCTCTATATTTTACCACAATAAAAAAAAAAGCAATAACAGAGCTGAAATTTCAATTCTTCCTTTTCCGAGAGTCAGTTTCATCGTCTGTAAAATTAGTAATTGTAGTTGTCTATCCTCTGAGCTTAGTGCAGGGTAAGCACTCAGTAGGAGATATCAGTACTACTTCCACTTCAAGAGCAAAGGATTGCTGTGAAGATTAACTAAGTCAATGGATATGAAAGAACTTTCTAAATGGCAAACTGCTCTACAAATATTAAAAGACATTAGGTGTTACTGTCCCCCAAGGCCATGGAACAGGTCAGAAGGAGGATAATTCTTTTGCACTGGAATGTCCTACATGGGCCAAGAGAATAGGTGGGTTTCTGTACTATATCAGAAGGCATCAGGAAAAGGAAGCATAAAACTTAGAGAACAATTGTCTTTTACACTGATGCTTAAACATGCTCAGGCAACTGCTTAACATAAGTGCTAAAGACATAATGGACATACCTTTCTTTCTTTTTAGGATACTACTGTAACTACTAAAAGTTTACTTCATTTTCAAAATGTAGAACATGGAAGCTTATAGAATTTCTTAAGCATATCTAGAGCCTACTGCCAAATACTATAGTTCAATTCATATCTTTCATCTCATTTTGAAACAGCAATTACAAATGTGTATTTAAGGAAACCACTAGCTTCCCTTTTTGAACCCACGAGAGAAGGCCAGGACTCACCTTAGCATAAGATGATAACTACTGAACTACTATGAATTATTACAGTATCAGAAAGAAGGTCATTTTCAATTACGCCTTCCATTTACCTCTGGCTTGTAAGAGCGGCGAGTATTTGCTAAGTCAATAATCAGCCCAAGTTCTTCATTCTGTCCTTGGATTTTGTTAAGAGATCCAAGGGGGAGAAACGTTCTTCTGGAGCAAGATTCTTTTCAAAACTCTGTCAGAAAGAATAAAATAAGGAAGAACATATGTTTAAAATCCTTTACTATGTTATCCATTTATTCAAACCCTGGGATGCTAACATATGAGATTCAAAGTCAAGTTTCCTCCTCTGCAGCTTACAAGCGATATTACAATCCTTTCTTCCAGAGAGATCAGACGGAAGAAAATAAGCTCACTTCTATATAGTTATTTCTATGTTTGTTTATTTCATGTTGGTCTCCTAACCTGACTCTAAACTCCCAGAAGGCAGGGACCACATCAATTTTGCCTACCACTGTATTGCCAGCTCCAAGCGGAGTGCCTGAAAATAGACACAGAAATAAATACTTCTTGAATATCTACATATAGGAAGGATGGCTTTCACTGCTAAATATTCTTTCATGTATTTGGCTTATACATGTACCCTGTTCCATTGATCTCTTTGGTTATTCAAGTGTCAGCAACACACACTTTTTTTCTTAATTAGTAGACTAGTTTTAGAGCAGTTTGAGATTCACAGCAAAACTGAGCAAAATGTACACAGTTCCCACTTACACCCTCTCTCCTTCATCCCACACAGCCTTCCCCATTATCAACATGCCATACCAGTGTGCTTCATTTGTTAGAATTCATGAACCAACACTGACACATCGTTATCAATCAAAGTCCACAGTTTATTGCATTCATGGTACAAGTAACCGACTATTTCTTTATTTCTAGTATAGTCATCCCCAAACATTTACATACTGAGATACATATTACTTTCTTATAAATTACTTTATTCTTTATTTATAGTTAGGGCATTGCATTGTTTTTTTTTTGTTTTTTATTAAGTACAAAAGTTGGTTGTATTTGTCTATGAATCCCATTTCTGGATAGTAAAAGACGTATTAAAAACTATTTGCTATAAAAAGGGAAAATGGAGTACGACGGGGTTGAGAGCCAGGGCTCTATATGGTGAATTCAGATTTCTGGAAGAATACGGTATTAACTTTTGCTCACCTTTTTTAAAGGAACTTTGAAAGCAATGAAACGAGTCCCAGGCGTCCGCTGTTCAACTGGGAGATAGTCTTTCCACCTGTTAATATAGTTTTTGTTAGGCAAATTTTATGTTAGGCTGTCTCCCTGCACAGGATGAATGTGCCTTGAAAATGGAAATCATATCCCTCTACATCGGCTCCCAGGTGGTCCCAGCGTCCCGACCCCGACCCCGGCCGCGCGCGACACACTTTCCACAAACTGACACACACGGAGCCCGCGCGAGGGCCGGGTCGCGCGGGCTTCCCCGCCGGGTCGCCTGGAGGCCGGTCCCCCGCAAGCCGAGCGCACGAAAGGGCGCCCCAAAGGCGCCGGCCCAAGGCGCCCGCTGCGCTTTCCCTTTGGAAGCTGGGCTGCGGGGCCCAAGCGTAAACCCTGAGACAAGGAACACGCGCACCACGCCGCCACGGGGGACGACAGGCCGGGCGCCCACCTAGCCGGACACCCTGCATTTCTGCAATCACCGGACGCCTGTGTAAATTTCCGTCTGGCCTGTCATTTTCCAAAGGCCACTCAAGATCAGGGGACAGAACGCCTCCTCTCCAAGTGTCCTGCCAGCCCACCCACTCAAGATCAGAGGGACAAAATGCCTCACTAAAACAAAACAAAACAGAAACACAAAAAAACTGGAGAGAGGGAGGAAAGGGTGCCCTGAAAAATAAAAAAAAATTAAAAAAACTAAGCACGTTGACAGCGCTAAGAATAAACTACCAGGAAAAAGAAACCCTACATGTCAGATCCTAAAGCACAGAAGGGCAAGCCCGCCGACATTCCAGGACCGGGGGGACCGGGGTCCCCAGCCCTGCAGAGCCAACCGCAGACCGGCTCGGGCGCCCCTCGGAAGCGCGGGATCCCCGCGGCCGAGTCTGTGACCCCCGGCCGGCGCCGGCTCCCCTCTGCCCACCCTGCGCGCGGGGGCTGGAAACTGCCGCGGAGAACCACGGCGGGGCGGGAAGGGGGGCTCCAAAGAGGGTCTGGCGACTCGAGTCGCTCCGTTTCTCGGTGGGCTCAGCGCGCGCCGTGGGGGAACAGGAGCGGGGGTCCGGGAGGAGGGGACGGACGGCACTTACGTAGACCGGCAGCGGCCACGGGTAGACGGCGGGCTCGGTCCCCAAGAGCGACTCCAGCCTCAGCTCCAGCTTCTCCCCCATGTCTTCGCGCGCGGGCCCCGCACCGCGCTAGTCTGGCGGTTGGGGGAGGGGCGCGGCGCCGCCGGCGGGGGCGGGGCAGACGGGCAGGCGGGAGGCTGAGGGGGGCCTGGTCTGGGCCTCAGCTGCCGCCGCAGCGCTCCCGTCCGACCCCCGGCTCCCTCTTTGTGGTCACAGGCCCGGGGCCTCCAGCGCTGTTGCGAACTCGGGCCGGCGTGAGGCGACCACAATGAGCCGGGGGCCGGGCTGAAACACTCCCGGCGCGCGCGGCCCGCCCCGTGGACTCGCAGGCTCGCACGCACGCACGCACGCACGTACGCACGTCTTCGGCTGCCCCTGGCCACCCTCACCGGCCTGAAGTGGGGACCCGGGAAAACCCCTCATGGACAGTCGTGGCGGGTTTGACTCCCGACCTTGACGTAGCGTGACACACCCCCTCCCCCCCCCCAATAAAAGAAAAGGAGCATAGGAGGCAATCTCATACATTATTGATAAACACATACAAAGACACTATTGGTACAAAACTATTTCTCCATACAGCAACTTTGAATTTTAATAATAAATACATATATGTATCAAACATTAATAAAAGAATAAAATTATCCAATATGAGTACATTTGCTCTTGTTTTGCAATTAGTTCCAGGATTCTATTTTAGATTACTACTTCATATCTGAGAGAGTTGGGTGTGTGTTTGGTTTTGTGGAAGCTGCATTGTGCTAAATTTTACCTTTCTTTCTTGAATTAAATGGCTTTTGTTATCCCTTGGGAATACTGAAGACAGCAACAGCAGATTACTACCTACCAGTGGAAAAGTATAAATAGCAATTTTAGCCACTAGTGATTCTGAAATTGCCCTTAACTTTGTCCTTATAAAAATGCTCCAAGAATTACGTTTTGCAAATCCACAGATTTACTATCCATATTCAAGTCATTTATGTGGAGAAAGAATGTAGCCAGCCTTATCAGTAACACAGGATGTTATAGCCATCAAGCCATCAGCCGCTGAAGCCACACCCAAAGCCGCACCCTGAGGGGATTCAGGATGGAGAAAACAGGATACTGGCCCTAGATAATTAAAGTGCAAATCAAGGGAATGATTTCCAGGAGACCAGATTCTTGCATCTCACCATATATAGAAAAGTGCTACATTTATTAACTTAAGATGTCTAGTTTCTTTAATTAACAGTAATCTTTTGATGTTCCAACTACCTGTCTTTTTTTTTTTTTTTGCAAGAACCTCTAAATACCCTGTGCCCTCCCTTAGCTCTTCAGAACAGTCCCTCAGAGCTATCTGAGAGGCTGTCTCCTGATTTCAGTCCTCAGTATGTCTTCCACATAAAACATAATTCTCAACTTCTAGGTTGTGCACTGTTTTTCAGTCAACATTTAATTGTATGGCTCATGTAGGTACTATGCCTAAATGTAATGGGATGAGCTGTAAATTATTAAAACTAGATAAATCCTGTCAGCTCTACCACTAGCTGAGATCCAGGCTTTCACCTCTGGATACCTCTGGCAGATATGGGGTCTGTGTTGGTCTTAAAATTATTCTTAGAATAGTGGGGACTCATTCATTCTTTCAACACATTTTATTGCTTATATTCTATGTGTCAGTTACAGTGCTGGGTCTTGAAATACAGAAGTCAACACACGAAAATACAAGGATAAAACACATTTTCTACCATATTAACTTTTTTCATTCATCAATTCATCCCTAAATCATTCAACACGCATCTTCTTATTGAATACTGATGAGGGGTCAAATGCTATGCTAAACACTCAGTATATAGCTGCAAACGAGATGGACAGGCCCTGATTTTGATGTCACTACTATCTTTTGTCCTGCCATATAATGGGACAGCTTCATTATTCCCTTTACCCTAAGTTTTTATCACAAATTGCTAATGAAAATAAAGCTGTTAGTGGAGTTTCAACATGCATAGGTAAATGAGAACACAGAACTCCCCTTTCTCATGTCCCGTTCTCCTCCTTCTAACTCCCTATGCGAAGTCACTTTGTGCCAAGGCCAAGAAGCTGTGACCCAATAAGAACCAAGCTGATTTCCTCACACTGACTGGGGCTATTGCACACTTAGAAGGCTTGATGCTTAATTTTGATAAGCAACTAGAAGACCATGGAGACAACCTATAAAAATGATTTGTCTTGGGAGAAAATACTAAAGAGGGTTAATGTGCTGTTCCACCTGTCTAACCCCCTGGATTAAACCACAGGCACCAAGGTCACCAAGTGTACTTGGCAACAATGAGCTAATAATAAAAAAAAGCATCATACTGTTATTGTATTCATTTTCCCCCAAGGCGCTCTCTGATAAACACCACAACCTCTAAGAGAATTGAGAACAGCTTCCTTGTGGGGTAGGTCATATAATATATATGCATCTTTTTCCAAGCAGTTAAATCATATCCAGCTATCAGCACACCTTACTTAAGGCGATCGTAATGTATGAGATTAAATGTTCCTACCTGATCGGAAAACTTCTTGTCCTCAATTCATTGGCTGTACTGGATTTTTTCTTCTTGGGTCAGACCTTCAGACTTCTACCAGAAATCCTTCCTTTGGGGAAACCAGGCCTTCCCAGAAACTCAGGAAACTGAAATGGAGACAGCAAGAGAGAAGGAAATTATTTGGACACATAGACCTCAATTGTTTGGTTTTAAGTAAACGTCCAAGCAAACATCTTCTAGATGGTATAATAACTTTAGGGAAATTCACGGTTTATAAGTTTGGGTACTCATAAACTGAGCATATTATGATAAGAGTACAGGTTGCATTTTGTGTCTTCAACTCAAGCAAAGGCTTCAAAAAAGGCCCAGTTATCCTTTGTTCATTAAGACACAAAGAGAGGGCGAAAAGGGCAAGTTTCGAAGTCTTTTTCTTTACAATTTACTTCCTTTCTTCAGTCTTCAACAAGATCTTCAGGAAATTAACTTTACTAAAGTTAATTATTCATAAAATAAACATAGGAACCTGCAGAAGACTATTTCACAGAGACCTGTAATGTACAATATCCATTGCATACATGCACCATGAGCTTGTCTTTTCTAGCACTGGCATACACAAAACTCTGTGTGTGTGTGTGTATGTGTGTGCACATGTGTGTCTCTTTTTGTGGTGGAGCCATAGGGAGAAAATAAATCTATTGGCTGCAATTCAGTGATGTACAAAGATTTAAGGGTAAAGGAGAAGGTAACATCAAGTGAAACAATAAAGTCATGAGGTTGTGGTTCCATAATAATAACAATAGCAGTCTTCTGTAACCAAGGGAGCAGGCTCCTCAAATTATAGTCACACCTGTTAGACCATCTGCCCATACATTTCACACTATCATTAATGGAAAACAAATGGCACTGTCTCTCCTTCCCTTTATCCATTGGCCATCCTCATATGAACTCTTTTTCTCTTCAAGGTCATGCTCTTTCCTATCTATTGGAAAATATAAGGATTTAGGAGGAGTGATACGTAATGTGCCGTGCCTTGGTACTTGTACCAGTGACGGCTCTGTAAGGAGCACTGGGTTGTTAGGAGGCTATCAACTCAGTTCCCCTAGAAGCAGACCTTGAGGCAATAATTTGAGTGCAAACTGCTCATCTGGGAGGTGCTTCCAGAAAACTCAGAAGTGGAGTGGGAATTGAGAATGGAGGCATGGAAGGAAGCCAACAGAGGTGCATTACCGAATAAATTACTCCTGCAGGGAACTGCTGCCAGTACTTCAGACGAGTTCTGTGAAACTCTACAGAACATGTCTCAGAGTTATCCCAAGAATCGGTGAGAAACTTGAAGTACTTATCTTCCAGTCCCCTGTCCTTGGTTGAAAGCTACACCCAGATACATTAACTCCTGTACACTTCTGGCCTGCCCTAAGGTGGATAATTGCAGGCGGCAGCATGATTCTATCAGCATATACTGGAATGATGAGTGCTGGGGAGATATGAGTGGAGCATCGAAACCATCTAATACAGTCGGGGCAGGAGATATTAATTATTGGCTTGAAAGTCCAAATGGATAACCTTAAATTCCTGGGTTTATGGTTTTACTTTGAGGTATTTAAGCAGGATGTATGAGTAAAAATTTCCTCTGTTAAATCAAGTTTAAGGTCCTAACTCCCTAATCTTCTGGAAAACTGTGGTATCTTTTAACAGATTTTTGAAAAGTAACATGATTAAGATTTCAAATTGACCATTCATTCATTCACTCATTCAACACACATATATTGAACACCTAAAGTATGTCATGGGTTAAACTAGGCACCAGTGTTACTGTTACTAAAATCATTATAGTGCCACCTACAATTCAATGTATTGTGACACTCAAATAAGAAAATCCATAGTTACCGTAAAAGATATTACAGAGTGCTATAGGAAGACACAGTAAGACCTTAATTCATGCTGTGGACAGTAGTATATGGGCGATATCAGTAGGGCTTCCTGTAGAAGGCAATTGAAATGGATATGTAACATGAAGGAAGGGTGAAGTTTTGAAGAAAAGAGAAGATAAATTCACACTTACCAGAAAATGAATGGTTAAGGATCAGTCCAGAAAGGAGTTCCATTCATAATCAGTATAAGAAATGCTCACTGGGGCTTCCCTGGTGGCGCAGTGGTTGACAGTCCGCCTGCCGATGCAGGGGACACGGGTTCGTGTCCCGGTCCGGGAAGATCCCACATGCCGCGGAGCGGCTAGGCCCCGTGAGCCATGGACACTGAGCCTGCGCGTCCGGAGCCTGTGCTCCGCAACGGGAGAGGCCACAACAGTGAGAGGCCCGCGTACTGCAATAAAAAAGAAAAAAAAAAAAAAAAAAAGAGAAATGCTCACTGGCGTGTAGGAAAAGAAAACAATGGAGAGGGGCGTAGAAGCCAGATCAAGCATGGTCCATGTATGCATAGTAAGTGCTATGGTCTAGTCTTTGTGTTCCCCTCCAAATTCATACGTTGAAATCTTAATTTCCGTAGCTGATAGTATTAGTAGGTGGGGCCTTTGGGAAATGATTATGGTATTAGTGCTCTTATAAAAGAGACCCCACAGAGCTCCCTAAGCTCTTCTGCCATGTGAGGATACAATGAGAAGTCTGTGATTCAGAAGAGGGCCCTCATCTGACCATACTGGCAACCTATTCTTGAACTCGCAGCCTCCGGAGCCGTGAGAAAAAAAATTCCTGGTGTTTATGAGCCACCCAACCTGCAGTATAATCTTACAGCAGCCCAAAAGGACAAAGAGAGTTTGGATGTGAGATTTTACTCCAAGAAAGATGGGAATCCATTGAAGGATTTTACCTGGTAACTTAGAAGAGAGAAAAGTTTCATAACACAATCAGGTACTTTTATAAGAAAAATTTGTTTCTTTTTCAGAAAGATCACTCTGGAAATACTGTGACTAGATTTTTGGAGAAGTCTGATGGCAGGCCCGGATATAGAAAGATGAGTTGGTAGTCCATTAATATAAGTCAAACAAGAAAGTGGATATAAAAAGTGTGAATTTGTGGCTGAGAGTTCTTTTCTTTTACTACTTGAAAAATGTTATGTCAATGCTTCTGACTCCATAATTTTAGACAAGAAATATGCTGTCATTGGAATTGGTTTCTCAATAAGTGATGCATCGTTTCTGCCTGTCCACTTTCGAGATTTGTTTTGTCTCTACTTTTCAGAAGTTTAATTATGACGCGTCTTGACAAGGATACCTTTGTGTTTTTCCTCTTTGGATTTGCTCAGATCCTTGGATGTGTGCTTATGTCTTCTAAAAAATTGGGAACGTTTCAGTCATTATTTCTCTGAATACTTTGTCAGTCCTACGTGCTCTCTGTTTTCATTCTGGAACCTTGATGATATGAATGTTAGTGCTTTTGTTACTGTTTACAGGTTCTTGAGATCCTGTTCTTTCTCCCATCTCTACCCCTCAGCCTATTTTTCTCTGTACATGTGGTACATTGTATTGATCTCTTCTAAGTTCATGATTCTGTGCTTTGTAATCTCCACTCTACTCTTGAGCAAAGTTTTTTGATTGTTGTATTTTTCAGTTCTACTGTTCTCATTTGTTTTTATTCTTATAACTTCTAGTTCTTTGTTCACATTTTCTATTTTTCCCATTTCCGTCAAGGAACACATAATTGCTAATTGAAGCATTTATGTGACAGCTTATTTAAAACCCCTGTCTGATAATTTCAATAGATGTTTTATCTCAGTGCTGGTGTAGGTCTATTGTCTTTTCTCATTTATTCTGTGATTTCCTGGTTCTTGGTGCCATGAGTACTTTTCAATTGGATTCTAAACATTGTGAGTTATTATATGACTCTGTATCCCATTTAATTTTATTATTACTTTTTAGAAGGAAGTCATCCTATTGGAGGTGGAGTATGAGGACTGGGGGGTTACGTACAGATTTCCACTGGGCCCTACTGTCAAAACCCCAGCAAAAGTGGGCACTTACATTCTCTCACTGCAGACAGATCAAGTAGAAGTTCAGCTATCCTACTGGCCCTTCTGACACCTTCCCCCCAAAAGTGGGAACATTAATATCATTCTGTTGCCTTTTAGTAGGAGTGGAAGTTCATCTCCCCAGTAGATTTCTTGACACCAGGGGAGGGGAGAGGTGAAGTGTTTGCTGTGTTTGCTGTCCTTCCTCCCACTTCATTCCTTCTTGTTGATGCCGGGTGTGGGTAGAGGGTCAGCTACCTGCTGGCCCCACTGACACCAGGGTAAGAGGAAGAGAACTGCCAACTAGCCCTGCTTGTGCCATCTCATTCTGTCTTACTGCCTCAGGACGGTTATGGGGATTCAGCACCCCATTGGGTCTCACTGACACCATGTGTTGGGGGTTAGTGGGGTGCCTACTCCCTCCAACCTGTAACATCCTATTCTTATCGATGTCAGGGAGAGACGGAGGCTAGGTCCCACCATTGGACCCCACGACTGTGTGAGGGCAGCCCAGTGTTAACTAGCCTGTCAGGCACCACCTTTGAAAGTCTCTTTGCTAATGCAAAGGGGTGGAGGCTCAGCTCACCACTGCACCACACTGAAACAGCCCTGGTGGCGAATCAGAGCGCTGCCTCTTCTGGAGGGCAGGAGTGGGGTGGTGTGGAAGATCAAATCGTAGCTTGGCCCAACTGAAACCACAGGACATAGGGGATGGGTGCAATATTCCACTGGCACTTGGCTCGAGTAGTGTGTATATTATCGCCCAAATGGTTTTCTGTCTTTGACAACCCCTTTCCTCATACCTTGGCTAGGGGGAACGGGGGTTTTGTGTTTTCTTTTTTGAAGCTTTTTTGTCTGTTGTTCTGTTGGTGGTTATTGATTGGGGGTTCCTGTAATACCCTCTCCAGGATGTATGGGAAGCAACAGGAAACACAGGGGACTCATCACCATGTTATTCCTCAAGTCCCAAAGTCCCTAGTTAAGTCTGCCTTCTCATTTCCACCTTTCAGTGTCTTCCTATGTTTGTCTGTTGTTATGTTCAGGGTTTTAGTTTTAAGTGGAAGAACCTGGGAGAAATGGGCTACTTCATCTTCTTGGAAGCAGAGGTCTGGAGGCCTATGGATGTTACAAAGTACTGCTGACTGTAAATTAAAATTTGATGATATACACCTTGCCCTTTAAGAATTCTTCTGCTAGATGATGTGGCTTCCCAAAGTAGCTACAATTTGATTTTCATACTTCTAAAAGTCAAGTGTTTTGCCGCAGTTGAAATTTAAAGATAAGCAAGAGATGAGGCTAAGATGATCTATGTGGTAACAGATTAAAGTTGGAAACATCAATATACATTCATGCTTAGCTTAATATTGCTTCATATTACCTTAACACACATGGTTATGTAGAGAGATACTTATAAATATGTCCATATACGTGGGGAATGTACACACATGTTATCTCTTTGCTCTGTCAGCTGAGAAGATCTAGAAGCAATGACATCCGGGCAGCAATTAGCACACCCCACACCCAGATCCTGCTGTCTAATGCTGTTCTCCACTAAAAAGACCTAGTTATCCTTGAAGAAATAGCTGATTCTAGGACTGGGGCAGTAAATATACAAGATTTATATACAAGGCCATCTTATAGTGTCAGAAAGTAAGGAAGTTCCAAAAAAATATATAGGATGGGGATACCTCAGAGTGGCGCACGAGCCACTGAACTGAAAAGAGTTCACAAGGGTCAGGACTAGAGCAATTTGAGGAACAAAGTAACTAACGTAGAATTAGATTATGACCCAAAGTATAAAATAAAAATCCGTGAGTTCTTCTGATATAAATAAATAATTGGATACATAAATAAATGCGGGAGAATAGATAAATCTCCAGTGCAAAAGAATTCCAAATAGTTTATGTAGTACTCCATCTTAAGCATAACTCTCTATTCCTTAGTTGTGGGCTGAGCATATTGACTTCCTTCCAAAAAGTACAATATGGAGAAGGGAAAACAGTAATTTTACAATGGAGAAACCTGAAAAACACTACCTCAGCCTGGTGATCAAGGTCGACCTCAGCATTCATAATGCATATTGATACTTTGTACACTTGATGTGATCTGACAAAATAACCCTTCTACTCTTGTGGTCTTCCTCCCCCAAACACGTAATCCCAATATTATCAATGAAACATGCATCAAACAAATTCTAGTAGCGGGCATCCTACACAAGCCTAACTACTCAAAATTGCCAAGGTCATGCAAGGAAAATCTGAGAAGCTATCAAACCCAAGAGGAGCCTAAGGAAACATGGCAACTAAATGTAATGTGATGTTTTGGATGAAATCCTGGAATAGAAAAAGGACATTAGGTAAAAACTAAGGAACTGGACTAATGTATGGACTATAGTAAACAATAATGTATCAATATTTGTTCACTGATTGTAACAATGTAACATACTAATATAAGTTGATCGTCACAGAGGGAAATGGGTATAGTGTATATGGAAACACTTTATACTATCTTCTCAATTTTTCTGTAAAATTAAAACACTTCTAAAAAATAAAGTCTATAAAAACGTTGTGTTTTCTTGTTTTATGATTATGTGCCTGTATTTCCTAATAAATATGTAAATTTGCTTTGCCTTCCTTGATACTGATATTAAAGAAAATACTAAGTAACTCTGAAAGAATTTGTAACTCCAATTTAACAAGCAATAATTCTGGGTATTAACTTTTTAGGAGAACCCACTGAATCAATCAAAGCAAATTGTCTTTAAAGGCTGAATTTCTTTTCAGTGTTTAATCTTTTCTATGATTAATGCATACCACAAGCATGGTTCTCTTTCAAAGGGCAGAAAACATTGCTTGTAGGCAAGGTCTAAAATACAGTGAAATATTCATGTATGATGCTATAACAACTTTAATGTATTTTATGTTTTCAAAATGATGAAGTGTTATTTCAGTCAATAAAGTATTCACTTTTATACATTTCCTACCCACCTTTTCCCAGAACACCCACAAGGAAATGATACTATCATCTGATATTAGGCTCATCAATTTAAATTGGAGTTTTTGGTAGCTGTGGTTGCCAACGGTACTGGAATGTGTGATACTTTTACAAATCCTCTCCATGGCAAAATCTGATCTTCACAAGGTACATCACAGTACGTGCCTAAGGCCAATGACATAGAGCTTTGTAGCTAGATTACCAAGCATTTTACTTAGAGGCACAATAGAATGTAGAAAAGGCCATTTCTCCTTCTGTCTTTTTCTGCTCAAAGGTCACTCACCATCTCAGAAGTTTTCCATAAACTCAGACTATATAATGTCACTTAATGTGAATGTAGCTCAACATTCTGTTTTAGTACAGCTAATCTCACATTATTTTATTGGTCCTAAATATGTAAATCATCAGCAAAGTTTTGTACTTAACTTTTTTTTTGGATGTGGACCATTTGTTAAAGTCTTCATTGAATTTGTTACAATACTGCTTCTGTTTTAGTTCTGGTTTTTTGGCTGCGAGGCATGTGGGACCATAGCTCCCCGACTAGGGATTGAACCCACACCCCCCTGCATTGGAAGGCGAAGTCTTAACCACTGGACCGCCAGGGAAGTCCCTGTACTTAACTTTTAAAAATAATTAAAATAAGCTATTCAACACATTTTTCCTAAAAAAAAAAAAAAAAAAGTAATTCTTCTTAGGCTGGCCCTGGGCACATACATGACTTTGCCATTTTTTCCATGGATTATTTTCTTATCTGATCTACTGTGTCACATTTCTTCTACCTTCTCAAAAAGAAGCATTTAAAAATTCATCTACGCGTTCATGCATTCATACATTTATTAAATAAATCTACTGAACACCTACATACGGCACAGAAAAGGAGGCAGAAAACTAATCTGGGTTGCACAGAAAGTAATGAACTCAGTTAAAATTTTTGGTGAAAACAGGTGTTACTCAATCTACCGGAAATTACATTTCATTATGGGGACTCACACACTCAAGGAAAACCAAGACCTAAATAATAATAAAGTAATAAAAGCACTAGCCATTTACTGAGTGCCTGCTTTTACCTGACTCTGAAACTCTAAAATCATTACGGATGTTTTGAGGATTGTCTGATATAATTGTAATTTCTATTTTACAGATGAAAATAACAAGGTTCAGAGACATTAGGTTACTTGCCTAAAGTGAAGTGGCCCAGAAACTACACAACTGGAAATTGAACCTTAGATTTCATAATGCCAATATCTGTGCTTTTAATCACAATGTGTGTGTGTGTGTGTGTGTGAGAGAGAGAGAGAGAGAGAGACAGAGAGAGAGAGAGAGACAGAGAGAGACAGAGAGATAGAGAGAGAGAAAGAGAGAGAATGTGTTTAATAGAGAACTTCTGAGAAATGGCAAGAAAACTGCCAGGTACCCATAAAACAATAATTTAGGAGCTTCTTACTATACAAGTAATTGTTAATCATATGGCTGAACTAAGGATCTCTCACTTTTGAACTAAGAAATCAAAAGCTTCCAGAAGTTGAGTCTAAATTTTACACTTACATAAGATACTTCATACAGAATGCTAAAGTATACTAACTAAAGAGTTCTGAAAATACTGGAAGCATTCATACTAGTATGATTTCATAATGTGGATAATAGAGGATTTAAGAAATTGGCAGATGCAACTGCAGACTCATTTCTTATCATTTCTGTGAAGGGCAAGATAAATCAATAAAATGAGAAAAATGAAAAAAGAATGGCTAGCAATTTTAGGTAGTTTGCTTCATCTCCATACTAGGAAAGACGAAGCAAAAAAAAAAACTTCTCGAAATTTTATTTTGAAAGCACCTACAAGTGTATATGGTCTTTTTACACCAAATAACTTGGAATTATGGACTGTCCAATAAGTCTAATCTTCTCTGATGATAAAATTGCTGGCTTTATTTGAAACTATGAAATGAAAAGTGAGGTAATAATCAGAAATTCTTAAGAAAAGGAGTAGACAAAACAAAATTCTAAGAGTTGTGTCAAAAAATATTTTGAAACGAACATAAAATCCCCATTACTGGTACAGAGCTTTTAAAACTTTATCTTGGTTTTAAGCTTTAATAAACATTGATATGTTTACATAATTACTGTCATAAGGAAGACACAATTTTAGGTCAGCTTTCTTCATTGTTTCTTTATTAAGCATTATTTTATTTTGCTCCATCATCTTGTAATTATAATATAGTAACTGTGTCACTTTCTACTAAGTGGATATAATTTCCTAAACTGTTTTCCTATTCTTAACAATTAAAGGTGTTTCCAATGTTTTGTTATTACAAATGACATGACAATGAGCATCTTTATATAATAATTTTCTGGATTATAAATTATTTATCGGCATAAGCTTCCAGAATTAGAATTAATGTGTAAAAAGCTATTAACATTTTTATCTTGCTAGACATTGCCAAATTACTTGTCAAAAGATGGAACCAAATTATATTGCAAAAATCTTTGCCAACAGAAAACATTATATACAATTTTTGATTTTGCTGAATTATTAAGTTGGAAACCTATGTTCCATTTCTTTGAATTCTTTGATAACAGCGTGCTGCTGCAGGCTGCGAGGGAAGCCATGTCCATGAAGGCTCCCCAGAGTTGGAGCGAGGAAGTGGAAAAAGGTAAAAAAAAAATACTAATTGTATTTTCCCTCGATTGTTATCTCTCATTCTTTTCTGCCTCTGTGTAACTTATATCCAGGTAGCTGGAGAAACATCATGTGGCAGGGAAAATTGGTATTCCAATAAATTAATAAACACCAACTTCAAATGGATTTTCAAGACTGGAAATATTGCTCTGACTTACAGTAAGTTCTTTCTAATTCTCCTTAAGGACTATTTTCTTAGAAGCTTTCCCTACCCTCCTCAAATTTTCCTCCATCCTCTCTACTTCCTTCACTCTGAGCTGGTGAGGCGCTTCCTAACTCATTAGGAACACAGAAGTCAGTAAATAGTCCACTGCCAAATCCGTTAATTCATTAGCATTTGCATTGATCTTTGTATTCCCTTGCACTACAGGAGTTCAAGTTCAAAGGCCACGTGCGCTACAGATAGCATTTCATTTTCTCTCATCTTCTCAAGTACTTCACAGCACTGCATTTTCTACAACCCATCTACTCCTTATGAATGATTCTTGCCAAAATTCAACCTCATTCTAGACTAGTAACTCCAACTTAAAATGTTAAAAACTATACGTGTAACACGAAAGCCTCCCTCCTCCTCTAATCCCTGCATATCTTCTTTAGCCAATTCATGTCTGAACTTTTCAAAATTGTTATCATCATATATTGTTTCCATTTCCTCACGTCCCATCTACTCTATAATTTACATCCATCTGACTTCCCTCACCGTAATCTCTCTGCCCACTGTCCTGAAATTTTACTTATGAAGGTCACCAGCGATCTCCATGTCAGTATAGCCAATGAATAGTTTTTGTCCTATTTCTAGGCTCTTTCCTTCTTTAAAAAAGAAAAAGAAAAACAAAAACCTTTTTTTTTCCTCTATCCTTTCACACTCTCATCATCTTCTGTCCTGGTATATTTTACTGGCTTTCCGTGTTTAATCTGATTTCTAACATTCTATGAGTTTCCTTTATCTTCAGTGGAATAAACCACTATATGAAGGATTATTCTCAACAGTTAGTTCTCATAATAACAGTACTAGTAGCAGCAGTCAATACTTCTATAATGCTTATCATGTGCCAGACACTATTCTAAGACACTGTTTAAATACATATATATAGACACACACACACACACACACACACACACACGAAGTTTTCCTCCTCATAGGCGTATGAAATAAGCCGATTATTATACCCATGTTACAAATGAGAAAACGGAGGCAATGAGAGGCCAAGGTCACATGATCAGTACTTGGTGAAGCCCCGCCTGAGTTAATGCTGGAACTTTAGAGGAGACAAGTTAAATAATGTCTCACAGATTGGCCTTAAAAGTGAGCAACATTTAATTAATGACTTGTGAAAGTATCAGAAAAAAAGGGGACATTTTAAATTGAATGGGATCTACTAAGTCATGGATCAGTAACTAAGAATGACTCTTATTGAATGAAATTATTGTTCATTATTCTTTTGAAAGAAGAATAATCTTGTGTTAGTGTTTCACAGTTTTTTTTTTCATTCACATATTTATTCTTTATTAGACACACATTTCCTACACACCTACGTGCCAGTGTCCGCTGCAAGCCTTGGAAGCAAAAAATTACAAAGTCCCTGCTCTTAAGCAAATGTCCAGTGGTGGAGGAAGACAGAGTAAACGTGTAAGTAAATGTTGTACAGTGACAGAAATACGACTGGACAAAGGGATGGAGAGGCACTGAGGAGGCAGGTCTCTTTGGTCAAGATAGTAGTGGTGGCGTTTGAACCGAGACCTTAACGATAAGAGGGAAATTGGTCTGGGTAGATGGATTAGCCAATCTAAAGGTGGGAGAGCAAGAAGTAGAGCTTGTTGCATCTGAGGGACTGAAAAGGACAACTGTGCCTCGAGCCCCATGAAGGTCAGGGAAAGATGTAGTAAGTGACCAGAGCACATGGTCTCTGTGAGCCTGGCTAAGTAGTTGAAAATTTCATCTCTTTACAATAGATAGCCTTTAGAGGTTAGAAGCAGTGCAATAATAGCGTCTGATTTGTGCTTTTTAAAAGACTACTTTGACTGTTGAATGTCCTACAAAAGCAAAATACCTGTGTCTCTATGAAGCGCAGATAGTAAATTTTAAAAAGCCCAATGAGCTCATAAGCAGTTGGTTGACTAACTGTTATCATTTATCTTAACTAGACTTCATTAATAGAAGCTTGGTGACCTTGGGGTCCTGGGACATATTAGATTAGGGCAACCCAGCTATTTTCAAATAGTGTGATTTGAAGAATCCTTGAAATTGTTAGGGTCCAGGAAGATTATTTTATTGCTGGGGCTGGATGGGAAGTTTAGAATAAGAAAAGAAAGTATGATGGCTGGCTTCCATCTATTCTCCCTTTCTCTGGGAGAAATGATGGTGGGGTGACTACTTTGCTGTTGACCCAATGCTTCAATTTCAGAGCTGGTTCAATCCAGTAACTATTTGCTGAACAACTATTATATGTTAGGCACCCAGCTGGAACTGGGAATATAAAGAGAATAATTAATAAGAAAAGCAGGTATTACTAACAAGAGACAGGCACTGTGCTAATGCTTAACACGCACCATCTCAAGTTACATTAATTTACACACTAACCATATGAGGTAGATGCATTTATTATTCCAGTTTCCAGGTGAGAAATCTAATCCCTTTAAGGGGCTTAAGTTACTTCTCCAAGGTTACACAGCTAGTTAGGGGCATAGGCAGTATTTGGACTCAGGTCTGGTATCAGCACCAATTCTCTTAGCCATTATGCTCTCTAAGGACCTTACTTGAGAAGTTCAGATTATACATATATGGGTACAACCAACCCTAAGACCATCTGGCAAAACTGGCTGCTTGAGAAGTCCTGGATTTATGTAAGATGCTCTTGGAATGGAGAAGATCGTGAAGGAGGGTCCCCAAAACACACTCTCTATACTAAGGGGCAACAGAAGAGAGAAAGAATTAGCCTACAGCAGTATGATATTGAGGACCAAGAAACAGTGTTTCTCTCTTTTGTGAACAGTTATGAAATTATTTCTACTTCAGAATATCAGAAAGAAATCACAGGACTATGGACAGTTTGCTGAGCCACCCTATCTATCTTAGCGTGAATCCTGGCAGGTGTAGAGCTCATAGTATGACCCTGGCACCTAAGTGTAGTTAAGTAAGCTTTCATTTTTCTTCGGCCTTAAAGCAAAGCAGCTTTCTGATAGGTATAATTTAGGAAAGCCTTCCAAGAAAATAGTTAAAGTCCACTTTAAATATCTCAGAGAAAAGCAATTTTGCAAAAGATCTATCAGCAAAAGCAAGGCCAAACACACCAATTCTTTAGTGAGACTTGTATTGTTATATCATTGCTCATGTTGTTTCTTTATGCATTTACCTGGAAGAAGGCTTTTAATGTTCAACAATTCTCAAAGAGATAAAGACCCACACTGATGTGCCAGAAAGAGCTTTGCCCTGGAATTAGATCAGTTTAGGTTTGGCTACTTACTAGAATTAGGTAACATTCTTAATCTTTCTGAGCCTGTCTCCTATCTGCAAATAGGGATACCACTATCTATTACAGAGGGATGTGGTTAAATTAAATGACACATGTAAGTGAAATATATCCTTCCAGGCTGAGAACATACCTAGTAAATGTTAAGTGATCTGCAAATATTCTGCTTTCTTGAAACGGATGAAACCTGTTATCATGATTTTAACCAATGGTCTAAATATCAAGACAATATTTAGTTAAAAGTTATAGTTGTTCTTTCACTGTCCACCTGCATTTTAACATATTCTAACATATTCTCCTTAATAAATTGTGTCAATATTAGTAACATTTGTCATTTCAGCTATTACTGTTCATATGTTTAAAATATTTCAATGTGATATAAGTCGTTACTCAAAGGGATGCCTAGCTGGCTTTGTCAAAGATTTATTTTAAGTAAAAATAAAAGACTCATTTTCACCAAGTTTGACTGAACAGTGTATTCATTAACTGTATGAACTTTCTGGCCAACCCAATACAGTAGCCAAAACATGGAAACAACCTCAGTGTTTTCTTGTGGATGAATGGATGAAGAAAATGGGGGTGCATACAACCTACTATTAGTCAGCCATGATAAAGAAGGAAATCTGGCTATTTGTGACCACATGGGTGGGTTTGGGGGGCATTATGCTAAATGAAATGTCAGACAGAGAAAGATAAATACTTTATGATCTCATATGTGAAATCTAAAATACTGAACTCATGATAGAAAGAATGGAATGACGGTTGCCAGAGCTGGGGGTTGGAGGTGACGAAAATGAGGGAAGATGATCAAAAGGTAAAAACTTCTAGTTATAAGACAAGTGAGTAATGGTGATGTAATGTACAGCTCGGTCACTACAGTTAACAATACCGTATTTTATGTTTGAAAGTTGCTAAGAGAGTAGATCTTGAAAGTTCTCATCACAAAGATAACATTTGTAATTATGTGAATTAAGGTTAACTAAACTTATTGTGGTAATCATTTCACACACACACTATATATATTAATTATCACATTGTACACCTTGGACGGATACAATATTATATATCAATTAAATTTAATTTCCGTCTGGCCCGTCATTTTCAAAAGGCCACTCAAGATCAGGGGACAGAACGCCTCCTCTCCAAGTGTCCTGCCAGCCCACCCACTCAAGATCAGAGGGACAAAATGCCTCACTAAAACAAAACAAAAGAGAAACACAAAAAAACTGGAGAGAGGGAGGAAAGGGTGCCCTGAAAAATAAAAACAAATTTTAAAAACTAAGTACGTTGACAGAGCTAAGAATAAACTACCAGGAAAAAGAAACCCTACGTGTCAGATCCTAAAGTACAGAAGGGCAAGCCCGCCGGCAGTCCAGGCCCGGGGGGACCGGGGTCCCCAGCCCTGCAGAGCCAACCGCAGACCGGCTCAGGCGCCCCTCGGAAGCGCGGGGTCCCCGCGGCCGAGTCGGCGCCCCCGGCCGGCGCCGGCTCCCCTCTGCCCACCCTGCGCGCGGGGGCTGGAAACTGCCGCGGAGAACCACGGCGGGGCGGGAAGGGGGGCTCCAAAGAGGGTCTGGCGACTCGAGTCGCTCCGTTTCTCGGTGGGCTCAGCGCGCGCCGTGGGGGAACAGGAGCGGGGGTCCGGGAGGAGGGGACGGGCGGCACTTACGTAGACCGGCAGCGGCCACGGGTAGACGGCGGGCTCGGTGCCAAAGAGCGACTCCAGCCTCAGCTCCAGCTTCCCCCCCATGTCTTCGCGCGCGGGCCCCGCACCGCGCTAGTCTGGCGGTTGGGGGAGGGGCGCGGCGCCGCCGGCGGGGGCGGGGCAGACGGGCAGGCGGGAGGCTGAGGGGGGCCTGGCCTGGGCCTCAGCTGCCGCCACAGCGCTCCCGTCCGGCCCCCGGCTCCCTCTTTGTGCTCACAGGCCCGGGGCCTCCAGCGCTGCTGCGAACTCGGGCCGGCGTGAGGCGACCACAATGAGCCGGGGGCCGGGCTGAAACACTCCCGGCGCGCGCGGCCCGCCCCGTGGACTCGCACGCTCTCACGCACGCACGCACGCACGTACGCACGCACATACGCACGTCATCGGCTGCCCCTGGCCACACCCACCGGCCCGAAGTGGGGACCCGGCAAAACGTCTCAGGGCCAGTGGTGGCGAGTTCGACTCTCGACCTCGACGTACCGTGACACAACCCCTCCCCCCCAATAATAAGACTATAATTCCTAATAAATATGACAGCTGGAATCCCGGCTTCTGTTCACAAAAGTGCCGTGTATTTAGCCTATGCTAGGCACCAGACCGCGGACGCTCAGTACTGGCCAAAAAGGAAATGCCCTGCCCTCATAGCACTGCCATTTTAATTGGAATAGTAGTGACAATGGTCAAGGGAGAAAATAAAGTGTCATCATCGCCACGGGGATGGTTAATCTCATGTGCGCACTGCGTGGGGCCCCGGCAACCACAAACATTATTCCAGATGTGGCCAGGAAGGGATTTTTCAGAAGAGATTAACACTGAAATTGGTCCACTTTGCGTAAAGGAGGAACGAATACAAGGAATTTATATATGCAGTACATATATATTTTTATTCTACATGCTTTTCTATGTAGGTGTATATGCGTGTCTATATGTATGTACGTGTATGTATTGCATATATTATATGTGTATGTATGTATACTGTATATATACACACCTAAATATCTTTCTATGTGTGTATATATGTATGATATAGACGTACCTAGGTGTGTACATTGCATATGTTATACGTATGTGTACATACTGTATATACACAAACGATGCATTTCATATGTGTGTATGTATAGTGTATCTGTATGTGTCTATTGTATATATTACGTGTATATGTGTGTATACATACTGTATATATACAAACTATGCATTTTATATATATGTGCGTATATATGTATTTGCGTATTGTATATACTATATGTGTATATGTCTGTATGCGTACTGCATATATACACAGCTGTATATTTTTGTATGCGTGTACATATGTACGTGTGTGTGTATATACACACACACCCTATGGATTCTGTTTGTCTGGAGAACCCTCACTGATACGGCCACTTATGACAATTGAGCACCTGCTCTTTGCCAGCCAGGGAGCCAAACGCTTGTCCTTTCTGTGTCTCCCTTAAGTGTCACAAGTCCCGGGAGGGAAGGTGATGCCGCTCCTACCAGTTGAGGTGCCTCAGGGACAGAGAGGTGCACAGGGCGGGGGGCTGGAGCCTGGTGGAGCCCAGGTGCAGTTCTAGCAGCAGTACAGCCTAGCAGTCCCACTTCCCCGGGTGCCTCTCACAAAGACGCCGAGGGAGAGACGGGGTCTGAAGGAGGGGATGAGGAAGCTTCCGTGGGTCTGCAAGCCCAGACCAAGGCTGACTCGTCAAGGGTGTTAGAGGTCAGGACTCTGGTTACCCTGGGGAAGGGGTTACACAGAGCCATTCCCATTCGGAAAAAGTATCCATTCTGCTCTTGTTTGTATGTTTACCCCCCTCCCCCAAATCTTTTAAAAACAGATTCTCTTGGTTGCTGGGAGCACACAAGGGGAAGTCGTGTGTGAGGGGGTGTGATCCAGGGGACAGGGAGGATAAGCCCCCCCCTCGTACGGCCGGGAGTGGCTCAGCTTTGTGAGCTAAGGATGGCCTGCGAGGTCCCAGAGAGTAGGGTCCCTGCTCCGTCCCTGCTCCGTCCTTGCTCCGTGCACCCCATTCCCAGCCTGAGAAGTCCAGAGCCCCCCGCCCCCGCACACACACACACACCCACCAGGGAGGAGTGCCAGTCACAATGGCTCCCAGGCTCCGGCTCCAGGGCTCCCGGCACTAGGAGCTATTTTCAGCTTTCATGCCCTAGGACACGGCCAGAGCTATTGTCTCCGGAAACTCTCTGTCTGTCTCTCGCCCGCCCGCCATCCCTCCCTCCCTCCCTCCTCCGCCTTTTCCCCTCCCGCTCCAGCTGTCCTGCCCTCCACCCTGCATTTCTACACAGGGTGGCTCACAGACAGCTGCTCCCCGTGCCCACCCGCCACCATTCGATGGATGTCAAAGCAAGCCCTGGGGACTTCCCTGGAGGTCCAGCGATTAAGACTCCGAGCTTCCACTGCAAGGGGTGCGGGTTCAAAGCCTGGTCAGGGAAATAAGATCCCACATGCCGCCCAGCACGGCCAAAGAAATAAATGAGTAAAAAATAAAGTTATAGTGATGAAACAGCCCTAGTGGTGCAAGGATGGGACGTATAGCTCTATGGTAGAGAATAAAGGTCCAGAAACAGATAGATGAGAACTTGATATGACAGAAAGTGAGGAAATTAAGGAGTTTTCAATAAATGGCATTAGGACAATTGCATATCCATGTGGGGAAAAGTAAATTAGAAAAAAAGAAAACAAGCAAGCCCTGGTCAGGTGTGACCTTGGGCCCAGGGCCATTGGCACACGTTGTCGTGTGGGACGTTCTTCCTTAGACTCCTCCCTCCCTCCTGTGTCACTGTCACTTCCTCCAGAACCTTCCTGGACTCCCCTACACAAGCCCGGGGTGTGCCCTCACCCGCCCACCCTGGATCACCGGAATTCCAATCCTGGCCCACCCTTCCCCGCCAGGTGAAGAACTGTGCCTGGTCAGTAAGACCGTAGAGGTCCTTGGCCATTGCTATTGCAGTTGGAATTGTTACTGTGTTTACACAGGGTGACCAACACCCGCCCCCACTTTGCCCAGGACCGCTCAGGTTTGAGCGCTGGAACTATGGGGAAACCCTCATTTCTGGGGAACCCAGAAGGCTGGTCAGCCTATTTAGGATGGATCTTTCACTCGATATCCCAATCCCCGAGAGCCAGAAAGGGAATCTCCCCCCTCCTTCCATGGTAACCTTCATTCATTCATCCACTCATCCCTTTATTCAACTCCTTTATTCAGCAAGTATTTATGAAGCATCTACTACATAGCAGACACTCTTCTAGGTGCTGGGGACAGTAAACTGAGAAGGTGTGATTTCTTACATGGGGATGATGTCTCGGAGACCACTGCAGGGCATGGGAGGTGGGAGAGGGAAGGGGCAGTTCTAAATGCAGGCTCTGACGGGATTGGGGCAGACCTTGCCCTAAGCCAGGCTGCTTGCTTCAACACAGCTGTCCTCACCCAGGGCCATCCTGCTTCCGCCTCCCCCAGTTCTTCAGTGATGTCTGGGGAAAATCTGTGGTTGTCACAACTGGGGGGGAGGGGACCCTGGAATCAAATGGGTGGGGACAGGGATGCTGCTGAACCCCACACAGTGCCCAAGAGGGGCCCCCAGCAGAGAATGACCCGCCCCAAATAACCCCAGTGCCATGGGGGAGACCCTGCACTAATATTATTCAGACCCGCTGGTGCCCCGAGATTCCTGCACAGGCTGGGACTCTAACCGGGTCACCTCTGTATCCCGAGGTGACCTAGAGTGGGGCAGCCAGGAGGGCTGAGTATCAGGGACGAAATGACCAATCTCTGTGCCCACTCTCCCCGCCACACCCCAGGGTCGATGGCCTCTATCTCCTCCCTGTGCAGCTAGCTTTTCCCTGAGCCATTTCTTCTTGTCAAGGTCCCTGTCGCAGGTTGTGTTCCCCGAAGATGACGTTGAGAGCAAGGATTGGAGTGCACGTGGTTGATGTGAGACGTGCAGAGAACAGATACAGCTGCCATAGGGTCCCGCAATTCCACTCCTGGGCATAGATCTGGAGAAAACTCTAATTCAAAAATATACATACACCCCTGGGATTTCCCTGGTGGTCTAGCGGTTAAGACTCTGTGCTTCCAGTGCAGGGAGCATGGGTTCCATCTCTGGCCAGGGAACTAAGATCCCACATGCTGTGTAACAAAAAAATAAAGAAAGAGAGAGAGAAAGAAAGAAAGAAAAAGAAAGAAAGAAAGAAAAAGAAAGAAAAAAGAAAGAAAAAAAGAAAGAAAAAGAAAGAAAAGATACATGTACCCCAATGTTCATTGCATCACTATTTATAATAGGCAAGATGTGGAAGCTGCCTAAATGTCCACTGATGGGTGAGTGGATAAAGAATATGTGGTACATATATACAATGGAATATATTTAGCCATAAAAAGAATGAAATAATGCTATTTGCAGCAACGTCGTGGATGGACCTAGAGATTATCATACTAAGTGAAGTAAGTCAGAAGAGAAAGACACATATATGATCTCTCTTATATGTGAAATCTAAAATACGACACAAATGAACTTGTCTACGAAACAAAAACAGACTCACAGACATAGAGAACAGACTTGTGGTTGCCAAGGGGGAGAAAGAGTGAGGGAGGGTTGGATTGGGAGTTTGGGGTTAGCAGACGCAAACTATTAAATATAGGATGGATAAGCTACAAGGTCCTACTGTCTAGCACAGGGAACTATATTCAATATCCTGTGATAAGCCATAATGGAAAAGAAAAAGTTTTATTTATAGGTTCCATCCCTAACTGAGCTGGCCCATCCCCTCCCATGGTCCTAAGTGCAGCCCGAGGCTGCAGACTTCCCACCCTGGTCTTCAGCTCCAGAGCAAGCCACCTGCAAACCAGCCGCATCTTCCCAGGGGCTGGCAACTCTCCTTTGCTACTGATTCCAAGACACATCCAGATAGCACAAATGTGACCATGAAAACAAACTCAGCCATGTTCAAATCAGGGAAATAACATTCTTATCTCTGTTTAGTAGTTGCTTAATTTTAGAATAGCTTAGAGTTACAAAAAAGTTGCAAAGATCTGTACAGAGTGTACAGAGTGCTGTGGACCCCCGACCCAGTACCCCTATTTCCAACACGTTAGTACTTTAGTACGTTAGTACGACATGCTTATCCAACTAAGGAACCGAGATGGATACGTTATTATTAACTAAAGTCCACACTTTATTAGAATTTCCCTAGCTTTCCCCTAACACCCTTTTTCTGTCCCAGTCTCCTCTGGGCTGTGACATTTCTCAGACGTCCCTGGGTTTTGATACCTTGAAAGTTTTGAGGAGGACTGGTCAGGTATTTTGTCCCTCAATTTGTTTGTCTGTTGGTTTTCTGATGTTTTTCTTATGGTTGGGCTGGAGTTATGGGGTTTGGGGCGGAAGATCCAGACAGAGATAAAAATGTCATTCTCCTCAGGTCACATCATCAAGGATACACACCATCAAGGATACACACATCAAGGATACACACCATCAACGGGACTTGTGACAAACAATTTTACCCTTGATCACCTGGCCAGTAGCGTCTTTTTTTTTTTTTTTTTTTTTTGCTGCGTTGGGTCTTCATTGCTGCACACGGGCTTTCTCTAGTTGCGGCGAGCAGGGGCTCCTCTTTGTTGCGGGCATGTGCTTCTGATTACAGTGGCTTCTTTTGTTTCGGAGCACGGACTCTAGATGTGCGGGCTTCTGTAGTTGTGGCATGGGGGCTCAGTAGTTGTGGCTCCCAGGATCTAGAGCGCAGGCTCAATAGTTGTGGCCCACGGGCTTAGTTGATCTGCGGCACATGGGATCTTCCCGGACCAGGGCTCGAACCCGGGTCCCCTGCATTGGCACGTGGATCCTTTTTTTGTTTTCTTTGTTCCGTTTGGAACCAAAACTTTAATCCCAAGGAGTCTCACAAAACATATTACAAATGACAGCATGAAAAAAAAATTGCACAGTAACTCAAAGTTCAGCTCTACAATATACTCTTAATCTGGCAGGACACTGGTGTCTTGATAATCTCAACTTCCAAAAAACTTTACAAAGAGCTATGTATTCATGTACAGCAATCACAGAGGGGACTTATGACCTAACTCAAAGGTTAACTAACTTCCTTGAAACTTCTAAGATGCTAAACTCACTGGACAACCTCTTGTCCAGTGTGAAGACTAGTGGAATTCTTAAACCTCTAATCTAGGGTAACGGTGCGGCTTTCATTTCTACCTGCTGGCTTGTGTTCACAGTACCTTTTAAAGACTGCTTGCTTGACTACAGCTGCATACCATATCCCAGCTACAGAAAGTCTTTTTAATGTTTGCCAGTGTTGTTTCCATAATAATAAACATCACACTTTAGGTGGGCAGGAGTTAGAGTTTTATTATCAGTCTAGGCAAGACCAAAAATTCAAAGCAAATTCAATTCTGCTTAAGAGAACATTGTAAAGAAACAATTCTTCATATTACATGCCTCATATGACCCATTTCAAACCACAGAGAATGACACCTTTATGTGTCACTGTCCCAAGAGACAAACAAACGGGAACAGCTAAAACATTTAAAAAGTGCATCAAGCTTCGGAAGTCTCAAACGAAACTTGAATTTTCTGTACATACTCCTGTCAAATGAAGGTATTTCCTGTGCACCACTCCTCTTGCAAAGTGGTCTGCTATTTCCTTTCATTTGACCTGGATCGGCTAGGAGACCTAGAGAAAGATCGGGACGGCTTGCGATTTCTCTCCTGGGACAGTGATCTCTCTCTTCTCCTATATCTACTAAAGGGACCTGCTCCGGCTGCGGGAGAAGCTTCTCCGTCTTGGAGATCTGTGGTGAGGGGGAGGACTCCTCCTCCGATAATCATCTCGAGGGCGACGACCCCAAGAAGGAGGCGGCCACGATTTCGACTTCTCCCTTCCCCATTCGACAGGTCCACTCTTACTCGGCAGCCACAGAGTGTTCTCCCGTCTACTTCTCAGACAGCATCCGCTGCATCTCGGGGATCTTCATTTTCAACAAGAGTGAAGCCGGGAGGGTTTTTAGCAACCCACACACTTCGGAGTGGTCCATAATATCCTAAAGCTCCTTCGAATTCAGTCTTGTTACCACTGTTTCCAAGACTCCTTACATAAACGTTCCAGTCCAACGGACAGGAATCCCGATGCAAGACCCTCCTGGCTCCTGGCTTTCATGGGCCACACGGTGATCCCGGGCCTCTAGAATCTGGCAGCTGAATCGGCTCGCACAAGCTGCCCTGTGGGGATGCTTTTCCCCCTATGTGTCCAGCCCGGGGCCATGCTGTCTAGGCCCGACCTCCAGGGTGACAGGGTGAACCCCAGGTCCCTGGAGCAAACACTCAGAGCCCTGGTGACCAGACTCAGGGGGCTGGGGCGGCAGCTGGACATGTGTGGCCACCTGGTGGTGTTTGGCCCCATCTGCAGTTCCAGTTCCAGCTGAGAAAGAGCCTCGCTGTCTTATTTTCTCCTGGTTGTGTAAGGATCCCCGGTGTCATTTGACAGAAATGTAGATGGTGTGTTCTTTCTCTCTTTTCTCCCTGCTTCCTCTCGTCCCTCTCCTCCTCCCTCTCTCCCTCTCCCTCTGTCCCTCTCTCTCTTCCCTCTCCCTCTTTCCTCTGCGTCTCTCTCTTTCCCTCTCTCCCTCCCCCCTCCCTCTCCCCCCTCCCAGTCCCTCTCCCAACTCCCTCTCCACCTCCGTCTCCCCCTTGCTCTCCCCCATCCCTCTCCCCCTCCCCTCCCCCTCCTCGCTCTCCCCCTCCCCTCCCCCTCCTCGCTCTCCCCCGTCTCTCTCCCTCCTCCACCCTCCCTCTTCCCTCCTCCCCCCTCCCTCTTCCCTCCTCCCCCGTCCCTCTTCCCTCTCCTTCTCTTCCTTCCTCTCTCCCTGTCCCTGTTTCCCTGTTCCGCACGCTCTCCCTCTACCTCTTTCCCTCTCCCTGTCCCTCCACCTCCTTCCCTCTCCGGAGAGGGAAGGAGGTGGAGGGACAGGGAGAGAGAGCAGGAGAGGGAGGGGGGAGAGGGAGAGAGAGGGGTGAGAGGGAGAGAGGGAGAGAGGGAGGGAGCGAAAGACCGTCTCTCCCTCCCTCCCTCCCTCCCTCCCTCTCACTCCCTCCCTCCATCCCTCTCCCTCCCTCCCTCTATCCCTCTCTCGCTCCCTCCCTCTATCCCTCTCTCCCTCCCTCCCTCTCTCCCCCTCCAACTCTCCCACTCCCTCCATCTCTCCATCTCCCTCACTCCCTCCCAGAGAGGGAGAGATAGAGAGGCAGAGACAAGGGAGAGGGAGAGAGGGAGAGGGAGAGATGGAGGGAGAGGGAGAGGGAGGGAGAGAGATATGGAGAGGAGAGGGAGAGGGGGGGTGAGAGGGAGATGGAAAGAGGTCTCTTCCTCCCTCCCTCTCTCCCTGTCCCTGTTTCCCTGTTCCGCTCTCCCTCTCCCTCCACCTCCTTCCCTCTCCAGAGAGGGAAGGAGGTGGAGGGAGAGGGAGAGGGAAAGAGGGAGAGGGAGAGCAGGAGAGGGAGGGGGAGAGGGAGAGAGAGGGGGGAAAGGGAGAGAGGGATAGAGGGAGGGAGCGAAGACGTCTCTCCCTCTCTCCCTCTACACCTCTCTCCCTCCCTCTCTCCTTCTCCTCCCTCTCCCTCCATGTCTCCATCTCCCTCACTCTTTCCCAGAAAGGGAGAGATGGAGGGAGAGGCAGAGAGGGAGAGGGAGAGATGGAGGGAGAGGGAGAGAAGAAGAGAGAGAGGGACAGAGGGAGAGAGAGATAGAGAGGGAGAGCGGGAGAGGGAAAATGGTCTCTTCTTCCCTCCCTCTCCCTCTCTCCTCCGTCTCCCCCTCTCCTTCCCTCGCCCTTTCCCTTCCACTCTTCCTCTTCCTCCCTCTCCCTCCCTCTCCCTCCCTCTCTCCCTCGCCCTCACTCCCTCTCCCTCCATCTCTCCCTCGCCCTCACTCCCTCTCAGAGAGGGAGAGATGGAGGGAGAGGCAGAGACAAGGGAGAGGGAGAGAGGCAGAGGGAGACTGGAACAGGGAAACGGACAGGGAGAGAGAGAGGGAGAGGGAGAGAGGGAGAGAAGGAGGAGAGAGGGAGAGGGAGGGAGGAAGAGACCTAGTTCCCTCTCCCTCTCTCCCTCTCCCTCTCCCTCCCTCTCCCTCTCCCCCTCTCCCTCTCTCCCTCTCCCTCCCTCTCCCTCTCCCTCCATCTCTCCCTCTTCCTCTCTCCCTCTGCCTTATCCCTGCCTCTCTGGCAGGGAGTGAGGGAGAGGGAGAGATGGAGGGAGGAGAGTTGGAGCCAGAGGGAGAGGGAGGAGAAGGAGGGAGGGAGAGGGAGAGAGGGAGGGAGAGAGGGAGGGAGGGAGAGACATCTTTCGCTCCCTCCATCACTCTCTCCCTCTCCACCCTCTCTCTCCCTCTCCCCCCTCCCTCTCCATCTCTCTCTCCCTCTCCCTCCACCTCCTTCCCTCTCCAGAGAGGGAAGGAGGTGGAGGGAGAGGAAGAGGGAAAGAGGTAGAGCCAGAGCGTGCGGAACAGGGGGACAGGGACAGGGAGAGAGGAAGGGAGAGAGGGAGAAGGGGAGAGGGAGAGGGAAAGGGGGAGAGGGAGAGAGAGAGAGGGACAGGGAGAGAGGGAGGGAGAGAGGCAGAGGGAGAGATGGAGGGAGAGGGAGAGTGAGAGGCAGCGAGGTAGAGGGAGAGAGGGAGAAAGGGAGAGAGAGAGAGAGAGAGAGAGAGGGAGAGCGGTAGAAGTGCTGAGGAGGGGGGCTCCCTCCCCCTCCCACTCCCATCCACTCCCTACTGCTTTCTCCTTTTTCTGCTTCAACAAACACCAGGCGCCTTTTAGATCAGCCCTGAAGTCAACGTTGATGCTTGGACAGCCTGACCTCCCCGCTGACTTCCAGCCCAGGACCACCGCTGGGAGATGAAGTCTGCGGGGCCCTGGGCGCAGGCTGCACAGGCACCTCCTCTGATGCCCAATCTCTCCTCGTTTACGAGGCAGCCGACACTCCCCTCCCTGACTCCCCAAGATTTGGGGCCTTTTTTAGTATGTGTCGATAATGCCATGAGCGACTATTTAACTCTTCCACGAGGACCCATCTCCCAAAATGCCGTGGTTTTCAGCCTTGGCTGCACTAGAAAACCCCCAGGGAAGGGAGAGACGTCTCTCCCTCCCTCTCTTTCTCTCCCTCTGTACTTCTGTCTACCTCTCTCCCTCTCCCTCTCCCTCTCCCTCTGGGGTGATGCCCGATGAGCTCAGAATCGCAGATGGACCCCCCCATCCCCTCTCTGTGGCTTGCATGGGGGATGCACCTTCTCACTGTGGCCCGGGCATGGCCTTGACATTCAGACATCGGGTCCTGCATGGACACTTGTGTTTGTTCCATAGCGCATGTGGCTGCAGTCTGTGCTTCTGTAGATGGGGGCTGTGCGTGAGCCCTTCACCTTCCCCGCAGACACCACTGGTGCTCGCTCGGCCTCGCGGGGGATGCGGGGGGCACGGGGGACAGTCTTGCGTCCCCACCTTCTTGGGCTACAGACAGGCCACGCTGGTGCTGTGGTGACGGGGGGCTCCCAGGAGAACCCCACTGCAGACCGGAGAGGTGGCCCCCCAGAAGGTGGCGTACGCCTGGGGCCGGGCCTCATCAGTGAGCCACGGGCCACCTGCAGCAACAGGTGTCTCACCGTCCAGGGGCTGGGTGTTCGGGTGCCGTGGGGTTGAGCTACTGTCTGCACGGCAGCCGTGTTTGTCTTGTTGAGCCCGGGGAGGCCCCTTGGTGGCTCCTGGAGAGCCTGGCCGCATTTCTTCCTGCCCTTGGCCTTAGAGCCCATCACGTTCATGCCGTTTCTGCTTCCAAAAGGACCTGTGTTAATAAAGGCCACGTGTTAGGACAGCACCAAAGTGTCTAGAAATCCGGGCCAGGAGGAGGAGGGAGGGGGATTGGCTGTGCCCGCCAGTGGCCTGGGAGCCCTGCCCGCCTGCAGAGACCTGGCCCGGGGCCCGTGGGGAGGGCGTGGCCCTCGGTCCCCAGCGCCTTCCGTCTCTGGCTTCCAGGAGAACTGCGTGATCCTCAGGGAGCTGGTGAGGCTGCAGGCCCTGAAGTCCCGCCTGCTGGGGTTCCGCACCATGCCGACTCTGTGCTGGAGATGAACACGGACAAGACCAGCCAGGTGGTGGCCACTGTCCTAGGTAACACCGCCTCCCCCTGAGTCCCAGTGGGGACGGGGTCAGGCGGACCTTGACCGGACGTGGTGCTGCCTGAGACCCCACTGTGTCAGCCCTTGGGGGTCACCATCCCAGACCCTTCATTCTGCCTCGAGGGGCGCAGGGTCGGGGGTGGCTGGGGGGCCGCCCCAGGGACGTAGCCGAGCCTCTCCCCTCCGCCCGCAGGTGAGCTGGCCCAGAAGCTGAAGCCCCTCGGGGAGCAGGAGCGGCCGTGATCCTGGAGCTAAAGAAGGCCGAGTGCCAGAGGCGGGGCCTGCACTTTGACGGCCCCATCAACGCCTGGGACCTGCGCTACTACATGAACCAGGGGGAGGAGACGCGCTACCACGTGGACCAGTACCTGCTCAAGGAGTCTTTCCCCGTGCAGGCAGTCACACGCGGGCTGCTGGGCATCTCCCAGGAGCTGCTGGGGCTGACCTTCGACCTGGAGGAGGGCACGAGCACGTGTCACGAAGACGTGAGGCTCTAAACGGTCTGGGACGCGGCCTCGGGCAAGGTCATCCATCGGCAAGTTCTACCTGACCTCTATCCTCGGTGCGTGCGTGGTGGGGGAACCTGTCGGCCGTGGGCCGGGGCTCCTCTGTGGAAGCGGGGCCCCATCCACGTCCCTCCGCAGGGTGGGGAAGTCCGGGCACGCGGCCTGCTTCGGCCTGCCTACAGCACGATGGGAGCTGCCAGATCGCCATCGCGGCCATGGTGGCCAACTTCGCCAGGCCTACGCCCAACCTGCCCTCCCTGCTGCGGCATGATGAGCGGGAGACCAACTTCCACGACGTCGGGCATGCGATGCACCAGCTCCGCTCCCAGGCGCAGGGCTGCAGGCGGGGGCGGGGAGGGCCCGGGCATGCGTGGTCCTCAGGCAGGCCCTCGCCACGGGATTCTTTCACTGACATCACCCCACACGTGGTGACGCCCTCGGTGTCAGCTTCCATCATCAAACCCCAGGCACTGGGCGCGTAAATAACGGAAATGGATGTCCTCGAGGCTCTAGAGGCTGGAAGACCCAGATCAAGGAGTCAGGGCTGGTTCCCTGCATGTTAAATACATGTACTCAAGAGTTGCCTTTAAAAAAGACAAAAGAAAAGAAAGGAACGTTGCCTGCAAGTCTGCTGACAGCCGGTGATGAGAACCAGAGGGAAGGCTCTGGGGCCGGGGGCGCAGTGCCCTGTGAGCTCGGGGGCTGCTGCCAGTCTCCGTGGAGGCTCAGCAAGTCCCAGTGACTTCCCCACGTGGGGGGGCGCCAGCTGAGAGTCTGGGCCCAGGACCCACTGCTCGTTCGGTCTTCCTGTGGTCAGCCCTTCATCCTGAGAGCGATGCTCTCACAGGCTGCACCGGGGCGTGTGGGGACAGTTTACTGAGCCGTACAGACGTCACTACTGCTTTGGACCATTTCCATCATCCCGAAAATGTCCCTCACGCCCTTAGCTATCACTCCGTCCCCTCGCCAGCCCCTGACAACCAGGAACCCACTCGCTGACTCTGTGGATCTACCTGCTCTGGACGTTTCTCCTCAGTGGGGTCACGCCCTGTGTGTCCTTCTGTGTATGACTTTGCTCGCTGAGCATCGTGTTCTCAGGGTGTACCGACGCGGCAGCGAGCGTCAGGGCTTCACCGCATTGCGTGGCTGAGGGACGTAAAGAAGACAAGAGAAAAGAAAAGCACGTTGCATGCAAGTCTGCTGACAGCCGGTGATGAGAACCAGAGGGAAGGCTCTGGGGCCGGGGGCGCCGTGCCCTGTGAGGCCCTGGCGCTGCTGCCAGTCTTGGTGGGCCACGGGCAGCACCGTCCCTCAGGAGCTGCTGGACAAGCTCATCAAGTCCCGGGAGGCCAACCCAGATGCGGCCGGACCGAGGGAAGGGAAGGGGGCTTCCGGTCTGCCCGGCTGGCAAGCGCGGCCTGGACACGGTGCCAGCCCCCCGTCTCCTTCCTCCCACGCCCCAGGCCTCTTCAACCTGTGCCAGATCGTCCTGGCCAAGGTGGTTCAGGCCCTGCACACGCAGACGCCCGCGGACCCGGCCCAGGAGAATGCCCGCCTCTGCCAGGAGATCCTGGGGTTCCCAGCCATGCCAGGTAGCCAAGCGCGCGCCGGGCTCACCTTAGCGGTCGGTTGGCGGCTACTGCCCAGGTCAAGAGGATCGTCTGGTGGTGTGTGAATGGGGACCGACTGACGGGCTCTGGCCGAGGCCCGCTGCCCTCTGGCCTCCTCCTGCCACGGCTCCTTGGCTGGTCCCTCCAGCTGTGGCCCACGGAGTCCGAGGGTGGAGTGGGAGGCTCTGCACATGCTTTCTAGAGAGCCTGGAAGAGGCAGGAGAGGGCTTCGTACCCCGGACAGAAGGCATCGACGAGGTCTGCCCATGCGTGTCGGTGCGGACACGCGGTTCACTCCCTCGTGAGCGCTTTAACCAGCGATCTCCCCGTGGTGGAGGGAGAGCCCTGACTCATCTCTCGCAGCCTCGGCAGCTGACCTTGTAAGAGGCTTAGGAGTGAACCCTCGTGAGCTTCAGCAGAAAGTCGGCAAAGATTTATTTGTGTCCCTCCACTGAACTGCCAGCAAGGTCCCCGTTTTCTACAAGTGTTGGGCCAATACTCTCTCTAGTGGCAGGGGACTCAGACAAGGCTGCTTTGAGGCCCCCACCCCCGCTCTGGGGCAGGGGCACTGAGCGGCCAGGGGGCCGGCCAGGAGCCCCTCCGCGTGTGTCCCAGTGACCCACCTGCCTGCGACCTTCGGTCGCCTGGCAGGAAGCTACGACGCCCAGTCCTATGGCCAGTCATTCCTGCAAGAAACACTGGAACCAGTTTCTGCCAACCCACCAAAAAAAACGACTTCAAAGGCAACGTGGTGTCACAGGAAGGGCTTGTTTCTGTGCTGGTTTGTTTTTAGTTCATTAGGCCTCACTTAAAATTCTGATTCCACAATGCACTTGCTTTGGGATCTTGAGCAACACTCATAACCTCTGCAAGTTTCAGTATAGTAAGTTTATGTGATTACCTTCATCTGTAATATCCCTGTGTTGCAATCTTAATTAATTCAGATTAATTCATCTTAATCTTAATCTCAAGTTCAGATCAATGACTAGTTCCTCTGTGACTTCTCCTCTGAACGGATTCAAAAGCCGCCTCTCCCGTCCTCATTTGGCTTCTCTTCTCTTCTGGAATCTCATAAGAACTTCTATGACCTCTTTGGGTTTTTGTTGTTGCTGTTGTCTGTTTGTTTGTTTTTTAATTGAAATATAGTTGATTTACAATGTCGTGTCCGTTTCAGGTGTACGGCGCAGTGATTCCGTTTTCAGAGTCTTTTCCCTTATAAGTTATTACAAAATATTGAGTACAGTTCCCTGTACCATAGGGGAGATCCTTGTTGTATCAATTCTATGCCTTCTTTGAATGACCGTAGCACTTGTTGTCTGTATCATTTTTATGTCTGTTGTGGCTTTGTGACTGAAAATGAAAATTTTCTATTTGTTCATGCCCTGGCCCTTCCTTAAAAATGTGTTCATTTACCTATTTCATATTTATTGACTACATCTTAGACACCGTGTTAGCTGCTTGTTCTAGATGTTAATAAAACATAGACCTTCTTGCTCAAAGGGTCACAGTATTTGTGGGAAAACAAAAAAATGAACAACTTACGACTCAAATAGCTTTGTACTTCCCAAAGAGAGCACACCTCGTAGGTACAATAAATATATGTATTATACATAAATGTATAAAGAGTTAATGGCATTAAAAACGTGAGATAACTGCTTTTCTATTCTGAGGAAATGAGGATTACATTTCACCAGGAGCTCAATACCACTCTGAGAATGAGGGCTTAACCCCCGACCTGGCTCACTGCATCGCTTTCGTATATGAAAATAGACAAGTCTGTACACGCTCTCTACAAAAAGGCTTATCTGGCATGAATTTCAGATAGCAAGAAGAAAAGTTCAAGAGGTTCAGAGAAGCATCCAGAAGCTCAGATGATTGTCTGGCACTGATACAACTTGCTTGACAGGAAAATAGAGCTGTAAATCTCACAAAATTCGATGATCGTCTAAGAATTTCAAAACCGCCTGCTATTAATTAGAAATCCTAGAAGAACCGCTTCTTTTAAAGCACACTGATAATATGCTTTACAGCTTAATATTCAGAAGCCTATGTTTTGGCTAAGTGAGCTTCAGGAATGAAGGAAACTTGTGGTTCAGTTCCCTCTACTCTGGAACCTCTGGTCAAAACACCTACTTCTGTGCTCAGCCATCTTATCATCTGAAAAATGGAGGCAACTCTAAGAAAACATAGTTACAGAGATGTTGCACAGTTTCCTGTGTCACTGTCTTCATTTGTTTCAGAAAACCAATAACGTCTAAGCTACTACTGCAAAGAGCGCAGTGTTACTTGGGGTCATCTAGTGCAGCTCTGTCAAAGTAAAGAAAAGGAAAGGGGCCTAGAACAACTATAATTTTCCCAAGAGGACACTATTATTTTATGGTAAATCTGAGTCAAGAACCCTGATCTCTTTGATGCCATTCCATTGTTCTTTCGTTGGGTTCTCAACAACCCAGAGAAAGAAAGAGAAATAAAACTCCTATGTGCTGTGTCACTGGTACAGGACGTGGCAAGATTGGAATCGGAGAACTACATATTAACAGGTATTTGGGAAATTCTTCAAACTGGTTAAGATATACACCAGGTACCTAAAACACAGTATGTTTTCCCAAGATGATTCTGTGGAATGAACAGAACTGGTAACTGAAGGTGCCTGTGTGCTGCACTTCCAAACAGGATGGGTGAATGCTTGTTTTCTGGCACCTTTAAGACTCCACCCCAATATACACATTAAAATAAAATTAACATTTCAACTGGGTCATATTTAATTCTGCATGCTCTTCTAAGTCAGCAAAATATTCCATATATCATTTAAGTTGTCACTCACTCTCTTTTCTTTTCTTTCTTTTTCTCTTTTTTTTTTTTTTTTTTTGCGGTACACGGGCCTCTCACTGCTGTGGCCTCTCCCGTTGCGGAGCGCAGGCTCAGCGGCCATAGCTCACGGGCCTAGCCGCTCCGCGGCATGTGGGATCTTCCCGGACCGGAGCACGAACCCGTGTCCCCTGCATCGGCAGGCGGACTCTCAACCACTGAGCCACCAGGGAAGCCCGTCACTCACTTTTTAACTTGAGTTTTAATTTCTAAAAGTCTTTCCAAACACAAAACAGAGGTGGGAAAATGGTATATGGGAAGCTGCAGAGATGAAATAAGCTTACTTCATTCGGCATAAAGATGAATACCCAAACAACTTCTGCATAGCTGCAAGTGTCCAAATCTACTATCCTCGTTTCGTAGTCAAGGCTTCCGGAAAAATATGCTAACGGATTCCTAATTACCCAAATGCCCCATATCCGTTTCAGTAAGTATCGTTATATATTACGGAAATTTTTCTCAGTGACACAGAAAGACATCCTGGCCGAGCATCCCCCTTCCCATGACACAGAGATGATGGGTCTCAAGCTACCTTGAAGGCGTTGGAGCCCACTTTATCCATTACTAATATTAATGGAGGACAAACCTTCATATTCTGTTTGTTTGCTCTGTGTTTGTTAAATCACTTCTTCCCTTCATTAAAATGGATGACACATAATTGAGTCTGTAGTGTGTGTATCACTGGAACCTGAACACATTTTTGTTGGTTTTATTAACGTCATAGGTTTCTAGGGAGGGTCTACTAAATAACTAAGTCTAGTTTCACAGTTACAAATAAATTAGGATGTAATTTTGAATAAATTAAGCTCATCATAAAGGAAGGATACTGATAGTTGCTACTACCCCTTCCTTGAGGGGCTCTTGTAAAGCACTAAATAAAGTAACAGAGGTTTATATGCATGCATATATTTTCAATGATATTTGAACACACTCGAAAAGAACTCTACAGAATGCATTATAAAACCTCGATGCTGTGTGTCCCTAGTTCCCAGCTCTCTCGTTAAAACTATTTAAATGAACAAAATGTTATCTATTAGGAGAGCTATCAGAGTACTCCAAATACTCCTTCTTGCAGTACCCTGTCCCAACCATTTGCCTTCCTCTTCCCATTAGTCCTTAATTCAGAAACCCCAGAGATTTGTTCATTAATTTATGAACATATTTCTTCATTCAGCCAAGAAAATTGATGGCTCCCTTACCAAATTTCAGGCACCCTTCTTCAGTATGTTTTCTAGGCATGTTCAGGAAACACAGCAGTGATTAACACAGATGAATATAGCCTCTCTCGAGCTGAGGGGAGAGACAAAAGTAAAGAAGCAAATATAAAATCGTAAGTGTAAATACGTAAATAAAAATTGAATAAATGGGTAGAATAACTAGTATATCAGGTAAGTGCTGGAGAAAAACAGCAAGCAGGGAAGGGGGATGGAGATTGTTAGCTGGTAGGAGGAGGCTGCGATCTGAAACTAAGTGATCACTGAGGGCTTTCTGGGGAAGATAAAATTTAAGAGGGAACCTAAGGTTGTGAGAGGGAGCAAGGTGCATATCTGGGAAGTGAATAGTACAAGCAGAGGGAACAGTCAGATGGAAAGGCAATGAGGCAAGAGTGGGCTTGGAGTATCCAAGGAGCAGAAAGGATGTCAGTGTGTGGAAAACAGAGGGAGCAAAGTGGAGAGGAGAAGGAAACAGTCAGAGAGGAAACAGAGGCCCAGATTTCTAGGGCTGTGGAGGCACTTTGAGGACTTTGCTTTTCCTGTGAAGAAGCCACTGAAGAGCCTGGAGTGACATGATGTGACTTACGTTTTAACAGGATCTCTCTGGATGCCATGTTGATTAGAGACTGCAGGAGAATAAGGACAAGCCCCAGAAGACCAATAGTTGATTCAAATGTCAAGAAACATTTATGCTTTCACCCTTCAACTTCACAAATGATGCCATTTCCATTGAGCTATTGAAAAATATAATCTGGCTTTCAAAACAATAAACCAGAAGGCATTTTCTCACATAAGCAAGGTCACAAACAACTGTCAGCTAAAGTTGAAATAGCAACAAATCAAATAATAACAAAAAACATTTTTTATAGCTTTTAAAACCTTACCAAGCATTTTCTTGTCCATTATCTAAGGTAATCCTCAAATCAACGCCATGAGATAGTTACTATTTACCCATTAGAAGTGACCGCATATTAAATCCTTAGTGATTGCTCAAGAAAAGCTGAAATCTTGAGTGTACATCTATTAATGCCAAGGTTGGGTTTTTTACCCATGGGAACATTGGATGCTAAAATCCACAGGGATTTTCAGCTCAAGATGGCAGACTAGGAAATATATTTACTTTCTGGTCCTCCTGAAACCAGGTTTAAATAAAACTGTAGAAATACCCAAATTAATCAACCAATAAGAGCCAAGACATTGTGGAAGTCATCAACCACAGAAAGATTTCAACACATTTCGAGAAGGCAAACAATGAAATGGAGGGGCCATGAATAAAATAATGAAGAAAAGACTACCCTAAGTAGGGTCTGCACAAAGCCAGTCAGCTTTTGCTGAGCCCTGGTTATAGTAAAGGACAGAGGAAAGAAGAGGGGCTGAAAACAAGGAGACAAAAGTCATTTTAGGAAAACACGTTCATTTAATGAGCTCCAGGGAACACTCAGCCTGCTGCCATACTCACTCACGTATTACAGTGGATTGTTGGCACGCAAGACAAGAAAACAGGGAACCAACGAACAAAACTCAAGACACTGTTTCTTACTGAACTCTTCTCAAACGAGATCAAGAAATTATGGTTCAATGCCATAGCTGTAAATCATTTCTGCTCCTGGAGAGGTTAGAAAGGGCTTATAATAGTTACCCTTTTTTTTTCAGACAGAATTTAGGTCTGAGCAAAAGCTTTTGTGTCCTCCAACCTCAAAGTTTATTGGGGATGGAAGTCCAAATTTGCTTCGACATACCATAAAAAGAATCTCATGAGCAGAGGGTCAAACTACTTTTGGAATATATGAATTATGCCCAGTGTGATTTTAAATAGATTTTAAACAAAAATATATAGATTTTTACTGATCTATATGATTCTGGGTTCTGAAACTTCTACATGTCACATGCCTGATACAGAACACACAATGTCAGTCCCAGGAGAGAGAAAACACTCCAATGAAGCAAGCCAAAGAAACAAGATTCGGACAAGGTAAAGTGACGTGTAGACCAAGACCAGGATTTTTCAATTCTTTCCTGTCATGCTGTAGCTTCCAGCTCCTGAATAACAACACATGTTTCCCTTGTCCTAGACACACAAGAGTATGTCTCCTCTATGGGGCATAAGAAGCTCTAGAGTTACATATGTGTAGTAAAGAGTGGACCCAGCCGGCATACTCACAATGACCAAATTGTGTTGCTCGTACTTTATTTTAAACCAATACATCGCTCCACGCTGAAGTTGCAAAAAATGATATATTTGCTTTCTAGACATGAATGAGATGCCTTACTGGATATACTCCAGGAAGGCCAGAGAAACTGGCTTCTAATCCATACAGAATAATTCATTGATGAATTCCTTTCAGGATAGCCCATGATTTATCTAGAATATAAGCTTTACCTACCTGGATCCTTCAAACTAGACCAAAGGGAAAAATCTAGGCTCCAAGCCTCAATTAGAAATGTGGGATGGTGCTATGCTGACAACTGGTGGTCCCTGACCTATCTTCTGAGATTAGAACCCAGTGTGGTGGATGACCAATTCACGCGTTGAACAAAAGAACACCTCCTACAGGGCAGTGGATGTGTTCATTACAGGTATGGCACTTAGGGCTAAGTATCATAAGGACTTCAAGAAACAAAAGAAAAAGTAACACATGAAGCATATATGATAAGGAGGCGCCAGAGTCCAGAGCACGAGCTCTGGAATCACACAGGCTTGCTTCGAATCCCGGCTAAGCCACTACCATCTGTATACCCTGAAGAACAGTCGAAGGTTGAAATGTTCTTTTACCAAATTTCGAAAAACAAGTGAAGAAAGAACCTACCTGCCAGGAAGGGACATCGTGGGGTGCAGCATCCAGTCGGGTCAGGGCTCTGCATCCCCTGCTCAGAAACCTTCACCGCCTGGCTCACGGTGATGCTGGCAGCTCAGCAGCCCTGGAGAAGGCGCTCCTGCTCCTGTCTCCAGGGCTCGCGGACAAGCTGGGGAGGTCCACGGAGGAGGCGGGCCACAGCCTGGCAAGCTCTGGGTGCCTCCTGCACTCAGCTCTGGGCAGGCTCTGGCCTCTGGGCCCCGTTGCGGGGAAGGGCTGGCCGATACATACCCAGGGCTGAGGGGTCTGCAGAGCCGGTGCCCAGGCAGCGTGAGCTCTGGAGGAGAAGCCTTCCACAGTCCCCAACAGTCTCCGCATGGTGGCCCATCCGGTGCCAAACACCTGCCACCCACAGCGACAAGTCCCAGCCGCTAGAAAGTCCAGAAGGGCTCGGGCTCTTTGCCCTCGGGCCGGGTTTCTCCAGGGGCTGGGCTTGTGTGGGGCCCCCAGCCCACCCCCTGACCCGCCCGCCCTTGCTCTGTGACACGTACAATGCAATGGCAACACCCAGGCTGAGCCGGCAGGCCAGTGTTCAGTGCGTGCTAGACCTTGAGAAGAGTTAGCAGCTAGGGAGAAGCTCTCCCACTTTCACTCGCTTTTCTCAGATCAGCCAGGCAGCCCATCTCACCCCAAAGCGATGGACACCACACCTCCTTCCCAGGCTATCGTTTTCCGTTCTGCCCCTGTTTTCCCTTTCCATTCTGCCCCTCTTTTCCCCAGCACCCCATCTACGGCTTCGGGTGTCATCGGTGCTGCAGCAGGCAGCACCTCTGACCCCGAAGCTATGGACACCACACCACCTTCCCGGGCTTTCGTTTTCCGTTCTGCCCCTGTTGTCCCTTTCCATTCTGCCCCTCTTTTCCCCAGCACCCCATCTACGGCTTCGGGTGTCATCGGTGCTGCAGCAGGCAGCACCTCTGACCCCGAAGCTATGGACACCACACCACCTTCCCGGGCTTTCGTTTTCCGTTCTGCCCCTGTTGTCCCTTTCCATTCTGCCCCTCTTTTCCCCAGCACCCCATCTACGGCTTCGGGTGTCATTGGTGCTGCTCCCGGCAGCACCTCTGACCCCGAAGCTATGGACACCACACCACCTTCCCGGGCTTTCGTTTTCCGTTCTGCCCCTGTTGTCCCTTTCCATTCTGCCCCTCTTTTCCCCAGCACCCCATCTACGGCTTCGGGTGTCATCGGTGCTGCAGCAGGCAGCACCTCTGACCCCGAAGCTATGGACACCACACCACCTTCCCGGGCTTTCGTTTTCCGTTCTGCCCCTGTTGTCCCTTTCCATTCTGCCCCTCTTTTCCCCAGCACCCCATCTACGGCTTCGGGTGTCATTGGTGCTGCTCCCGGCAGCACCTCTGACCCCGAAGCTATGGACACCACACCACCTTCCCGGGCTTTCGTTTTCCGTTCTGCCCCTGTTGTCCCTTTCCATTCTGCCCCTCTTTTCCCCAGCACCCCATCTACGGCTTCGGGTGTCATTGGTGCTGCTGCAGGCAGCACCTCTGACCCCGAAGCTATGGACACCACACCACCTTCCCGGGCTTTCGTTTTCCGTTCTGCCCCTGTTGTCCCTTTCCATTCTGCCCCTCTTTCCCCCAGCCCCCCATCTACGGCTTCGGGTGTCATTGGTGCTGCTCCCGGCAGCACTTCTGACCCCGAAGCTATGGACACCACACCACCTTCCCGGGCTTTCGTTTTCCGTTCTTCCCCTGTTTTCCCTTTCCATTCTGCCCCTCTTTTCCCCAGCCCCCCATCTACGGCTTCGGGTGTCATCGGTGCTGCAGCAGGCAGCACCTCTGACCCCGAAGCTATGGACACCACACCTCCTCCCTAGGCTATCTTTTTCCGTTCTTCCCCTATTTTCCCTTTCCATTCTGCCCCTGTTTTCCCCAGCGCCCCCCCCATTTACGGCTTAGGCCGGCATCAGTGCTTCAGCAGGCAGCAGCTCTGACACCAAACCTATGGACACACCTCCAGGGCTGTCATTTTCCAGTCTGCCCCGTCTCCAAGTAGAACCACTACCTATTTCACACGGCTGTTCCTAGTTCTGGGAACACACCACGCACTGGTAGCAATGCCTCAGCCCATGCCTCGACTCATTTCCCTGCAACGCTGGCCAACAGATAGACCAACACTTCAAAGTTATGACAGAAAGTTGAGTAAGTTATACGCTTGGAATTGCATTTATTATTATTAACAAGCACAACTGTAGTGCTTAGACTATAACAAGTAATATTCTAAGTGCTTAGCAAATATTAACTCACTTAATCCTCATAATGGCAACACTATAGGTAGGTAATGTTCATAATATTCACCTTTTTGGGGGGAAACTGAGGCCCAGGGGGGTTGAATAGCTTGCCTAATGCCACACAGTAAGTAGCGGGCAGAAACCCAGGATGAAAACCAGACCGTCTAGACTTTCATCACTTTGCTGTGTCACCTTAATAGATGTTGTGGTTTGGGAAGGGACTAAACTGACAAGACTCTGAACTTGAGAAGGGAGAAATTAGAAAGTGACTGATCCTAGAAACTAGAGAGGATTTCAGCTCAGAAATTTCTGGTGGTGAGACCCAGAAGAACAAGAACATGGTTGGAATATTAACTTGGGGTAGTATCTGAATCCATTGAGAAATGGTTTTGTTTTGTTTTTTTAACTTAGAAAGGCCAGCTGGATGAAGATTAATGAAACAAAAAGTAGAAAGGGAAAGAGGAAGGTGCCTGAAGTGAGACATAACCTCTTCCCTGTAAGTACTAGGGGTGGGCGTCCTGTGGGAAAGGATGGAGCTCTCTCTACAGGTTTGTCACCAGGATGAACAAGGAGAAACATGGCAACCATTGTACTGGTTTTGATGATTCCTCAAAAACCAAGGCTTTACTTTCCAAGAACTACCCACAGTAGCATACCTACCGTGTGTCAGACATGCCACCAAGTGTGTTTCCAGTCACACATTTTAATTGGAGAAATAGTTCCTATGAGGTACGCATTAGTTCCCTATGGCTGCTGTAACAAATGACTACCAATGAGCTTGCGTAAAACAAAACACACTCATTCTCTTATGGTTCTGGAAGACAGAGGTCCAAAACCAGTTTCCCTGGGCTGGAACCAGGAGTTGACAAGGCCGTCCATCCACCTTCTAGAGGCTCTAAGGGAGAATCTGTTTCCTTGACAGCATTCCTTGACTTCTGGCCACATCAATCCAACCCCAACTTCATCATCACATTCTCTCTGGAGTAAACACTCCCTCTGCCTCTCTCTTACGAGAACACCAGTGGTTACATCTGGGTCCATCCAGGTAGTCCAGAAGAATCTCCCCATCTCAAAACCCTTACTTTCATCCCATTGGCAAAGTCCCTTCTGCCATTTAAGGTGACATTCATAGGTTCTGGGGATTAGAAGGTGGACATTTGGGGGCAATGGTACTATTCAGTCTACTACAAGGTAGATACTATTATCTTTCTCAGATGTAGGAAATGAAGTTTAGGGAAGTAATTTGTCTCAGGTCTACAATTTCCAGAGGAGAGATTTAAATTCTGCCAGGGAGACTTTAGGACACACTCTAAACAACTTTAACCTGTGTCCTTAATTACTGCATAATCCTTGGTTAAGAGTCACACTTAGGTATCAAGACCCAACTGAATATAACACAAGTACTGTCTCCTCTTTCACTATGTTTGCCTGGTGTATTTATGAATCTTGCCCAGAGCAGAAGAGTTCAGAAAATCGTTATACACGTTTACTAGGAGAAAGCATTTACCGTTTGATGTGCACGGAGTAATGGAAGGCTATTTAAAATAAAATAAAGTAAAATATGCCACCAAATCGTCAAGTGTCACAACAGAGGTAACCCCGTGGGAGTCTTGAGGAGACTAAAATTATCTCCAATTGTGCAGGTGAGAAAAGTGTCACTAAAGGCAGTTGTAGTTCAGCCAAGCCCTACGGCACAGAAGTAGGAATCTGGATATGTACGAATGGGAAAAAAGACATTTTAGGCATGGGAAACAGTTGAATGCTGAATGGATGAGAAATATGCATTAGACCTTTCTAAATCAACTGGCTTATTCACTCAGTAAATCAGATTTGGTCAGTCAAACTAGCTTTAGCTGATTACTTATCCAGGGCATAGCTGTTGAGAGTCATTTTTGTCATAGAACAGTAAATAAAATTGTTGAACTATAGCTTTAGGCTTGCTAAGTGATAACAGATTGCTCTAGCTGATGTTCAAGTGACTTACTTGGTACTATTCACGAAATTGGGGGTTAACAACTGCTTAAGACAACATAGAGAATTGATCTTAAATAGTACTTGAAGTAGTTACTCTGTAAAGTATCTGTTCAGTAGCTCACGGTAAATGGATGTTTATAATCCCCGTTGGACAACCAACTGCTTTTTTGCAAATGGTAATGTGAATTGCTGTTGCATAAACTATAGTAACGACCACCTATCTAATCTGTTGTCCAAACCAGAAATCTTCTAACAATACTGGTCTCCTAATAAAAAGTAAGCATGAAGCTAACACACACTGGGTGTCTCCCGTGTGCCTGTGCATGCATCTATAGCTCACTGAACCCCCATAACAGCCCCCAAGAGAGGGACTCTGAGTGTCCCCATGCTGCTGGTGGAGAAACAGGCACAGGAAGGTTCAATAGTCTATCTACCTAAGATAACACAGAGGGCGGGAGAGCCTGTTTTTAAACCATCTGCCTCCAATTCCAGGTGCCAGGAGCCAGATTCAGCCTACAGGCCTCTTCTGCTCATCTGGAGGTGAAACCATGTGTAAGGATTAGTCAAATCCTGTCTTCACTCCTCAAGGTAGCTTGAACACTTGCACGTCCTCCAAATAGCACGTAGCATAAGCAATAAGATGTTTGCCCCGGGTATTGTCCAGGAACTTGGAATCAGCTGTGTCTAGTTAGGCTGAGCTGGTTAAGACTGGAGAGGACCACCGATCTTCCACCTGGCCCAGTGCCTTTTGACCTCCTGCCATCAGAGGGCCGAAAACTACAGCCTGAGAATGTGCTGAGCCCCGCAGCCTAGTTACACCAGCTCAGGACAATGATGAGCACACCTTTTCCCAATCACCTTTCCTCATGCTCCCCATGCCTCATACTGCCCTGCTTCTTTATTCTTTATCCCATAGATACCCCAAGCCCCTTGCCTTTGGGGAGGCGGATTTGAGAGCTATTGTCACGTCACTTCCTCGCTTGGCTGCCTTGTGAATAAACCTCCTCTTTGCTGCAAACCTCAGCATGTCAGTGTTTTGGCTTGCTGCGCCTCAGACAAAATGGTAGGGAGCAGTGGTAAAGGTCCCTTGCCTGTGAGGGAAGCTGGTTGCTAGTAGTCACGTTGCAGATGTTTTCTCCTCCCGGGGGGGCAGACGTCCTGCTCTTCCAGAAAGAAGGGAGAAAGGCAGGAGCTGGACCCTTGCTCTCAGGGTCACCGTCACCTAGGAGCTCGTTAGAAACACAGAATCCAGGCCCCACCCAGAACTACTGAATTACAGCCTGCATTTAACAAGATCCACAGGAGAGGCATACCCATATTAAAGTTGGAGAGGCACCAAGCTGGAGTCCACGTAGCAGAGAAGCAGACAGGATTCTAGACCACGCAGAGTGTTAAAGGCCAACAGTTTGTTTTCTATTCTCAAAACAATGTTTTTGAGCCATGTTTATGAGCAATGTCCCAACTTGCTTCTAAGGTTTCTTGTGTGAAGAATGGATTGGAAGGAAACAAGATATATGGACACTAGTTAGGACCTCACTGCAACAGACAGGCAAGTTCAGTATTAGGATGTTGAGGAAGAGTTGACAGATTCAGAAGAAATTCAGGAGATAAACTGAAGCGGGCTTAATGGGGTATGAGACGGAGGAAAGGAAGGTCTTAGGGAATTTAAGGGTTTACTCCACGTATGAGCAAAGCCTCAAAATTCATCATTTGAACGTACAGAGGTAGAGCTCTCAAAGGACACTGGTTAGGAAGCAACAGTACGCCCTTTATAATTCCAAGAGACAACACGGATCAACTGTCTCGATGGAAAACTCGGCGGTACCGGTGCGTTTTTTCACTCAAACTTAGTTCCAGTGCCTATTACTCACATTTTCTGTGCCTAAACAACACAGCTTGAGGAACTGAAGGGGATTCCATCCTGGTAATTAAGGGGGGTCCCCAACACTGACAGTCCCATCTTAAAAAGCAGTCCCGCTGCATTTTACCCAAGGAGCAATGGCCAGAGCCTCCCTTTTAAAACGATGGGGAGAAATCAGAACATCACACACTGTCCCTTTCAGCTACTATGAACTGAGCCGCGAGACGACCAGCACCCCCTAGCACAGCGCCGGGGGCCACTGTGACAGGCGACAGCACAAGAGACGGAAGCCCAGGCCCAGGGGCTCCGAGCTCCACCGGCAACGCCCAGGGGCCAAGGCGCATTACCTTTCCGGGATGTGCTTTCCGCCCTTCCTCGTGGCCGACGAACTGGCTCATGTCACCCCCGCCAGGAGTGCCAAAGTCGCCAACCCGGCATCCCCGGTGCCAGCACAAGGCCACGAACCACAGGCGCCTAGGCACAAGCCCACGCAGCTCGCGGACCTCCTTCTACCGCGCATGCGCCACCGCGTGGCGTGTCGAGATGACTGTCATCACGCAGGCGGATTAACGCGCTTGATCGGTAAAGAGGATTCTGATGCCTGCAATTTCCCTCCTTAGCCGGAGGCTGGTAGCACACGTCCATTAGTTCGTGTGTGTACCCTTCAGCATTCCAATCATACGGGACATGGAAAGTTGTCCGACTCTCCCAGTTTCTTGTGTGGTTCTTTCAGATATTTCCCAAGTGCTTACATTCACACTTGTATCTTGTATGTAAGTATTTGTACGTAACAGGTATCCTGTAGTTTATAGAAGAGCAGCACACTATACACGTACTACATACATAGTCTACAATGTGTCTTGGATAGTGACGCTGTTATCTTTCTAAAATATAAACTTGGCTGGATTGCTCTGTCGCTTGAACATCTTCACTTAGCACAGAATACAGCCCAGGTTGTTAGCACAGCACTGAGAACTCTTTATAAACAAATATCAGTCTGTCTCTCCAACTGAATTATAAGTTCAAACTATGACTTACAAGGACCTACATCATCCACCTCCCTCCTTTGCCCTGCCAGCCTCCCCTGATCTCATTCTCTACTGCCCTGCCCTCACTCACTTTCCCCTGTCCAGCCACACTGGCTTCCTTACTATTCCTCAAACATGCCAAGCACAGGCGTGCCTCAGGGACTTTGCACCTACTATTCCTTCTGCTTCAGAACACACCCTCCCACCCCATCTCCACTCTCCCAGAACACACCCTCCCACCCCATCTCCACTCTCCCAGATATCCAATGGCTTGTTTCTCACTGCAAGGCTCTGCTCAATCGACATCTTAATAGAGGGGACTTCCCTGATCACCTACCACATTCCCTCACCTCTTCATCTTCTTTTGTTATTCTCCAAAGCATTTACCACCGCTTGACACTCCACATATTGACTTATTTATTCATCTCTCTCCCCCACTAGAATGGAAAGTACGTAAGGGCAAGAGCTTTGTTCTCTTCCTACTTCCTAGAACAGTGCCTTCAACTTAGAAGGTGTTATACAAATATTTGCTGAAAATGAATGTATGACTTCTTTGCCCTTTCACACTACCCTCTAGTCACACCAGAGGCTGCCCCTCCAGAGCACAAGTTCAAGCCCTGGGCCTTTTGTACCTGTCCCCAATACCTGGGCTGTCCTTTCCTCATTCCGGCAAAATCCTCTTCCCCCAAGCCCAGCTCAAACGCTGTCTCCTCAGTCAGGCCTTCCTCAATTTCTCCTCTATATTCCTGCTGCACTTGATTCTTTTATCATAATTAACCCACTTAGACTCACTACATGTTTCTCTTCCTAGACAACTGGAAGTTGCTACTGAACAAAGACTTCTACTCACCTCTGTATCCCCGTGCCCTAACAACAAACCTATAAGGCTCTCGGTGTTTACTGAAACAATTCATTTTCTGAGTCTCTACCCATTCTAGGGAGTGCGTAGTATAGTCTCCTCCTCATTATCAGTGAGCCTGGCATCTGTGGGAGGGCCTTACAGCAGAGGAAGTCACCAATGGATCATAACTAAGGTCCTGAGACTGCAATGGCAGACAGCATGGTGAAGTTAGCCCACTGCATGCAGAAGACCCACAGAGGAGTCAGCATATGCAATGGACTACACTTGGTATAACATGTGAACAATCAAGGTTTACAAACGTGTTCTCATGCACTTGTAAGGATCTTCTAGCCCACGCGGAACAGACAGAACACACACAAAGGAGCCTGGAGGAAGTGAGTAGGCCGGCAGCTGCGCCCTAACGTCTTAAGAGGTAACATTTCTGTGACTACAGTTTAAACACATCAGATAATTTGCCTCCTTTCTAGACACCCTGGTTATCACAGGACAGGCCAAGCCTCTCAAGTTTTAAAGCTAAAGTACACGGAAGATCTGTGAATAGGGCTGAAGATATTTAAGAGCTAGTACCTGCATTAAGCAACCAGGTTATAGAATGAACATTTATCTTGAAATTCCAGTCTCTCCCTCTCTCTCTCGCCTCCTATCCCCTATCTTCCCACCTCCATCTCTATTCCCTCTCCCCTACTCCCTGTTTTATGTATATACGTGCATCATTTTATATATACACGGAATATTTACTGTCTGTTACATTGATTTAATAAAGTGCACACTCCTCAGGCTAAATTTAGAAAGAGGACAAAATGAACACTTTCACATGGGCGTCAGTGGTGTTCCAAAGACAAAAGATTCCTCAGTCTTAAAACGTGGCGAACACCATGTTCCTTCTGATAGTTAGATGCTAGAAAAAGGCAAGTGGATCCTTAAAATTCACACGCTATTAAGACCTACTATCAACAGAGTAGATCTTAAAGTGGAAACAAGAAAACACCAGCCTTTTAAGTTCTTCCTGTCTGAAGATAAGAGTAAGAGGTGGTAGTGTTCTTCCTCACTTGCACCCGAAGGGTAAAAGCAGCAAAAATATCTTAAACACATATATGATGAGGAAGCCACTCTACCTGGTCCACTCTGTTTTGTTTTGCTTCTAGGGATCTGTCTCACTCTGAACCTTTGCTTTTTGTTTTCTCTTTTATGTACGCTAAGAACCTGAGAGTCTAAACCTTTTCTTCCACCTCTCAACCAATAAACAGGACAAAAGAACATTTTTATGTTTTTATGTATTTTCCATTCAAATTTTTAAAAAAGAGATAAGTAAGCTAGCTCAGTTCATATTTCTCACAAAGATCACTTTCCAAACTAAACTCAATTGTTTGTGACCATAAACAGGAAAAACACCGTACTCTAGTAGCACCATCTGACATTTCCACCTTAATGTTACCAAACACAACTTGACACGAATGTCAGAACTATTAAAAATGTTAAAAATCCCCAACCCCACTCAAAATGCATACCAAAGTTCAGGTAAAGGAAAAACAAAAACAAACACAAAAGCAACTCACCGTTATCTTTATGTTCTTTCAGAAACCCATTAACAGCACACTGGAATTTAAAACTAGTGTCGTCATCTGACACCTGATGCCCAATTGTACACATTTTTAAATAAGGAAGAGTTTCTGGTAAGTCCTATAAGGCAAAACCATGAAAATATGTATTATTTCCTTTGTAGGGAAAGAATAAAAAATTAATTAGAGAAGGCAGAATATAAACCAGGAGAGTACATTAAACTTTGTATGTCAGTCATTCTGATGAGAGCCATTTTTTCCAAAGCTGCTTTAACCAGTAATTATCACTTGATTTTCATTCAAACTGCAGAACGGACAGTTACCAGGCATGCAAAAGGAAAAGCAAATCTATGTGAATGAATGCACATGTAACTCAAAATGATATAAACAGTTCTGCCTACATTTATGTTCTATCTTACATTTCAAGGGCCATAAAGCGGCTGTGATTTAAGGAGAGTAGTAGAATAGAGTCAGAAGAACTTGGATTCGAATTAGGAAACAGAGGCAATTTCAGGCATTGTTGAGAACTGGTATTCTTGAGGTGGGAGAAAGTAGACTATCAATAGAAGACAGAAAAGGATAAGTGAAAATTCTCTAGTTCTGAATTTAAATGGAAAGTAGCAGTAGGAACCTATGACATATTTTAAAAATATTAAAAACAAACGTACATATTTCCTAGCTCTGACCACTGAAAAAGTCTAGAAACAACTGATGTCATGTCAAAAGGACTCAGGAGTCACCGAGAAGCTCCAACTGGCCAAAGATAGGGCCTCAGTTAGAATAATAACTGTAACGGAGTCCACGGTGATAGGAATAAATAAAATTTTACAAAACTGGTCAACACTGGAGGATATTTGTGAATCAACTCATTATTTTGAAAACTGTTAAATAAAAGAAGAGAATCATGCCTCTACAACTGAGCAACCAAACAGCTGATGAGGGGAATCTTCTCCTCGTACAAATATACCCAGCTAATAAGTGAAAAAAAGAACAAAAGAATTCACCATTCTTTGAAGCCTCAACTGAATTAATGGATGTAGGTATGAATCATCAGTGACTGCTAATACCACAGAAAGACACAACTATATACGTCTCCATGGAAGAACACATCATCACCCATGAAACTGTCTTGCCAAAACAAAACATGCAAGCTTCATTCAGATCGACTACCGATTTACAGGAAATAAAAGGACTGAAGGATATGTTACCAACACATGGAATGTAATCATCGGCATCTAGATGGGACAAATTACCTGGTTTCTTTAAAAACAAAATTCAAGGAGGAAAAAAAAAGTGAGAGAGACATGGAGGGAGAACCTATAGATTAAACAAGACTTCAGAGACCTAACAATCCACGGCAAAGTGTGGACCTTATTTGGATCTAATTCAAAATTCTTATAGACAATTTTTTTATGACGTTTAGGAGACAACTGCAAATTTGAGCACTCCCTGGGTATTTAATATTAAAAAATGATATTAAGGAATAAAAGTCCTATATTTTAAATGCACGTACCAAAAACGTACAGGTGTAATTTACATGTTGTCTCGGAGCTGCTTCAAGATAATACGGAATGGGGTGAAACAGGTGGGGGTATAGATAAAACATGACAGCCATCAGTTGGTAAATAAGAAAGCTGGATGAGTTCCTGGGTATACAAGGAACACTCACAGTAGTTTTATACTTTTGTATATGCTTAAAATTTGTGATAATTGTTTAAAAACAAGACGACACTGTAGAAAACAGTTTGGCACTTTCTCACAGGTTAAGCGTACAGCTTAGTATTTGGCAGTAGGCTATGATCCAACAACTCTGCTACTACCTACGCTGCACATCTAACAGAACTGAAAGCAGGGATTTGAACAAATATCTGTACACCAATGATCACAGCAGCATGATTCACAATACCTACAAGGTGGAAAACAACCAAGTGTCAATCAACCGTTGAATAACAAACTGTGGTCTATGTACACACAATGGGATTTTCTAAGCCAAAAAAGAAATGGCATTTCGTTACGTGCTATAACATGGATGAACCTTGAAAACACGACGTTTAGTGCAATAAGCCAGACACAGAAGGACAAATACTGCAGATTCCACTTACACGAGGTACCTAGAATAGGCCAATTCACAGAGACAGAAAATAGAATAGAGGTTACCAAGGGTTGGTGGGAGGGAAAATGGGGTTGTTACTGTTTGATGGTTACAGAGTTTTTGTTGAGGATGATGAAAAAGTTTTGGTTCTAGACAGCGGTGATGGTTACACAGCACTGTGACTGTACTTAATGCCACTGAACTGCATATTTATAAACGGTTAAAAGAAATATGATTTCTCTATATTTTACCACAATAAAAAAAAAGCAATAACAGAGCTGAAATTTCAATTCTTCCTTTTCCGAGAGTCAGTTTCATCATCTGTAAAATTAGTAATTGTAGTTGTCTATCCTCTGAGCTTAGTGCAGGGTAAGCACTCAGTAGGAGATATCAGTACTACTTCCACTTCAAGAGCAAAGGATTGCTGTGAAGATTAACTAAGTCAATGGATATGAAAGAACTTTCTAAATGGCAAACTGCTCTACAAATATTAAAAGACATTAGGTGTTACTGTCTCCCAAGGCCATGGAACAGGTCAGAAGGAGGATAATTCTTTTGCACTGGAATGTCCTACATGGGCCAAGAGAATAGATGGGTTTCTGTACTATATCAGAAGGCATCAGGAAAAGGAAGCATAAAACTTAGAGAACAATTGTCTTTTACACTGATGCTTAAACATGCTCAGGCAACTGCTTAACATAAGTGCTAAAGACATAATGGACATACCTTTCTTTCTTTTTAGGATACTACTGTAACTACTAAAAGTTTACTTCATTTTCAAAATGTAGAACATGGAAGCTTATAGAATTTCTTAAGCATATCTAGAGCCTACTGCCAAATACTATAGTTCAATTCATATCTTTCATCTCATTTTGAAACAGCAATTACAAATGTGTATTTAAGGAAACCACTAGCTTCCCTTTTTGAACCCACGAGAGAAGGCCAGGACTCACCTTAGCATAAGATGATAACTACTGAACTACTATGAATTATTACAGTATCAGAAAGAAGGTCATTTTCAATTACGCCTTCCATTTACCTCTGGCTTGTAAGAGCGGCGAGTATTTGCTAAGTCAATAATCAGCCCAAGTTCTTCATTCTGTCCTTGGATTTTGTTAAGAGATCCAAGGGGGAGAAACGTTCTTCTGGAGCAAGATTCTTTTCAAAACTCTGTCAGAAAGAATAAAATAAGGAAGAACATATGTTTAAAATCCTTTACTATGTTATCCATTTATTCAAGCCCTGGGATGCTAACATATGAGATTCAAAGTCAAGTTTCCTCCTCTGCAGCTTACAAGCGATATTACAATCCTTTCTTCCAGAGAGATCAGACGGAAGAAAATAAGCTCACTTCTATATAGTTATTTCTATGTTTGTTTATTTCATGTTGGTCTCCTAACCTGACTCTAAACTCCCAGAAGGCAGGGACCACATCAATTTTGCCTACCACTGTATTGCCAGCTCCAAGCGGAGTGCCTGAAAATAGACACAGAAATAAATACTTCTTGAATATCTACATATAGGAAGGATGGCTTTCACTGCTAAATATTCTTTCATGTATTTGGCTTATACATGTACCCTGTTCCATTGATCTCTTTGGTTATTCAAGTGTCAGCAACACACACTTTTTTTCTTAATTAGTAGACTAGTTTTAGAGCAGTTTGAGATTCACAGCAAAACTGAGCAAAATGTACACAGTTCCCACTTACACCCTCTCTCCTTCATCCCACACAGCCTTCCCCATTATCAACATGCCATACCAGTGTGCTTCATTTGTTAGAATTCATGAACCAACACTGACACATCGTTATCAATCAAAGTCCACAGTTTATTGCATTCATGGTACAAGTAACCGACTATTTCTTTATTTCTAGTATAGTCATCCCCAAACATTTACATACTGAGATACATATTACTTTCTTATAAATTACTTTATTCTTTATTTATAGTTAGGGCATTGCATTGTTTTTTTTTTGTTTTTTATTAAGTACAAAAGTTGGTTGTATTTGTCTATGAATCCCATTTCTGGATAGTAAAAGACGTATTAAAAACTATTTGCTATAAAAAGGGAAAATGGAGTACGACGGGGTTGAGAGCCAGGGCTCTATATGGTGAATTCAGATTTCTGGAAGAATACGGTATTAACTTTTGCTCACCTTTTTTAAAGGAACTTTGAAAGCAATGAAACGAGTCCCAGGCGTCCGCTGTTCAACTGGGAGATAGTCTTTCCACCTGTTAATATAGTTTTTGTTAGGCAAATTTTATGTTAGGCTGTCTCCCTGCACAGGATGAATGTGCCTTGAAAATGGAAATCATATCCCTCTACATCGGCTCCCAGGTGGTCCCAGCGTCCCGACCCCGACCCCGGCCGCGCGCGACACACTTTCCACAAACTGACACACACGGAGCCCGCGCGAGGGCCGGGTCGCGCGGGCTTCCCCGCCGGGTCGCCTGGAGGCCGGTCCCCCGCAAGCCGAGCGCACGAAAGGGCGCCCCAAAGGCGCCGGCCCAAGGCGCCCGCTGCGCTTTCCCTTTGGAAGCTGGGCTGCGGGGCCCAAGCGTAAACCCTGAGACAAGGAACACGCGCACCACGCCGCCACGGGGGACGACAGGCCGGGCGCCCACCTAGCCGGACACCCTGCATTTCTGCAATCACCGGACGCCTGTGTAAATTTCCGTCTGGCCTGTCATTTTCCAAAGGCCACTCAAGATCAGGGGACAGAACGCCTCCTCTCCAAGTGTCCTGCCAGCCCACCCACTCAAGATCAGAGGGACAAAATGCCTGACTAAAACAAAACAAAACAGAAACACAAAAAAACTGGAGAGAGGGAGGAAAGGGTGCCCTGAAAAATAAAAAAAAATTAAAAAAACTAAGCACGTTGACAGCGCTAAGAATAAACTACCAGGAAAAAGAAACCCTACATGTCAGATCCTAAAGCACAGAAGGGCAAGCCCGCCGACATTCCAGGACCGGGGGGACCGGGGTCCCCAGCCCTGCAGAGCCAACCGCAGACCGGCTCGGGCGCCCCTCGGAAGCGCGGGATCCCCGCGGCCGAGTCTGTGACCCCCGGCCGGCGCCGGCTCCCCTCTGCCCACCCTGCGCGCGGGGGCTGGAAACTGCCGCGGAGAACCACGGCGGGGCGGGAAGGGGGGCTCCAAAGAGGGTCTGGCGACTCGAGTCGCTCCGTTTCTCGGTGGGCTCAGCGCGCGCCGTGGGGGAACAGGAGCGGGGGTCCGGGAGGAGGGGACGGACGGCACTTACGTAGACCGGCAGCGGCCACGGGTAGACGGCGGGCTCGGTCCCCAAGAGCGACTCCAGCCTCAGCTCCAGCTTCTCCCCCATGTCTTCGCGCGCGGGCCCCGCACCGCGCTAGTCTGGCGGTTGGGGGAGGGGCGCGGCGCCGCCGGCGGGGGCGGGGCAGACGGGCAGGCGGGAGGCTGAGGGGGGCCTGGTCTGGGCCTCAGCTGCCGCCGCAGCGCTCCCGTCCGACCCCCGGCTCCCTCTTTGTGGTCACAGGCCCGGGGCCTCCAGCGCTGTTGCGAACTCGGGCCGGCGTGAGGCGACCACAATGAGCCGGGGGCCGGGCTGAAACACTCCCGGCGCGCGCGGCCCGCCCCGTGGACTCGCAGGCTCGCACGCACGCACGCACGCACGTACGCACGTCTTCGGCTGCCCCTGGCCACCCTCACCGGCCTGAAGTGGGGACCCGGGAAAACCCCTCATGGACAGTCGTGGCGGGTTTGACTCCCGACCTTGACGTAGCGTGACACACCCCCTCCCCCCCCCAATAAAAGAAAAGGAGCATAGGAGGCAATCTCATACATTATTGATAAACACATACAAAGACACTATTGGTACAAAACTATTTCTCCATACAGCAACTTTGAATTTTAATAATAAATACATATATGTATCAAACATTAATAAAAGAATAAAATTATCCAATATGAGTACATTTGCTCTTGTTTTGCAATTAGTTCCAGGATTCTATTTTAGATTACTACTTCATATCTGAGAGAGTTGGGTGTGTGTTTGGTTTTGTGGAAGCTGCATTGTGCTAAATTTTACCTTTCTTTCTTGAATTAAATGGCTTTTGTTATCCCTTGGGAATACTGAAGACAGCAACAGCAGATTACTACCTACCAGTGGAAAAGTATAAATAGCAATTTTAGCCACTAGTGATTCTGAAATTGCCCTTAACTTTGTCCTTATAAAAATGCTCCAAGAATTACGTTTTGCAAATCCACAGATTTACTATCCATATTCAAGTCATTTATGTGGAGAAAGAATGTAGCCAGCCTTATCAGTAACACAGGATGTTATAGCCATCAAGCCATCAGCCGCTGAAGCCACACCCAAAGCCGCACCCTGAGGGGATTCAGGATGGAGAAAACAGGATACTGGCCCTAGATAATTAAAGTGCAAATCAAGGGAATGATTTCCAGGAGACCAGATTCTTGCATCTCACCATATATAGAAAAGTGCTACATTTATTAACTTAAGATGTCTAGTTTCTTTAATTAACAGTAATCTTTTGATGTTCCAACTACCTGTCTTTTTTTTTTTTTTTGCAAGAACCTCTAAATACCCTGTGCCCTCCCTTAGCTCTTCAGAACAGTCCCTCAGAGCTATCTGAGAGGCTGTCTCCTGATTTCAGTCCTCAGTATGTCTTCCACATAAAACATAATTCTCAACTTCTAGGTTGTGCACTGTTTTTCAGTCAACATTTAATTGTATGGCTCATGTAGGTACTATGCCTAAATGTAATGGGATGAGCTGTAAATTATTAAAACTAGATAAATCCTGTCAGCTCTACCACTAGCTGAGATCCAGGCTTTCACCTCTGGATACCTCTGGCAGATATGGGGTCTGTGTTGGTCTTAAAATTATTCTTAGAATAGTGGGGACTCATTCATTCTTTCAACACATTTTATTGCTTATATTCTATGTGTCAGTTACAGTGCTGGGTCTTGAAATACAGAAGTCAACACACGAAAATACAAGGATAAAACACATTTTCTACCATATTAACTTTTTTCATTCATCAATTCATCCCTAAATCATTCAACACGCATCTTCTTATTGAATACTGATGAGGGGTCAAATGCTATGCTAAACACTCAGTATATAGCTGCAAACGAGATGGACAGGCCCTGATTTTGATGTCACTACTATCTTTTGTCCTGCCATATAATGGGACAGCTTCATTATTCCCTTTACCCTAAGTTTTTATCACAAATTGCTAATGAAAATAAAGCTGTTAGTGGAGTTTCAACATGCATAGGTAAATGAGAACACAGAACTCCCCTTTCTCATGTCCCGTTCTCCTCCTTCTAACTCCCTATGCGAAGTCACTTTGTGCCAAGGCCAAGAAGCTGTGACCCAATAAGAACCAAGCTGATTTCCTCACACTGACTGGGGCTATTGCACACTTAGAAGGCTTGATGCTTAATTTTGATAAGCAACTAGAAGACCATGGAGACAACCTATAAAAATGATTTGTCTTGGGAGAAAATACTAAAGAGGGTTAATGTGCTGTTCCACCTGTCTAACCCCCTGGATTAAACCACAGGCACCAAGGTCACCAAGTGTACTTGGCAACAATGAGCTAATAATAAAAAAAAGCATCATACTGTTATTGTATTCATTTTCCCCCAAGGCGCTCTCTGATAAACACCACAACCTCTAAGAGAATTGAGAACAGCTTCCTTGTGGGGTAGGTCATATAATATATATGCATCTTTTTCCAAGCAGTTAAATCATATCCAGCTATCAGCACACCTTACTTAAGGCGATCGTAATGTATGAGATTAAATGTTCCTACCTGATCGGAAAACTTCTTGTCCTCAATTCATTGGCTGTACTGGATTTTTTCTTCTTGGGTCAGACCTTCAGACTTCTACCAGAAATCCTTCCTTTGGGGAAACCAGGCCTTCCCAGAAACTCAGGAAACTGAAATGGAGACAGCAAGAGAGAAGGAAATTATTTGGACACATAGACCTCAATTGTTTGGTTTTAAGTAAACGTCCAAGCAAACATCTTCTAGATGGTATAATAACTTTAGGGAAATTCACGGTTTATAAGTTTGGTTACTCATAAACTGAGCATATTATGATAAGAGTACAGGTTGCATTTTGTGTCTTCAACTCAAGCAAAGGCTTCAAAAAAGGCCCAGTTATCCTTTGTTCATTAAGACACAAAGAGAGGGCGAAAAGGGCAAGTTTCGAAGTCTTTTTCTTTACAATTTACTTCCTTTCTTCAGTCTTCAACAAGATCTTCAGGAAATTAACTTTACTAAAGTTAATTATTCATAAAATAAACATAGGAACCTGCAGAAGACTATTTCACAGAGACCTGTAATGTACAATATCCATTGCATACATGCACCATGAGCTTGTCTTTTCTAGCACTGGCATACACAAAACTCTGTGTGTGTGTGTGTATGTGTGTGCACATGTGTGTCTCTTTTTGTGGTGGAGCCATAGGGAGAAAATAAATCTATTGGCTGCAATTCAGTGATGTACAAAGATTTAAGGGTAAAGGAGAAGGTAACATCAAGTGAAACAATAAAGTCATGAGGTTGTGGTTCCATAATAATAACAATAGCAGTCTTCTGTAACCAAGGGAGCAGGCTCCTCAAATTATAGTCACACCTGTTAGACCATCTGCCCATACATTTCACACTATCATTAATGGAAAACAAATGGCACTGTCTCTCCTTCCCTTTATCCATTGGCCATCCTCATATGAACTCTTTTTCTCTTCAAGGTCATGCTCTTTCCTATCTATTGGAAAATATAAGGATTTAGGAGGAGTGATACGTAATGTGCCGTGCCTTGGTACTTGTACCAGTGACGGCTCTGTAAGGAGCACTGGGTTGTTAGGAGGCTATCAACTCAGTTCCCCTAGAAGCAGACCTTGAGGCAATAATTTGAGTGCAAACTGCTCATCTGGGAGGTGCTTCCAGAAAACTCAGAAGTGGAGTGGGAATTGAGAATGGAGGCATGGAAGGAAGCCAACAGAGGTGCATTACCGAATAAATTACTCCTGCAGGGAACTGCTGCCAGTACTTCAGACGAGTTCTGTGAAACTCTACAGAACATGTCTCAGAGTTATCCCAAGAATCGGTGAGAAACTTGAAGTACTTATCTTCCAGTCCCCTGTCCTTGGTTGAAAGCTACACCCAGATACATTAACTCCTGTACACTTCTGGCCTGCCCTAAGGTGGATAATTGCAGGCGGCAGCATGATTCTATCAGCATATACTGGAATGATGAGTGCTGGGGAGATATGAGTGGAGCATCGAAACCATCTAATACAGTCGGGGCAGGAGATATTAATTATTGGCTTGAAAGTCCAAATGGATAACCTTAAATTCCTGGGTTTATGGTTTTACTTTGAGGTATTTAAGCAGGATGTATGAGTAAAAATTTCCTCTGTTAAATCAAGTTTAAGGTCCTAACTCCCTAATCTTCTGGAAAACTGTGGTATCTTTTAACAGATTTTTGAAAAGTAACATGATTAAGATTTCAAATTGACCATTCATTCATTCACTCATTCAACACACATATATTGAACACCTAAAGTATGTCATGGGTTAAACTAGGCACCAGTGTTACTGTTACTAAAATCATTATAGTGCCACCTACAATTCAATGTATTGTGACACTCAAATAAGAAAATCCATAGTTACCGTAAAAGATATTACAGAGTGCTATAGGAAGACACAGTAAGACCTTAATTCATGCTGTGGACAGTAGTATATGGGCGATATCAGTAGGGCTTCCTGTAGAAGGCAATTGAAATGGATATGTAACATGAAGGAAGGGTGAAGTTTTGAAGAAAAGAGAAGATAAATTCACACTTACCAGAAAATGAATGGTTAAGGATCAGTCCAGAAAGGAGTTCCATTCATAATCAGTATAAGAAATGCTCACTGGGGCTTCCCTGGTGGCGCAGTGGTTGACAGTCCGCCTGCCGATGCAGGGGACACGGGTTCGTGTCCCGGTCCGGGAAGATCCCACATGCCGCGGAGCGGCTAGGCCCCGTGAGCCATGGACACTGAGCCTGCGCGTCCGGAGCCTGTGCTCCGCAACGGGAGAGGCCACAACAGTGAGAGGCCCGCGTACTGCAATAAAAAAGAAAAAAAAAAAAAAAAAGAGAAATGCTCACTGGCGTGTAGGAAAAGAAAACAATGGAGAGGGGCGTAGAAGCCAGATCAAGCATGGTCCATGTATGCATAGTAAGTGCTATGGTCTAGTCTTTGTGTTCCCCTCCAAATTCATACGTTGAAATCTTAATTTCCGTAGCTGATAGTATTAGTAGGTGGGGCCTTTGGGAAATGATTATGGTATTAGTGCTCTTATAAAAGAGACCCCACAGAGCTCCCTAAGCTCTTCTGCCATGTGAGGATACAATGAGAAGTCTGTGATTCAGAAGAGGGCCCTCATCTGACCATACTGGCAACCTATTCTTGAACTCGCAGCCTCCGGAGCCGTGAGAAAAAAAATTCCTGGTGTTTATGAGCCACCCAACCTGCAGTATAATCTTACAGCAGCCCAAAAGGACAAAGAGAGTTTGGATGTGAGATTTTCCTCCAAGAAAGATGGGAATCCATTGAAGGATTTTACCTGGTAACTTAGAAGAGAGAAAAGTTTCATAACACAATCAGGTACTTTTATAAGAAAAATTTGTTTCTTTTTCAGAAAGATCACTCTGGAAATACTGTGACTAGATTTTTGGAGAAGTCTGATGGCAGGCCCGGATATAGAAAGATGAGTTGGTAGTCCATTAATATAAGTCAAACAAGAAAGTGGATATAAAAAGTGTGAATTTGTGGCTGAGAGTTCTTTTCTTTTACTACTTGAAAAATGTTATGTCAATGCTTCTGACTCCATAATTTTAGACAAGAAATATGCTGTCATTGGAATTGGTTTCTCAATAAGTGATGCATCGTTTCTGCCTGTCCACTTTCGAGATTTGTTTTGTCTCTACTTTTCAGAAGTTTAATTATGACGCGTCTTGACAAGGATACCTTTGTGTTTTTCCTCTTTGGATTTGCTCAGATCCTTGGATGTGTGCTTATGTCTTCTAAAAAATTGGGAACGTTTCAGTCATTATTTCTCTGAATACTTTGTCAGTCCTACGTGCTCTCTGTTTTCATTCTGGAACCTTGATGATATGAATGTTAGTGCTTTTGTTACTGTTTACAGGTTCTTGAGATCCTGTTCTTTCTCCCATCTCTACCCCTCAGCCTATTTTTCTCTGTACATGTGGTACATTGTATTGATCTCTTCTAAGTTCATGATTCTGTGCTTTGTAATCTCCACTCTACTCTTGAGCAAAGTTTTTTGATTGTTGTATTTTTCAGTTCTACTGTTCTCATTTGTTTTTATTCTTATAACTTCTAGTTCTTTGTTCACATTTTCTATTTTTCCCATTTCCGTCAAGGAACACATAATTGCTAATTGAAGCATTTATGTGACAGCTTATTTAAAACCCCTGTCTGATAATTTCAATAGATGTTTTATCTCAGTGCTGGTGTAGGTCTATTGTCTTTTCTCATTTATTCTGTGATTTCCTGGTTCTTGGTGCCATGAGTACTTTTCAATTGGATTCTAAACATTGTGAGTTATTATATGACTCTGTATCCCATTTAATTTTATTATTACTTTTTAGAAGGAAGTCATCCTATTGGAGGTGGAGTATGAGGACTGGGGGGTTACGTACAGATTTCCACTGGGCCCTACTGTCAAAACCCCAGCAAAAGTGGGCACTTACATTCTCTCACTGCAGACAGATCAAGTAGAAGTTCAGCTATCCTACTGGCCCTTCTGACACCTTCCCCCCAAAAGTGGGAACATTAATATCATTCTGTTGCCTTTTAGTAGGAGTGGAAGTTCATCTCCCCAGTAGATTTCTTGACACCAGGGGAGGGGAGAGGTGAAGTGTTTGCTGTGTTTGCTGTCCTTCCTCCCACTTCATTCCTTCTTGTTGATGCCGGGTGTGGGTAGAGGGTCAGCTACCTGCTGGCCCCACTGACACCAGGGTAAGAGGAAGAGAACTGCCAACTAGCCCTGCTTGTGCCATCTCATTCTGTCTTACTGCCTCAGGACGGTTATGGGGATTCAGCACCCCATTGGGTCTCACTGACACCATGTGTTGGGGGTTAGTGGGGTGCCTACTCCCTCCAACCTGTAACATCCTATTCTTATCGATGTCAGGGAGAGACGGAGGCTAGGTCCCACCATTGGACCCCACGACTGTGTGAGGGCAGCCCAGTGTTAACTAGCCTGTCAGGCACCACCTTTGAAAGTCTCTTTGCTAATGCAAAGGGGTGGAGGCTCAGCTCACCACTGCACCACACTGAAACAGCCCTGGTGGCGAATCAGAGCGCTGCCTCTTCTGGAGGGCAGGAGTGGGGTGGTGTGGAAGATCAAATCGTAGCTTGGCCCAACTGAAACCACAGGACATAGGGGATGGGTGCAATATTCCACTGGCACTTGGCTCGAGTAGTGTGTATATTATCGCCCAAATGGTTTTCTGTCTTTGACAACCCCTTTCCTCATACCTTGGCTAGGGGGAACGGGGGTTTTGTGTTTTCTTTTTTGAAGCTTTTTTGTCTGTTGTTCTGTTGGTGGTTATTGATTGGGGGTTCCTGTAATACCCTCTCCAGGATGTATGGGAAGCAACAGGAAACACAGGGGACTCATCACCATGTTATTCCTCAAGTCCCAAAGTCCCTAGTTAAGTCTGCCTTCTCATTTCCACCTTTCAGTGTCTTCCTATGTTTGTCTGTTGTTATGTTCAGGGTTTTAGTTTTAAGTGGAAGAACCTGGGAGAAATGGGCTACTTCATCTTCTTGGAAGCAGAGGTCTGGAGGCCTATGGATGTTACAAAGTACTGCTGACTGTAAATTAAAATTTGATGATATACACCTTGCCCTTTAAGAATTCTTCTGCTAGATGATGTGGCTTCCCAAAGTAGCTACAATTTGATTTTCATACTTCTAAAAGTCAAGTGTTTTGCCGCAGTTGAAATTTAAAGATAAGCAAGAGATGAGGCTAAGATGATCTATGTGGTAACAGATTAAAGTTGGAAACATCAATATACATTCATGCTTAGCTTAATATTGCTTCATATTACCTTAACACACATGGTTATGTAGAGAGATACTTATAGATATGTCCATATACGTGGGGAATGTACACACATGTTATCTCTTTGCTCTGTCAGCTGAGAAGATCTAGAAGCAATGACATCCGGGCAGCAATTAGCACACCCCACACCCAGATCCTGCTGTCTAATGCTGTTCTCCACTAAAAAGACCTAGTTATCCTTGAAGAAATAGCTGATTCTAGGACTGCGGCAGTAAATATACAAGATTTATATACAAGGCCATCTTATAGTGTCAGAAAGTAAGGAAGTTCCAAAAAAATATATAGGATGGGGATACCTCAGAGTGGCGCACGAGCCACTGAACTGAAAAGAGTTCACAAGGGTCAGGACTAGAGCAATTTGAGGAACAAAGTAACTAACGTAGAATTAGATTATGACCCAAAGTATAAAATAAAAATCCGTGAGTTCTTCTGATATAAATAAATAATTGGATACATAAATAAATGCGGGAGAATAGATAAATCTCCAGTGCAAAAGAATTCCAAATAGTTTATGTAGTACTCCATCTTAAGCATAACTCTCTATTCCTTAGTTGTGGGCTGAGCATATTGACTTCCTTCCAAAAAGTACAATATGGAGAAGGGAAAACAGTAATTTTACAATGGAGAAACCTGAAAAACACTACCTCAGCCTGGTGATCAAGGTCGACCTCAGCATTCATAATGCATATTGATACTTTGTACACTTGATGTGATCTGACAAAATAACCCTTCTACTCTTGTGGTCTTCCTCCCCCAAACACATAATCCCAATATTATCAATGAAACATGCATCAAACAAATTCTAGTAGCGGGCATCCTACACAAGCCTAACTACTCAAAATTGCCAAGGTCATGCAAGGAAAATCTGAGAAGCTATCAAACCCAAGAGGAGCCTAAGGAAACATGGCAACTAAATGTAATGTGATGTTTTGGATGAAATCCTGGAATAGAAAAAGGACATTAGGTAAAAACTAAGGAACTGGACTAATGTATGGACTATAGTAAACAATAATGTATCAATATTTGTTCACTGATTGTAACAATGTAACATACTAATATAAGTTGATCGTCACAGAGGGAAATGGGTATAGTGTATATGGAAACACTTTATACTATCTTCTCAATTTTTCTGTAAAATTAAAACACTTCTAAAAAATAAAGTCTATAAAAACGTTGTGTTTTCTTGTTTTATGATTATGTGCCTGTATTTCCTAATAAATATGTAAATTTGCTTTGCCTTCCTTGATACTGATATTAAAGAAAATACTAAGTAACTCTGAAAGAATTTGTAACTCCAATTTAACAAGCAATAATTCTGGGTATTAACTTTTTAGGAGAACCCACTGAATCAATCAAAGCAAATTGTCTTTAAAGGCTGAATTTCTTTTCAGTGTTTAATCTTTTCTATGATTAATGCATACCACAAGCATGGTTCTCTTTCAAAGGGCAGAAAACATTGCTTGTAGGCAAGGTCTAAAATACAGTGAAATATTCATGTATGATGCTATAACAACTTTAATGTATTTTATGTTTTCAAAATGATGAAGTGTTATTTCAGTCAATAAAGTATTCACTTTTATACATTTCCTACCCACCTTTTCCCAGAACACCCACAAGGAAATGATACTATCATCTAATATTAGGCTCATCAATTTAAATTGGAGTTTTTGGTAGCTGTGGTTGCCAACGGTACTGGAATGTGTGATACTTTTACAAATCCTCTCCATGGCAAAATCTGATCTTCACAAGGTAGATCACAGTACGTGCCTAAGGCCAATGACATAGAGCTTTGTAGCTAGATTACCAAGCATTTTACTTAGAGGCACAATAGAATGTAGAAAAGGCCATTTCTCCTTCTGTCTTTTTCTGCTCAAAGGTCACTCACCATCTCAGAAGTTTTCCATAAACTCAGACTATATAATGTCACTTAATGTGAATGTAGCTCAACATTCTGTTTTAGTACAGCTAATCTCACATTATTTTATTGGTCCTAAATATGTAAATCATCAGCAAAGTTTTGTACTTAACTTTTTTTTTGGATGTGGACCATTTGTTAAAGTCTTCATTGAATTTGTTACAATACTGCTTCTGTTTTATGTTCTGGTTTTTTGGCTGCGAGGCATGTGGGACCATAGCTCCCCGACTAGGGATTGAACCCACACCCCCCTGCATTGGAAGGCGAAGTCTTAACCACTGGACCGCCAGGGAAGTCCCTGTACTTAACTTTTAAAAATAATTAAAATAAGCTATTCAACACATTTTTCCTAAAAAAAAAAAAAAAAGTAATTCCTCTTAGGCTGGCCCTGGACACATACATGACTTTGCCATTTTTTCCATGGATTATTTTCTTATCTGTTCTACTGTGTCACATTTGTTCTACCTTCTCAAAAAGAAGCATTTAAAAATTCATCTACGCGTTCATGCATTCATACATTTATTAAATAAATCTACTGAACACCTACATACGGCACAGAAAAGGAGGCAGAAAACTAATCTGGGTTGCACAGAAAGTAATGAACTCAGTTAAAATTTTTGGTGAAAACAGGTGTTACTCAATCTACTGGAAATTACATTTCATTATGGGGACTCACACACTCAAGGAAAACCAAGACCTAAATAATAATAAAGTAATAAAAGCACTAGCCATTTACTGAGTGCCTGCTTTTACCTGACTCTGAAACTCTAAAATCATTACGGATGTTTTGAGGATTGTCTGATATAATTGTAATTTCTATTTTACAGATGAAAATAACAAGGTTCAGAGACATTAGGTTACTTGCCTAAAGTGAAGTGGCCCAGAAACTACACAACTGGAAATTGAACCTTAGATTTCATAATGCCAAAATCTGTGCTTTTAATCACAATGTGTGTGTGTGTGTGTGTGTGTGTGAGAGAGAGAGAGAGACAGAGAGAGAGAGAGAGAGAGACAGAGAGAGACAGAGAGATAGAGAGAGAGAAAGAGAGAGAATGTGTTTAATAGAGAACTTCTGAGAAATGGCAAGAAAACTGCCAGGTACCCATAAAACACTAATTTAGGAGCTTCTTACTATACAAGTAATTGTTAATCATATGGCTGAACTAAGGATCTCTCACTTTTGAACTAAGAAATCAAAAGCTTCCAGAAGTTGAGTCTAAATTTTACACTTACATAAGATACTTCATACAGAATGCTAAAGTATACTAACTAAAGAGTTCTGAAAATACTGGAAGCATTCATACTAGTATGATTTCATAATGTGGATAATAGAGGATTTAAGAAATTGGCAGATGCAACTGCAGACTCATTTCTTATCATTTCTGTGAAGGGCAAGATAAATCAATAAAATGAGAAAAATGAAAAAAGAATGGCTAGCAATTTTAGGTAGTTTGCTTCATCTCCATACTAGGAAAGACGAAGCAAAAAAAAAAACTTCTCGAAATTTTATTTTGAAAGCACCTACAAGTGTATATGGTCTTTTTACACCAAATAACTTGGAATTATGGACTGTCCAATAAGTCTAATCTTCTCTGATGATAAAATTGCTGGCTTTATTTGAAACTATGAAATGAAAAGTGAGGTAATAATCAGAAATTCTTAAGAAAAGGAGTAGACAAAACAAAATTCTAAGAGTTGTGTCAAAAAATATTTTGAAACGAACATAAAATCCCCATTACTGGTACAGAGCTTTTAAAACTTTATCTTGGTTTTAAGCTTTAATAAACATTGATATGTTTACATAATTACTGTCATAAGGAAGACACAATTTTAGGTCAGCTTTCTTCATTGTTTCTTTATTAAGCATTATTTTATTTTGCTCCATCATCTTGTAATTATAATATAGTAACTGTGTCACTTTCTACTAAGTGGATATAATTTCCTAAACTGTTTTCCTATTCTTAACAATTAAAGGTGTTTCCAATGTTTTGTTATTACAAATGACATGACAATGAGCATCTTTATATAATAATTTTCTGGATTATAAATTATTTATCGGCATAAGCTTCCAGAATTAGAATTAATGTGTAAAAAGCTATTAACATTTTTATCTTGCTAGACATTGCCAAATTACTTGTCAAAAGATGGAACCAAATTATATTGCAAAAATCTTTGCCAACAGAAAACATTATATACAATTTTTGATTTTGCTGAATTATTAAGTTGGAAACCTATGTTCCATTTCTTTGAATTCTTTGATAACAGCGTGCTGCTGCAGGCTGCGAGGGAAGCCATGTCCATGAAGGCTCCCCAGAGTTGGAGCGAGGAAGTGGAAAAAGGTAAAAAAAAAATACTAATTGTATTTTCCCTCGATTGTTATCTCTCATTCTTTTCTGCCTCTGTGTAACTTATATCCAGGTAGCTGGAGAAACATCATGTGGCAGGGAAAATTGGTATTCCAATAAATTAATAAACACCAACTTCAAATGGATTTTCAAGACTGGAAATATTGCTCTGACTTACAGTAAGTTCTTTCTAATTCTCCTTAAGGACTATTTTCTTAGAAGCTTTCCCTACCCTCCTCAAATTTTCCTCCATCCTCTCTACTTCCTTCACTCTGAGCTGGTGAGGCGCTTCCTAACTCATTAGGAACACAGAAGTCAGTAAATAGTCCACTGCCAAATCCGTTAATTCATTAGCATTTGCATTGATCTTTGTATTCCCTTGCACTACAGGAGTTCAAGTTCAAAGGCCACGTGCACTACAGATAGCATTTCATTTTCTCTCATCTTCTCAAGTACTTCACAGCACTGCATTTTCTACAACCCATCTACTCCTTATGAATGATTCTTGCCAAAATTCAACCTCATTCTAGACTAGTAACTCCAACTTAAAATGTTAAAAACTATACGTGTAACACGAAAGCCTCCCTCCTCCTCTAATCCCTGCATATCTTCTTTAGCCAATTCATGTCTGAACTTTTCAAAATTGTTATCATCATATATTGTTTCCATTTCCTCACGTCCCATCTACTCTATAATTTACATCCATCTGACTTCCCTCACCGTAATCTCTCTGCCCACTGTCCTGAAATTTTACTTATGAAGGTCACCAGCGATCTCCATGTCAGTATAGCCAATGAATAGTTTTTGTCCTATTTCTAGGCTCTTTCCTTCTTTAAAAAAGAAAAAGAAAAACAAAAACCTTTTTTTTTCCTCTATCCTTTCACACTCTCATCATCTTCTGTCCTGGTATATTTTACTGGCTTTCCGTGTTTAATCTGATTTCTAACATTCTATGAGTTTCCTTTATCTTCAGTGGAATAAACCACTATATGAAGGATTATTCTCAACAGTTAGTTCTCATAATAACAGTACTAGTAGCAGCAGTCAATACTTCTATAATGCTTATCATGTGCCAGACACTATTCTAAGACACTGTTTAAATACATATATATAGACACACACACACACACACACACACACACACGAAGTTTTCCTCCTCATAGGCGTATGAAATAAGCCGATTATTATACCCATGTTACAAATGAGAAAACGGAGGCAATGAGAGGCCAAGGTCACATGATCAGTACTTGGTGAAGCCCCGCCTGAGTTAATGCTGGAACTTTAGAGGAGACAAGTTAAATAATGTCTCACAGATTGGCCTTAAAAGTGAGCAACATTTAATTAATGACTTGTGAAAGTATCAGAAAAAAAGGGGACATTTTAAATTGAATGGGATCTACTAAGTCATGGATCAGTAACTAAGAATGACTCTTATTGAATGAAATTATTGTTCATTATTCTTTTGAAAGAAGAATAATCTTGTGTTAGTGTTTCACAGTTTTTTTTTTCATTCACATATTTATTCTTTATTAGACACACATTTCCTACACACCTACGTGCCAGTGTCCGCTGCAAGCCTTGGAAGCAAAAAATTACAAAGTCCCTGCTCTTAAGCAAATGTCCAGTGGTGGAGGAAGACAGAGTAAACGTGTAAGTAAATGTTGTACAGTGACAGAAATACGACTGGACAAAGGGATGGAGAGGCACTGAGGAGGCAGGTCTCTTTGGTCAAGATAGTAGTGGTGGCGTTTGAACCGAGACCTTAACGATAAGAGGGAAATTGGTCTGGGTAGATGGATTAGCCAATCTAAAGGTGGGAGAGCAAGAAGTAGAGCTTGTTGCATCTGAGGGACTGAAAAGGACAACTGTGCCTCGAGCCCCATGAAGGTCAGGGAAAGATGTAGTAAGTGACCAGAGCACATGGTCTCTGTGAGCCTGGCTAAGTAGTTGAAAATTTCATCTCTTTACAATAGATAGCCTTTAGAGGTTAGAAGCAGTGCAATAATAGCGTCTGATTTGTGCTTTTTAAAAGACTACTTTGACTGTTGAATGTCCTACAAAAGCAAAATACCTGTGTCTCTATGAAGCGCAGATAGTAAATTTTAAAAAGCCCAATGAGCTCATAAGCAGTTGGTTGACTAACTGTTATCATTTATCTTAACTAGACTTCATTAATAGAAGCTTGGTGACCTTGGGGTCCTGGGACATATTAGATTAGGGCAACCCAGCTATTTTCAAATAGTGTGATTTGAAGAATCCTTGAAATTGTTAGGGTCCAGGAAGATTATTTTATTGCTGGGGCTGGATGGGAAGTTTAGAATAAGAAAAGAAAGTATGATGGCTGGCTTCCATCTATTCTCCCTTTCTCTGGGAGAAATGATGGTGGGGTGACTACTTTGCTGTTGACCCAATGCTTCAATTTCAGAGCTGGTTCAATCCAGTAACTATTTGCTGAACAACTATTATATGTTAGGCACCCAGCTGGAACTGGGAATATAAAGAGAATAATTAATAAGAAAAGCAGGTATTACTAACAAGAGACAGGCACTGTGCTAATGCTTAACACGCACCATCTCAAGTTACATTAATTTACACACTAACCATATGAGGTAGATGCATTTATTATACCATTTTCCAGGTGAGAAATCTAATCCCTTTAAGGGGCTTAAGTTACTTCTCCAAGGTTACACAGCTAGTTAGGGGCATAGGCAGTATTTGGACTCAGGTCTGGTATCAGCACCAATTCTCTTAGCCATTATGCTCTCTAAGGACCTTACTTGAGAAGTTCAGATTATACATATATGGGTACAACCAACCCTAAGACCATCTGGCAAAACTGGCTGCTTGAGAAGTCCTGGATTTATGTAAGATGCTCTTGGAATGGAGAAGATCGTGAAGGAGGGTCCCCAAAACACACTCTCTATACTAAGGGGCAACAGAAGAGAGAAAGAATTAGCCTACAGCAGTATGATATTGAGGACCAAGAAACAGTGTTTCTCTCTTTTGTGAACAGTTATTAAATTATTTCTACTTCAGAATATCAGAAAGAAATCACAGGACTATGGACAGTTTGCTGAGCCACCCTATCTATCTTAGCGTGAATCCTGGCAGGTGTAGAGCTCATAGTATGACCCTGGCACCTAAGTGTAGTTAAGTAAGCTTTCATTTTTCTTCGGCCTTAAAGCAAAGCAGCTTTCTGATAGGTATAATTTAGGAAAGCCTTCCAAGAAAATAGTTAAAGTCCACTTTAAATATCTCAGAGAAAAGCAATTTTGCAAAAGATCTATCAGCAAAAGCAAGGCCAAACACACCAATTATTTAGTGAGACTTGTATTGTTATATCATTGCTCATGTTGTTTCTTTATGCATTTACCTGGAAGAAGGCTTTTAATGTTCAACAATTCTCAAAGAGATAAAGACCCACACTGATGTGCCAGAAAGAGCTTTGCCCTGGAATTAGATCAGTTTAGGTTTGGCTACTTACTAGAATTAGGTAACATTCTTAATCTTTCTGAGCCTGTCTCCTATCTGCAAATAGGGATACCACTATCTATTACAGAGGGATGTGGTTAAATTAAATGACACATGTAAGTGAAATATATCCTTCCAGGCTGAGAACATACCTAGTAAATGTTAAGTGATCTGCAAATATTCTGCTTTCTTGAAACGGATGAAACCTGTTATCATGATTTTAACCAATGGTCTAAATATCAAGACAATATTTAGTTAAAAGTTATAGTTGTTCTTTCACTGTCCACCTGCATTTTAACATATTCTAACCTATTCTCCTTGATAAATTGTGTCAATATTAGTAACATTTGTCATTTCAGCTATTACTGTTCATATGTTTAAAATATTTCAATGTGATATAAGTCGTTACTCAAAGGGATGCCTAGCTGGCTTTGTCAAAGATTTATTTTAAGTAAAAATAAAAGACTCATTTTCACCAAGTTTGACTGAACAGTGTATTCATTAACTGTATGAACTTTCTGGCCAACCCAATACAGTAGCCAAAACATGGAAACAACCTCAGTGTTTTCTTGTGGATGAATGGATGAAGAAAATGGGGGTGCATACAACCTACTATTAGTCAGCCATGATAAAGAAGGAAATCTGGCTATTTGTGACCACATGGGTGGGTTTGGGGGGCATTATGCTAAATGAAATGTCAGACAGAGAAAGATAAATACTTTATGATCTCATATGTGAAATCTAAAATACTGAACTCATGATAGAAAGAATGGAATGACGGTTGCCAGAGCTGGGGGTTGGAGGTGACGAAAATGAGGGAAGATGATCAAAAGGTAAAAACTTCTAGTTATAAGACAAGTGAGTAATGGTGATGTAATGTACAGCTCGGTCACTACAGTTAACAATACCGTATTTTATGTTTGAAAGTTGCTAAGAGAGTAGATCTTGAAAGTTCTCATCACAAAGATAACATTTGTAATTATGTGAATTAAGGTTAACTAAACTTATTGTGGTAATCATTTCACACACACACTATATATATTAATCATCACATTGTACACCTTGGACGGATACAATATTATATATCAATTAAATTTAATTTCCGTCTGGCCCGTCATTTTCAAAAGGCCACTCAAGATCAGGGGACAGAACGCCTCCTCTCCAAGTGTCCTGCCAGCCCACCCACTCAAGATCAGAGGGACAAAATGCCTCACTAAAACAAAACAAAAGAGAAACACAAAAAAACTGGAGAGAGGGAGGAAAGGGTGCCCTGAAAAATAAAAACAAATTTTAAAAACTAAGTACGTTGACAGAGCTAAGAATAAACTACCAGGAAAAAGAAACCCTACGTGTCAGATCCTAAAGTACAGAAGGGCAAGCCCGCCGGCAGTCCAGGCCCGGGGGGACCGGGGTCCCCAGCCCTGCAGAGCCAACCGCAGACCGGCTCAGGCGCCCCTCGGAAGCGCGGGGTCCCCGCGGCCGAGTCGGCGCCCCCGGCCGGCGCCGGCTCCCCTCTGCCCACCCTGCGCGCGGGGGCTGGAAACTGCCGCGGAGAACCACGGCGGGGCGGGAAGGGGGGCTCCAAAGAGGGTCTGGCGACTCGAGTCGCTCCGTTTCTCGGTGGGCTCAGCGCGCGCCGTGGGGGAACAGGAGCGGGGGTCCGGGAGGAGGGGACGGGCGGCACTTACGTAGACCGGCAGCGGCCACGGGTAGACGGCGGGCTCGGTGCCAAAGAGCGACTCCAGCCTCAGCTCCAGCTTCCCCCCCATGTCTTCGCGCGCGGGCCCCGCACCGCGCTAGTCTGGCGGTTGGGGGAGGGGCGCGGCGCCGCCGGCGGGGGCGGGGCAGACGGGCAGGCGGGAGGCTGAGGGGGGCCTGGCCTGGGCCTCAGCTGCCGCCACAGCGCTCCCGTCCGGCCCCCGGCTCCCTCTTTGTGCTCACAGGCCCGGGGCCTCCAGCGCTGCTGCGAACTCGGGCCGGCGTGAGGCGACCACAATGAGCCGGGGGCCGGGCTGAAACACTCCCGGCGCGCGCGGCCCGCCCCGTGGACTCGCACGCTCTCACGCACGCACGCACGCACGTACGCACGCACATACGCACGTCATCGGCTGCCCCTGGCCACACCCACCGGCCCGAAGTGGGGACCCGGCAAAACGTCTCAGGGCCAGTGGTGGCGAGTTCGACTCTCGACCTCGACGTACCGTGACACAACCCCTCCCCCCCAATAATAAGACTATAATTCCTAATAAATATGACAGCTGGAATCCCGGCTTCTGTTCACAAAAGTGCCGTGTATTTAGCCTATGCTAGGCACCAGACCGCGGACGCTCAGTACTGGCCAAAAAGGAAATGCCCTGCCCTCATAGCACTGCCATTTTAATTGGAATAGTAGTGACAATGGTCAAGGGAGAAAATAAAGTGTCATCATCGCCACGGGGATGGTTAATCTCATGTGCGCACTGCGTGGGGCCCCGGCAACCACAAACATTATTCCAGATGTGGCCAGGAAGGGATTTTTCAGAAGAGATTAACACTGAAATTGGTCCACTTTGCGTAAAGGAGGAACGAATACAAGGAATTTATATATGCAGTACATATATATTTTTATTCTACATGCTTTTCTATGTAGGTGTATATGCGTGTCTATATGTATGTACGTGTATGTATTGCATATATTATATGTGTATGTATGTATACTGTATATATACACACCTAAATATCTTTCTATGTGTGTATATATGTATGATATAGACGTACCTAGGTGTGTACATTGCATATGTTATACGTATGTGTACATACTGTATATACACAAACGATGCATTTCATATGTGTGTATGTATAGTGTATCTGTATGTGTCTATTGTATATATTACGTGTATATGTGTGTATACATACTGTATATATACAAACTATGCATTTTATATATATGTGCGTATATATGTATTTGCGTATTGTATATACTATATGTGTATATGTCTGTATGCGTACTGCATATATACACAGCTGTATATTTTTGTATGCGTGTACATATGTACGTGTGTGTGTATATACACACACACCCTATGGATTCTGTTTGTCTGGAGAACCCTCACTGATACGGCCACTTATGACAATTGAGCACCTGCTCTTTGCCAGCCAGGGAGCCAAACGCTTGTCCTTTCTGTGTCTCCCTTAAGTGTCACAAGTCCCGGGAGGGAAGGTGATGCCGCTCCTACCAGTTGAGGTGCCTCAGGGACAGAGAGGTGCACAGGGCGGGGGGCTGGAGCCTGGTAGAGCCCAGGTGCAGTTCTAGCAGCAGTACAGCCTAGCAGTCCCACTTCCCCGGGTGCCTCTCACAAAGACGCCGAGGGAGAGACGGGGTCTGAAGGAGGGGATGAGGAAGCTTCCGTGGGTCTGCAAGCCCAGACCAAGGCTGACTCGTCAAGGGTGTTAGAGGTCAGGACTCTGGTTACCCTGGGGAAGGGGTTACACAGAGCCATTCCCATTCGGAAAAAGTATCCATTCTGCTCTTGTTTGTATGTTTACCCCCCTCCCCCAAATCTTTTAAAAACAGATTCTCTTGGTTGCTGGGAGCACACAAGGGGAAGTCGTGTGTGAGGGGGTGTGATCCAGGGGACAGGGAGGATAAGCCCCCCCCTCGTAGGGCCGGGAGTGGCTCAGCTTTGTGAGCTAAGGATGGCCTGCGAGGTCCCAGAGAGTAGGGTCCCTGCTCCGTCCCTGCTCCGTCCTTGCTCCGTGCACCCCATTCCCAGCCTGAGAAGTCCAGAGCCCCCCGCCCCCGCACACACACACACACCCACCAGGGAGGAGTGCCAGTCACAATGGCTCCCAGGCTCCGGCTCCAGGGCTCCCGGCACTAGGAGCTATTTTCAGCTTTCATGCCCTAGGACACGGCCAGAGCTATTGTCTCCGGAAACTCTCTGTCTGTCTCTCGCCCGCCCGCCATCCCTCCCTCCCTCCCTCCTCCGCCTTTTCCCCTCCCGCTCCAGCTGTCCTGCCCTCCACCCTGCATTTCTACACAGGGTGGCTCACAGACAGCTGCTCCCCGTGCCCACCCGCCACCATTCGATGGATGTCAAAGCAAGCCCTGGGGACTTCCCTGGAGGTCCAGCGATTAAGACTCCGAGCTTCCACTGCAAGGGGTGCGGGTTCAAAGCCTGGTCAGGGAAATAAGATCCCACATGCCGCCCAGCACGGCCAAAGAAATAAATGAGTAAAAAATAAAGTTATAGTGATGAAACAGCCCTAGTGGTGCAAGGATGGGACGTATAGCTCTATGGTAGAGAATAAAGGTCCAGAAACAGATAGATGAGAACTTGATATGACAGAAAGTGAGGAAATTAAGGAGTTTTCAATAAATGGCATTAGGACAATTGCATATCCATGTGGGGAAAAGTAAATTAGAAAAAAAGAAAACAAGCAAGCCCTGGTCAGGTGTGACCTTGGGCCCAGGGCCATTGGCACACGTTGTCGTGTGGGACGTTCTTCCTTAGACTCCTCCCTCCCTCCTGTGTCACTGTCACTTCCTCCAGAACCTTCCTGGACTCCCCTACACAAGCCCGGGGTGTGCCCTCACCCGCCCACCCTGGATCACCGGAATTCCAATCCTGGCCCACCCTTCCCCGCCAGGTGAAGAACTGTGCCTGGTCAGTAAGACCGTAGAGGTCCTTGGCCATTGCTATTGCAGTTGGAATTGTTACTGTGTTTACACAGGGTGACCAACACCCGCCCCCACTTTGCCCAGGACCGCTCAGGTTTGAGCGCTGGAACTATGGGGAAACCCTCATTTCTGGGGAACCCAGAAGGCTGGTCAGCCTATTTAGGATGGATCTTTCACTCGATATCCCAATCCCCGAGAGCCAGAAAGGGAATCTCCCCCCTCCTTCCATGGTAACCTTCATTCATTCATCCACTCATCCCTTTATTCAACTCCTTTATTCAGCAAGTATTTATGAAGCATCTACTACATAGCAGACACTCTTCTAGGTGCTGGGGACAGTAAACTGAGAAGGTGTGATTTCTTACATGGGGATGATGTCTCGGAGACCACTGCAGGGCATGGGAGGTGGGAGAGGGAAGGGGCAGTTCTAAATGCAGGCTCTGACGGGATTGGGGCAGACCTTGCCCTAAGCCAGGCTGCTTGCTTCAACACAGCTGTCCTCACCCAGGGCCATCCTGCTTCCGCCTCCCCCAGTTCTTCAGTGATGTCTGGGGAAAATCTGTGGTTGTCACAACTGGGGGGGAGGGGACCCTGGAATCAAATGGGTGGGGACAGGGATGCTGCTGAACCCCACACAGTGCCCAAGAGGGGCCCCCAGCAGAGAATGACCCGCCCCAAATAACCCCAGTGCCATGGGGGAGATCCTGCACTAATATTATTCAGACCCGCTTGTGCCCCGAGATTCCTGCACAGGCTGGGACTCTAACCGGGTCACCTCTGTAACCCGAGGTGACCTAGAGTGGGGCAGCCAGGAGGGCTGAGTATCAGGGATGAAATGACCAATCTCTGTGCCCACTCTCCCCGCCACACCCCAGGGTCGATGGCCTCTATCTCCTCCCTGTGCAGATAGCTTTTCCTGAGCCATTTCTTCTTGTCAAGGTCCCTGTCGCAGGTTGTGTTTCCAGAAGATGACGTTGAGAGCAGCGATTGGAGTGCAGGTGCTTGATGTGAGACGTGCAGTGAACAGATACAGCTGCCATAGGGTCCCGCAATTCGAGTCCTGGGCATAGATCTGGAGAAAACTCTAATTCAAAAATATACATACACCCCTGGGATTTCCCTGGTGGTCTAGTGGTTAAGACTCTGTGCTTCCAGTGCAGGGAGCATGGGTTCCATCTCTGGCCAGGGAACTAAGATCCCACAGGCTGTGTGACAAAAAAAAAAAGAGAGAGAAAAAATGAAAGAAAAAGAAAGAAGGAAAGAAAGAAAGAAAGAAAGAAAGAAAAGATACATGCACCCCAATGTTCATTGCATCACTATTTATAATAGGCAAGATGTGGAAGCTATCTAAGTGTCCACTGATGGAGGAATGGATAAAGAAGATGAGGTACGTATATACAATGGAATATATTTAGCCATAAAAAGAATGAAATAATGCTATTTGCAGGAACATCGTGGATGGACCTAGAGATTATCACACTAAGTGAAGTAAGTCAGAAGAGAAAGACACATATATGATCTCTCTTATATGTGAAATCTAAAATACGACACAAATGTACTTGTCTACGACACAAAAACAGACTCACAGACATAGAGAACAGACTTGTGGTTGCCAAGGGGGAGAAAGAGTGAGGGAGGGTTGGATTGGATTTTTGGGGTTAGCAGACGCAAACTATTAAATATAGGATGGATAAGCTACAAGGTCCTACTGTCTAGCACAGGGAACTATATTCAATATCCTGTGATAAGCCATAATGGAAAAGAAAAAGTTTTATTTATAGGTTCCATCCCTAACTGAGCTGGCCCATCCCCTCCCATGGTTCTAAGTGCAGCCCGAGGCTGCAGACTTCCCACCCTGGTCTTCAGCTCCAGAGCAAGCCACCTGCAAACCAGCCGCATCTTCCCAGGGGCTGGCAACTCTCCTTTGCTACTGATTCCAAGACACATCCAGATAGCACAAATGTGACCATGAAAACAAACTCAGGCACGTTCAAATCAGGGAAATAATATTCTTATCTCTGTTTAGTAGTTGCTTAATTTTAGAATAGCTTAGACTTACAAAAAAGTTGTAAAGACCTGTACAGAGTGTACAGAGTGCTGTGGACCCCCGACCCAGTACCCCTATTTCCAACACGTTAGTACTTTAGTACGTTAGTACGACATGCTTATCCAACTAAGGAACCGAGATGGATACGTTATTATTAACTAAAGTCCACACTTCATTAGAATTTCCCTAGCTTTCCCCTAACATCCTTTTTCTGTCCCAGTCTCCTCTGGGCTGTGGCATTTCTCAGACATCCCTGGGTTTTGATACCTTGAAAGTTTTGAGGAGGACTGGTCAGGAATTTTGTCCCTCAATTTGTTTGTCTGTTGGTTTTCTGATGTTTTTCTTATGGTTGGGCTGGAGTTATGGGGTTTGGGGTGGAAGATGCAGACAGAGATAAAAATGTCATTCTCCTCAGGCCACATCATCAAGGATACACACCATCAAGGATACACACATCAAGAATACACACCATCAACGGGACTTGTGACAAACAATTTTACCCTTGATCACCTGGCCAGTAGCGTCTTTTTTTTTGTTTGTTTGCTGCGTTGGGTCTTCATTGCTGCACACGGGCTTTCTGTAGTTGCGGCGAGCAGGGGCTCCTCTTTGTTGCGGGCACGTGCTTCTCATTACAGTGGCTTCTTTTGTTTCGGAGCACTTGCTCTAGATGTGCGGGCTTCTGTAGTTGTGGCATGGGGGCTCAGTAGTTGTGGCTCCCAGGATCTAGAGCGCAGGCTCAATAGTTGTGGCCCACGGCCTTAGATGATCTGCGGCACATGGGATCTTCCCGGACCAGGGCTCGAACCCGGGTCCCCTGCATTGGCAGGTGGATCCTTTTTTTGTTTTCTTTGTTCCGTTTGGAACCAAAACTTTAATCCCAAGGAGTCTCACAAAACATATTACAAATGACAGCATGAAAAAAAATTGCACAGTAACTCAAAGTTCAGCTCTACAATATACTCTTTATCTGGCAGGACATTGGTATCTTGATACTCTCAACTTCCAAAAAACTTTACAAAGAGCTATGTATTCATGTACAGCAATCACAGACGGGACTTATGACCTAACTCAAAGGTTAACTAACTTCCTTGAAACTTCTTAGATGCTAAACTCACTGGACAACCTCTTGTCCAGTGTGAAGACTAGTGGAATTCTTAAACCTCTAATCTAGGGTAAGGGTGCGGCTTTCATTTCTACCTGCTGGCTTGTGTTCACAGTACCTTTTAAAGACTGCTTGCTTGACTACAGCTGCATACCACATCCCAGCTACAGAAAGTCTTTTTAATGTTTGCCAGTGTTGTTTCCATAATAATAAACATCACACTTTAGGTGGGCAGGAGTTAGAGTTTTATTATCAGTCTAGGCAAGACCAAAAATTCAAAGCAAATTCAATTCTGCTTAAGAGAACATTGTAAAGAAACAATTCTTCATATTAAATCCCTCATATGACCCATTTCAAACCACAGAGATTGACACCTTTATGTGTCACTGTCCCAAGATACACACAAACGGGAACAGCTAAAACATTTAAAAAGTGCATCAAGCTTCGGAAGTCTCAAACGAAACTTGAATTTTCTGTACGTACTCCTGTCAAATGAAGGTATTTCCTGTGCACCACTGCTCTTGCAAAGTGGTCTGCTATTTCCTTTCATTTGACCTGGATCGGCTAGGAGACCTAGAGAAAGATCGGGACGGCTTGCGATTTCTCTCCTGGGACAGTGATCTCTCTCTTCTCCTATATCTACTAAAGGGACCTGCTCCGGCTGCGGGAGAAGCTTCTCCGTCTTGGAGATCTGTGGTGAGGGGGAGGACTCCTCCTCCGATAATCATCTCGAGGGCGACGACCCCAAGAAGGAGGCGGCCACGATTTCGACTTCTCCCTTCCCCTTTCGACAGGTCTACTCTTACTCGGCAGCCACAGAGTGTTCTCCCGTCTACTTCTCAGACAGCATCCGCTGCATCTCGGGGATCTTCATTTTCAACAAGAGTGAAGCCGGGAGGGTTTTTAGCAACCCACACACTTCGGAGTGGTCCATAATATCCTAAAGCTTGTTCGAATTCAGTCTTCTTACCACTGTTTCCAAGACTCCTTACATAAACGTTCCAGTCCAACGGACAGGAATCCCGATGCAAGACCCTCCTGGCACCTGGCTTTCATGGGCCACAGGGTGATCCCGGGCCTCTAGAATGTGACAGCTGAATCGGCTCGGACAAGCTGTCCCGTGGGGATGCTTTTCCCCCTATGTGTCCAGCCCGGGGCCATGCTGTCTAGGCCCGACCTCCAGGGTGACAGGGTGAACCCCAGGTCCCTGGAGCAAACACTCACAGCCCTGGTGACCAGACTCAGGGGGCTGGGGCGGCAGCTGGACATGTGTGTCCACCCTGGTGGTGTTTGGCCCCATCTGCAGTTCCAGTTCCAGCTGAGAAAGAGCCTCGCTGTGTTATTTTCTCCTGGTTGTGTTAGGATCGCCGGTGTCATTTGACAGGAATGTAGATGGTTTGTTATTTCTCTCTTTTCTCCCTGCTTACTCTTGTCCCGCTCCCCCTCCCTCTCTCCCTCTCCCTCTGTCCCCCCCTTCCCTCTCCCTCTTTCCTCTGCGTCTTTCTCTTTCTCTCTCTCCCACCCCCCCTCCCCCCTCCCCGTCCCTCTCCCCGTCCCTCTCCCAACTCCCTCTCCAACTCCGTCACCCCTCCCTCTCCCCATCCCTCTCCCTCTCCCCTCTGCCTCCCTCTACCGTCACCCTCTCCCCCGTCTCTCTCCTGCCTCCCCCTCGCCCTTCCCGCATCCCCCGTCCCTCTTCCCTCTCCCTCTCTTCCTTCCTCTCTCCCTGTCCCTGTTTCCCTGTTCCGCACGCTTTCCCTCTACCTCTTTCCCTCTCCCTGTCCCTCCACCTCCTTCCCTCTCTGGAGAGGGAAGGAGGTGTACGGACAGGGAGAGACAGCAGGAGAAGGAGTGGGTAGAGGGAGAGAGGGATAGAAGGAGGGAGCGAAATGTCTGTCCCTCCCTCCCTCTATCCCTCTCTCCCTCCCTCCCTCTATCCCTCTGTACCTCCCTCCCTCTATCCCTCTCTCCCTCCCTTTCTCCCTCCCTCTCTCCCTCTCCCTCCCTTCTTCTCCTCCCTCTCCCTCTCCTTCCAACTCTCCCGCTCCCTCCATCACTCCATCTCCCTCACTCCCTCCCAGAGATGGGGAGATCGAGAGGCAGGGACAAGGGAGAGGGAGAGATGGAGAGGGAGAGATGGAGGGAGAGTGAGAGAGAGGTAGAGGAAGAGAGGGAGAGACAAATGGAGAGGAGAGGGAGGGGGTGAGAGGAAGCGGGAAAGAGGTCTCTTCCTCCCTCGCTCTCCCTCTGTCTTCTTTATCTCCCTCTCCCTCCCTCTCTCCCTGTCCCTGTTTCCCTGTTCCGCTCTCCCTCTCCCTCTTTCCCTCTCCCTCTCCCTCCACCTCCTTGCCTCTCGGAAAGGAGGTGGAGGGAGAGGGAGAGGGAAAAAGAGAGAGGAAGAGCAAGAGATGGAGGGGGAGAGGGAGAGGGGGGGGAGAGGAGAGAGGGATAGAGGGACGGAGGGAGAGAGGGATAGAGTGAGGGAGGGAGTGAGGGATGAGGGGGAGATGAATAGACGGAGGGACAGAGAGACGTCTTTCGGTCCCTCCCTCTATCCCTCTCTCCCTCTCCCCCCTCCCTCTCCTGCTCTCTCTCCCTGTCCCTACACCTCCTTCCCTCTTTAGAGAGAGAAGGAGGTGGAGGGACAGGGAGAGGGAAAGAGGTAGAGGGAGAGCGTGCTCAACAGGGAAACAGGGACAGGGAGAGAGGAAGGAAGAGAGGGAGAGGGAAGAGGGTCGGCGGAGGCAGGAAGAGGGAGGGGGAGGAGGGAGAGAGACGGGGGAGAGCGAGGAGGTAGAGGGAGAGGGAGGGGAGAGGGAGAGGGATGGGGAGAGCAAGGGGGAGACGGAGATGGAGAGGGAGTTGGAGAGGGACGGGGAGAGGGACGGGGAGGTGGGAGAGGGAGGGGGGAGGCAGAGAGGGAAAGAGAGAGACGCAGAGGAAAGAGAGAGAGGGAAGAGAGAGAGAGAGGGGAACAGAGGGAGAGGGAGAGAGGGAGGGGGAGAGGGACGAGTGGAAGCAGGGAGAAAAGAGAGAAAGAACACACCATCTACATTTCTGTCAAATGACACCGGGGATCCTTACACAACCAGGAGAAAATAACACAGCGAGGCTCTTTCTCAGCTGGAACTGGAACTGCAGATGGGGCCAAACACCACCAGGGTGGCCACACATGTCCAGCTGCCGCCCCAGCCCCCTGAGTCTGGTCACCAGGGCTCTGAGTGTTTGCTCCAGGGACCTGGGGTTCACCCTGTCACCCTGGAGGTCGGGCCTAGACAGCATGGCCCCGGGCTGGACACATAGGGGGAAAAGCATCCCCACGGGACAGCTTCTGCGTGCCGATTCAGCTGCCAGATTCTAGAGGCCCGGGATCACCCTGTGGCCCATGAAAGCCAGGAGCCAGGAGGGTCTTGCATCGGGATTCCTGTCCGTTGGACTGGAACGTTTATGTAAGGAGTCTTGGAAACAGTGGTAACAAGACTGAATTCGAACGAGCTTTAGGATATTATGGATCACTCCGAAGTGTGTGGGTTGCTAAAAACCCTCCCGGCTTCACTCTTGTTGAAAATGAAGATCCCCGAGATGCAGCGGATGCTGTCTGAGAAGTAGACGGGAGAACACTCTGTGGCTGCCGAGTAAGAGTGGACCTGTCGAATGGGGAAGGGAGAAGTCGAAATCGTGGCCGCCTCTTTCTTGGGGTCGTCGCCCTCGAGATGATTATCGGAGGAGGAGTCCTCCCCCTCACCACAGATCTCCAAGACGGAGAAGCTTCTCCCGCAGCCGGAGCAGGTCCCTTTAGTAGATATAGGAGAAGAGAGAGATCACTGTCCCAGGAGAGAAATCGCAAGCCGTCCCGATCTTTCTCTAGGTCTCCTAGCCGATCCAGGTCAAATGAAAGGAAATAGCAGACCACTTTGCAAGAGGAGTGGTGCACAGGAAATACCTTCATTTGACAGGAGTATGTACAGAAAATTCAAGTTTCGTTTGAGACTTCTGAAGCTTGATGCACCTTTTAAATGTTTTAGCTGTTCCCGTTTGTTTGTCTCTTGGGACAGTGACACATAAAGGTGTCATTCTCTATGGTTTGAAAAGGGTCATATGAGGCATGTAATATGAAGAATTGTTTCTTTACAATGTTCTCTTAAGCAGAATTGAATTTGCTTTGAATTTTTGGTCTTGCCTAGACTGATAATAAAAGTAACTCCTGCCCATCTAAAGTGTGATGTTTATTATTATGGAAACAACACTGGCAAACATTAAAAAGACTTTCTGTAGCTGGGATGTGGTATGCAGCTGTAGTCAAGCAAGCAGTCTTTAAAAGGTACTGTGAACACAAGCCAGCAGGTAGAAATGAAAGCCGCACCCTTACCCTAGATTAGAGGTTTAAGAATTCCACTAGTCTTCACACTGGACAAGAGGTTGTCCAGTGAGTTTAGCATCTAAGAAGTTTCAAGGAAGTTAGTTTACCTTTGAGTTAGGTCGTAAGTCCCCTCTGTGATTGCTGTACATGAATACATAGCTATTTGTAAAGTTTTTTCGAAGTTGAGATTATCAAGACACCAGTGTCCTGCCAGATTAAGAGTATATTGTAGAGCTGAATTTAGAGTTACTGTGCAATTTTTTTTTCATGCTGTCATTTGTAATATGTTTTGTGAGACTCCTTGGGATTAAAGTTTTGGTTCCAAACGGAACAAAGAAAACAAAAAAAGGATACACCTGCTAATGCAGGGGACCCGGGTTCGAGCCCTGGTCCGGGAAGATCCCATGTGCCGCAGATCAACTAAGCCCGTGGGCCACAACTATTGAGCCTGCGCTCTAGATCCTGGGAGCCACAACTACTGAGCCCCCATGCCACAACTACAGAAGCCCGCACATCTAGAGCCCGTGCTCCGAAACAAAAGAAGCCACTGTAATGAGAAGCACGTGCCCGCAACAAAGAGGAGCCCCTGCTCGCCGCAACTAGAGAAAGCCCGTGTGCAGCAATGAAGACCCAACGCAGCAAAAAAAAAAAAAAAAAAAAAAAAGACGCTACTGGCCAGGTGATCAAGGGTAAAATTGTTTGTCACAAGTCCCGTTGATGGTGTGTATCCTTGATGTGTGTATCCTTGATGGTGTGTATCCTTGATGATGTGACCTGAGGAGAATGACATTTTTATCTCTGTCTGCATCTTCCGCCCCAAACCCCATAACTCCAGCCCAACCATAAGAGAAACATCAGAAAACCAACAGACAAACAAATTGAGGGACAAAATACCTGACCAGTCCTCCTCAAAACTTTCAAGGTATCAAAACCCAGGGACGTCTGAGAAATGTCACAGCCCAGAGGAGACTGGGACAGAAAAAGGATGTTAGGGGAAAGCTAGGGAAATTCTAATAAAGTGTGGACTTTAGTTAATAATAACGTATCCATCTCGGTTCCTTAGTTGGATAAGCATGTCGTACTAACGTGTTGGAAATAGGGGTACTGGGTCGGGGGTCCACAGCACTCTGTACACTCTGTACAGATCTTTGCAACTTTTTTGTAACTCTAAGCTATTCTAAAATTAAGCAACTACTAAACAGAGATAAGAATGTTATTTCCCTGATTTGAACATGGCTGAGTTTGTTTTCATGGTCACATTTGTGCTATCTGGATGTGTCTTGGAATCAGTAGCAAAGGAGAGTTGCCAGTCCCTGGGAAGATGCAGCTGGTTTGCAGGTGGCTTGCTCTGGAGCTGAAGACCACGGTGGGAAGTCTGCAGCCTCGGGCTGCACTTAGAATCATGGGAGGGGATGTAGCAGCTCAGTTAGGGATGGAACCTATAAATAAAACTTTTTCTTTTCCATTATGGCTTATCACAGGATATTGAATATAGTTCCCTGTGCTACACAGTAGGACCTTGTAGCTTATCCATCCTATATTTAACAGTTTGCGTCTGCTAACCCCAAACACCCAATCCAACCCTCCCTCACTTTTTCTCCCGCTTGGCAAACACAAGTTTGTTCTCTTTGTCTGTGAGTCTGTTTTTGTTTCATAGACAAGTACATTTGTGTCGTATTTTAGCTTTCATATGTAAGAGAGATCATATATGTGTCTTTCTATTCTGACTTACTTCACTTAGTATGATAATCTCTAGGTCCATCCACGATGTTCCTGCAAATAGCATTATTTCATTCTTTTTATGGCTAAATATATTCCATTGTATATATGTACCACATATTCTTTATCCATTCCTCCATCAGCGGACACTTAGATAGCTTCCACATCTTGCCTATTATAAATAGTGATGCAATGAACATTGGGGTGCATGTATCTTTTCTTTCTTTCTTTCTTTGTTTCTTTGTTTGTTTGTTTGTTTCTTTCTTTCCTTCTTTCTTTTTCTTTCTTTCTTTCTCTCTCTCTTTCTTTATTTTTTTGTTACACAGCATGTGGGATCTTAGTTCCCTGGCCAGAGATGGAACCCATGCTCCCTGCACTGGAAGCACAGAGTCTTAACCGCTAGACCACCAGGGAAATCCCAGGGGTGTATGTATATTTTTGAATTAGAGTTTTCTCCAGATCTATGCCCAGGAGTGGAATTGCGGGACCCTATGGCAGCTGTATCTGTTCTCTGCACGTCTCACATCAACCACGTGCACTCCAATCCTTGCTCTCAACGTCATCTTCGGGGAACACAACCTGCGACAGGGACCTTGACAAGAAGAAATGGCTCAGGGAAAAGCTAGCTGCACAGGGAGGAGATAGAGGCCATCGACCCTGGGGTGTGGCGGGGAGAGTGGGCACAGAGATTGGTCATTTCGTCCCTGATACTCAGCCCTCCTGGCTGCCCCACTCTAGGTCACCTCGGGATACAGAGGTGACCCGGTTAGAGTCCCAGCCTGTGCAGGAATCTCGGGGCACCAGCGGGTCTGAATAATATTAGTGCAGGGTCTCCCCCATGGCACTGGGGTTATTTGGGGCGGGTCATTCTCTGCTGGGGGCCCCTCTTGGGCACTGTGTGGGGTTCAGCAGCATCCCTGTCCCCACCCATTTGATTCCAGGGTCCCCTCCCCCCCAGTTGTGACAACCACAGATTTTCCCCAGACATCACTGAAGAACTGGGGGAGGCGGAAGCAGGATGGCCCTGGGTGAGGACAGCTGTGTTGAAGCAAGCAGCCTGGCTTAGGGCAAGGTCTGCCCCAATCCCGTCAGAGCCTGCATTTAGAACTGCCCCTTCCCTCTCCCACCTCCCATGCCCTGCAGTGGTCTCCGAGACATCATCCCCATGTAAGAAATCACACCTTCTCAGTTTACTGTCCCCAGCACCTAGAAGAGTGTCTGCTATGTAGTAGATGCTTCATAAATACTTGCTGAATAAAGGAGTTGAATAAAGGGATGAGTGGATGAATGAATGAAGGTTACCATGGAAGGAGGGGGGAGATTCCCTTTCTGGCTCTCGGGGATTGGGATATCGAGTGAAAGATCCATCCTAAATAGGCTGACCAGCCTTCTGGGTTCCCCAGAAATGAGGGTTTCCCCATAGTTCCAGCGCTCAAACCTGAGTGGTCCTGGGCAAAGTGGGGGCGGGTGTTGGTCACCCTGTGTAAACACAGTAACAATTCCAACTGCAATAGCAATGGCCAAGGACCTCTACGGTCTTACTGACCAGGCACAGTTCTTCACCTGGCGGGGAAGGGTGGGCCAGGATTGGAATTCCGGTGATCCAGGGTGGGCGGGTGAGGGCACACCCCGGGCTTGTGTAGGGGAGTCCAGGAAGGTTCTGGAGGAAGTGACAGTGACACAGGAGGGAGGGAGGAGTCTAAGGAAGAACGTCCCACACGACAACGTGTGCCAATGGCCCTGGGCCCAAGGTCACACCTGACCAGGGCTTGCTTGTTTTCTTTTTTTCTAATTTACTTTTCCCCACATGGATATGCAATTGTCCTAATGCCATTTATTGAAAACTCCTTAATTTCCTCACTTTCTGTCATATCAAGTTCTCATCTATCTGTTTCTGGACCTTTATTCTCTACCATAGAGCTATACGTCCCATCCTTGCACCACTAGGGCTGTTTCATCACTATAACTTTATTTTTTACTCATTTATTTCTTTGGCCGTGCTGGGCGGCATGTGGGATCTTATTTCCCTGACCAGGCTTTGAACCCGCACCCCTTGCAGTGGAAGCTCGGAGTCTTAATCGCTGGACCTCCAGGGAAGTCCCCAGGGCTTGCTTTGACATCCATCGAATGGTGGCGGGTGGGCACGGGGAGCAGCTGTCTGTGAGCCACCCTGTGTAGAAATGCAGGGTGGAGGGCAGGACAGCTGGAGCGGGAGGGGAAAAGGCGGAGGAGGGAGGGATGGCGGGCGGGCGAGAGACAGACAGAGAGTTTCCGGAGACAATAGCTCTGGCCGTGTCCTAGGGCATGAAAGCTGAAAATAGCTCCTAGTGCCGGGAGCCCTGGAGCCGGAGCCTGGGAGCCATTGTGACTGGCACTCCTCCCTGGTGGGTGTGTGTGTGTGTGCGGGGGCGGGGGGCTCTGGACTTCTCAGGCTGGGAATGGGGTGCACGGAGCAAGGACGGAGCAGGGACGGAGCAGGGACCCTTCTCTCTGGGACCTCGCAGGCCATCCTTAGCTCACAAAGCTGAGCCACTCCCGGCCCTACGAGGGGGGGGCTTATCCTCCCTGTCCCCTGGATCACACCCCCTCACACACGACTTCCCCTTGTGTGCTCCCAGCAACCAAGAGAATCTGTTTTTAAAAGATTTGGGGGAGGGGGGTAAACATACAAACAAGAGCAGAATGGATACTTTTTCCGAATGGGAATGGCTCTGTGTAACCCCTTCCCCAGGGTAACCAGAGTCCTGACCTCTAACACCCTTGACGAGTCAGCCTTGGTCTGGGCTTGCAGACCCACGGAAGCTTCCTCATCCCCTCCTTCAGACCCCGTCTCTCCCTCGGCGTCTTTGTGAGAGGCACCCGGGGAAGTGGGACTGCTAGGCTGTACTGCTGCTAGAACTGCACCTGGGCTCCACCAGGCTCCAGCCCCCCGCCCTGTGCACCTCTCTGTCCCTGAGGCACCTCAACTGGTAGGAGCGGCATCACCTTCCCTCCCGGGACTTGTGACACTTAAGGGAGACACAGAAAGGACAAGCGTTTGGCTCCCTGGCTGGCAAAGAGCAGGTGCTCAATTGTCATAAGTGGCCGTATCAGTGAGGGTTCTCCAGACAAACAGAATCCATAGGGTGTGTGTGTATATACACACACACGTACATATGTACACGCATACAAAAATATACAGCTGTGTATATATGCAGTACGCATACAGACATATACACATATAGTATATACAATACGCAAATACATATATACACACATATATATAAAATGCATAGTTTGTATACATACAGTATGTATACACACATATACACGTAATATATACAATAGACACATACAGATACACTATACATACACACATATGAAATGCATCGTTTGTGTATATACAGTATGTACACATACGTATAACATATGCAATGTACACACCTAGGTACGTCTATATCATACATATATACACACATAGAAAGATATTTAGGTGTGTATATATACAGTATACATACATACACATATAATATATGCAATACATACACGTACATACATATAGACACGCATATACACCTACATAGAAAAGCATGTAGAATAAAAATATATATGTACTGCATATATAAATTCCTTGTATTCGTTCCTCCTTTACGCAAAGTGGACCAATTTCAGTGTTAATCTCTTCTGAAAAATCCCTTCCTGGCCACATCTGGAATAATGTTTGTGGTTGCCGGGGCCCCACGCAGTGCGCACATGAGATTAACCATCCCCGTGGCGATGATGACACTTTATTTTCTCCCTTGACCATTGTCACTACTATTCCAATTAAAATAGCAGTGCTATGAGGGCAGGGCATTTCCTTTTTGGCCAGTACTGAGCGTCCGCGGTCTGGTGCCTAGCATAGGCTAAATACACGGCAATTTTGTGAACAGAAGCCGGGATTCCAGCTGTCATATTTAATAGGAATTATAGTCTTATTATTGGGGGGGAGGGGTTGTGTCACGGTACGTCGAGGTCGGGAGTCGAACTCGCCACCACTGGCCCTGAGAGGTTTTGCCGGGTCCCCACTTCGGGCCGGTGGGTGTGGACAGGGGCAGCCGATGACGTGCGTATGTGCGTGCGTGCGTGCATGGGAGCGTGCGTGCGTGAGAGCGTGCGAGTCCACGGGGCGGGCCGCGCGCGCCGGGAGTGTTTCAGCCCGGCCCCCGGCTCATTGTGGTCGCCTCACGCCGGCCCGAGTTCGCAGCAGCGCTGGAGGCCCCGGGCCTGTGAGCACAAAGAGGGAGCCGGGGGCCGGACGGGAGCGCTGTGGCGGCAGCTGAGGCCCAGGCCAGGCCCCCTCAGCCTCCCGCCTGCCCGTCTGCCCCGCCCCCGCTGGCGGCGCCGCGCCCCTCCCCCAACCGCCAGACTAGCGCGGTGCGGGGCCCGCGCGCGAAGACATGGGGGGGAAGCTGGAGCTGAGGCTGGAGTCGCTCTTTGGCACCGAGCCCGCCGTCTACCCGTGGCCGCTGCCGGTCTACGTAAGTGCCGCCCGTCCCCTCCTCCCGGACCCCCGCTCCTGTTCCCCCACGGCGCGCGCTGAGCCCACCGAGAAACGGAGCGACTCGAGTCGCCAGACCCTCTTTGGAGCCCCCCTTCCCGCCCCGCCGTGGTTCTCCGCGGCAGTTTCCAGCCCCCGCGCGCAGGGTGGGCAGAGGGGAGCCGGCGCCGGCCGGGGGCGCCGACTCGGCCGCGGGGACCCCGCGCTTCCGAGGGGCGCCTGAGCCGGTCTGCGGTTGGCTCTGCAGGGCTGGGGACCCCGGTCCCCCCGGGCCTGGACTGCCGGCGGGCTTGCCCTTCTGTACTTTAGGATCTGACACGTAGGGTTTCTTTTTCCTGGTAGTTTATTCTTAGCTCTGTCAACGTACTTAGTTTTTAAAATTTGTTTTTATTTTTCAGGGCACCCTTTCCTCCCTCTCTCCAGTTTTTTTGTGTTTCTCTTTTGTTTTGTTTTAGTGAGGCATTTTGTCCCTCTGATCTTGAGTGGGTGGGCTGGCAGGACACTTGGAGAGGAGGCGTTCTGTCCCCTGATCTTGAGTGGCCTTTGGAAAATGACGGGCCAGACGGAAATTAAATTGATATATAATATTGTATCCGTCCAAGGTGTACAATGTGATGATTAATATATATATAGTGTGTGTGAAATGATTACCACAATAAGTTTAGTTAACCTTAATTCACATAATTACAAATGTTATCTTTGTGATGAGAACTTTCAAGATCTACTCTCTTAGCAACTTTCAAACATAAAATACGGTATTGTCAACTGTAGTGACCGAGCTGTGCATTACATCACCATTACTCACTTGTCTTATAACTAGAAGTTTTTACCTTTTGATCATCTTCCCTCATTTTCGTCACCTCCAACCCCCAGCTCTGGCAACCGTCATTCCATTCTTTCTATCATGAGTTCAGTATTTTAGATTTCACATATGAGATCATAAAGTATTTATCTTTCTCTGTCTGACATTTCATTTAGCATAATGCCCCCCAAACCCACGCATGTGGTCACAAATAGCCAGATTTCCTTCTTTATCATGGCTGACTAATAGTAGGTTGTATGCACCCCTATTTTCTTCATCCATTCATCCACAAGAAAACACTGAGGTTGTTTCCATGTCTTGGCTACTGTATTGGGTTGGCCAGAAAGTTCATACAGTTAATGAATACACTGTTCAGTCAAACTTGGTGAAAATGAGTCTTTTATTTTTACTTAAAATAAATCTTTGACAAAGCCAGCTAGGCATCCCTTTGAGTAACGACTTATATCACATTGAAATATTTTAAACATATGAACAGTAATAGCTGAAATGACAAATGTTACTAATATTGACACAATTTATCAAGGAGAATAGGTTAGAATATGTTAAAATGCAGGTGGACAGTGAAAGAACAACTATAACTTTTAACTAAATATTGTCTTGATATTTAGACCATTGGTTAAAATCATGATAACAGGTTTCATCCGTTTCAAGAAAGCAGAATATTTGCAGATCACTTAACATTTACTAGGTATGTTCTCAGCCTGGAAGGATATATTTCACTTACATGTGTCATTTAATTTAACCACATCCCTCTGTAATAGATAGTGGTATCCCTATTTGCAGATAGGAGACAGGCTCAGAAAGATTAAGAATGTTACCTAATTCTAGTAAGTAGCCAAACCTAAACTGATCTAATTCCAGGGCAAAGCTCTTTCTGGCACATCAGTGTGGGTCTTTATCTCTTTGAGAATTGTTGAACATTAAAAGCCTTCTTCCAGGTAAATGCATAAAGAAACAACATGAGCAATGATATAACAATACAAGTCTCACTAAAGAATTGGTGTGTTTGGCCTTGCTTTTGCTGATAGATCTTTTGCAAAATTGCTTTTCTCTGAGATATTTAAAGTGGACTTTAACTATTTTCTTGGAAGGCTTTCCTAAATTATACCTATCAGAAAGCTGCTTTGCTTTAAGGCCGAAGAAAAATGAAAGCTTACTTAACTACACTTAGGTGCCAGGGTCATACTATGAGCTCTACACCTGCCAGGATTCACGCTAAGATAGATAGGGTGGCTCAGCAAACTGTCCATAGTCCTGTGATTTCTTTCTGATATTCTGAAGTAGAAATAATTTCATAACTGTTCACAAAAGAGAGAAACACTGTTTCTTGGTCCTCAATATCATACTGCTGTAGGCTAATTCTTTCTCTCTTCTGTTGCCCCTTAGTATAGAGAGTGTGTTTTGGGGACCCTCCTTCACGATCTTCTCCATTCCAAGAGCATCTTACATAAATCCAGGACTTCTCAAGCAGCCAGTTTTGCCAGATGGTCTTAGGGTTGGTTGTACCCATATATGTATAATCTGAACTTCTCAAGTAAGGTCCTTAGAGAGCATAATGGCTAAGAGAATTGGTGCTGATACCAGACCTGAGTCCAAATACTGCCTATGCCCCTAACTAGCTGTGTAACCTTGGAGAAGTAACTTAAGCCCCTTAAAGGGATTAGATTTCTCACCTGGAAACTGGAATAATAAATGCATCTACCTCATATGGTTAGTGTGTAAATTAATGTAACTTGAGATGGTGCGTGTTAAGCATTAGCACAGTGCCTGTCTCTTGTTAGTAATACCTGCTTTTCTTATTAATTATTCTCTTTATATTCCCAGTTCCAGCTGGGTGCCTAACATATAATAGTTGTTCAGCAAATAGTTACTGGATTGAACCAGCTCTGAAATTGAAGCATTGGGTCAACAGCAAAGTAGTCACCCCACCATCATTTCTCCCAGAGAAAGGGAGAATAGATGGAAGCCAGCCATCATACTTCCTTATTCTAAACTTCCCATCCAGCCCCAGCAATAAAATAATCTTCCTGGACCCTAACAATTTCAAGGATTCTTCAAATCACACTATTTGAAAATAGCTGGGTTGCCCTAATCATTAGACCCCACAGGTCACCAAGCTTCTATTAATGAAGTCTAGTTAAGATAAATGATAACAGTTAGTCAACCAACTGCTTATGAGCTCATTGGGCTTTTTAAAATTTACTATCTGCGCTTCATAGAGACACAGGTATTTTGCTTTTGTAGGACATTCAACAGTCAAAGTAGTCTTTTAAAAAGCACAAATCAGACGCTATTATTGCACTGCTTCTAACCTCTAAAGGCTATCTATTGTAAAGAGATGAAATTTTCAACTACTTAGCCAGGCTCACAGAGACCATGTGCTCTGGTCACTTACTACATCTTTCCCTGACCTTCATGGGGCTCGAGGCACAGTTGTCCTTTTCAGTCCCTCAGATGCAACAAGCTCTACTTCTTGCTCTCCCAGCTTTAGATTGGCTAATCCATCTACCCAGACCAATTTCCCTCTTATCGTTAAGGTCTCGGTTCAAACGCCACCACTACTATCTTGACCAAAGAGACCTGCCTCCTCAGTGCCTCTCCATCCCTTTGTCCAGTCGTATTTCTGTCACTGTACAACATTTATTTACACGTTTACTCTGTCTTCCTCCACCACTGGACATTTGCTTAAGAGCAGGGACTTTGTAATTTTTTGCTTCCAAGGCTTGCAGCGGACACTGGCACGTAGGTGTGTAGGAAATGTGTGTCTAATAAAGAATAAATATGTGAATGAAAAAAAAAACTGTGAAACACTAACACAAGATTATTCTTCTTTCAAAAGAATAATGAACAATAATTTCATTCAATAAGAGTCATTCTTAGTTACTGATCCATGACTTAGTAGATCCCATTCAATTTAAAATGTCCCCTTTTTTTCTGATACTTTCACAAGTCATTAATTAAGTGTTGCTCACTTTTAAGGCCAATCTGTGAGACATTATTTAACTTGTCTCCTCTAAAGTTCCAGCATTAACTCAGGCGGGGCTTCACCAAGTACTGATCATGTGACCTTGGCCTCTCATTGCCTCCGTTTTCTCATTTGTAACATGGGTATAATAATCGGCTTATTTCATACGCCTATGAGGAGGAAAACTTCGTGTGTGTGTGTGTGTGTGTCTATATATATGTATTTAAACAGTGTCTTAGAATAGTGTCTGGCACATGATAAGCATTATAGAAGTATTGACTGCTGCTACTAGTACTGTTATTATGAGAACTAACTGTTGAGAATAATCCTTCATATAGGGGTTTATTCCACTGAAGATAAAGGAAACTCATAGAATGTTAGAAATCAGATTAAACACGGAAAGCCAGTAAAATATACCAGGACAGAAGATGATGAGAGTGTGAAAGGATAGAGGAAAAAAAAAGGTTTTTGTTTTTCTTTTTCTTTTTTAAAGAAGGAAAGAGCCTAGAAATAGGACAAAAACTATTCATTGGCTATACTGACATGGAGATCGCTGGTGACCTTCATAAGTAAAATTTCAGGACAGTGGGCAGAGAGATTACGGTGAGGGAAGTCAGATGGATGTAAATTATAGAGTAGATGGGACGTGAGGAAATGGAAACAATATATGATGATAACAATTTTGAAAAGTTCAGACATGAATTGGCTAAAGAAGATATGCAGGGATTAGAGGAGGAGGGAGGCTTTCGTGTTACACGTATAGTTTTTAACATTTTAAGTTGGAGTTACTAGTCTAGAATGAGGTTGAATTTTGGCAAGAATCATTCATAAGGAGTAGATGGGTTGTAGAAAATGCAGTGCTGTGAAGTACTTGAGAAGATGAGAGAAAATGAAATGCTATCTGTAGCGCACGTGGCCTTTGAACTTGAACTCCTGTAGTGCAAGGGAATACAAAGATCAATGCAAATGCTAATGAATTAACGGATTTGGCAGTGGACTATTTACTGACTTCTGTGTTCCTAATGAGTTAGGAAGCGCCTCACCAGCTCAGAGTGAAGGAAGTAGAGAGGATGGAGGAAAATTTGAGGAGGGTAGGGAAAGCTTCTAAGAAAATAGTCCTTAAGGAGAATTAGAAAGAACTTACTGTAAGTCAGAGCAATATTTCCAGTCTTGAAAATCCATTTGAAGTTGGTGTTTATTAATTTATTGGAATACCAATTTTCCCTGCCACATGATGTTTCTCCAGCTACCTGGATATAAGTTACACAGAGGCAGAAAAGAATGAGAGATAACAATCGAGGGAAAATACAATTAGTATTTTTTTTTTACCTTTTTCCACTTCCTCGCTCCAACTCTGGGGAGCCTTCATGGACATGGCTTCCCTCGCAGCCTGCAGCAGCACGCTGTTATCAAAGAATTCAAAGAAATGGAACATAGGTTTCCAACTTAATAATTCAGCAAAATCAAAAATTGTATATAATGTTTTCTGTTGGCAAAGATTTTTGCAATATAATTTGGTTCCATCTTTTGACAAGTAATTTGGCAATGTCTAGCAAGATAAAAATGTTAATAGCTTTTTACACATTAATTCTAATTCTGGAAGCTTATGCCGATAAATAATTTATAATCCAGAAAATTATTATATAAAGATGCTCATTGTCATGTCATTTGTAATAACAAAACATTGGAAACACCTTTAATTGTTAAGAATAGGAAAACAGTTTAGGAAATTATATCCACTTAGTAGAAAGTGACACAGTTACTATATTATAATTACAAGATGATGGAGCAAAATAAAATAATGCTTAATAAAGAAACAATGAAGAAAGCTGACCTAAAATTGTGTCTTCCTTATGACAGTAATTATGTAAACATATCAATGTTTATTAAAGCTTAAAACCAAGATAAAGTTTTAAAAGCTCTGTACCAGTAATGGGGATTTTATGTTCGTTTCAAAATATTTTTTGACACAACTCTTAGAATTTTGTTTTGTCTACTCCTTTTCTTAAGAATTTCTGATTATTACCTCACTTTTCATTTCATAGTTTCAAATAAAGCCAGCAATTTTATCATCAGAGAAGATTAGACTTATTGGACAGTCCATAATTCCAAGTTATTTGGTGTAAAAAGACCATATACACTTGTAGGTGCTTTCAAAATAAAATTTCGAGAAGTTTTTTTTTTTGCTTCGTCTTTCCTAGTATGGAGATGAAGCAAACTACCTAAAATTGCTAGCCATTCTTTTTTCATTTTTCTCATTTTATTGATTTATCTTGCCCTTCACAGAAATGATAAGAAATGAGTCTGCAGTTGCATCTGCCAATTTCTTAAATCCTCTATTATCCACATTATGAAATCATACTAGTATGAATGCTTCCAGTATTTTCAGAACTCTTTAGTTAGTATACTTTAGCATTCTGTATGAAGTATCTTATGTAAGTGTAAAATTTAGACTCAACTTCTGGAAGCTTTTGATTTCTTAGTTCAAAAGTGAGAGATCCTTAGTTCAGCCATATGATTAACAATTACTTGTATAGTAAGAAGCTCCTAAATTATTGTTTTATGGGTACCTGGCAGTTTTCTTGCCATTTCTCAGAAGTTCTCTATTAAACACATTCTCTCTCTTTCTCTCTCTCTATCTCTCTGTCTCTCTCTGTCTCTCTCTCTCTCTCTCTCTGTCTCTCTCTCTCTCTCACACACACACACACACACACACACATTGTGATTAAAAGCACAGATTTTGGCATTATGAAATCTAAGGTTCAATTTCCAGTTGTGTAGTTTCTGGGCCACTTCACTTTAGGCAAGTAACCTAATGTCTCTGAACCTTGTTATTTTCATCTGTAAAATAGAAATTACAATTATATCAGACAATCCTCAAAACATCCGTAATGATTTTAGAGTTTCAGAGTCAGGTAAAAGCAGGCACTCAGTAAATGGCTAGTGCTTTTATTACTTTATTATTATTTAGGTCTTGGTTTTCCTTGAGTGTGTGAGTCCCCATAATGAAATGTAATTTCCAGTAGATTGAGTAACACCTGTTTTCACCAAAAATTTTAACTGAGTTCATTACTTTCTGTGCAACCCAGATTAGTTTTCTGCCTCCTTTTCTGTGCCGTATGTAGGTGTTCAGTAGATTTATTTAATAAATGTATGAATGCATGAACGCGTAGATGAATTTTTAAATGCTTCTTTTTGAGAAGGTAGAACAAATGTGACACAGTAGAACAGATAAGAAAATAATCCATGGAAAAAATGGCAAAGTCATGTATGTGTCCAGGGCCAGCCTAAGAGGAATTACTTTTTTTTTTTTTTTAGGAAAAATGTGTTGAATAGCTTATTTTAATTATTTTTAAAAGTTAAGTACAGGGACTTCCCTGGCGGTCCAGTGGTTAAGACTTCGCCTTCCAATGCAGGGGGGTGTGGGTTCAATCCCTAGTCGGGGAGCTATGGTCCCACATGCCTCGCAGCCAAAAAACCAGAACATAAAACAGAAGCAGTATTGTAACAAATTCAATGAAGACTTTAACAAATGGTCCACATCCAAAAAAAAAGTTAAGTACAAAACTTTGCTGATGATTTACATATTTAGGACCAATAAAATAATGTGAGATTAGCTGTACTAAAACAGAATGTTGAGCTACATTCACATTAAGTGACATTATATAGTCTGAGTTTATGGAAAACTTCTGAGATGGTGAGTGACCTTTGAGCAGAAAAAGACAGAAGGAGAAATGGCCTTTTCTACATTCTATTGTGCCTCTAAGTAAAATGCTTGGTAATCTAGCTACAAAGCTCTATGTCATTGGCCTTAGGCACGTACTGTGATCTACCTTGTGAAGATCAGATTTTGCCATGGAGAGGATTTGTAAAAGTATCACACATTCCAGTACCGTTGGCAACCACAGCTACCAAAAACTCCAATTTAAATTGATGAGCCTAATATTAGATGATAGTATCATTTCCTTGTGGGTGTTCTGGGAAAAGGTGGGTAGGAAATGTATAAAAGTGAATACTTTATTGACTGAAATAACACTTCATCATTTTGAAAACATAAAATACATTAAAGTTGTTATAGCATCATACATGAATATTTCACTGTATTTTAGACCTTGCCTACAAGCAATGTTTTCTGCCCTTTGAAAGAGAACCATGCTTGTGGTATGCATTAATCATAGAAAAGATTAAACACTGAAAAGAAATTCAGCCTTTAAAGACAATTTGCTTTGATTGATTCAGTGGGTTCTCCTAAAAAGTTAATACCCAGAATTATTGCTTGTTAAATTGGAGTTACAAATTCTTTCAGAGTTACTTAGTATTTTCTTTAATATCAGTATCAAGGAAGGCAAAGCAAATTTACATATTTATTAGGAAATACAGGCACATAATCATAAAACAAGAAAACACAACGTTTTTATAGACTTTATTTTTTAGAAGTGTTTTAATTTTCCAGAAAAATTGAGAAGATAGTATAAAGTGTTTCCATATACACTATACCCATTTCCCTCTGTGACGATCAACTTATATTAGTATGTTACATTGTTACAATCAGTGAACAAATATTGATACATTATTGTTTACTATAGTCCATACATTAGTCCAGTTCCTTAGTTTTTACCTAATGTCCTTTTTCTATTCCAGGATTTCATCCAAAACATCACATTACATTTAGTTGCCATGTTTCCTTAGGCTCCTCTTGGGTTTGATAGCTTCTCAGATTTTCCTTGCATGACCTTGGCAATTTTGAGTAGTTAGGCTTGTGTAGGATGCCCGCTACTAGAATTTGTTTGATGCATGTTTCATTGATAATATTGGGATTACGTGTTTGGGGGAGGAAGACCACAAGAGTAGAAGGGTTATTTTGTCAGATCACATCAAGTGTACAAAGTATCAATATGCATTATGAATGCTGAGGTCGACCTTGATCACCAGGCTGAGGTAGTGTTTTTCAGGTTTCTCCATTGTAAAATTACTGTTTTCCCTTCTCCATATTGTACTTTTTGGAAGGAAGTCAATATGCTCAGCCCACAACTAAGGAATAGAGAGTTATGCTTAAGATGGAGTACTACATAAACTATTTGGAATTCTTTTGCACTGGAGATTTATCTATTCTCCCGCATTTATTTATGTATCCAATTATTTATTTATATCAGAAGAACTCACGGATTTTTATTTTATACTTTGGGTCATAATCTAATTCTACGTTAGTTACTTTGTTCCTCAAATTGCTCTAGTCCTGACCCTTGTGAACTCTTTTCAGTTCAGTGGCTCGTGCGCCACTCTGAGGTATCCCCATCCTATATATTTTTTTGGAACTTCCTTACTTTCTGACACTATAAGATGGCCTTGTATATAAATCTTGTATATTTACTGCCGCAGTCCTAGAATCAGCTATTTCTTCAAGGATAACTAGGTCTTTTTAGTGGAGAACAGCATTAGACAGCAGGATCTGGGTGTGGGGTGTGCTAATTGCTGCCCGGATGTCATTGCTTCTAGATCTTCTCAGCTGACAGAGCAAAGAGATAACATGTGTGTACATTCCCCACGTATATGGACATATCTATAAGTATCTCTCTACATAACCATGTGTGTTAAGGTAATATGAAGCAATATTAAGCTAAGCATGAATGTATATTGATGTTTCCAACTTTAATCTGTTACCACATAGATCATCTTAGCCTCATCTCTTGCTTATCTTTAAATTTCAACTGCGGCAAAACACTTGACTTTTAGAAGTATGAAAATCAAATTGTAGCTACTTTGGGAAGCCACATCATCTAGCAGAAGAATTCTTAAAGGGCAAGGTGTATATCATCAAATTTTAATTTACAGTCAGCAGTACTTTGTAACATCCATAGGCCTCCAGACCTCTGCTTCCAAGAAGATGAAGTAGCCCATTTCTCCCAGGTTCTTCCACTTAAAACTAAAACCCTGAACATAACAACAGACAAACATAGGAAGACACTGAAAGGTGGAAATGAGAAGGCAGACTTAACTAGGGACTTTGGGACTTGAGGAATAACATGGTGATGAGTCCCCTGTGTTTCCTGTTGCTTCCCATACATCCTGGAGAGGGTATTACAGGAACCCCCAATCAATAACCACCAACAGAACAACAGACAAAAAAGCTTCAAAAAAGAAAACACAAAACCCCCGTTCCCCCTAGCCAAGGTATGAGGAAAGGGGTTGTCAAAGACAGAAAACCATTTGGGCGATAATATACACACTACTCGAGCCAAGTGCCAGTGGAATATTGCACCCATCCCCTATGTCCTGTGGTTTCAGTTGGGCCAAGCTACGATTTGATCTTCCACACCACCCCACTCCTGCCCTCCAGAAGAGGCAGCGCTCTGATTCGCCACCAGGGCTGTTTCAGTGTGGTGCAGTGGTGAGCTGAGCCTCCACCCCTTTGCATTAGCAAAGAGACTTTCAAAGGTGGTGCCTGACAGGCTAGTTAACACTGGGCTGCCCTCACACAGTCGTGGGGTCCAATGGTGGGACCTAGCCTCCGTCTCTCCCTGACATCGATAAGAATAGGATGTTACAGGTTGGAGGGAGTAGGCACCCCACTAACCCCCAACACATGGTGTCAGTGAGACCCAATGGGGTGCTGAATCCCCATAACCGTCCTGAGGCAGTAAGACAGAATGAGATGGCACAAGCAGGGCTAGTTGGCAGTTCTCTTCCTCTTACCCTGGTGTCAGTGGGGCCAGCAGGTAGCTGACCCTCTACCCACACCCGGCATCAACAAGAAGGAATGAAGTGGGAGGAAGGACAGCAAACACAGCAAACACTTCACCTCTCCCCTCCCCTGGTGTCAAGAAATCTACTGGGGAGATGAACTTCCACTCCTACTAAAAGGCAACAGAATGATATTAATGTTCCCACTTTTGGGGGGAAGGTGTCAGAAGGGCCAGTAGGATAGCTGAACTTCTACTTGATCTGTCTGCAGTGAGAGAATGTAAGTGCCCACTTTTGCTGGGGTTTTGACAGTAGGGCCCAGTGGAAATCTGTACGTAACCCCCCAGTCCTCATACTCCACCTCCAATAGGATGACTTCCTTCTAAAAAGTAATAATAAAATTAAATGGGATACAGAGTCATATAATAACTCACAATGTTTAGAATCCAATTGAAAAGTACTCATGGCACCAAGAACCAGGAAATCACAGAATAAATGAGAAAAGACAATAGACCTACACCAGCACTGAGATAAAACATCTATTGAAATTATCAGACAGGGGTTTTAAATAAGCTGTCACATAAATGCTTCAATTAGCAATTATGTGTTCCTTGACGGAAATGGGAAAAATAGAAAATGTGAACAAAGAACTAGAAGTTATAAGAATAAAAACAAATGAGAACAGTAGAACTGAAAAATACAACAATCAAAAAACTTTGCTCAAGAGTAGAGTGGAGATTACAAAGCACAGAATCATGAACTTAGAAGAGATCAATACAATGTACCACATGTACAGAGAAAAATAGGCTGAGGGGTAGAGATGGGAGAAAGAACAGGATCTCAAGAACCTGTAAACAGTAACAAAAGCACTAACATTCATATCATCAAGGTTCCAGAATGAAAACAGAGAGCACGTAGGACTGACAAAGTATTCAGAGAAATAATGACTGAAACGTTCCCAATTTTTTAGAAGACATAAGCACACATCCAAGGATCTGAGCAAATCCAAAGAGGAAAAACACAAAGGTATCCTTGTCAAGACGCGTCATAATTAAACTTCTGAAAAGTAGAGACAAAACAAATCTCGAAAGTGGACAGGCAGAAACGATGCATCACTTATTGAGAAACCAATTCCAATGACAGCATATTTCTTGTCTAAAATTATGGAGTCAGAAGCATTGACATAACATTTTTCAAGTAGTAAAAGAAAAGAACTCTCAGCCACAAATTCACACTTTTTATATCCACTTTCTTGTTTGACTTATATTAATGGACTACCAACTCATCTTTCTATATCCGGGCCTGCCATCAGACTTCTCCAAAAATCTAGTCACAGTATTTCCAGAGTGATCTTTCTGAAAAAGAAACAAATTTTTCTTATAAAAGTACCTGATTGTGTTATGAAACTTTTCTCTCTTCTAAGTTACCAGGTAAAATCCTTCAATGGATTCCCATCTTTCTTGGAGTAAAATCTCACATCCAAACTCTCTTTGTCCTTTTGGGCTGCTGTAAGATTATACTGCAGGTTGGGTGGCTCATAAACACCAGGAACTTTTTTTCTCACGGCTCCGGAGGCTGCGAGTTCAAGAATAGGTTGCCAGTATGGTCAGATGAGGGCCCTCTTCTGAATCACAGACTTCTCATTGTATCCTCACATGGCAGAAGAGCTTAGGGAGCTCTGTGGGGTCTCTTTTATAAGAGCACTAATACCATAATCATTTCCCAAAGGCCCCACCTACTAATACTATCAGCTACGGAAATTAAGATTTCAACGTATGAATTTGGAGGGGAACACAAAGACTAGACCATAGCACTTACTATACATACATGGAGTATGCATGATCTGGCGTCTACCCCCCTCTCCATTGTCTTCTTTTTCTACACGCCAGTGAGCATTTCTCTTTTTTTTTTTTTCTTTTTTTTTGCGGTACGCGGGCCTCTCACTGTTGTGGCCTCTCCCGTTGCGGAGCACAGGCTCCGGACGCGCAGGCTCAGTGTACATGGCTCACGGGGCCTAGCCGCTCCGCGGCATGTGGGATCTTCCCGGACCGGGACACGAACCCGTGTCCCCTGCATCGGCAGGTGGCCTCTCAACCACTGCGCCACGAGGGAAGCCCTAGTGAGCATTTCTTATACTGATTATGAATGGAACTCCTTTCTGGACTGATCCTTAACCATTCATTTTCTGGCAACTGTGAATTTATCTTCTCTTTTCCTCAAAACTTCACCCTTCCTTCATGTTACATATCCATTTCAATTGCCTTCTACAGGAAGCCCTACTGATATCGCCCATATACTACTGTCCACAGCATGAATTAAGGTCTTACTGTGTCTTCCTATAGCACTCTGTAATATCTTTTACGGTAACTATGGATTTTCTTACTTGAGTGTCACAATACATTGAATTCTAGGTGGCACTATAATGATTTTAATAACAGTAACACTGGTGCCTAGTTTATCCCATGACATACTTTAGGTGTTCAATAAATGTGTGTTGAATGAGTGAATGAATGAATGGTCAATTTGAAGTCTTAATCATGTTACTTTTCAAAAATCTGTTAAAAGATACCACAGTTTTCCAGAAGATTAGGGAGTTAGGACCTTAAACTTGATTTAACAGAGGAAATTTTTACTCATACATCATGCTTAAATACCTCAAAGTAAAACCATAAACCCAGGAATTTAAGGTTATCCATTTGGACTTTCAAGCCAATAATTAATATCTCCTGCCCCGACTGTATTAGATGGTTTCGATGCTCCACTCATATCTCCCCAGCACTCATCATTCCAGTATATGCTGATAGAATCATGCTGCCGCCTGCAATTATCCACCTTAGGGCAGGCCAGAAGTGTACAGGAGTTAATGTATCTGGGTGTAGCTTTCAACCAAGGACAGAGGGGACTGGAAGATAAGTACTTCAAGTTTCTCACCGATTCTTGGGATAACTCTGAGACATGTTCTGTAGAGTTTCACAGAACTCGCCTGAAGTACTGGCAGCAGTTCCCTGCAGGAGTAATTTATTCGGTAATACACCTCTGTTGGCTTCCTTCCATGCCTCCATTCTCAATTCCCACTCCACTTCTGAGTTTTCTGGAAGCACCTCCCAGATGAGCAGTTTGCACTCAAATTATCGCCTCAAGTTCTGCTTCTAGGGGAACTCAGTTGATAGCCTCCTAACAACCCAGTGCTCCTTACAGAGCCGTCACTGGTACAAGTACCAAGGCACGGCACATTACGTATCACTCCTCCTAAATCCTAATATTTTTAAACAGATAGGAAAGAGCATGACCTTGAAGAGAAAAAGAGTTCATATGAGGATGGCCAATGGATAAAGGGAAGGAGGGACAGTGCCATTTGTTTTCCATTAATGATAGTGTGAAATGTATGGGCAGATGGTCTAACAGGTGTGACTATAATTTGAGGAGCCTGCTCCCTTGGTTACAGAAGACTGCTATTGTTATTATTTTGGAACCACAACCTCATGACTTTATAGTTTCACTTGATGTAACCTTCTCCTTTACCTTTAAATCTTCGTACATCACTGAATTGCAGCCAATAGATTTATTTTCTCCCTATGGCTCCATCACAGAAAAAGACACACACGTGCACACACACACACGCGCGCGCACACACACACACACACACACACAGAGTTTTGTGTATGCCAGTGCTAGAAAAGACAAGCTCATGGTGCATGTATGCAATGGATATTGTACATTACAGGTCTCTGTGAAATAGTCTTCTGCAGGTTCCTATGTTTATTTTATGAATAATTAACTTTAGTAAAGTTAATTTCCTGAAGATCTTGTTGAAGACTGAAGAAAGGAAGTAAATTGTAAAGAAAAAGACTTCGAAACTTGCCCTTTTCGCCCTCTCTTTGTGTCTTAATGAACAAAGGATAACTGGGCCTTTTTTGAAGCCTTTGCTTGAGTTGAAGACACAAAATGCAACCTGTACTCTTATCATAATATGCTCAGTTTATGAGTAACCAAACTTATAAACCGTGAATTTCCCTAAAGTTATTATACCATCTAGAAGATGTTTGCTTGGACGTTTACTTAAAACCAAACAATTGAGGTCTATGTGTCCAAATAATTTCCTTCTCTCTTGTTGTCTCCATTTCAGTTTCCTGAGTTTCTGGGAAGGCCTGGTTTCCCCAAAGGAACGATTTCTGGTAGAAGTCTGAAGGTCTGACCGAAAAAAAAAAATCCAGTACAGCCAATGAATTGAGGACAAGAAGGTTTCCGATCAGGTAGGAACATTTAATCTCATACATTACGATCACCTTAAGTAAGGTGTGCTGATAGCTGGATATGATTTAACTGCTTGGAAAAAGATGCATATATATTATATAACCTACCCCACAAGGAAGCTGTTCTCAATTCTCTTAGAGGTTGTGGTGTTTATCAGAGAGCGCCTTGGGGGAATATGAATACAATAACAGTATGATGCTTTTTTTTTTTTTTTAGCTCATTGTTGCCAAGTACACTTGGTGATCTTGGTGCCTGTGGTTTAATCCCAGGAGGTTAGACATGTGGAGCAGCACATTAACCCTCTTTAGTATTTTCTCCCAAGACAAATCATTTTTATAGGTTGTCTCCATGGTCTTCTAGTTGCTTATCAAAATTAAGCATCAAGTCTTCTAAGTGAGCAATAGCCCCAGTCAGTGTGAGGAAATCAGCTTGGTTCTTATTGGGTCACAGCTTCTTGGCCTTGGCACAAAGTGAGTTCACATAGGGAGTTAGAAGGAGGAGAACGGGACATGAGAAAGGGGAGTTCTGTGTTCTCATTTAGCTATGCATGTTGAAACTCCACTAACAGCTTTATTTTCATTAGCAATTTGTGATAAAAACTTAGGGTAAAGGGAATAATGAAGCTGTCCCATTATATGGCAGGACAAAAGATAGTAGTGACATCAAAATCAGGGCCTGTCCATCTCGTTTGCAGCTATATACTGAGTGTTTAGCATAGCATTTGACCCCTCATCAGTATTCAATAAGAAGATGCGTGTTGAATGACTTAGGGATGAATTGATGAATGAAAAAAGTTAATATGGTAGAAAATGTGTTTTATCCTTGTATTTTCGTGTGTTGACTTCTGTATTTCAAGACCCAGCACTGTAACTGACACATAGAATATAAGCAATAAAATGTGTTGAAAGAATGAATGAGTCCCCACTATTCTAAGAATAATTTTAAGACCAACACGGACCCCATATCTGCCAGAGGTATCCAGAGGTGAAAGCCTGGATCTCAGCTAGTGGTAGAGCTGACAGAATTTATCTAGTTTTAATAATTTACAGCCCATCCCATTACATTTAGGCATAGTACCCACATGAGCCATACAATTAAATGTTGACTGGAAAACAATGCACAACCTAGAAGTTGAGAATTATGTTTTATGTGGAGGACATACTGAGGACTGAAGTCAGGAGACAGCCTCTCAGATAGCTCTGAGGGACTGTTCTGAAGAGGTAAGGGAGGGCACAGGGTATTTAGGGGTTCTTGCAAAAAAACAAACAGGTAGTTGGAACATCAAAAGATTACTGTTAATTAAAGAAACTAGACATCTTAAGTTAATAAATGTAGCACTTTTCTATATATGGTGAGATGCAAGAATCTGGTCTCCTGGGAATCATTCCCTTGATTTGCACTTTATTTATCTAGGGCCAGTATCCTGTTTTCTCCATCCTGAATCCCCTCAGGGTGCGGCTTTGGGTGTGGCTTCAGTGGCTGATGGCTTGATGGTTATAACATCCTGTGTTACCGATAAGGCTGGCTACATTCTTTGTCTACATAAATGACTTGAATATGGATAGTAAATCTGTGGATTTGCAAAACGTAATTCTTGGAGCATTTTTATAAGGACAAAGTTCAGGGCAATTTCAGAATCACTAGCGGCTAAAATTGCTATTTATACTTTGGTTTGGGAAATAAATTATTTTTATTGTCATTTCAGCCTTTCTTTAATTTTCGAGATTGTTAAAAGAGGGCAAAGAAAGAGGAGAAGACCCCTGAGTCAGGTAATCCTCCTTTTCCTGGCGACTCCCCTAGTTAAAAGCTCAGTTTACAATGGTGGTCAGTTTTTCAGTCCATTTGTGCTAATTTCTGTTACTAACAACATAGCATCTTATTTTCTATTTGAGGTTTTTGGATTTTTCCTAATTATGCTTTTGCTTTTTATTCTATCAAATGTCCATGAATTTGATAAAGTCCTCGGTATTAAAAGAAAACCAGTAAGATTCATAAAAATAAAAATAAGTTCTTGGATAAATTTATAAATTTCTACCTGCATTCAAAGTGGAGTAAGTTGGCAAGAAATTTATAAGGGGCAGATACTCTAAGGAGCACTCGCATTCAGAAACTCAAAATGGTTGCACGTGTTTATCCTGTAAGAGGTCTGTGATGAAACAGCAGGATGAAGGCTATATGTCCAAACTTAAATGCAATCTTTTAAATCACCTTTCATGTCAGGCCAGGTAAGAACTGGGCAATTCAATAAGTAAATTAGAACAATTCTTATTTTCAATAATTTCTTAGGTCAACAGAATAATGAAAAACTTATCTTTAACTCCAAGAAATCTGGACAGTTATTAAAGCAAATGTGTTGTCCTCCTGGCCTACACCTGGTTATAAACAGCAGTACGACTTCAGAAAACCCTGGACACTGAGTGGACTTTCTAAATATAGCTTTTTCTTTCTATAAAGGTGTTTTCCAAGAATGCTATCTTTTGTGAAAATGTGGCCTTTGTAAATGGTACGCAGACACTAAGGTCTGTGACTTTTCGACCTAGAAAAGATTTGAAATATTTTCTTAGCCTGGGAATCCACATTTTAGAGGCACAGAAAGAGAAACCCAATGAAATTAATTATTTTACCCACCATCAAACGGCAAACAAGTAATAACGACAGCATTGTCCTCAACACTACATTTCTTCTGTGCCTTATCCCTCTTCTTTTAAGAGGAATGACAACATTATCTGCAAACTTTATCTATAACTAATTTTTTTTAAATTTTGCTGTTTTGTAACTCATTTTCGAAAAATTCTGTTTCTATGTTGAAAATGTGTAAGGACATTTACCTTCTTTCTTGAAACACCTTTGCCTGCATTTATCACATTTTATTGTTGAACTATTGTGTAGCAATAAGTACAAAAGTGCGTCTAGTAGAGGAGATAATGTCAGAGGCAACAAGTTGTGTGTATGGGGGGGGCGGGGTTAGAGTTGACATACCTTAAGGGAGATGAGGAGAGAGGGAGGAGAATAGAAATTTTATTTATTTGAAAAAAATATGATTGCAAGTTAGACAATGTTTGGCTAAACTTAATACAGTATAGCTTTCCTTAACTTAAATTCTGGGTAAACTTGCACTGTTTACATTGCCACAGACTAGGGAATAAACAAAGCAAAAAGATTTTTGGTACCACCATTTTGTGTTAATTTCATAAAGATTTCTACTAGACATTTTAAAAATAAATTGAAAAACGAAAGACTTGTCTTTAGCTTATTTTCCCTGCTTGCTTGCACTTTAATAAGTTGATAAATGACATTTAAACTCAATAATTATGATTAATTCTGTCCCGCAATTTTTAAAAGCACTGGTGATTGTGTGCGCCTGCATGTGCGCACCTTTACAACCAGTAAAATAAAGTTCTTGATCAAAAAATTATTATCATTTAGACTATTGAATAAAATCAGATATGATAGAGGGGCCAGCTGTTGGTAGGTTTAAAAGTCACCCTAGGTGATTAATTCATGCAGCAGTGTTGCAGGTCTCTCTTTAGATGAAGCACTTAGAAGTATAACCAAGCATGGCTCTAATTTCATATCTGAGTTCATATTTAGAGTTCTTTAGCAAGTGCTTGCTCTATGTGTTTTTATAGTCTTTGGTTGTGCTCTAAAAATATCAAAATTATGAATTAACAGATATGCAAAAGTGAAATCCTAGAAGATAGGATAAACATGAAGTCCTCTAATTATCACTCAAATAAGTTTGGTTGACACAGAACTGGGAATCACATAAAGACATTAATAAGTCATAATGCTGAAATTAAAACCTTCTAGTTACAGTACAAAAGAAATCCTAATTTGTACCACAAGGTAATGAATTCAGTACTTTTCATTTGTTAAATATTTGCTTATTACCCTGCACCGTGCATATAACACTGTTCCAAAATTTGGAGGGCAAACAGGAAAAACAGAAACTCTCTACCCTCAAGTTGTTTATACTGCAGTCAGTGAAATTTCTCTACTTTGAGATCTTTTAATTCCTCAGTTCATTGTAACATCTTCTTCAGATGAATTGTGTTCTATTTGTTAAAACCAAGGTTTAGCACTTTACATAGTTTCTTCAGTGTTCCTGATAGTGAAATAGAGTCATAATGCTAATTTCCAGTACTAATTATAGAGTTGATAGGAGAAATGCTCAAGATCGATAGTAACGTGATTTCGATAATCTACAAAATGTCTTGAGGTTTCCCAGATAACAACTCGTCTCCCAGACAAAAATGCACTTATTATTTATATTCCAAGCTTATAAATTTTTTTGTATTTTAATCATATAGAGGTTTTACAACATCTTTTATTTTTTTATTATTATTATTTTCTATTTACTATTATTTTCTTTTGCGGTCCACGGGCCTCTCACTGTTGTGGCCTCTCCCGTTGCAGAGCACAGGCTCCGGACGCGCAGGCTCAGCGGCCATGGCTCACGGGCCCAGCCGCTCTGTGGCATGTGGGATCTTCCCGGACCGGGGCACGAACCCGTGTCCCCTGCATCGGCAGGCGGACTCTCAACCACTGTGCCACCAGGGAAGCCCTACAACATCTTTTAATTCACATTTTAAGATATTTTGTTCAGTGGATTATCTCATTTTGAAACTATTGATTTATATGTACATACTATGTAAATATTAGTATATATTTCTCAATGGCTAGGTTAGTGCTTTCTTAACTACTTAAGTTTGTTTAATTCATATTGTTGTTCTTCAGCATTTCTTTTACTCACTGGAGCCTATCCTACTGACTTCGAAAAGCCTGAAAAAGTCTGAAAATCCCATTTAAAGTAATTGTATGGAAAATCTTTAAAATAACATTATAATAATAGTAGAGAAGAAGAGTATTTAACATTGTGCTGAAGATCATTCCATTAATAAAGAGATTAATCAATAATTCTAACATTCAGACATATAATAAAAATGAAAAACATTAATCATAATACTGAGCAGTGACACTTTCAGTAAAGGGAGATATTAAATATCGTATAGGAAACTAGTAACTGCAGAGCAGATAAGTTGGCAATGATTATACATATATTTAAAATATGTTGAAACAGTCATAGACAGTTTTTCTTTTTGGCTGAAAAGAGGCATATTGAAGTATTTAAGCACTACTTCAACTGGAATAGATATTTAGACGCTCTACAGAAAACACATGATTGCAGAAGAGCAGATATTAGCAGGTGTGTGAATGTGTATGTCTTTAATTAATGCATTTTCACTCATTCAAAAAGGAGAAGACTGCCAAATTTACTTTAAAGGTGGCATTGACTTTTGCTGCTGTTGCTGTTCCTTTAGTGTTCACCAAAGAGTACCGTCCTGTCATTTATCCAAGTTAGAAATCTAGAAGCAATCCTAGGATTCTCATTATAGGGTCCCCTACCTTCATGCTCCCCACTCAATAAGTAACAAATTCTTGGCTCTCCTGTGTAGGAAAGCTCTCTCCAATGTACGCCTGCTCTGTCACTCTCCGGGTCCAGCATCTCTGCCTCACCCTCCCATTGAAGTCACTTCTAGTTCATTCTGTGCAGGGCCATTTTTAAACCTTCCTCAGTCCTAGGCAGTTGCCCTTTTAGAAGCTTTACCCTCAATGTTATCAAATGCATTAAAATGTGCCCAAGTCACATATCCAATATAATTTATAGATAACTATATGAAAGCTGAGTAACATTGCTGTTGTAGTAATATTAGTTGAAAATATTAATTACACAAGTTTTTATCTCAATTTTGCAGATTTTTTTTCCTATTCTGGAGCCATGTTTTCCAGGTGTCAAACAATTTTCTAAGTCCTTCTCAAACTCCTAGTCCCTAGTGAGTGTGCTTTTACTGTCACAGGGTTGAACAGCCCAGACAGCAAGATGTCTGAAGATGAAGACCATCACATGGTTGAGTAGATCAGATACGTGAAGGAAATAAGTAAGGTAAGAAGGAAAAAGAATTGAAAGAGCTGAAAGATGTGTTACTTGGCTGTCAGGTGTTAGGAGAGTTTATTTGTGCTTTTTCTTAGTCTTCATAATGCTCTTGTCAGAATGGTGGTAACATACCCATTTTTTTAGATGAGCGACCTTTAACTATAGGTTGCACTTGATTGTCTGCCAGGTCTTCAAGTCTGTGATGGGGACAGTAACGTCAGAAATTTCAATCCCAGTCAGATCAAGACCCGGTAGAGACGCCATTACGGAAGTGCATGGTTTTGACCCAAATTTGACCACATTAAAATGTTGTTCTTTCTTCTCCAGGATGATAGTCTATATTTCAAGAAGAATTATAATTCTTGCCCCATAACAATTTCTCTGAGCTCTTTGTTCCAACTAAAGCCTTTGATTGATTTTCATATTAGCAAAGCCCTGGAATTATATGCAAAATGCTATGAATAGTTATCTACCTATCTAATTATTTTTAGCAAAAGGATGCAGAGCCGTTATCAGATTCTCAAAACTCAATCAGATTATCTAACAGTTTACATTAAATGAGGTAATGAGTGCCCTATCTGGATCCGAACATTATAATACTTTTAATCCTTACCGTGGTCCCTGAAATGTCTATTATCTCTAATTATCAGTAAGGGAACTGAGGCGTAGTAAAGTCTAAGTAAGTGAGAGGTCTGGAATTCAAATCCAGGTCAGTTTCAGGCTTGAACACCACTAATTCTAGAGCCTACACTGCATTCTATGCTCTCACTGTAGATAATCAATAAGTGTTCATTTATTTCCTTTACCCCAGTTGGGGACAAAGAACATGGGTGTGTGAAAGAAAGTACAGATTCGTTTTAATGTAAATGATATAATAATAATGCTAGTCAGCAGTTACGGAATATTCATATTGTGCTAGGAGTTGAGCATTAAGTACTTTACAGGCATTCTTTTATTTAAAATCTCATATATATACTACCTACCTTAGGAAGTAGGGAATATAAATGTGCCAAGGTGATTGAAATAACGTGGTCATGTACAAGGCAATGAAACCAGGACAGGGTTTTCTGGGCTGATGGTTGAATTTTGGCCAAGACGCTAAGGGGAGAAGGGATGAGCACTGGTGGGGAGACTGAAAACTTATTCATCGTGGGGAGAAAGCACTGGTGTAAGCATCGTACTGGTTGCTTCAGAACCGTTACCCTCGTAACCCGAAAACTGAGGTTTTGCTGAAAGCTGAAGGCAGATTGCTTGCAGTGTGAAAAAGAATTTACTGATATCTATTCATCTCTTCATGTTTGAACCTGACTGTTTTGCAGATTTGTTGAAATGACTCAAGTTGTCTTTCAGATCTGGACTAAATGTCTGTATCACAGCATTAGGGCCCATGGAGCAGCATTTGCAAGCCCATACTCACCTCCCCCCTTTTTAGTGTTTTGCACTCTGGAAAAGCAAACAACAGCAACAACAATATCTTATTTCCTTTTATCTATAGTTATTATTCATCTTGTCAAGAAACCCAATTTGATATATTTATGCTAAAATATAAATGAAATTTTTGCAGTTGTATTGAGATTTAATTGATATATAATATTGTATCTGTCCAAGGTGTACAATGTGATGATTGATATATATATATATATAGTGTGCGAAATGATTACCACAATAAGTTTAGTTAACCTTAATTCACATAATTACATATGTTATCTTTGTGATGAGAACTTTCAAGATCTACTCTCTTAGCAACTTTCAAACATAAAATACGGTATTGTTAACTGTAGTGACCGAGCTGTACATTACATCACCATTACTCACTTGTCTTATAACTAGAAGTTTTTACCTTTTGATCATCTTCCCTCATTTTCGTCACCTCCAACCCCCAGCTCTGGCAACCGTCATTCCATTCTTTCTATCATGAGTTCAGTATTTTAGATTTCACATATGAGATCATAAAGTATTTATCTTTCTCTGTCTGACATTTCATTTAGCATAATGCCCCCCAAACCCACCCATGTGGTCACAAATAGCCAGATTTCCTTCTTTATCATGGCTGACTAATAGTAGGTTGTATGCACCCCCATTTTCTTCATCCATTCATCCACAAGAAAACACTGAGGTTGTTTCCATGTCTTGGCTACTGTATTGGGTTGGCCAGAAAGTTCATACAGTTAATGAATACACTGTTCAGTCACACTTGGTGAAAATGAGTCTTTTATTTTTACTTAAATCTTTGACAAAGCCAGCTAGGCATCCCTTTGAGTAACGACTTATATCACATTGAAATATTTTAAACATATGAACAGTAATAGCTGAAATGACAAATGTTACTAATATTGACACAATTTATCAAGGAGAATAGGTTAGAATATGTGAAAATGCAGATGGACAGTGAAAGAACAACTATAACTTTTAACTAAATATTGTCTTGATATTTAGACCATTGGTTAAAATCATGATAACAGGTTTCATCCGTTTCAAGAAAGCAGAATATTTGCAGATCACTTAACATTTACTAGGTATGTTCTCAGCCTGGAAGGATATATTTCACTTACATGTGTCATTTAATTTAACCACATCCCTCTGTAATAGATAGTGGTATCCCTATTTGCAGATAGGAGACAGGCTCAGAAAGATTAAGAATGTTACCTAATTCTAGTAAGTAGCCAAACCTAAACTGATCTAATTCCAGGGCAAAGCTCTTTCTGGCACATCAGTGTGGGTCTTTATCTCTTTGAGAATTGTTGAACATTAAAAGCCTTCTTCCAGGTAAATGCATAAAGAAACAACATGAGCAATGATATAACAATACAAGTCTCACTAAAGAATTGGTGTGTTTGGCCTTGCTTTTGCTGATAGATCTTTTGCAAAATTGCTTTTCTCTGAGATATTTAAAGTGGACTTTAACTATTTTCTTGGAAGGCTTTCCTAAATTATACCTATCAGAAAGCTGCTTTGCTTTAAGGCCGAAGAAAAATGAAAGCTTACTTAACTACACTTAGGTGCCAGGGTCATACTATGAGCTCTACACCTGCCAGGATTCACGCTAAGATAGATAGGGTGGCTCAGCAAACTGTCCATAGTCCTGTGATTTCTTTCTGATATTCTGAAGTAGAAATAATTTCATAACTGTTCACAAAAGAGAGAAACACTGTTTCTTGGTCCTCAATATCATACTGCTGTAGGCTAATTCTTTCTCTCTTCTGTTGCCCCTTAGTATAGAGAGTGTGTTTTGGGGACCCTCCTTCATGATCTTCTCCATTCCAAGAGCATCTTACATAAATCCAGGACTTCTCAAGCAGCCAGTTTTGCCAGATGGTCTTAGGGTTGGTTGTACCCATATATGTATAATCTGAACTTCTCAAGTAAGGTCCTTAGAGAGCATAATGGCTAAGAGAATTGGTGCTGATACCAGACCTGAGTCCAAATACCGCCTATGCCCCTAACTAGCTGTGTAACCTTGGAGAAGTAACTTAAGCCCCTTAAAGGGATTAGATTTCTCACCTGGAAAATGGTATAATAAATGCATCTACCTCATATGGTTAGTGTGTAAATTAATGTAACTTGAGATGGTGCATGTTAAGCATTAGCACAGTGCCTGTCTCTTGTTAGTAATACCTGCTTTTCTTATTAATTATTCTCTTTATATTCCCAGTTCCAGCTGGGTGCCTAACATATAATAGTTGTTCAGCAAATAGTTACTGGATTGAACCAGCTCTGAAATTGAAGCATTGGGTCAACAGCAAAGTAGTCACCCCACCATCATTTCTCCCAGAGAAAGGGAGAATAGATGGAAGCCAGCCATCATACTTTCTTTTCTTATTCTAAACTTCCCATCCAGCCCCAGCAATAAAATAATCTTCCTGGACCCTAACAATTTCAAGGATTTTTCAAATCACACTATTTGAAAATAGCTGGGTTGCCCTAATCATTAGACCCCACAGGTCACCAAGCTTCTATTAATGAAGTCTAGTTAAGATAAATGATAACAGTTAGTAAACCAACTGCTTATGAGCTCATTGGGCTTTTTAAAATTTACTATCTGCGCTTTATAGAGACACAGGTATTTTGCTTTTGTAGGACATTCAACAGTCAAAGTAGTCTTTTAAAAAGCACAAATCAGACGCTATTATTGCACTGCTTCTAACCTCTAAAGGCTATCTATTGTAAAGAGATGAAATTTTCAACTACTTAGCCAGGCTCACAGAGACCATGTGCTCTGGTCACTTACTACATCTTTCCCTGACCTTCATGGGGCTCGAGGCACAGTTGTCCTTTTCAGTCCCTCAGATGCAACAAGCTCTACTTCTTGCTCTCCCAGCTTTAGATTGGCTAATCCATCTACCCAGACCAATTTCCCTCTTACCGTTAAGGCCTCGGTTCAAACGCCACCACTACTATCTTGACCAAAGAGACCTGCCTCCTCAGTGCCTCTCCATCCCTTTGTCCAGTCGTATTTCTGTCACTGTACAACATTTATTTACATGTTTACTCTGTCTTCCTCCACCACTGGACATTTGCTTAAGAGCAGGGACTTTGTAATTTTTTGCTTCCAAGGCTTGCAGCAGGCACTGGCACATAGGTGTGTAGGAAATGTGTGTCTAATAAAGAATAAATATGTGAATGAAAAAAAAAACTGTGAAACACTAACAGAAGATTATTCTTTCAAAAGAATAATGAAAACTAATTTCATTCAATAAGAGTCATTCTTAGTTACTGATCCATGACTTAGTAGATCCCATTCAATTTAAAATGTCCCCTTTTTTTCTGATACTTTCACAAGTCATTAATTAAATGTTGCTCACTTTTAAGGCCAATCTGTGAGACATTATTTAACTTGTCTCCTCTAAAGTTCCAGCATTAACTCAGGCGGGGCTTCACCAAGTACTGATCATGTGACCTTGGCCTCTCATTGCCTCCGTTTTCTCATTTGTAACATGGGTATAATAATCGGCTTATTTCATACGCCTATGAGGAGGAAAACTTCGTGTGTGTGTGTGTGTGTGTGTCTATATATATGTATTTAAACAGTGTCTTAGAATAGTGTCTGGCACATGATAAGCATTATAGAAGTATTGACTGCTGCTACTAGTACTGTTATTATGAGAACTAACTGTTGAGAATAATCCTTCATATAGTGGTTTATTCCACTGAAGATAAAGGAAACTCATAGAATGTTAGAAATCAGATTAAACACGGAAAGCCAGTAAAATATACCAGGACAGAAGATGATGAGAGTGTGAAAGGATAGAGGAAAAAAAATGGTTTTTGTTTTTCTTTTTCTTTTTTAAAGAAGGAAAGAGCCTAGAAATAGGAGAAAAACTATTCATTGGCTATACTGACATGGAGATCGCTGGTGACCTTCATAAGTAAAATTTCAGGACAGTGGGCAGAGAGATTACGGTGAGGGAAGTCAGATGGATGTAAATTATAGAGTAGATGGGACGTGAGGAAATGGAAACAATATATGATGATACCAATTTTGAAAAGTTCAGACATGAATTGGCTAAAGAAGATATGCAGGGATTAGAGGAGGAGGGAGGCTTTCGTGTTACACGTATAGTTTTTAACATTTTAAGTTGGAGTTACTAGTCTAGAATGAGGTTGAATTTTGGCAAGAATCATTCATAAGGAGTAGATGGGTTGTAGAAAATGCAGTGCTGAGAAGATGAGAGAAAATGAAATGCTATCTGTAGCGCACGTGGCCTTTGAACTTGAACTCCTGTAGTGCAAGGGAATACAAAGATCAATGCAAATGCTAATGAATTAACGGATTTGGCAGTGGACTATTTACTGACTTCTGTGTTCCTAATGAGTTAGGAAGCGCCTCACCAGCTCAGAGTGAAGGAAGTAGAGAGGATGGAGGAAAATTTGAGGAGGGTAGGGAAAGCTTCTAAGAAAATAGTCCTTAAGGAGAATTAGAAAGAACTTACTGTAAGTCAGAGCAATATTTCCAGTCTTGAAAATCCATTTGAAGTTGGTGTTTATTAATTTATTGGAATACCAATTTTCCCTGCCACATGATGTTTCTCCAGCTACCTGGATATAAGTTACACAGAGGCAGAAAAGAATGAGAGATAACAATCGAGGGAAAATACAATTAGTATTTTTTTTTTACCTTTTTCCACTTCCCCGCTCCAACTCTGGGGAGCCTTCATGGACATGGCTTCCCTCGCAGCCTGCAGCAGCACGCTGTTATCAAAGAATTCAAAGAAATGGAACATAGGTTTCCAACTTAATAATTCAGCAAAATCAAAAATTGTATATAATGTTTTCTGTTGGCAAAGATTTTTGCAATATAATTTGGTTCCATCTTTTGACAAGTAATTTGGCAATGTCTAGCAAGATAAAAATGTTAATAGCTTTTTACACGTTAATTCTAATTCTGGAAGCTTATGCCGATAAATAATTTATAATCCAGAAAATTATTATATAAAGATGCTCATTGTCATGTCATTTGTAATAACAAAACATTGGAAACACCTTTAATTGTTAAGAATAGGAAAACAGTTTAGGAAATTATATCCACTTAGTAGAAAGTGACACAGTTACTATATTATAATTACAAGATGATGGAGCAAAATAAAATAATGCTTAATAAAGAAAGAATGAAGAAAGCTGACCTAAAATTGTGTCTTCCTTATGACAGTAATTATGTAAACATATCAATGTTTATTAAAGCTTAAAACCAAGATAAAGTTTTAAAAGCTCTGTACCAGTAATGGGGATTTTATGTTCGTTTCAAAATATTTTTTGACACAACTCTTAGAATTTTGTTTTGTCTACTCCTTTTCTTAAGAATTTCTGATTATTACCTCACTTTTCATTTCATAGTTTCAAATAAAGCCAGCAATTTTATCATCAGAGAAGATTAGACTTATTGGACAGTTCATAATTCCAAGTTATTTGGTGTAAAAAGACCATATACACTTGTAGGTGCTTTCAAAATAAAATTTCGAGAAGTTTTTTTTTTTTGCTTAGTCTTTCCTAGTATGGAGATGAAGCAAACTACCTAAAATTGCTAGCCATTCTTTTTTCATTTTTCTCATTTTATTGATTTATCTTGCCCTTCACAGAAATGATAAGAAATGAGTCTGCAGTTGCATCTGCCAATTTCTTAAATCCTCTATTATCCACATTATGAAATCATACTAGTATGAATGCTTCCAGTATTTTCAGAACTCTTTAGTTAGTATACTTTAGCATTCTGTATGAAGTATCTTATGTAAGTGTAAAATTTAGACTCAACTTCTGGAAGCTTTTGATTTCTTAGTTCAAAAGTGAGAGATCCTTAGTTCAGCCATATGATTAACAATTACTTGTATAGTAAGAAGCTCCTAAATTATTGTTTTATGGGTACCTGGCAGTTTTCTTGCCATTTCTCAGAAGTTCTCTATTAAACACATTCTCTCTCTTTCTCTCTCTCTATCTCTCTGTCTCTCTCTGTCTCTCTCTCTCTCTCTCTCTCTCACACACACACACACACACACACACACATTGTGATTAAAAGCACAGATTGTGGCATTATGAAATCTAAGGTTCAATTTCCAGTTGTGTAGTTTCTGGGCCACTTCACTTTAGGCAAGTAACCTAATGTCTCTGAACCTTGTTATTTTCATCTGTAAAATAGAAATTACAATTATATCAGACAATCCTCAAAACATCCGTAATGATTTTAGAGTTTCAGAGTCAGGTAAAAGCAGGCACTCAGTAAATGGCTAGTGCTTTTATTACTTTATTATTATTTAGGTCTTGGTTTTCCTTGAGTGTGTGAGTCCCCATAATGAAATGTAATTTCCGGTAGATTGAGTAACACCTGTTTTCACCAAAAATTTTAACTGAGTTCATTACTTTCTGTGCAACCCAGATTAGTTTTCTGCCTCCTTTTCTGTGCCGTATGTAGGTGTTCAGTAGATTTATTTAATAAATGTATGAATGCATGAACGCGTAGATGAATTTTTAAATGCTTCTTTTTGAGAAGGTAGAAGAAATGTGACACAGTAGATCAGATAAGAAAATAATCCATGGAAAAAATGGCAAAGTCATGTATGTGCCCAGGGCCAGCCTAAGAAGAATTACTTTTTTTTTTTTTTTTTTTAGGAAAAATGTGTTGAATAGCTTATTTTAATTATTTTTAAAAGTTAAGTACAGGGACTTCCCTGGCGGTCCAGTGGTTAAGACTTCGCCTTCCAATGCAGGGGGGTGTGGGTTCAATCCCTAGTCGGGGAGCTATGGTCCCACATGCCTCGCAGCCAAAAAACCAGAACATAAAACAGAAGCAGTATTGTAACAAATTCAATGAAGACTTTAACAAATGGTCCACATCCAAAAAAAAAGTTAAGTACAAAACTTTGCTGATGATTTACATATTTAGGACCAATAAAATAATGTGAGATTAGCTGTACTAAAACAGAATGTTGAGCTACATTCACATTAAGTGACATTATATAGTCTGAGTTTATGGAAAACTTCTGAGATGGTGAGTGACCTTTGAGCAGAAAAAGACAGAAGGAGAAATGGCCTTTTCTACATTCTATTGTGCCTCTAAGTAAAATGCTTGGTAATCTAGCTACAAAGCTCTATGTCATTGGCCTTAGGCACGTACTGTGATCTACCTTGTGAAGATCAGATTTTGCCATGGAGAGGATTTGTAAAAGTATCACACATTCCAGTACCGTTGGCAACCACAGCTACCAAAAACTCCAATTTAAATTGATGAGCCTAATATCAGATGATAGTATCATTTCCTTGTGGGTGTTCTGGGAAAAGGTGGGTAGGAAATGTATAAAAGTGAATACTTTATTGACTGAAATAACACTTCATCATTTTGAAAACATAAAATACATTAAAGTTGTTATAGCATCATACATGAATATTTCACTGTATTTTAGACCTTGCCTACAAGCAATGTTTTCTGCCCTTTGAAAGAGAACCATGCTTGTGGTATGCATTAATCATAGAAAAGATTAAACACTGAAAAGAAATTCAGCCTTTAAAGACAATTTGCTTTGATTGATTCAGTGGGTTCTCCTAAAAAGTTAATACCCAGAATTATTGCTTGTTAAATTGGAGTTACAAATTCTTTCAGAGTTACTTAGTATTTTCTTTAATATCAGTATCAAGGAAGGCAAAGCAAATTTACATATTTATTAGGAAATACAGGCACATAATCATAAAACAAGAAAACACAACGTTTTTATAGACTTTATTTTTTAGAAGTGTTTTAATTTTACAGAAAAATTGAGAAGATAGTATAAAGTGTTTCCATATACACTATACCCATTTCCCTCTGTGACGATCAACTTATATTAGTATGTTACATTGTTACAATCAGTGAACAAATATTGATACATTATTGTTTACTATAGTCCATACATTAGTCCAGTTCCTTAGTTTTTACCTAATGTCCTTTTTCTATTCCAGGATTTCATCCAAAACATCACATTACATTTAGTTGCCATGTTTCCTTAGGCTCCTCTTGGGTTTGATAGCTTCTCAGATTTTCCTTGCATGACCTTGGCAATTTTGAGTAGTTAGGCTTGTGTAGGATGCCCGCTACTAGAATTTGTTTGATGCATGTTTCATTGATAATATTGGGATTATGTGTTTGGGGGAGGAAGACCACAAGAGTAGAAGGGTTATTTTGTCAGATCACATCAAGTGTACAAAGTATCAATATGCATTATGAATGCTGAGGTCGACCTTGATCACCAGGCTGAGGTAGTGTTTTTCAGGTTTCTCCATTGTAAAATTACTCTTTTCCCTTCTCCATATTGTACTTTTTGGAAGGAAGTCAATATGCTCAGCCCACAACTAAGGAATAGAGAGTTATGCTTAAGATGGAGTACTACATAAACTATTTGGAATTCTTTTGCACTGGAGATTTATCTATTCTCCCGCATTTATTTATGTATCCAATTATTTATTTATATCAGAAGAACTCACGGATTTTTATTTTATACTTTGGGTCATAATCTAATTCTACGTTAGTTACTTTGTTCCTCAAATTGCTCTAGTCCTGACCCTTGTGAACTCTTTTCAGTTCAGTGGCTCGTGCGCCACTCTGAGGTATCCCCATCCTATATATTTTTTTGGAACTTCCTTACTTTCTGACACTATAAGATGGCCTTGTATATAAATCTTGTATATTTACTGCCCCAGTCCTAGAATCAGCTATTTCTTCAAGGATAACTAGGTCTTTTTAGTGGAGAACAGCATTAGACAGCAGGATCTGGGTGTGGGGTGTGCTAATTGCTGCCCGGATGTCATTGCTTCTAGATCTTCTCAGCTGACAGAGCAAAGAGATAACATGTGTGTACATTCCCCACGTATATGGACATATCTATAAGTATCTCTCTACATAACCATGTGTGTTAAGGTAATATGAAGCAATATTAAGCTAAGCATGAATGTATATTGATGTTTCCAACTTTAATCTGTTACCACATAGATCATCTTAGCCTCATCTCTTGCTTATCTTTAAATTTCAACTGCGGCAAAACACTTGACTTTTAGAAGTATGAAAATCAAATTGTAGCTACTTTGGGAAGCCACATCATCTAGCAGAAGAATTCTTAAAGGGCAAGGTGTATATCATCAAATTTTAATTTACAGTCAGCAGTACTTTGTAACATCCATAGGCCTCCAGACCTCTGCTTCCAAGAAGATGAAGTAGCCCATTTCTCCCAGGTTCTTCCACTTAAAACTAAAACCCTGAACATAACAACAGACAAACATAGGAAGACACTGAAAGGTGGAAATGAGAAGGCAGACTTAACTAGGGACTTTGGGACTTGAGGAATAACATGGTGATGAGTCCCCTGTGTTTCCTGTTGCTTCCCATACATCCTGGAGAGGGTATTACAGGAACCCCCAATCAATAACCACCAACAGAACAACAGACAAAAAAGCTTCAAAAAAGAAAACACAAAACCCCCGTTCCCCCTAGCCAAGGTATGAGGAAAGGGGTTGTCAAAGACAGAAAACCATTTGGGCGATAATATACACACTACTCGAGCCAAGTGCCAGTGGAATATTGCACCCATCCCCTATGTCCTGTGGTTTCAGTTGGGCCAAGCTACGATTTGATCTTCCACACCACCCCACTCCTGCCCTCCAGAAGAGGCAGCGCTCTGATTCGCCACCAGGGCTGTTTCAGTGTGGTGCAGTGGTGAGCTGAGCCTCCACCCCTTTGCATTAGCAAAGAGACTTTCAAAGGTGGTGCCTGACAGGCTAGTTAACACTGGGCTGCCCTCACACAGTCGTGGGGTCCAATGGTGGGACCTAGCCTCTGTCTCTCCCTGACATCGATAAGAATAGGATGTTACAGGTTGGAGGGAGTAGGCACCCCACTAACCCCCAACACATGGTGTCAGTGAGACCCAATGGGGTGCTGAATCCCCATAACCGTCCTGAGGCAGTAAGACAGAATGAGATGGCACAAGCAGGGCTAGTTGGCAGTTCTCTTCCTCTTACCCTGGTGTCAGTGGGGCCAGCAGGTAGCTGACCCTCTACCCACACCCGGCATCAACAAGAAGGAATGAAGTGGGAGGAAGGACAGCAAACACAGCAAACACTTCACCTCTCCCCTCCCCTGGTGTCAAGAAATCTACTGGGGAGATGAACTTCCACTCCTACTAAAAGGCAACAGAATGATATTAATGTTCCCACTTTTGGGGGGAAGGTGTCAGAAGGGCCAGTAGGATAGCTGAACTTCTACTTGATCTGTCTGCAGTGAGAGAATGTAAGTGCCCACTTTTGCTGGGGTTTTGACAGTAGGGCCCAGTGGAAATCTGTACGTAACCCCCCAGTCCTCATACTCCACCTCCAATAGGATGACTTCCTTCTAAAAAGTAATAATAAAATTAAATGGGATACAGAGTCATATAATAACTCACAATGTTTAGAATCCAATTGAAAAGTACTCATGGCACCAAGAACCAGGAAATCACAGAATAAATGAGAAAAGACAATAGACCTACACCAGCACTGAGATAAAACATCTATTGAAATTATCAGACAGGGGTTTTAAATAAGCTGTCACATAAATGCTTCAATTAGCAATTATGTGTTCCTTGACGGAAATGGGAAAAATAGAAAATGTGAACAAAGAACTAGAAGTTATAAGAATAAAAACAAATGAGAACAGTAGAACTGAAAAATACAACAATCAAAAAACTTTGCTCAAGAGTAGAGTGGAGATTACAAAGCACAGAATCATGAACTTAGAAGAGATCAATACAATGTACCACATGTACAGAGAAAAATAGGCTGAGGGGTAGAGATGGGAGAAAGAACAGGATCTCAAGAACCTGTAAACAGTAACAAAAGCACTAACATTCATATCATCAAGGTTCCAGAATGAAAACAGAGAGCACGTAGGACTGACAAAGTATTCAGAGAAATAATGACTGAAACGTTCCCAATTTTTTAGAAGACATAAGCACACATCCAAGGATCTGAGCAAATCCAAAGAGGAAAAACACAAAGGTATCCTTGTCAAGACGCGTCATAATTAAACTTCTGAAAAGTAGAGACAAAACAAATCTCGAAAGTGGACAGGCAGAAACGATGCATCACTTATTGAGAAACCAATTCCAATGACAGCATATTTCTTGTCTAAAATTATGGAGTCAGAAGCATTGACATAACATTTTTCAAGTAGTAAAAGAAAAGAACTCTCAGCCACAAATTCACACTTTTTATATCCACTTTCTTGTTTGACTTATATTAATGGACTACCAACTCATCTTTCTATATCCGGGCCTGCCATCAGACTTCTCCAAAAATCTAGTCACAGTATTTCCAGAGTGATCTTTCTGAAAAAGAAACAAATTTTTCTTATAAAAGTACCTGATTGTGTTATGAAACTTTTCTCTCTTCTAAGTTACCAGGTAAAATCCTTCAATGGATTCCCATCTTTCTTGGAGTAAAATCTCACATCCAAACTCTCTTTGTCCTTTTGGGCTGCTGTAAGATTATACTGCAGGTTGGGTGGCTCATAAACACCAGGAATTTTTTTTCTCACGGCTCCGGAGGCTGCGAGTTCAAGAATAGGTTGCCAGTATGGTCAGATGAGGGCCCTCTTCTGAATCACAGACTTCTCATTGTATCCTCACATGGCAGAAGAGCTTAGGGAGCTCTGTGGGGTCTCTTTTATAAGAGCACTAATACCATAATCATTTCCCAAAGGCCCCACCTACTAATACTATCAGCTACGGAAATTAAGATTTCAACGTATGAATTTGGAGGGGAACACAAAGACTAGACCATAGCACTTACTATGCATACATGGACCATGCTTGATCTGGCTTCTACGCCCCTCTCCATTGTTTTCTTTTCCTACACGCCAGTGAGCATTTCTCTTTTTTTTTTTTTTTTTTTTCTTTTTTATTGCAGTACGCGGGCCTCTCACTGTTGTGGCCTCTCCCGTTGCGGAGCACAGGCTCCGGACGCGCAGGCTCAGTGTCCATGGCTCACGGGGCCTAGCCGCTCCGCGGCATGTGGGATCTTCCCGGACCGGGACACGAACCCGTGTCCCCTGCATCGGCAGGCGGACTGTCAACCACTGCGCCACCAGGGAAGCCCCAGTGAGCATTTCTTATACTGATTATGAATGGAACTCCTTTCTGGACTGATCCTTAACCATTCATTTTCTGGTAAGTGTGAATTTATCTTCTCTTTTCTTCAAAACTTCACCCTTCCTTCATGTTACATATCCATTTCAATTGCCTTCTACAGGAAGCCCTACTGATATCGCCCATATACTACTGTCCACAGCATGAATTAAGGTCTTACTGTGTCTTCCTATAGCACTCTGTAATATCTTTTACGGTAACTATGGATTTTCTTATTTGAGTGTCACAATACATTGAATTGTAGGTGGCACTATAATGATTTTAGTAACAGTAACACTGGTGCCTAGTTTAACCCATGACATACTTTAGGTGTTCAATATATGTGTGTTGAATGAGTGAATGAATGAATGGTCAATTTGAAATCTTAATCATGTTACTTTTCAAAAATCTGTTAAAAGATACCACAGTTTTCCAGAAGATTAGGGAGTTAGGACCTTAAACTTGATTTAACAGAGGAAATTTTTACTCATACATCCTGCTTAAATACCTCAAAGTAAAACCATAAACCCAGGAATTTAAGGTTATCCATTTGGACTTTCAAGCCAATAATTAATATCTCCTGCCCCGACTGTATTAGATGGTTTCGATGCTCCACTCATATCTCCCCAGCACTCATCATTCCAGTATATGCTGATAGAATCATGCTGCCGCCTGCAATTATCCACCTTAGGGCAGGCCAGAAGTGTACAGGAGTTAATGTATCTGGGTGTAGCTTTCAACCAAGGACAGGGGACTGGAAGATAAGTACTTCAAGTTTCTCACCGATTCTTGGGATAACTCTGAGACATGTTCTGTAGAGTTTCACAGAACTCGTCTGAAGTACTGGCAGCAGTTCCCTGCAGGAGTAATTTATTCGGTAATGCACCTCTGTTGGCTTCCTTCCATGCCTCCATTCTCAATTCCCACTCCACTTCTGAGTTTTCTGGAAGCACCTCCCAGATGAGCAGTTTGCACTCAAATTATTGCCTCAAGGTCTGCTTCTAGGGGAACTGAGTTGATAGCCTCCTAACAACCCAGTGCTCCTTACAGAGCCGTCACTGGTACAAGTACCAAGGCACGGCACATTACGTATCACTCCTCCTAAATCCTTATATTTTCCAATAGATAGGAAAGAGCATGACCTTGAAGAGAAAAAGAGTTCATATGAGGATGGCCAATGGATAAAGGGAAGGAGAGACAGTGCCATTTGTTTTCCATTAATGATAGTGTGAAATGTATGGGCAGATGGTCTAACAGGTGTGACTATAATTTGAGGAGCCTGCTCCCTTGGTTACAGAAGACTGCTATTGTTATTATTATGGAACCACAACCTCATGACTTTATTGTTTCACTTGATGTTACCTTCTCCTTTACCCTTAAATCTTTGTACATCACTGAATTGCAGCCAATAGATTTATTTTCTCCCTATGGCTCCACCACAAAAAGAGACACACATGTGCACACACATACACACACACACACAGAGTTTTGTGTATGCCAGTGCTAGAAAAGACAAGCTCATGGTGCATGTATGCAATGGATATTGTACATTACAGGTCTCTGTGAAATAGTCTTCTGCAGGTTCCTATGTTTATTTTATGAATAATTAACTTTAGTAAAGTTAATTTCCTGAAGATCTTGTTGAAGACTGAAGAAAGGAAGTAAATTGTAAAGAAAAAGACTTCGAAACTTGCCCTTTTCGCCCTCTCTTTGTGTCTTAATGAACAAAGGATAACTGGGCCTTTTTTGAAGCCTTTGCTTGAGTTGAAGACACAAAATGCAACCTGTACTCTTATCATAATATGCTCAGTTTATGAGTACCCAAACTTATAAACCGTGAATTTCCCTAAAGTTATTATACCATCTAGAAGATGTTTGCTTGGACGTTTACTTAAAACCAAACAATTGAGGTCTATGTGTCCAAATAATTTCCTTCTCTCTTGCTGTCTCCATTTCAGTTTCCTGAGTTTCTGGGAAGGCCTGGTTTCCCCAAAGGAAGGATTTCTGGTAGAAGTCTGAAGGTCTGACCCAAGAAGAAAAAATCCAGTACAGCCAATGAATTGAGGACAAGAAGTTTTCCGATCAGGTAGGAACATTTAATCTCATACATTACGATCGCCTTAAGTAAGGTGTGCTGATAGCTGGATATGATTTAACTGCTTGGAAAAAGATGCATATATATTATATGACCTACCCCACAAGGAAGCTGTTCTCAATTCTCTTAGAGGTTGTGGTGTTTATCAGAGAGCGCCTTGGGGGAAAATGAATACAATAACAGTATGATGCTTTTTTTTATTATTAGCTCATTGTTGCCAAGTACACTTGGTGACCTTGGTGCCTGTGGTTTAATCCAGGGGGTTAGACAGGTGGAACAGCACATTAACCCTCTTTAGTATTTTCTCCCAAGACAAATCATTTTTATAGGTTGTCTCCATGGTCTTCTAGTTGCTTATCAAAATTAAGCATCAAGCCTTCTAAGTGTGCAATAGCCCCAGTCAGTGTGAGGAAATCAGCTTGGTTCTTATTGGGTCACAGCTTCTTGGCCTTGGCACAAAGTGACTTCGCATAGGGAGTTAGAAGGAGGAGAACGGGACATGAGAAAGGGGAGTTCTGTGTTCTCATTTACCTATGCATGTTGAAACTCCACTAACAGCTTTATTTTCATTAGCAATTTGTGATAAAAACTTAGGGTAAAGGGAATAATGAAGCTGTCCCATTATATGGCAGGACAAAAGATAGTAGTGACATCAAAATCAGGGCCTGTCCATCTCGTTTGCAGCTATATACTGAGTGTTTAGCATAGCATTTGACCCCTCATCAGTATTCAATAAGAAGATGCGTGTTGAATGATTTAGGGATGAATTGATGAATGAAAAAAGTTAATATGGTAGAAAATGTGTTTTATCCTTGTATTTTCGTGTGTTGACTTCTGTATTTCAAGACCCAGCACTGTAACTGACACATAGAATATAAGCAATAAAATGTGTTGAAAGAATGAATGAGTCCCCACTATTCTAAGAATAATTTTAAGACCAACACAGACCCCATATCTGCCAGAGGTATCCAGAGGTGAAAGCCTGGATCTCAGCTAGTGGTAGAGCTGACAGGATTTATCTAGTTTTAATAATTTACAGCTCATCCCATTACATTTAGGCATAGTACCTACATGAGCCATACAATTAAATGTTGACTGAAAAACAGTGCACAACCTAGAAGTTGAGAATTATGTTTTATGTGGAAGACATACTGAGGACTGAAATCAGGAGACAGCCTCTCAGATAGCTCTGAGGGACTGTTCTGAAGAGCTAAGGGAGGGCACAGGGTATTTAGAGGTTCTTGCAAAAAAAAAAAAAAAGACAGGTAGTTGGAACATCAAAAGATTACTGTTAATTAAAGAAACTAGACATCTTAAGTTAATAAATGTAGCACTTTTCCATATATGGTGAGATGCAAGAATCTGGTCTCCTGGAAATCATTCCCTTGATTTGCACTTTAATTATCTAGGGCCAGTATCCTGTTTTCTCCATCCTGAATCCCCTCAGGGTGCGGCTTTGGGTGTGGCTTCAGTGGCTGATGGCTTGATGGCTGTAACATCCTGTGTTACTGATAAGGCTGGCTACATTCTTTCTCCACATAAATGACTTGAATATGGATAGTAAATCTGTGGATTTGCAAAACGTAATTCTTGGAGCATTTTTATAAGGACAAAGTTAAGGGCAATTTCAGAATCACTAGTGGCTAAAATTGCTATTTATACTTTTCCACTGGTAGGTAGTAATCTGCTGTTGCTGTCTTCAGTATTCCCAAGGGATAACAAAAGCCATTTAATTCAAGAAAGAAAGGTAAAATTTAGCACAATGCAGCTTCCACAAAACCAAACACACACCCAACTCTCTCAGATATGAAGTAGTAATCTAAAATAGAATCCTGGAACTAATTGCAAAACAAGAGCAAATGTACTCATATTGGATAATTTTATTCTTTTATTAATGTTTGATACATATATGTATTTATTATTAAAATTCAAAGTTGCTGTATGGAGAAATAGTTTTGTACCAATAGTGTCTTTGTATGTGTTTATCAATAATGTATGAGATTGCCTCCTATGCTCCTTTTCTTTTATTGGGGGGGGGAGGGGGTGTGTCACGCTACGTCAAGGTCGGGAGTCAAACCCGCCACGACTGTCCATGAGGGGTTTTCCCGGGTCCCCACTTCAGGCCGGTGAGGGTGGCCAGGGGCAGCCGAAGACGTGCGTACGTGCGTGCGTGCGTGCGTGCGTGCGAGCCTGCGAGTCCACGGGGCGGATCGCGCGTGCCGGGAGTGTTTCAGCCCGGCCCCCGGCTCATTGTGGTCGCCTCACGCCGGCCCGAGTTCGCAGCAGCGCTGGAGGCCCCGGGCCTGTGACCACAAAGAGGGAGCCGGGGGTCGGACGGGAGCGCTGCGGCGGCAGCTGAGGCCCAGACCAGGCCCCCCTCAGCCTCCCGCCTGCCCGCCTGCCCCGCCCCCGCCGGCGGCGCCGCGCCCCTCCCCCAACCGCCAGACTAGCGCGGTGCGGGGCCCGCGCGCGAAGACATGGGGGAGAAGCTGGAGCTGAGGCTGGAGTCGCTCTTGGGGACCGAGCCCGCCGTCTACCCGTGGCCGCTGCCGGTCTACGTAAGTGCCGTCCGTCCCCTCCTCCCGGACCCCCGCTCCTGTTCCCCCACGGCGCGCGCTGAGCCCACCGAGAAACGGAGCGACTCGAGTCGCCAGACCCTCTTTGGAGCCCCCCTTCCCGCCCCGCCGTGGTTCTCCGCGGCAGTTTCCAGCCCCCGCGCGCAGGGTGGGCAGAGGGGAGCCGGCGCCGGCCGGGGGTCACAGACTCGGCCGCGGGGATCCCGCGCTTCCGAGGGGCGCCCGAGCCGGTCTGCGGTTGGCTCTGCAGGGCTGGGGACCCCGGTCCCCCCGGTCCTGGAATGTCGGCGGGCTTGCCCTTCTGTACTTTAGGATCTGACATGTAGGGTTTCTTTTTCCTGGTAGTTTATTCTTAGCGCTGTCAACGTGCTTAGTTTTTTTAATTTTTTTTTATTTTTCAGGGCACCCTTTCCTCCCTCTCTCCAGTTTTTTTGTGTTTCTGTTTCTGTTTTGTTTTAGTCAGGCATTTTGTCCCTCTGATCTTGAGTGGGTGGGCTGGCAGGACACTTGGAGAGGAGGCGTTCTGTCCCCTGATCTTGAGTGGCCTTTGGAAAATGACAGGCCAGACGGAAATTTACACAGGCGTCCGGTGATTGCAGAAATGCAGGGTGTCCGGCTAGGTGGGCGCCCGGCCTGTCGTCCCCCGTGGCGGCGTGGTGCGCGTGTTCCTTGTCTCAGGGTTTACGCTTGGGCCCCGCAGCCCAGCTTCCAAAGGGAAAGCGCAGCGGGCGCCTTGGGCCGGCGCCTTTGGGGCGCCCTTTCGTGCGCTCGGCTTGCGGGGGACCGGCCTCCAGGCGACCCGGCGGGGAAGCCCGCGCGACCCGGCCCTCGCGCGGGCTCCGTGTGTGTCAGTTTGTGGAAAGTGTGTCGCGCGCGGCCGGGGTCGGGGTCGGGACGCTGGGACCACCTGGGAGCCGATGTAGAGGGATATGATTTCCATTTTCAAGGCGCATTCATCCTGTGCAGGGAGACAGCCTAACATAAAATTTGCCTAACAAAAACTATATTAACAGGTGGAAAGACTATCTCCCAGTTGAACAGCGGATGCCTGGGACTCGTTTCATTGCTTTCAAAGTTCCTTTAAAAAAGGTGAGCAAAAGTTAATACCGTATTCTTCCAGAAATCTGAATTCACCATATAGAGCCCTGGCTCTCAACCCCGTCGTACTCCATTTTCCCTTTTTATAGCAAATACTTTTTAATACCTCTTTTACTATCCAGAAATGGGATTCATAGACAAATACAACCAACTTTTGTACTTAATTAAAAAACAAAAAAAAACAATGCAATGCCCTAACTATAAATAAAGAATAAAGTAATTTATAAGAAAGTAATATGTATCTCAGTATGTAAATGTTTGGGGATGACTATACTAGAAATAAAGAAATAGTCGGTTACTTGTACCATGAATGCAATAAACTGTGGACTTTGATTGATAACGATGTGTCAGTGTTGGTTCATGAATTCTAACAAATGAAGCACACTGGTATGGCATGTTGATAATGGGGAAGGCTGTGTGGGATGAAGGAGAGAGGGTGTAAGTGGGAACTGTGTACATTTTGCTCAGTTTTGCTGTGAATCTCAAACTGCTCTAAAACTAGTCTACCAATTAAGAAAAAAAGTGTGTGTTGCTGACACTTGAATAACCAAAGAGATCAATGGAACAGGGTACATGTATAAGCCAAATACATGAAAGAATATTTAGCAGTGAAAGCCATCCTTCCTATATGTAGATGTTCAAGAAGTATTTATTTCTGTGTCTATTTTCAGGCACTCCGCTTGGAGCTGGCAATACAGTGGTAGGCAAAATTGATGTGGTCCCTGCCTTCTGGGAGTTTAGAGTCAGGTTAGGAGACCAACATGAAATAAACAAACATAGAAATAACGATATAGAAGTGAGCTTATTTTCTTCGGTCTAATCTCTCTGGAAGAAAGGATTGTAATATCGCTTGTAAGCTGCAGAGGAGGAAACTTGACTTTGAATCTCATATGTTAGCATCCCAGGGTTTGAATAAATGGATAACATAGTAAAGGATTTTAAACATCTGTTCTTCCTTATTTTATTCTTTCTGACAGAGTTTTGAAAAGAATCTTGCTCCAGAAGAACGTTTCTCCCCCTTGGATCTCTTAACAAAATCCAAGGACAGAATGAAGAACTTGGGCTGATTATTGACTTAGCAAATACTCGCCGCTCTTACAAGCCAGAGGTAAATGGAAGGCGTAATTGAAAATGACCTTCTTTCTGATACTGTAATAATTCATAGTAGTTCAGTAGTTATCATCTTATGCTAAGGTGAGTCCTGGCCTTCTCTCGTGGGTTCAAAAAGGGAAGCTAGTGGTTTCCTTAAATACACATTTGTAATTGCTGTTTCAAAATGAGATGAAAGATATGAATTGAACTGTAGTATTTGGCAGTAGGCTCTAGATATGCTTAAGAAATTCTATAAGCTTCCATGTTCTACATTTTGAAAATGAAGTAAACTTTTAGTAGTTACAGTAGTATCCTAAAAAGAAAGAAAGGTATGTCCATTATGTCTTTAGCACTTATGTTAAGCAGTTGCCTGAGCATGTTTAAGCATCAGTGTAAAAGACAATTGTTCTCTAAGTTTTATGCTTCCTTTTCCTGATGCCTTCTGATATAGTACAGAAACCCATCTATTCTCTTGGCCCATGTAGGACATTCCAGTGCAAAAGAATTATCCTCCTTCTGACCTGTTCCATGGCCTTGGGAGACAGTAACACCTAATGTCTTTTAATATTTGTAGAGCAGTTTGCCATTTAGAAAGTTCTTTCATATCCGTTGACTTAGTTAATCTTCACAGCAATCCTTTGCTCTTGAAGTGGAAGTAGTACTGATATCTCCTACTGAGTGCTTACCCTGCACTAAGCTCAGAGGATAGACAACTACAATTACTAATTTTACAGACGATGAAACTGACTCTCGGAAAAGGAAGAATTGAAATTTCAGCTCTGTTATTGCTTTTTTTTTATTGTGGTAAAATATAGAGAAATCATATTTCTTTTAACCGTTTATAAATATGCAGTTCAGTGGCATTAAGTACAGTCACAGTGTTGTGTAACCATCACCGCTGTCTAGAACCAAAACTTTTTCATCGTCCTCAACAAAAACTCTGTAACCATCAAACAGTAACAACCCCATTTTCCCTCCCACCAACCCTTGGTAACCTCTATTCTATTTTCTGTCTCTGTGAATTGGCCTATTCTAGGTACCTCGTGTAAGTGGAATCTGCAGTATTTGTCCTTCTGTGTCTGGCTTATTGCACTAAACGTCGTGTTTTCAAGGTTCATCCATGTTATAGCACGTAACGAAATGCCATTTCTTTTTTGGCTTAGAAAGTCCCATTGTGTGTATATAGACCACAGTTTGTTATTCAACGGTTGATTGACACTTGGTTGTTTTCCACCTTGTAGGTATTGTGAATCATGCTGCTATGATCATTGGTGTACAGATATTTGTTCAAATCCCTGCTTTCAGTTCTGTTAGATGTGCAGCGTAGGTAGTAGCAGAGTTGTTGGATCATAGCCTACTGCCAAATACTAAGCTCTACGCTTAACCTGTGAGAAAGTGCCAAACTGTTTTCTACAGTGTCGTCTTGTTTTTAAACAATTATCACAAATTTTAAGCATATACAAAAGTATAAAACTACTGTGAGTGTTCCTTGTATACCCAGGAACTCATCCAGCTTTCTTATTTACCAACTGATGGCTGTCGTGTTTTATCTATACCCCCACCTGTTTCACCCCATTCCGTATTATCTTGAAGCAGCTCCGAGACAACATGTAAATTACACCTGTACGTTTTTGGTACGTGCATTTAAAATATAGGACTTTTATTCCTTAATATCATTTTTTAATATTAAATACCCAGGGAGTGCTCAAATTTGCAGTTGTCTCCTAAACGTCATAAAAAATTGTCTATAAGAATTTTGAATTAGATCCAAATAAGGTCCACACTTTGCCGTGGATTGTTAGGTCTCTGAAGTCTTGTTTAATCTATAGGTTCTCCCTCCATGTCTCTCTCACTTTTTTTTTCCTCCTTGAATTTTGTTTTTAAAGAAACCAGGTGATTTGTCCCATCTAGATGCCGATGATTACATTCCATGTGTTGGTAACATATCCTTCAGTCCTTTTATTTCCTGTAAATCGGTAGTTGATCTGAATGAAGCTTGCATGTTTTGTTTTGGCAAGACAGTTTCATGGGTGATGATGTGTTCTTCCATGGAGACGTATATAGTTGTGTCTTTCTGTGGTATTAGCAGTCACTGATGATTCATACCTACATCCATTAATTCAGTTGAGGCTTCAAAGAATGGTGGATTCTGTTGTTCTTTTTTTCACTTATTAGCTGGGTATATTTGTACGAGGAGAAGATTCCCCTCATCAGCTGTTTGGTTGCTCAGTTGTAGAGGCATGATTCTCTTCTTTTATTTAACAGTTTTCAAAATAATGAGTTGATTCACAAATATCCTCCAGTGTTGACCAGTTTTGTAAAATTTTATTTATTCCTATCACCGTGGACTCCGTTACAGTTATTATTCTAACTGAGGCCCTATCTTTGGCCAGTTGGAGCTTCTCGGTGACTCCTGAGTCCTTTGGACATGACATCAGTTGTTTCTAGACTTTTTCAGTGGTCAGAGCTAGGAAATATGTACGTTTGTTTTTAATATTTTTAAAATATGTCATAGGTTCCTACTGCTACTTTCCATTTAAATTCAGAACTAGAGAATTTTCACTTATCCTTTTCTGTCTTCTATTGATAGTCTACTTTCTCCCACCTCAAGAATACCAGTTCTCAACAATGCCTGAAATTGCCTCTGTTTCCTAATTCGAATCCAAGTTCTTCTGACTCTATTCTACTACTCTCCTTAAATCACAGCCGCTTTATGGCCCTTGAAATGTAAGATAGAACATAAATGTAGGCAGAACTGTTTATGTCATTTTGAGTTACATGTGCATTCATTCACATAGATTTGCTTTTCCTTTTGCATGCCTGGTAACTGTCCGTTCTGCAGTTTGAATGAAAATCAAGTGATAATTACTGGTTAAAGCAGCTTTGGAAAAAATGGCTCTCATCAGAATGACTGACATACAAAGTTTAATGTACTCTCCTGGTTTATATTCTGCCTTCTCTAATTAATTTTTTATTCTTTCCCTACAAAGGAAATAATACATATTTTCATGGTTTTGCCTTATAGGACTTACCAGAAACTCTTCCTTATTTAAAAATGTGTACAATTGGGCATCAGGTGTCAGATGACGACACTAGTTTTAAATTCCAGTGTGCTGTTAATGGGTTTCTGAAAGAACATAAAGATAACGGTGAGTTGCTTTTGTGTTTGTTTTTGTTTTTCCTTTACCTGAACTTTGGTATGCATTTTGAGTGGGGTTGGGGATTTTTAACATTTTTAATAGTTCTGACATTCGTGTCAAGTTGTGTTTGGTAACATTAAGGTGGAAATGTCAGATGGTGCTACTAGAGTACGGTGTTTTTCCTGTTTATGGTCACAAACAATTTAGTTTAGTTTGGAAGGTGATCTTTGTGAGAAATATGAACTGAGCTAGCTTACTTATCTCTTTTTTAAAAATTTGAATGGAAAATACATAAAAACATAAAAATGTTCTTTTGTCCTGTTTATTGGTTGAGAGGTGGAAGAAAAGGTTTAGACTCTCAGGTTCTTAGCGTACATAAAAGAGAAAACAAAAAGCAAAGGTTCAGAGTGAGACAGATCCCTAGAAGCAAAACAAAACAGAGTGGACCAGGTAGAGTGGCTTCCTCATCATATATGTGTTTAAGATATTTTTGCTGCTTTTACCCTTCGGGTGCAAGTGAGGAAGAACACTACCACCTCTTACTCTTATCTTCAGACAGGAAGAACTTAAAAGGCTGGTGTTTTCTTGTTTCCGCTTTAAGATCTACTCTGTTGATAGTAGGTGTTAATAGCGTGTGAATTTTAAGGATCCACTTGCCTTTTTCTAGCATCTAACTATCAGAAGGAACATGGTGTTTGCCATGTTTTAAGACTGAGGAATCTTTTGTCTTTGGAACACCACTGACGCCCATGTGAAAGTGTTCATTTTGTCCTCTTTCTAAATTTAGCCTGAGGAGTGTGCACTTTATTAAATCAATGTAACAGACAGTAAATATTCCGTGTATATATAAAATGATGCACGTATATACATAAAACAGGGAGTAGGGGAGAGGGAATAGAGATGGAGGTGGGAAGATAGGGGATAGGAGGCGAGAGAGAGAGGGAGAGACTGGAATTTCAAGATAAATGTTCATTCTATAACCTGGTTGCTTAATGCAGGTACTAGCTCTTAAATATCTTCAGCCCTATTCACAGATCTTCCGTGTACTTTAGCTTTAAAACTTGAGAGGCTTGGCCTGTCCTGTGATAACCAGGGTGTCTAGAAAGGAGGCAAATTATCTGATGTGTTTAAACTGTAGTCACAGAAATGTTACCTCTTAAGACGTTAGGGCGCAGCTGCCGGCCTACTCACTTCCTCCAGGCTCCTTTGTGTGTGTTCTGTCTGTTCCGCGTGGGCTAGAAGATCCTTACAAGTGCATGAGAACACGTTTGTAAACCTTGATTGTTCACATGTTATACCAAGTGTAGTCCATTGCATATGCTGACTCCTCTGTGGGTCTTCTGCATGCAGTGGGCTAACTTCACCATGCTGTCTGCCATTGCAGTCTCAGGACCTTAGTTATGATCCATTGGTGACTTCCTCTGCTGTAAGGCCCTCCCACAGATGCCAGGCTCACTGATAATGAGGAGGAGACTATACTACGCACTCCCTAGAATGGGTAGAGACTCAGAAAATGAATTGTTTCAGTAAACACCGAGAGCCTTATAGGTTTGTTGTTAGGGCACGGGGATACAGAGGTGAGTAGAAGTCTTTGTTCAGTAGCAACTTCCAGTTGTCTAGGAAGAGAAACATGTAGTGAGTCTAAGTGGGTTAATTATGATAAAAGAATCAAGTGCAGCAGGAATATAGAGGAGAAATTGAGGAAGGCCTGACTGAGGAGACAGCGTTTGAGCTGGGCTTGGGGGAAGAGGATTTTGCCGGAATGAGGAAAGGACAGCCCAGGTATTGGGGACAGGTACAAAAGGCCCAGGGCTTGAACTTGTGCTCTGGAGGGGCAGCCTCTGGTGTGACTAGAGGGTAGTGTGAAAGGGCAAAGAAGTCATACATTCATTTTCAGCAAATATTTGTATAACACCTTGTAAGTTGAAGGCACTGTTCTAGGAAGTAGGAAGAGAACAAAGTTCTTGCCCTTACGTACTTTCCATTCTAGTGGGGGAGAGAGATGAATAAATAAGTCAATATGTGGAGTGTCAAGCGGTGGTAAATGCTTTGGAGAATAACAAAAGAAGATGAAGAGGTGAGGGAATGTGGTAGGTGATCAGGGAAGTCCCCTCTATTAAGATGTCGATTGAGCAGAGCCTTGCAGTGAGAAACAAGCCATTGGATATCTGGGAGAGTGGAGATGGGGTGGGAGGGTGTGTCCTGGGAGAGTGGAGATGGGGTGGGAGGGTGTGTTCTGAAGCAGAAGGAATAGTAGGTGCAAAGTCCCTGAGGCACGCCTGTGCTTGGCATGTTTGAGGAATAGTAAGGAAGCCAGTGTGGCTGGACAGGGGAAAGTGAGTGAGGGCAGGGCAGTAGAGAATGAGATCAGGGGAGGCTGGCAGGGCAAAGGAGGGAGGTGGATGGTGTAGGTCCTTGTAAGTCATAGTTTGAACTTATAATTCAGTTGGAGAGACAGACTGATATCTGTTTATAAAGAGTTCTCAATGCTGTGCTAACAACCTGGGCTGTATTCTGTGCTAAGTGAAGATGTTCAAGCGACAGAGCAATCCAGCCAAGTTTATATTTTAGAAAGATAACAGCGTCACTATCCAAGACACATTGTAGACTATGTATGTAGTACGTGTATAGTGTGCTGCTCTTCTATAAACTACAGGATACCTGTTACGTACAAATACTTACATACAAGATACAAGTGTGAATGTAAGCACTTGGGAAATATCTGAAAGAACCACACAAGAAACTGGGAGAGTCGGACAACTTTCCATGTCCCGTATGATTGGAATGCTGAAGGGTACACACACGAACTAATGGACGTGTGCTACCAGCCTCCGGCTAAGGAGGGAAATTGCAGGCATCAGAATCCTCTTTACGGATCAAGCGCGTTAATCCGCCTGCGTGATGACAGTCATCTCGACACGCCACGCGGTGGCGCATGCGCGGTAGAAGGAGGTCCGCGAGCTGCGTGGGCTTGTGCCTAGGCGCCTGTGGTTCGTGGCCTTGTGCTGGCACCGGGGATGCCGGGTTGGCGACTTTGGCACTCCTGGCGGGGGTGACATGAGCCAGTTCGTCGGCCACGAGGAAGGGCGGAAAGCCCATCCCGGAAAGGTAATACGCCTTGGCCCCTGGGCGTTGCCGGTGGAGCTCGGAGCCCCTGGGCCTGGGCTTCCGTCTCTTGTGCTGTCGCCTGTCACAGTGGCCCCCGTGCGCTGGCCCGTCCGCGCTGTGCTAGGGGGTGCTGGTCGTCTCGCGGCTCAGTTCATAGTAGCTGAAAGGGACAGTGTGTGATGTTCTGATTTCTCCCCATCGTTTTAAAAGGGAGGCTCTGGCCATTGCTCCTTGGGTAAAATGCAGCGGGACTGCTTTTTAAGATGGGACTGTCAGTGTTGGGGACCCTCCTTAATTACCAGGATGGAATCCCCTTCAGTTCCTCAAGCCGTGTTGTTTAGGCACAGAAAATGTGAGTAATAGGCACTGGAACTAAGTTTGAGTGAAAAAACGCACCGGTACCGCCGAGTTTTCCATCGAGACAGTTGATCCGTGTTGTCTCTTGGAATTATAAAGGGCGTACTGTTGCTTCCTAACCAGTGTCCTTTGAGAGCTCTACCTCTGTACGTTCAAATGATGAATTTTGAGGCTTTGCTCATACGTGGAGTAAACCCTTAAATTCCCTAAGACCTTCCTTTCCTCCGTCTCATACCCCATTAAGCCCGCTTCAGTTTATCTCCTGAATTTCTTCTGAATCTGTCAACTCTTCCTCAACATCCTCATACTGAACTTGCCTGTCTGTTGCAATGAGGTCCTAACTAGTGTCCATATATCTTGTTTCCTTCCAATCCATTCTTCACACAAGAAACCTTAGAAGCAAGTTGGGACATTGCTCATAAACATGGCTCAAAAACATTGTTTTGAGAATAGAAAACAAACTGTTGGCCTTTAACACTCTGCGTGGTCTAGAATCCTGTCTGCTTCTCTGCTACGTGGACTCCAGCTTGGTGCCTCTCCAACTTTAATATGGGTATGCCTCTCCTGTGGATCTTGTTAAATGCAGGCTGTAATTCAGTAGTTCTGGGTGGGGCCTGGATTCTGTGTTTCTAACGAGCTCCTAGGTGACGGTGACCCTGAGAGCAAGGGTCCAGCTCCTGCCTTTCTCCCTTCTTTCTGGAAGAGCAGGACGTCTGCCCCCCCGGGAGGAGAAAACATCTGCAACGTGACTACTAGCAACCAGCTTCCCTCACAGGCAAGGGACCTTTACCACTGCTCCCTACCATTTTGTCTGAGGCGCAGCAAGCCAAAACACTGACATGCTGAGGTTTGCAGCAAAGAGGAGGTTTATTCACAAGGCAGCCAAGCGAGGAAGTGACGTGACAATAGCTCTCAAATCCGCCTCCCCAAAGGCAAGGGGCTTGGGGTATCTATGGGATAAAGAATAAAGAAGCAGGGCAGTATGAGGCATGGGGAGCATGAGGAAAGGTGATTGGGAAAAGGTGTGCTCCTCATTGTTCTGAGCTGGCGTAACTAGGCTACGGGGCTCAGCACATTCTCAGGCTGTAGTTTTCGGCCCTCTGATGGCAGGAGGTCAAAAGGCACTGGGCCAGGTGGAAGATCGGTGGTCCTCTCCAGTCTTAACCAGCTCAGCCTAACTAGACACAGCTGATTCCAAGTTCCTGGACAGTACCCGGGGCAAACATCTTATTGCTTATGCTACGTGCTATTTGGAGGACGTGCAAGTGTTCAAGCTACCTTGAGGAGTGAAGACAGGATTTGACTAATCCTTACACATGGTTTCACCTCCAGATGAGCAGAAGAGGCCTGTAGGCTGAATCTGGCTCCTGGCACCTGGAATTGGAGGCAGATGGTTTAAAAACAGGCTCTCCCGCCCTCTGTGTTATCTTAGGTAGATAGACTATTGAACCTTCCTGTGCCTGTTTCTCCACCAGCAGCATGGGGACACTCAGAGTCCCTCTCTTGGGGGCTGTTATGGGGGTTCAGTGAGCTATAGATGCATGCACAGGCACACGGGAGACACCCAGTGTGTGTTAGCTTCATGCTTACTTTTTATTAGGAGACCAGTATTGTTAGAAGATTTCTGGTTTGGACAACAGATTAGATAGGTGGTCATTACTATAGTTTATGCAACAGCAATTCACATTACCATTTGCAGAAAAGCAGTTGGTTGTCCAACGGGGATTATAAACATCCATTTACCATGAGCTACTGAACAGATACTTTACACAGTAACTACTTCAAGTACTATTTAAGATCAATTCTCTATGTTGTCTTAAGCAGTTGTTAACCCCCAATTTCGTGAATAGTACCAAGTAAGTCACTTGAACATCAGCTAGAGCAATCTGTTATCACTTAGCAAGCCTAAAGCTATAGTTCAACAATTTTATTTACTGTTCTATGACAAAAATGACTCTCAACAGCTATGCCCTGGATAAGTAATCAGCTAAAGCTAGTTTGACTGACCAAATCTGATTTACTGAGTTAATAAGCCAGTTGATTTAGAAAGGTCTAATGCCTATTTCTCATCCATTCAGCATTCAACTGTTTCCCATGCCTAAAATGTCTTTTTTCCCATTCGTACATATCCAGATTCCTACTTCTGTGCCGTAGGGCTTGGCTGAACTACAACTGCCTTTAGTGACACTTTTCTCACCTGCACAATTGGAGATAATTTTAGTCTCCTCAAGACTCCCACGGGGTTACCTCTGTTGTGACACTTGACGATTTGGTGGCATATTTTACTTTATTTTATTTTAAATAGCCTTCCATTACTCCGTGCACATCAAACGGTAAATGCTTTCTCCTAGTAAACGTGTATAACGATTTTCTGAACTCTTCTGCTCTGGGCAAGATTCATAAATACACCAGGCAAACATAGTGAAAGAGGAGACAGTACTTGTGTTATATTCAGTTGGGTCTTGATACCTAAGTGTGACTCTTAACCAAGGATTATGCAGTAATTAAGGACACAGGTTAAAGTTGTTTAGAGTGTGTCCTAAAGTCTCCCTGGCAGAATTTAAATCTCTCCTCTGGAAATTGTAGACCTGAGACAAATTACTTCCCTAAACTTCATTTCCTACATCTGAGAAAGCTAATAGTATCTACCTTGTAGTAGACTGAATAGTACCATTGCCCCCAAATGTCCACCTTCTAATCCCCAGAACCTATGAATGTCACCTTAAATGGCAGAAGGGACTTTGCCAATGGGATGAAAGTAAGGGTTTTGAGATGGGGAGATTCTTCTGGACTACCTGGATGGACCCAGATGTAACCACTGGTGTTCTCGTAAGAGAGAGGCAGAGGGAGTGTTTACTCCAAAGAGAATGTGATGATGAAGTTGGGGTTGGATTGATGTGGCCAGAAGTCAAGGAATGCTGTCAAGGAAACAGATTCTCCCTTAGAGCCTCTAGAAGGTGGATGGACGGCCTTGTCAACTCCTGGTTCCAGCCCAGGGAAACTGGTTTTGGACCTCTGTCTTCCAGAACCATAAGAGAATGAGTGTGTTTTGTTTTACGCAAGCTCATTGGTAGTCATTTGTTACAGCAGCCATAGGGAACTAATGCGTACCTCATAGGAACTATTTCTCCAATGAAAATGTGTGACTGGAAACACACTTGGTGGCATGTCTGACACACGGTAGGTATGCTACTGTGGGTAGTTCTTGGAAAGTAAAGCCTTGGTTTTTGAGGAATCATCAAAACCAGTACAATGGTTGCCATGTTTCTCCTTGTTCATCCTGGTGACAAAGCTGTAGAGAGAGCTCCATCCTTTCCCACAGGACGCCCACCCCTAGTACTTACAGGGAAGAGGTTATGTCTCACTTCAGGCACCTTCCTCTTTCCCTTTCTGCTTTTTGTTTCATTAATCTTCATCCAGCTGGCCTTTCTAAGTTAAAAAAACAAAACAAAACAAAACCATTTCTCAATGGATTCAGATAGTACCCCAAGTTAATATTCCAACCATGTTCTTGTTCTTCTGGGTCTCACCACCAGAAATTTCTGAGCTGAAATCCTCTCTAGTTTCTAGGATCAGTCACTTTCTAATTTCTCCCTTCTCAAGTTCAGAGTCTTGTCAGTTTAGTCCCTTCCCTAACCACAACATCTATTAAGGTGACACAGCAAAGTGATGAAAGTCTAGACGGTCTGGTTTTCATCCTGGGTTTCTGCCCGCTACTTACTGTGTGGCATTAGGCAAGCTATTCAACCCCCCTGGGCCTCAGTTTCCCCCCAAAAAGGTGAATATTATGAACATTACCTACCTATAGGGTTGCCATTATGAGGATTAAGTGAGTTAATATTTGCTAAGCACTTAGAATATTACTTGTTATAGTCTAAGCACTACAGTTGTGCTTGTTAGTAATAATAAATGCAATTCCAAGCGTATAACTTACTCAACTTTCTGTCATAACTTTGAAGTGTTGGTCTATCTGTTGGCCAGCGTTGCAGGGAAATGAGTCGAGGCATGGGCTGAGGCATTGCTACCAGTGCGTGGTGTGTTCCCAGAACTAGGAACAGCCGTGTGAAATAGGTAGTGGTTCTACTTGGAGACGGGGCAGACTGGAAAATGACAGCCCTGGAGGTGTGTCCATAGGTTTGGTGTCAGAGCTGCTGCCTGCTGAAGCACTGATGCCGGCCTGAGCCGTAAATGGGGGGGGGGGGCGCTGGGGAAAACAGGGGCAGAATGGAAAGGGAAAATAGGGGAAGAACGGAAAAAGATAGCCTAGGGAGGAGGTGTGGTGTCCATAGCTTCGGGGTCAGAGGTGCTGCCTGCTGCAGCACCGATGACACCCGAAGCCGTAGATGGGGGGCTGGGGAAAAGAGGGGCAGAATGGAAAGGGAAAACAGGGGCAGAACGGAAAACGAAAGCCCGGGAAGGTGGTGTGGTGTCCATCGCTTCGGGGTCAGAGGTGCTGCCTGCAGCAGCACCAATGACACCCGAAGCCGTAAATGGGGTGCTGGGGAAAAGAGGGGCAGAATGGAAAGGGACAACAGGGGCAGAACGGAAAACGATAGCCCGGGACGGTGGTGTGGTGTCCATAGCTTCGGGGTCAGAGGTGCTGCCGGGAGCAGCACCAATGACACCCGAAGCCGTAAATGGGGTGCTGGGGAAAAGAGGGGCAGAATGGAAAGGGAAAACAGGGGCAGAACGGAAAACGAAAGCCCGGGAAGGTGGTGTGGTGTCCATAGCTTCGGGGTCAGAGGTGCTGCCGGGAGCAGCACCAATGACACCCGAAGCCGTAAATGGGGTGCTGGGGAAAAGAGGGGCAGAATGGAAAGGGACAACAGGGGCAGAACGGAAAACGAAAGCCCGGGAAGGTGGTGTGGTGTCCATAGCTTCGGGGTCAGAGGTGCTGCCTGCTGCAGCACCGATGACACCCGAAGCCGTAGATGGGGTGCTGGGGAAAAGAGGGGCAGAATGGAAAGGGACAACAGGGGCAGAACGGAAAACGAAAGCCCGGGAAGGTGGTGTGGTGTCCATAGCTTCGGGGTCAGAGGTGCTGCCTGCTGCAGCACCGATGACACCCGAAGCCGTAGATGGGGTGCTGGGGAAAAGAGGGGCAGAATGGAAAGGGAAAACAGGGGCAGAACGGAAAACGATAGCCTGGGAAGGAGGTGTGGTGTCCATCGCTTTGGGGTGAGATGGGCTGCCTGGCTGATCTGAGAAAAGCGAGTGAAAGTGGGAGAGCTTCTCCCTAGCTGCTAACTCTTCTCAAGGTCTAGCACGCACTGAACACTGGCCTGCCGGCTCAGCCTGGGTGTTGCCATTGCATTGTACGTGTCACAGAGCAAGGGCGGGCGGGTCAGGGGGTGGGCTGGGGGCCCCACACAAGCCCAGCCCCTGGAGAAACCCGGCCCGAGGGCAAAGAGCCCGAGCCCTTCTGGACTTTCTAGCGGCTGGGACTTGTCGCTGTGGGTGGCAGGTGTTTGGCACCGGATGGGCCACCATGCGGAGACTGTTGGGGACTGTGGAAGGCTTCTCCTCCAGAGCTCACGCTGCCTGGGCACCGGCTCTGCAGACCCCTCAGCCCTGGGTATGTATCGGCCAGCCCTTCCCCGCAACGGGGCCCAGAGGCCAGAGCCTGCCCAGAGCTGAGTGCAGGAGGCACCCAGAGCTTGCCAGGCTGTGGCCCGCCTCCTCCGTGGACCTCCCCAGCTTGTCCGCGAGCCCTGGAGACAGGAGCAGGAGCGCCTTCTCCAGGGCTGCTGAGCTGCCAGCGTCACCGTGAGCCAGGCGGTGAAGGTTTCTGAGCAGGGGATGCAGAGCCCTGACCCGACTGGATGCTGCACCCCACGATGTCCCTTCCTGGCGGGTAGGTTCTTTCTTCACTTGTTTTTCGAAATTTGGTAAAAGAACATTTCAACCTTCGACTGTTCTTCAGGGTATACAGATGGTAGTGGCTTAGCCGGGATTCGAAGCAAGCCTGTGTGATTCCAGAGCTCGTGCTCTGGACTCTGGCGCCTCCTTATCATATATGCTTCATGTGTTACTTTTTCTTTTGTTTCTTGAAGTCCTTATGATACTTAGCCCTAAGTGCCATACCTGTAATGAACACATCCACTGCCCTGTAGGAGGTGTTCTTTTGTTCAACGCGTGAATTGGTCATCCACCACACTGGGTTCTAATCTCAGAAGATAGGTCAGGGACCACCAGTTGTCAGCATAGCACCATCCCACATTTCTGATTGAGGCTTGGAGCCTAGATTTTTCCCTTTGGTCTAGTTTGAAGGATCCAGGTAGGTAAAGCTTATATTCTAGATAAATCATGGGCTATCCTGAAAGGAATTCATCAATGAATTATTCTGTATGGATTAGAAGCCAGTTTCTCTGGCCTTCCTGGAGTATATCCAGTAAGGCATCTCATTCATGTCTAGAAAGCAAATATATGATTTATTGCAACTTCAGCGTGGAGCGATGTATTGGTTTAAAATAAAGTACGAGCAACACAATTTGGTCATTGTGAGTATGCCGGCTGGGTCCACTCTTTACTACACATATGTAACTCTAGAGCTTCTTATGCCCCATAGAGGAGACATACTCTTGTGTGTCTAGGACAAGGGAAACATGTGTTGTTATTCAGGAGCTGGAAGCTACAGCATGACAGGAAAGAATTGAAAAATCCTGGTCTTGGTCTACACGTCACTTTACCTTGTCCGAATCTTGTTTCTTTGGCTTGCTTCATTGGAGTGTTTTCTCTCTCCTGGGACTGACATTGTGTGTTCTGTATCAGGCATGTGACATGTAGAAGTTTCAGAACCCAGAATCATATAGATCAGTAAAAATCTATATATTTTTGTTTAAAATCTATTTAAAATCACACTGGGCATAATTCATATATTCCAAAAGTAGTTTGACCCTCTGCTCATGAGATTCTTTTTATGGTATGTCGAAGCAAATTTGGACTTCCATCCCCAATAAACTTTGAGGTTGGAGGACACAAAAGCTTTTGCTCAGACCTAAATTCTGTCTGAAAAAAAAAGGGTAACTATTATAAGCCCTTTCTAACCTCTCCAGGAGCAGAAATGATTTACAGCTATGGCATTGAACCATAATTTCTTGATCTCGTTTGAGAAGAGTTCAGTAAGAAACAGTGTCTTGAGTTTTGTTCGTTGGTTCCCTGTTTTCTTGTCTTGCGTACCAACAATCCACTGTAATACGTGAGTGAGTATGGCAGCAGGCTGAGTGTTCCCTGGAGCTCATTAAATGAACGTGTTTTCCTGAAATGACTTTTGTCTCCTTGTTTTCAGCCCCTCTTCTTTCCTCTGTCCTTTACTATAACCAGGGCTCAGCAAAAGCTGACTGGCTTTGTGCAGACCCTACTTAGGGTAGTCTTTTCTTCATTATTTTATTCATGGCCCCTCCATTTCATTGTTTGCCTTCTCGAAATGTGTTGAAATCTTTCTGTGGTTGATGACTTCCACAATGTCTTGGCTCTTATTGGTTGATTAATTTGGGTATTTCTACAGTTTTATTTAAACCTGGTTTCAGGAGGACCAGAAAGTAAATATATTTCCTAGTCTGCCATCTTGAGCTGAAAATCCCTGTGGATTTTAGCATCCAATGTTCCCATGGGTAAAAAACCCAACCTTGGCATCAATAGATGTACACTCAAGATTTCAGCTTTTCTTGAGCAATCACTAAGGATTTAATATGCGGTCACTTCTAATGGGAAAATAGTAACTATCTCATGGCGTTGATTTGAGGATTAACTTAGATAATGGACAAGAAAATGCTTTGTAAGGTTTTAAAATCTATAAAAAATGTTTTTTGTTATTATTTGATTTGTTGCTATTTCAACTTTAGCTGACAGTTGTTTGTGACCTTGCTTATGTGAGAAAATGCCTTCTGGTTTATTGTTTTGAAAGCCAGATTATATTTTTCAATAGCTCAATGGAAATGGCATCATTTGTGAAGTTGAAGGGTGAAGGCATAAATGTTTCTTGACATTTGAATCAACTATTGGTCTTCTGGGGCTTGTCCTTATTCTCCTGCAGTCTCTAATCAACATGGCATCCAGAGAGATCCTGTTAAAACGTAAGTCAGATCATGTCACTCCAGGCTCTTCAGTGGCTTCTTCACAGGAAAAGCAAAGTCCTCAAAGTGCCTCCACAGCCCTAGAAATCTGGGCCTCTGTTTCCTCTCTGACGGTTTCCTTCTCCTCTCCACTTTGCTCCCTCTGTTTTCCACACACTGACATCCTTTCTGCTCCTTGGATACTCCAAGCCCACTCTTGCCTCATTGCCTTTCCATCTGACTGTTCCCTCTGCTTGTACTATTCACTTCCCAGATATGCACCTTGCTCCCTCTCACAACCTTAGGTTCCCTCTTAAATTTTATCTTCCCCAGAAAGCCCTCAGTGATCACTTAGTTTCAGATCGCAGCCTCCTCCTACCAGCTAACAATCTCCATCCCCCTTCCCTGCTTGCTGTTTTTCTCCAGCACTTACCTGATATACTAGTTATTCTACCCATTTATTCAATTTTTATTTACGTATTTACACTTACGATTTTATATTTGCTTCTTTACTTTTGTCTCTCCCCTCAGCTCGAGAGAGGCTATATTCATCTGTGTTAATCACTGCTGTGTTTCCTGAACATGCCTAGAAAACATACTGAAGAAGGGTGCCTGAAATTTGGTAAGGGAGCCATCAGTTTTCTTGGCTGAATGAAGAAATATGCTCATAAATTAATGAACAAATCTCTGGGGTTTCTGAATTAAGGACTAATGGGAAGAGGAAGGCAAATGGTTGGGACAGGGTACTGCAAGAAGTAGTATTTGGAGTACTCTGATAGCTCTCCTAATAGATAACATTTTGTTCATTTAAATAGTTTTAACGAGAGAGCTGGGAACTAGGGACACACAGCATCGAGGTTTTATAATGCATTCTGTAGAGTTCTTTTCGAGTGTGTTCAAATATCATTGAAAATATATGCATGCATATAAACCTCTGTTACTTTATTTAGTGCTTTACAAGAGCCCCTCAAGGAAGGGGTAGTAGCAACTATCAGTATCCTTCCTTTATGATGAGCTTAATTTATTCAAAATTACATCCTAATTTATTTGTAACTGTGAAACTAGACTTAGTTATTTAGTAGACCCTCCCTAGAAACCTATGACGTTAATAAAACCAACAAAAATGTGTTCAGGTTCCAGTGATACACACACTACAGACTCAATTATGTGTCATCCATTTTAATGAAGGGAAGAAGTGATTTAACAAACACAGAGCAAACAAACAGAATATGAAGGTTTGTCCTCCATTAATATTAGTAATGGATAAAGTGGGCTCCAACGCCTTCAACGTAGCTTGAGACCCATCATCTCTGTGTCATGGGAAGGGGGATGCTCGGCCAGGATGTCTTTCTGTGTCACTGAGAAAATTTTCCGTAATGTATAACGATACTTACTGAAACGGATATGGGGCATTTGGGTAATTAGGAATCCGTTAGCATATTTTTCCGGAAGCCTTGACTACGAAACGAAGATAGTAGATTTGGACACTTGCAGCTATGCAGAAGTTGTTTGGGTATTCATCTTTATGCCGAATGAAGTAAGCTTATTTCATCTCTGCAGCTTCCCATATGCCATTTTCCCACCTCTGTTTTGTGTTTGCAAAGACTTTTAGAAATTAAAACTCAAGTTAAAAAGTGAGTGACGGGCTTCCCTGGTGGCTCAGTGGTTGAGAGTCCGCCTGCCGATGCAGGGGACACGGGTTCGTGCTCCGGTCCGGGAAGATCCCACATGCCGCGGAGCGGCTAGGCCCGTGAGCCATGGCCGCTGAGCCTGCGCTCCGCAACGGGAGAGGCCACAGCAGTGAGAGGCCCATGTACCGCAAAAAAAAAAAAAAAAAAAAAAAAAAAAAAAAAAAAAGAGAAAAAGAAAGAAAAGAAAAGAGAGTGAGTGACAACTTAACTGATATATGGAATATTTTGCTGACTTAGAAGAGCATGCAGAATTAAATATGACCCAGTTGAAATGTTAATTTTATTTTAATGTGTATATTGGGGTGGAGTCTTAAAGGTGCCAGAAAACAAGCATTCACCCATCCTGTTTGGAACTGCAGCACACAGGCACCTTCAGTTACCAGTTCTGTTCATTCCACAGAATCATCTTGGGAAAACATACTGTGTTTTAGGTACCTGGTGTATATCTTAACCAGTTTGAAGAATTTCCCAAATACCTGTTAATATGTAGTTCTCCGATTCCAATCTTGCCACGTCCTGTACCAGTGACACAGCACATAGGAGTTTTATTTCTCTTTCTTTCTCTGGGTTGTTGAGAACCCAACGAAAGAACAATGGAATGGCATCAAAGAGATCAGGGTTCTTGACTCAGATTTACCAAAGAATAATAGTGTCCTCTTGGGAAAATTATAGTTGTTCTAGGCCCCTTTCCTTTTCTTTACTTTGACAGAGCTGCACTAGATGACCCCAAGTAACACTGCGCTCTTTGCAGTAGTAGCTTAGACGTTATTGGTTTTCTGAAACAAATGAAGACAGTGACACAGGAAACCGTGCAACATCTCTGTAACGATGTTTTCTTAGAGTTGCCTCCAGTTTTCAGATGATAAGATGGCTGAGCACAGAAGTAGGTGTTTTGACCAGAGGTTCCAGAGTAGATGGAACTGAACCACAAGTTTCCTTCATTCCTGAAGCTCACTTAGCCAAAACATAGGCTTCTGAATATTAAGCTGTAAAGCATATTATCAGTGTGCTTTAAAAGAAGCGGTTCTTCTAGGATTTCTAATTAATAGCAGGCGGTTTTGAAATTCTTAGAAGATCATCGAATTTTGTGAGAGTTACAGCTCTATTTTCCTGTCAAGCAAGTTGTATCAGTGCCAGACAATCATCTGAGCTTCTGGATGCTTCTCTGAACCTCTTGAATTTTTCTTCTTGCTATCTGAAATTCATGCCAGATGAGCCTTTTTGTAGAGAGCGTGTACAGACTTGTCTATTTTCATATAAGAAAGCGATGCAGTGAGCCAGGTCGGGGGTTAAGCCCTCATTCTCAGAGTGGTATTGAGCTCCTGGTGAAATGTAATCCTCATTTCCTCAGAATAGAAAAGCAGTTATCTCACGTTTTTAATGCCATTAACTCTTTATACATTTATGTATAATACATATATGTATTGTACCTACGAGGTGTGCTCTCTTTGGGAAGTACAAAGCTATTTGAGACGTAAGTTGTTCATTTTTTTGTTTTCCCACAAATACTGTGACCCTTTGAGCAGGAAGGTCTATGTTTTACTAACATCTAGAACAAGCAGCTAACACGGTGTCTAAGATGTAGTCAATAAATATGAAATAGGTAAATGAACACATTTTTAAGGAAGGGCCAGGGCATGAACAAATAGAAAATTTTCATTTTCGGTCACAAAGCCACAACAGACATAAAAATGATACAGACAACAAGTGCTACGGTCATTCAAAGAAGGCATAGAATTGAAACAACAAGGATCTCCCCTATGGCACAGGGAACTGTACTCAATATTTTGTAATAACTTATAAGGGAAAAGAATCTGAAAACGGGAATCAGTGCGCCGTACACCTGAAACGGACACGACATTGTAAATCAACTATATTTCAATTAAAAAACAAACAAGCAGACAACAGCAACAACAAAAAACCAAAGAGGTCATAGAAGTTCTTATGAGATTCCAGAAGAGAAGAGAAGCCAAATGAGGACGGGAGAGGCGGCTTTTGAATCAGTTCAGAGGAGAAGTCACAGAGGAACTAGTCATTGATCTGAACTTGAGATTAAGATTAAGATGAATTAATCTGAATTAATTAAGATTGCAACACAGGGATATTACAGATGAAGGTAATCACATAAACTTACTATACTGAAACTTGCAGAGGTTATGAGTGTTGTTCAAGATCCCAAAGCAAGTGCATTGTGGAATCAGAATTTTAAGTGAGGCCTAATGAACTAAAAACAAACCAACACAGAAACAAGCCCTTCCTGTGACACCACGTTGCCTTTGAAGTCGTTTTTTTTGGTGGGTTGGCAGAAACTGGTTCCAGTGTTTCTTGCAGGAATGACTGGCCATAGGACTGGGCGTCGTAGCTTCCTGCCAGGCGGCCGAAGGTCGCAGGCAGGTGGGTCACTGGGACACACGCGGAGGGGCTCCTGGCCGGCCCCCTGGCCGCTCAGTGCCCCTGCCCCAGAGCGGGGGTGGGGGCCTCAAAGCAGCCTTGTCTGAGTCCCCTGCCACTAGAGAGAGTATTGGCCCAACACTTGTAGAAAACGGGGACCTTGCTGGCAGTTCAGTGGAGGGACACAAATAAATCTTTGCCGACTTTCTGCTGAAGCTCACGAGGGTTCACTCCTAAGCCTCTTACAAGGCCAGCTGCCGAGGCTGCGAGAGATGAGTCAGGGCTCTCCCTCCACCACGGGGAGATCGCTGGTTAAAGCGCTCACGAGGGAGTGAACCGCGTGTCCGCACCGACACGCATGGGCAGACCTCGTCGATGCCTTCTGTCCGGGGTATGAAGCCCTCTCCTGCCTCTTCCAGGCTCTCTAGAAAGCATGTGCAGAGCCTCCCACTCCACCCTCGGACTCCGTGGGCCACAGCTGGAGGGACCAGCCAAGGAGCCGTGGCAGGAGGAGGCCAGAGGGCAGTGGGCCTCGGCCGGAGCCCGTCAGTCGGTCCCCATTCACACACCACCAGACGATCCTCTTGACCTGGGCAGTAGCCGCCAACCGACCGCTAAGGTGAGCCCGGCGCGCGCTTGGCTACCTGGCATGGCTGGGAACCCCAGGATCTCCTGGCAGAGGCGGGCATTCTCCTGGGCCGGGTCCGCGGGCGTCTGCGTGTGCAGGGCCTGAACCACCTTGGCCAGGACGATCTGGCACAGGTTGAAGAGGCCTGGGGCGTGGGAGGAAGGAGACGGGGGGCTGGCACCGTGTCCAGGCCGCGCTTGCCAGCCGGGCAGACCGGAAGCCCCCTTCCCTTCCCTCGGTCCGGCCGCATCTGGGTTGGCCTCCCGGGACTTGATGAGCTTGTCCAGCAGCTCCTGAGGGACGGTGCTGCCCGTGCCCCACCAAGACTGGCAGCAGCGCCAAGGGCCTCACAGGGCACGGCGCCCCCGGCCCCAGAGCCTTCCCTCTGGTTCTCATCACCGGCTGTCACCAGACTTGCATGCAACGTGCTTTTCTTTTCTCTTGTCTTCTTTACGTCCCTCAGCCACGCAATGCGGTGAAGCCCTGACGCTCGCTGCCACGTCGGTACACCCTGAGAACACGATGCTCAGCGAGAGAAGTCATACACAGAAGGACACACAGGGCGTGACCCCACTGAGGAGAAACATCCAGAGCAGGTAGATCCACAGAGTCAGCGAGTGGGTTCCTGGTTGTCAGGGGCTGGCGAGGGGACGCAGTGATAGCTAAGGGCGTGAGGGACATTTTCGGGATGATGGAAATGGTCCAAAGCAGTAGTGACGTCTGTACGGCTCAGTAAACTGTCCCCACACGCCCCGGTGCAGCCTGTGAGAGCATCGCTCTCAGGATGAAGGGCTGACCACAGGAAGACCGAACGAGCAGTGGGTCCTGGGCCCAGACTCTCAGCTGGCGCCCCCCACGTGGGGAAGTCACCGGGACTTGCTGAGCCTCCACGGAGACTGGCAGCAGCCCCCGAGCTCACAGGGCACTGCGCCCCCGGCCCCAGAGCCTTCCCTCTGGTTCTCATCACCGGCTGTCAGCAGACTTGCAGGCAACGTTCCTTTCTTTTCTTTTGTCTTTTTTAAAGGCAACTCTTGAGTACATGTATTTAACATGCAGGGAACCAGCCCTGACTCCTTGATCTGGGTCTTCCAGCCTCTAGAGCCTCGAGGACATCCATTTCCGTTATTTACGCGCCCAGTGCCTGGGGTTTGATGATGGAAGCTGACACCGAGGGCGTCACCACGTGTGGGGTGATGTCAGTGAAAGAATCCCGCGGCGAGGGCCTGCCTGAGGACCACGCATGCCCGGGCCCTCCCCGCCCCCTGCCTGCAGCCCTGCGCCTGGGAGCGGAGCTGGTGCATCGCATGCCCGACGTCGTGGAAGTTGGTCTCCCGCTCATCGTGCCGCAGCAGGGAGGGCAGGTTGGGCGTAGGCTTGGTGAAGTTGGCCACCGTGGCCACGATGGCGATCTGGCAGCTCCCATCGTGCTGTAGGCAGGCCGAAGCAGGCCGCGTGCCCGGACTTCCCCACCCTGCGGAGGGACGTGGATGGGGCCCCGCTTCCACAGAGGAGCCCCGGCCCACGGCCGACCGGGGACAGGTTCCCCCACGCACGCACCGAGGATAGAGGTCAGGTAGAACTTGCCGATGGATGACCTTGCCCGAGGCCGCGTCCCAGACCGTTTAGAGCCTCACGTCTTCGTGACCCATGCTGGTGCCCTCCTCCAGGTCGAAGGTCAGCCCCAGCAGCTCCTGGGAGATGCCCAGCAGCCCGCGTGTGACCGCCTGCACGGGGAAGGACTCATTGAGCAGGTACTGGCCCACGTGGTAGCGCGTCTCCTCCCCCTGGTTCACGTAGTAGCGCAGGTCCCAGGCGTTGATGGGGCCGTCAAAGTGCAGGCCCCGCCTCTGGCACTCGGCCTTCTTTAGCTCCAGGATCACGGCCGCTCCTGCTCCCCGAGGGGCTTCAGCTTCTGGGCCAGCTCACCTGCGGGCGGAGGGGAGAGGCTCGGCTACGTCCCTGGGGCGGCCCCCCAGCCACCCCCGACCCTGTGCCCCTCGAGGCAGAATGAAGGGTCTGGGAAGGTGACCCCCAAGGGCTGACACAGTGGGGTCTCAGGCAGCACCACGTCCGGTCAAGGTCCGCCTGACCCCGTCCCCACTGGGACTCAGGGGGAGGCGGTGTTACCTAGGACAGTGGCCACCACCTGGCTGGTCTTGTCCGTGTTCATCTCCAGCACAGAGTCGGCATGGTGCGGAACCCCAGCAGGCGGGACTTCAGGGCCTGCAGCCTCACCGGCTCCCTGAGGATCACGCAGTTCTCCTGGAAGCCAGAGACGGAAGGCGCTGGGGACCGAGGGCCACGCCCTCCCCGCGGGCCCCGGGCCAGGTCTCTGCAGGCGGGCAGGGCTCCCAGGCCACTGGCGGGCACAGCCAATCCCCCTCCCTCCTCCTCCTGGCCCGGATTTCTAGACACTTTGGTGCTGTCCTAACACGTGGTCTTTATTAACACAGGTCCTTTTGGAAGCAGAAACGGCATGAACGTGATGGGCTCTAAGGCCAAGGGCAGGAAGAAATGCGGCCAGGCTCCCCAGGAGCCACCAAGGGGCCTCCCCGGGCTCAACAAGACAAACACGGCTGCCGTGCAGACAGTAGCTCAACCCCACGGCGCCCGAACACCCAGCCCCTGGACGGTGAGACACCTGTTGCCGCAGGTGGCCCGTGGCTCACTGATGAGGCCCGGCCCCAGGCGTACGCCACCTTCTCGGGGGCCACCTCTCCGGTCTGCAGCGGGGTTCTCCTGGGAGCCCCCAGTCACCACAGCACCAGCGTGGCCTGTCTGCAGCCCAAGAAGGTGGGGACACAAGACTGTCCCCCGTGCCCCCCGCATCCCCCGCGAGGCCGAGCGAGCACCAGTGGTGTCTGCGGGGAAGATGAAGGGCTCACGCACAGCCCGCATCTACAGAAGCACAGACTGCAGCCACATGCGCTATGGAACAAACACAAGTGTCCATGCAGGACCCGATGTCTGAATGTCAAGGCCATGCCCGGGCCACAGTGAGAAGGTGCATCCCCCATGCAAGCCACAGAGAGGGGATGGGGGGGTCCATCTGCGATTCTGAGCTCATCGGGCATCACCCCAGAGGGAGAGGGAGAGGGAGAGAGGTAGACAGACGTACAGAGGGAGAGAGAGAGAGGGAGGGAGAGACGTCTCTCCCTTCCCTGGGGGTTCTCGAGTGCAGCCAAGGCTGAAAACCACTGCATTTTGGGAGATGGGTCCTCGTGGAAGAGTTAAATAGTCGCTCATGGCATTATCGACACATACTAAAAAGGCCCCAAATCTTGGGGAGTCAGGGAGGGGAGTGTCGGCTGCCTCGTAAACGAGGAGAGATTGGGCATCAGAGGAGGTGCCTGTGCAGCCTGCGCCCAGGGCCCCGCAGACTTCATCTCCCAGCGGTGGTCCTGGGCTGGAAGTCAGCGGAGAGGTCAGGCTGTCCAAGCATCAACGTTGACTTCAGGGCTGATCTAAAAGGCGCCTGGGGTTTGTTGAAGCAGAAAAAAGAGAAAGCAGTAGGGAGAGGATGGGAGTGGGAGGGGGAGGGAGCCCCCCTCCTCAGCACTTCTACCGCTCTCCCTCTCTCTCTCTCTCTCTCTCCCTCTCTCCCTCTACCTCGCTGCCTCTCACTCTCCCTCTCCCTCCATCTCTCCCTCTGCCTCTCTCCCTCCCTCTCTCCCTGTCCCTCTCTCTCTCTCCCTCTTTCCCTCCCCCTCTCCCTCTCCCCCTTTCCCTCTCCGTCTCCCCTTCTCCCTCTCTCCCTTCCTCTCTCCCTGTCCCTGTTTCCCTGTTCCGCACGCTCTGGCTCTACCTCTACCTCTTTCCCTCTCCCTCTCCCTCCACCTCCTTCCCTCTCTGGAGAGGGAAGGAGGTGGAGGGAGAGGGAGAGAGAGATGGAGAGGGAGGGGGGAGAGGGAGAGGGAGAGGGATGGGGGAGAGCAAGGGGGAGACGGAGGTGGAGAGGGAGTTGGGAGAGGGACGGGGAGGGGGGAGAGGGAGGGGGGAGGGAGAGAGGGAAAGAGAGAGACGCAGAGGAAAGAGGGAGAGGGAAGAGAGTGAGGGACAGAGGGAGAGGGAGAGAGGGAGGAGGAGAGGGACGAGAGGAAGCAGGGAGAAAAGAGAGAAAGAACACACCATCTACATTTCTGTCAAATGACACCGGGGATCCTTACACAACCAGGAGAAAATAACACAGCGAGGCTCTTTCTCAGCTGGAACTGGAACTGCAGATGGGGCCAAACACCACCAGGGTGGCCACACATGTCCAGCTGCCGCCCCAGCCCCCTGAGTCTGGTCACCAGGGCTCTGAGTGTTTGCTCCAGGGACCTGGGGTTCACCCTGTCACCCTGGAGGTCGGGCCTAGACAGCATGGCCCCGGGCTGGACACATAGGGGGAAAAGCATCCCCACAGGGCAGCTTGTGCGAGCCGATTCAGCTGCCAGATTCTAGAGGCCCGGGATCACCCTGTGGCCCATGAAAGCCAGGAGCCAGGAGGGTCTTGCATCGGGATTCCTGTCCGTTGGACTGGAACGTTTATGTAAGGAGTCTTGGAAACAGTGGTAACAAGACTGAATTCGAAGGAGCTTTAGGATATTATGGACCACTCCGAAGTGTGTGGGTTGCTAAAAACCCTCCCGGCTTCACTCTTGTTGAAAATGAAGATCCCCGAGATGCAGCGGATGCTGTCTGAGAAGTAGACGGGAGAACACTCTGTGGCTGCCGAGTAAGAGTGGACCTGTCGAATGGGGAAGGGAGAAGTCGAAATCGTGGCCGCCTCCTTCTTGGGGTCGTCGCCCTCGAGATGATTATCGGAGGAGGAGTCCTCCCCCTCACCACAGATCTCCAAGACGGAGAAGCTTCTCCCGCAGCCGGAGCAGGTCCCTTTAGTAGATAGAGGAGAAGAGAGAGATCACTGTCCCGGGAGAGAAATCGCAAGCCGTCCCGATCTTTCTCTAGGTCTCCTAGCCGATCCAGGTCAAATGAAAGGAAATAGCAGACCACTTTGCAAGAGGAGTGGTGCACAGGAAATACCTTCATTTGACAGGAGTATGTACAGAAAATTCAAGTTTCGTTTGAGACTTCCGAAGCTTGATGCACTTTTTAAATGTTTTAGCTGTTCCCGTTTGTTTGTCTCTTGGGACAGTGACACATAAAGGTGTCATTCTCTATGGTTTGAAATGGGTCATATGAGGCATGTAATATGAAGAATTGTTTCTTTACAGTGTTCTCTTAAGCAGAATTGAATTTGCTTTGAATTTTTGGTCTTGCCTAGACTGATAATAAAACTCTAACTCCTGCCCACCTAAAGTGTGATGTTTATTATTATGGAAACAACACTGGCAAACATTGAAAAGACTTTCTGTAGCTGGGATGTGGTATGCAGCTGTAGTCAAGCAAGCAGTCTTTAAAAGGTGCTGTGAACACAAGCCAGCAGGTAGAAATGAAAGCCGCACCCTTACCCTAGATGAGAGGTTTAAGAATTCCACTAGTCTTCACACTGGACAAGAGGTTGTCCAGTGAGTTTAGCATCTAAGAAATTTCAAGGAAGTTAGTTTACCTTTGAGTTAGGTCATAAGTCCCCTCTGTGATTGCTGTACATGAATACATAGCTCCTTGTAAAGTTTTTTGGAAGTTGAGATTATCAAGATACCAATGTCCTGCCAGATAAAGAGTATACTGTAGAGCTGAACTTTGAGTTACTGTGCAATTTTTTTTTTCATGCTGTCATTTGTAATATGTTTTGTGAGACTCCTTGGGATTAAAGTTTTGGTTCCAAACGGAACAAAGAAAACAAAAAAAGGATCCACCTGCCAATGCAGGGGACCCGGGTTCGAGCCCTGGTCCGGGAAGGTCCCATGTGCCGCAGATCAACTAAGCCCGTGGGCCACAACTATTGAGCCTGCGCTCTAGATCCTGGGAGCCACAACTACTGAGCCCCCATGCCACAACTACGGAAGCCTGCACATCTAGAGCCCGTGCTCCGAAACGAAGCCACTGTAATGAGAAGCACGTGCCCGCCACAAAGAGGAGGCCCTGCTCACCGCAACTAGAGAAAGCCCGTGTGCAGCAATGAAGACCCAACGCAGCAAAAAAAAAAAAAAAAAAAAAAAAAAGACGCTACTGGCCAGGTGATCAAGGGTAAAATTGTTTGTCACAAGTCCCGTTGACGGTGTGTATCCTTGATGTGTGTATCCTTGATGGTGTGTATCCTTGATGATGTGACCTGAGGAGAATGACATTTTTATCTCTGTCTGCATCTTCCGCCCCAAACCCCATAACTCCAGCGCAACCATAAGAAAAACATCAGAAAACCAACAGACAAACAAATTGAGGGACAAAATACCTGACCAATCCTCTTCAAAACTTTCAAGGTATCAAAACCCAGGGACGTCTGAGAAATGTCACAGCCCAGAGGAGACTGGGACAGAAAAAGGATGTTAGGGGAAAGCTAGGGAAATTCTAATAAAGTGTGGACTTCAGTTAATAATAACGTATCCATCTCGGTTCCTTAGTTGGATAAGCATGTCGTACTAACGTACTAAAGTACTAACGTGTTGGAAATAGGGGTACTGGGTCGGGGGTCCACAGCACTCTGTACACTCTGTACAGATCTTTGCAACTTTTTTGTAACTTTAAGCTATTCTAAAATTAAGCAACTACTAAACAGAGATAAGAATGTTATTTCCCTGATTTGAACATGGCTGAGTTTGTTTTCATGGTCACATTTGTGCTATCTGGATGTGTCTTGGAATCAGTAGCAAAGGAGAGTTGCCAGCCCCTGGGAAGATGCGGCTGGTTTGCAGGTGGCTTGCTCTGGAGCTGAAGAGCGTGGTGGGAAGTCTGCAGCCTCGGGCTGCACTTAGAACCATGGGAGGGGATGGGCCAGCTCAGTTAGGGATGGAACCTATAAATAAAACTTTTTCTTTTCCATTATGGCTTATCACAGGATATTGAATATAGTTCCCTGTGCTAGACAGTAGGACCTTGTAGCTTATCCATCCTATATTTAATAGTTTGCGTCTGCTAACCCCAAACTCCCAATCCAACCCTCCCTCACTCTTTCTCCCCCTTGGCAACCACAAGTCTGTTCTCTATGTCTGTGAGTCTGTTTTTGTTTCGTAGACAAGTTCATTTGTGTCGTATTTTAGATTTCACATATAAGAGAGATCATATATGTGTCTTTCTCTTCTGACTTACTTCACTTAGTATGATAATCTCTAGGTCCATCCGCGACGTTGCTGCAAATAGCATTATTTCATTCTTTTTATGGCTGAATATATTCCATTGTATATATGTACCACATCTTGTTTATCCATTCACCCATCAGTGGACATTTAGGCAGCTTCCACATGTTGCCTATTATAAATAGTGATGCAATGAACATTGGGGTACATGTATCTTTTCTTTCTTTTTCTTTTTTTCTTTCTTTTTCTTTCTTTCTTTCTTTTTCTTTCTTTCTTTCTCTCTCTCTTTCTTTATTTTTTTGTTACACAGCATGTGGGATCTTAGTTCCCTGGCCAGAGATGGAACCCATGCTCCCTGCACTGGAAGCACAGAGTCTTAACCACTAGACCACCAGGGAAACCCCAGGGGTGTATGTATATTTTTGAATTAGAGTTTTCTCCAGATCTATGCCCAGGAGTGGAATTGCGGGACCCTATGGCAGCTGTATCTGTTCTCTGCACGTCTCACATCAACCACCTGCACTCCAATCCTTGCTCTCAACGTCATCTTCTGGGAACACAACCTGCGACAGGGACCTTGACAAGAAGAAATGGCTCAGGGAGAAGCTAGCTGCACAGGGAGGAGATAGAGGCCATCGACCCTGGGGTGTGGCGGGGAGAGTGGGCACAGAGATTGGTCATTTCATCCCTGATACTCAGCCCTCCTGGCTGCCCCACTCTAGGTCACCTCGGGATACAGAGGTGACCCGGTTAGAGTCCCAGCCTGTGCAGGAATCTCGGGGCCCCAGCGGGTCTGAATAATATTAGTGCAGGGTCTCCCCCATGGCACTGGGGTTATTTGGGGCGGGTCATTCTCTGCTGGGGGCCCCTCTTGGGCACTGTGTGGGGTTCAGCAGCATCCCTGTCCCCACCCATTTGATTCCAGGGTCCCCTCCCCCCGAGTTGTGACAACCACAGATTTTCCCCAGACATCACTGAAGAACTGGGGGAGGCGGAAGCAGGATGGCCCTGGGTGAGGACAGCTGTGTTGAAGCAACCAGCCTGGCTTAGGGCAAGGTCTGCCCCAATCCCGTCAGAGCCTGCACTTAGAACTGCCCCTTCCCTCTCCCACCTCCCATGCCCTGCAGTGGTCTCCGAGACATCATCCCCATGTAAGAAATCACACCTTCTCAGTTTACTGTCCCCAGCACCTAGAAGAGTGTCTGCTATGTAGTAGATGCTTCATAAATACTTGCTGAATAAAGGAGTTGAATAAAGGGATGAGTGGATGAATGAATGAAGGTTACCATGGAAGGAAGGGGGAGATTCCCTTTCTGGCTCTCGGGGATTGGGATATCAAGTGAAAGATCCATCCTAAATAGGCTGACCAGCCTTCTGGGTTCCCCAGAAATGAGGGTTTCCCCATAGTTCCAGCGCTCAAACCTGAGCGGTCCTGGGCAAAGTGGGGGCGGGTGTTGGTCACCCTGTGTAAACACAGTAACAATTCCAACTGCAATAGCAATGGCCAAGGACCTCTACGGTCTTACTGACCAGGCACAGTTCTTCACCTGGCGGGGAAGGGTGGGCCAGGATTGGAATTCCGGTGATCCAGGGTGGGCGGGTGAGGGCACACCCCGGGCTTGTGTAGGGGAGTCCAGGAAGGTTCTGGAGGAAGTGACAGTGACACAGGAGGGAGGGAGGAGTCTAAGGAAGAACGTCCCACACGACAACGTGTGCCAATGGCCCTGGGCCCAAGGTCACACCTGACCAGGGCTTGCTTGTTTTCTTTTTTTCTAATTTACTTTTCCCCACATGGATATGCAATTGTCCTAATGCCATTTATTGAAAACTCCTTAATTTCCTCACTTTCTGTCATATCAAGTTCTCATCTATCTGTTTCTGGACCTTTATTCTCTACCATAGAGCTATACGTCCCATCCTTGCACCACTAGGGCTGTTTCATCACTATAACTTTATTTTTTACTCATTTATTTCTTTGGCCGTGCTGGGCGGCATGTGGGATCTTATTTCCCTGACCAGGCTTTGAACCCGCACCCCTTGCAGTGGAAGCTCGGAGTCTTAATCGCTGGACCTCCAGGGAAGTCCCCAGGGCTTGCTTTGACATCCATCGAATGGTGGCGGGTGGGCACGGGGAGCAGCTGTCTGTGAGCCACCCTGTGTAGAAATGCAGGGTGGAGGGCAGGACAGCTGGAGCGGGAGGGGAAAAGGCGGAGGAGGGAGGGATGGCGGGCGGGCGAGAGACAGACAGAGAGTTTCCGGAGACAATAGCTCTGGCCGTGTCCTAGGGCATGAAAGCTGAAAATAGCTCCTAGTGCCGGGAGCCCTGGAGCCGGAGCCTGGGAGCCATTGTGACTGGCTCTCCTCCCTGGTGTGTGTGTGTGCGGGGGCGGGGGGCTCTGGACTTCTCAGGCTGGGAATGGGGTGCACGGAGCAAGGACGGAGCAGGGACGGAGCAGGGACCCTTCTCTCTGGGACCTCGCAGGCCATCCTTAGCTCACAAAGCTGAGCCACGCCTGGCCCTTCGAGTGGGGGGCTTATCCTCCCTGCCCCCTGGATCACACCCCCTCACACACAACTTCCCCTTGTGTGCTCCCAGCAACCAAGAGAACCTGTTTTTAAAAGATTTGGGGGAGGGGGGTAAACAGACAAACAAGAGCAGAATGGATACTTTTTCCGAATGGGAATGGCTCTGTGTAACCCCATTCCCAGGGTAACCAGAGTCCTGACCTCTAACACCCTTGACGAGTCAGCCTTGGTCTGGGCTTGCAGACCCATGGAAGCTTCCTCATCCCCTCCTTCAGACCCCGTCTCTCCCTCGGCGTCTTTGTGAGAGGCACCCGGGGAAGTGGGACTGCTAGGCTGTACTGCTGCTAGAACTGCACCTGGGCTCCACCAGGCTCCAGCCCCCCGCCCTGTGCACCTCTCTGACCCTGAGGCACCTCAACTGGTAGGAGCGGCATCACCTTCCCTCCCGGGACATGTGACACTTAAGTGAGACACAGAAAGGACAAGCGTTTGGCTCCCTGGCTGGCAAAGAGCAGGTGCTCAATTGTCATAAGTGGCCGTATCAGTGAGGGTTCTCCAGACAAACAGAATCCGTAGGGTGTGTGTGTATATACACACACACGTACATATGTACACGCATACAAAAATATACAGCTGTGTATATATGCAGTACGCATACAGACATATACACATATAGTATATACAATACGCAAATACATATATACACACATATATATAAAATGCATAGTTTGTATATATACAGTATGTATACACACATATACACGTAATGTATACAATAGACACATACATATACACTATACATACACACATATGAAATGCATCGTTTGTGTATATACAGTATGTACACATACGTATAACATATGCAATATACACACCTAGGTACGTCTATATCATACATATATACACACATAGAAAGATATTTAGGTGTGTATATATACAGTATACATACATACACATATAATATATGCAATACATACACGTACATACATATAGACACACATATACACCTACATAGAAAAGCATGTAGAATAAAAATATATATGTACTGCATATATAAATTCCTTGTATTCGTTCCTCCTTTACGCAAAGTGGACCAATTTCAGTGTTAATCTCTTCTGAAAAATACCTTCCCGGCCACATCTGGAATAATGTTTGTGGTTGCCGGGGCCCCACGCAGTGCGCACATGAGATTAACCATCCCCGTGGCGATGATGACACTTTATTTTCTCCCTTGACCATTGTCACTACTATTCCAATTAAAATAGCAGTGCTATGAGGGCAGGGCATTTCCTTTTTGGCCAGTACTGAGCGTCCGCGGTCTGGTGCCTAGCATAGGCTAAATACACGGCAATTTTGTGAACAGAAGCCGGGATTCCAGCTGTCATATTTAATAGGAATTATAGTCTTATTATTGGGGGGGAGGGGTTGTGTCACGGTACGTCGAGGTCGGGAGTCGAACTCGCCACCACTGGCCCTGAGAGGTTTGGCCGGGTCCCCACTTCGGGCCGGTGGGTGTGGCCAGGGGCAGCCGATGACGTGCGTACGTGCGTGCGTGGGAGCGTGCGTGCGTGGGAGCGTGCGTGCGTGGGAGCGTGCGTGCGTGAGAGCGTGCGAGTCCACGGGGCGGGCCGCGCGCGCCGGGAGTGTTTCAGCCCGGCCCCCGGCTCATTGTGGTCGCCTCACGCCGGCCCGAGTTCGCAGCAGCGCTGGAGGCCCCGGGCCTGTGAGCACAAAGAGGGAGCCGGGGGCCGGACGATAGTGTGGCGGCGGCAGCTGGGGCCCAGGCCAGGCCCCCTCCCCTCAGCCTCCCGCCTGCCCGTCTGCCCCGCCCCCGGCGGTGGCGCCGCGCCCCTCCCCCAACCGCCAGACTAGCGCGGTGCGGGTGCCGCGCGCGAAGGAATGGGGGAGAAGCTGGAGCTGAGGCTGGAGTCGCTCTTGGGGACCGAGCCCGCCGTCTACCCGTGGCCGCTGCCGGTCTACGTAAGTGCCGCCCGTCCCCTCCTCCCGGACCCCCGCTCCTGTTCCCCCACGGCGCGCGCTGAGCCCACCGAGAAACGGAGCGACTCGAGTCGCTAGACCCTCTTTGGAGCCCCCCTTCCCGCCCCGCCGTGGTTCTCCGCGGCAGTTTCCAGCCCCCGCGCGCAGGGTGGGCAGAGGGGAGCCGGCGCCGGCCGGGGGCGCCGACTCGGCCGCGGGGACCCCGCGCTTCCGAGGGGCGCCTGAGCCGGTCTGCGGTTGGCTCTGCAGGGCTGGGGACCCCGGTCCCCCCGGGCCTGGACTGCCGGCGGGCTTGCCCTTCTGTACTTTAGGATCTGACACGTAGGGTTTCTTTTTCCTGGTAGTTTATTCTTAGCTCTGTCAACGTACTTAGTTTTTAAAATTTGTTTTTATTTTTCAGGGCACCCTTTCCTCCCTCTCTCCAGTTTTTTTGTGTTTCTCTTTTGTTTTGTTTTAGTGAGGCATTTTGTCCCTCTGATCTTGAGTGGGTGGGCTGGCAGGACACTTGGAGAGGAGGCGTTCTGTCCCCTGATCTTGAGTGGCCTTTGGAAAATGACGGGCCAGACGGAAATTAAATTTAATTGATATATAATATTGTATCCGTCCAAGGTGTACAATGTGATGATTAATATATATAGTGTGTGTGTGAAATGATTACCACAATAAGTTTAGTTAACCTTAATTCACATAATTACATATGTTATCTTTGTGATGAGAACTTTCAAGATCTACTCTCTTAGCAACTTTCAAACATAAAATACGGTATTGTTAACTGTAGTGACCGAGCTGTACATTACATCACCATTACTCACTTGTCTTATAACTAGAAGTTTTTACCTTTTGATCATCTTCCCTCATTTTCGTCACCTCCAGCCCCCAGCTCTGGCAACCGTCATTCCATTCTTTCTATCATGAGTTCAGTATTTTAGATTTCACATATGAGATCATAAAGTATTTATCTTTCTCTGTCTGACATTTCATTTAGCATAATGCCCCCCAAACCCACCCATGTGGTCACAAATAGCCAGATTTCCTTCTTTATCATGGCTGAATAATAGTAGGTTGTATGCACCCCATTTTCTTCATCCATTCATCCACAAGAAAACACTGAGGTTGTTTCCATGTCTTGGCTACTGTATTGGGTTGGCCAGAAAGTTCATACAGTTAATGAATACACTGTTCAATCAAACTTGGTGAAAATGAGTCTTTTATTTTTACTTAAACTAAATCTTTGACAAAGCCAGCTAGGCATCCCTTTGAGTAACGACTTATATCACATTGAAATATTTTAAACATATGAACAGTAATAGCTGAAATGACAAATGTTACTAATATTGACACAATTTATCAAGGAGAATATGTTAGAATATGTCAAAATGCAGGTGGACAGTGAAAGAACAACTATAACTTTTAACTAAATATTGTCTTGATATTTAGACTATTGGTTAAAATCATGATAACAGGTTTCATCCGTTTCAAGAAAGCAGAATATTTGCAGATCACTTAACATTTACTAGGTATGTTCTCAGTCTGGAAGGATGTATTTCACTTACATGTGTCATTTAATTTAACCACATCCCTCTGTAATAGATAGTGGTATCCCTATTTGCAGATAGGAGACAGGCTCAGAAAGATTAAGAATGTTACCTAATTCTAGTAAGTAGCCAAACCTAAACTGATCTAATTCCAGGGCAAAGCTCTTTCTGGCACATCAGTGTGGGTCTTTATCTCTTTGAGAATTGTTGAACATTAAAAGCCTTCTTCCAGGTAAATGCATAAAGAAACAACATGAGCAATGATATAACAATAGAAGTCTCACTAAATAATTGGTGTGTTTGGCCTTGCTTTTGCTGATAGATCTTTTGCAAAATTGCTTTTCTCTGAGATATTTAAAGTGGACTTTAACTATTTTCTTGGAAGACTTTCCTAAATTATACCTATCAGAAAGCTGCTTTGCTTTAAGGCCGAAGAAAAATGAAAGCTTACTTAACTACACTTAGGTGCCAGGGTCATACTATGAGCTCTACACCTGCCAGGATTCACGCTAAGATAGATAGGGTGGCTCAGCAAACTGTCCATAGTCCTGTGATTTCTTTCTGATATTCTGAAGTAGAAATAATTTCATAACTGTTCACAAAAGAGAGAAACACTGTTTCTTGGTCCTCAATATCATACCGCTGTAGGCTAATTCTTTCTCTCTTCTGTTGCCCCTTAGTATAGAGAGTGTGTTTTGGGAACCCTCCTTCACGATCTTCTCCATTCCAAGAGCATCTTACATAAATCCAGGACTTCTCAAGCAGCCAGTTTTGCCAGATGGTCTTAGGGTTGGTTGTACCCATATATGTATAATCTGAACTTCTCAAGTAAGGTCCTTAGAGAGCATAATGGCTAAGAGAATTGGTGCTGATACCAGACCTGAGTCCAAATACTGCCTATGCCCCTAACTAGCTGTGTAACCTTGGAGAAGTGACTTCAGCCCCTTAAAGGGATTAGATTTCTCACCTGGAAAATGGTATAATAAATGCATCTACCTCATATGGTTAGTGTGTAAATTAATGTAACTTGAGATGGTGCATGTTAAGCATTAGCACAGTGCCTGTCTCTTGTTAGTAATACCTGCTTTTCTTATTAATTATTCTCTTTATATTCCCAGTTCCAGCTGGGTGCCTAACATATAATAGTTGTTCAGCAAATAGTTACTGGATTGAACCAGCTCTGAAATTGAAGCATTGGGTCAACAGCAAAGTAGTCACCCCACCATCATTTCTCCCAGAGAAAGGGAGAATAGATGGAAGCCAGCCATCATACTTTCTTTTCTTATTCTAAACTTCCCATCCAGCCCCAGCAATAAAATAATCTTCCTGGACCCTAACAATTTCAAGAATTTTTCAAATCACACTATTTGAAAATAGCTGGGTTGCCCTAATCTAATATGTCCCAGGACCCCAAGGTCACCAAGCTTCTATTAATGAAGTCTAGTTAAGATAAATGATAACAGTTAGTAAACCAACTGCTTATGAGCTCATTGGGCTTTTTAAAATTTACTATCTGCGCTTCATAGAGACACAGGTATTTTGCTTTTGTAGGACATTCAACAGTCAAAGTAGTCTTTTAAAAAGCACAAATCAGACGCTGTTATTGCACTGCTTCTAACCTCTAAAGGCTATCTATTGTAAAGAGATGAAATTTTCAACTACTTAGCCAGGCTCACAGAGACCATGTGCTCTGGTCACTTACTACATCTTTCCCTGACCTTCATGGGGCTCGAGGCACAGTTGTCCTTTTCAGTCCCTCAGATGCAACAAGCTCTACTTCTTGCTCTCCCAGCTTTAGATTGGCTAATCCATCTACCCAGACCAATTTCCCTCTTATCGTTAAGGCCTCGGTTCAAACGCCACCACTACTATCTTGACCAAAGAGACCTGCCTCCTCAGTGCCTCTCCATCCCTTTGTCCAGTCGTATTTCTGTCACTGTACAACATTTATTTACATGTTTACTCTGTCTTCCTCCACCACTGGACATTTGCTTAAGAGCAGGGACTTTGTAATTTTTTGCTTCCAAGGCTTGCAGCAGACACTGGCACATAGGTGTGTAGGAAATGTGTGTCTAATAAAGAATAAATATGTGGATGAAAAAAAAAACTGAAACACTAACACAAGATTATTCTTCTTTCAAAAGAATAATGAAAAATAATTTCATTCAATAAGAGTCATTCTTAGTTACTGATACATGACTTAGTAGATCCCATTCAATTTAAAATGTCCCCTTTTTTTCTGATACTTTCACAAGTCATTAATTAAATGTTGCTCACTTTTAAGGCCAATCGGTGAGACATTATTTAACTTGTCTCCTCTAAAGTTCCAGCATTAACTCAGGCGGGGGCTTCACCAAGTACTGATCATGTGACCTTGGCCTCTCATTGCCTCAGTTTTCTCATTTGTAACATGGGTATAATAATCGGCTTATTTCATACGCCTATGAGGAGGAAAACTTCATATGTGTGTGTGTGTGTGTGTGTGTGTGTGTGTCTATATATATGTATTTAAACAGTGTCTTAGAATAGTGTCTGGCACATGATAAGCATTATAGAAGTATTGACTGCTGCTACTAGTACTGTTATTATGAGAACTAACTGTTGAGAATAATCCTTCATATAGGGGTTTATTCCACTGAAGATAAAGGAAACTCATAGAATGTTAGAGATCAGATTAAACACGGAAAGCCAGTAAAATATACCAGGACAGAAGATGATGAGAGTGTGAAAGGATAGAGGAAAAAGAATGGTTTTTGTTTTTCTTTTTCTTTTTTAAAGAAGGAAAGAGCCTAGAAATAGGACAAAAACTATTCATTGGCTATACTGACATGGAGATCGCTGGTGACCTTCATAAGTAAAATTTCAGGACAGTGGGCAGAGAGATTACGGTGAGGGAAGTCAGATGGATGTAAATTATAGAGTAAATGGGACGTGAGGAAATGGAAACAATATATGATGATAACAATTTTGAAAAGTTCAGACATGAATTGGCTAAAGAAGATATGCAGGGATTAGAGGAGGAGGGAGGCTTTCGTGTTACACGTATAGTTTTTAACATTTTAAGTTGGAGTTACTAGTCTAGAATGAGGTTGAATTTTGGCAAGAATCATTCATAAGGAGTAGATGGGTTGTAGAAAATGCAGTGCTGTGAAGTACTTGAGAAGATGAGAGAAAATGAAATGCTATCTCTAGTGCACGTGGCTTTTGAACTTGAACTCCTGTAGTGCAAGGGAATACAAAGATCAATGCAAATGCTAATGAATTAACGGATTTGGCAGTGGACTATTTACCGACTTCTGTGTTCCTAATGAGTTAGGAAGCGCCTCACCAGCTCAGAGTGAAGGAAGTAGAGAGGATGGAGGGAAATTTGAGGAGGGTAGGGAAAGCTTCTAAGAAAATAGTCCTTAAGGAGAATTAGAAAGAACTTACTGTAAGTCAGAGCAATATTTCCAGTCTTGAAAATCCATTTGAAGTTGGTGTTTATTAATTTATTGGAATACCAATTTTCCCTGCCACATGATGTTTCTCCAGCTACCTGGATATAAGTTACACAGAGGCAGAAAAGAATGAGAGATAACAATCGAGGGAAAATACAATTAGTATTTTTTTTTACCTTTTTCCACTTCCCCGCTCCAACTCTGGGGAGCCTTCATGGACATGGCTGCCCTCGCAGCCTGCAGCAGCACGCTGTTATCAAAGAATTCAAAGAAATGGAACATAGGTTTCCAACTTAATAATTCAGCAAAATCAAAAATTGTATATAATGTTTTCTGTTGGCAAAGATTTTTGCAATATAATTTGGTTCCATCTTTTGACAAGTAATTTGGCAATGTCTAGCAAGATAAAAATGTTAATAGCTTTTTACACATTAATTCTAATTCTGGAAGCTTATGCCGATAAATAATTTATAATCCAGAAAATTATTATATAAAGATGCTCATTGTCATGTCATTTGTAATAACAAAACATTGGAAACACCTTTAATTGTTAAGAATAGGAAAACAGTTTAGGAAATTATATCCACTTAGTAGAAAGTGACACAGTTACTATATTATAATTACAAGATGATGGAGCAAAATAAAATAATGCTTAATAAAGAAAGAATGAAGAAAGCTGACCTAAAATTGTGTCTTCCTTATGACAGTAATTATGTAAACATATCAATATTTATTAAAACTTAAAACCAAGATAAAGTTTTAAAAGCTCTGTACCAGTAATGGGGATTTTATGTTCATTTCAAAATATTTTTTGACACAACTCTTAGAATTTTGTTTTGTCTACTCCTTTTCTTAAGAATTTCTGATTATTACCTCACTTTTCATTTCATAGTTTCAAATAAAGCCAGCAATTTTATCATCAGAGAAGATTAGACTTATTTGACAGTTCATAATTCCAAGTTTTTTGGTATAAAAAGACCATATACAGTTGTAGGTGCTTTCAAAATAAAATTCCGAGAATTTTTTTTTTTTGCTTAGTCTTTCCTAGTAGGAGATGAAGCAAACTACCTAAAATTGCTAGCCATTCTTTTTTCATTTTTCTCATTTTATTGATTTATCTTGCCCTTCACAGAAATGATAAGAAATGAGTCTGCAGTTGCATCTGCCAATTTCTTAAATCCTCTATTATCCACATTATGAAATCATACTAGTATGAATGCTTCCAGTATTTTCAGAACTCTTTAGTTAGTATACTTTAGCATTCTGTATGAAGTATCTTATGTAAGTGTAAAATTTAGACTCAACTTCTGGAAGCTTTTGATTTCTTAGTTCAAAAGTGAGAGATCCTTAGTTCAGCCATATGATTAACAATTACTTGTATAGTAAGAAGCTCCTAAATTAGTGTTTTATGGGTACCTGGCAGTTTTCTTGCCATTTCTCAGAAGTTCTCTATTAAACACATTCTCTCTTTTTCTCTCTCTCTATCTCTCTGTCTCTCTCTCTCTGTCTCTCTCTCTCTCTCTGTCTCTCTCTCTCTCTCACACACACACACACACACACACACACACACATTGTGATTAAAAGCACAGATTTTGGCATTATGAAATCTAAGGTTCAATTTCCAGTTGTGTAGTTTCTGTGCCACTTGACTTTAGGCAAGTAACCTAATGTCTCTGAACCTTGTTATTTTCATCTGTAAAATAGAAATTACAATTATATCAGACAATCCTCAAAACATCCGTAATGATTTTAGAGTTTCAGAGTCAGGTAAAAGCAGGCACTCAGTAAATGGCTAGTGCTTTTATTACTTTATTATTATTTAGGTCTTGGTTTTCCTTGAGTGTGTGAGTCCCCATAATGAAATGTAATTTCCAGTAGATTGAGTAACACCTGTTTTCACCAAAAATTTTAACTGAGTTCATTACTTTCTGTGCAACCCAGATTAGTTTTCTGCCTCCTTTTCTGTGCCGTATGTAGGTGTTCAGTAGATTTATTTAATAAATGTATGAATGCATGAACGCGTAGATGAATTTTTAAATGCTTCTTTTTGAGAAGGTAGAACAAATGTGACACAGTAGAACAGATAAGAAAATAATCCATGGAAAAAATGGCAAAGTCATGTATGTGCCCAGGGCCAGCCTAAGAAGAATTACTTTTTTTTTTTTTTTTTAGGAAAAATGTGTTGAATAGCTTATTTTAATTATTTTTAAAAGTTAAGTACAGGGACTTCCCTGGCGGTCCAGTGGTTAAGACTTCGCCTTCCAATGCAGGGGGGTGTGGGTTCAATCCCTAGTCGGGGAGCTATGGTCCCACATGCCTCGCAGCCAAAAAACCAGAACATAAAACAGAAGCAGTATTGTAACAAATTCAATGAAGACTTTAACAAATGGTCCACATCCAAAAAAAAAGTTAAGTACAAAACTTTGCTGATGATTTACATATTTAGGACCAATAAAATAATGTGAGATTAGCTGTACTAAAACAGAATGTTGAGCTACATTCACATTAAGTGACATTATATAGTCTGAGTTTATGGAAAACTTCTGAGATGGTGAGTGACCTTTGAGCAGAAAAAGACAGAAGGAGAAATGGCCTTTTCTACATTCTATTGTGCCCCTAAGTAAAATGCTTGGTAATCTAGCTACCAAGCTCTATGTCATTGGCCTTAGGCGCGTACTGTGATCTACCTTGTGAAGATCAGATTTTGCCATGGAGAGGATTTGTAAAAGTATCACACATTCCAGTACCGTTGGCAACCACAGCTACCAAAAACTCCAATTTAAATTGATGAGCCTAATATCAGATGATAGTGTCATTTCCTTGTGGGTGTTCTGGGAAACGGTGGGTAGGAAATGTATAAAAGTGAATACTTTATTGACTGAAATAACACTTCATCATTTTGAAAACATAAAATACATTAAAGTTGTTATAGCATCATACATGAATATTTCACTGTATTTTAGACCTTGCCTACAAGCAATGTTTTCTGCCCTTTGAAAGAGAACCATGCTTGTGGTATGCATTAATCATAGAAAAGATTAAACACTGAAAAGAAATTCAGCCTTTAAAGACAATTTGCTTTGATTGATTCAGTGGGTTCCCCTAAAAAGTTAATACCCAGAATTATTGCTTGTTAAACTGGAGTTACAAATTCTTTCAGAGTTACTTAGTAGTTTCTTTAATATCAGTATCAAGGAAGGCAAAGCAAATTTACATATTTATTAAGAAATACAGGCACATAATCATAAAACAAGAAAACACAACGTTTTTATAGACTTTATTTTTTAGAAGTGTTTTAATTTTACAGAAAAATTGAGAAGATAGTATAAAGTGTTTCCATATACACTATACCCATTTCCCTCTGTGACGATCAACTTATATTAGTATGTTACATTGTTACAATCAGTGAACAAATATTGATACATTATTGTTTACTATAGTCCATACATTAGTCCAGTTCCTTAGTTTTTACCTAATGTCCTTTTTCTATTCCAGGATTTCATCCAAAACATCACATTACATTTAGTTGCCATGTTTCCTTAGGCTCCTCTTGGGTTTGATAGCTTCTCAGATTTTCCTTGCATGACCTTGGCAATTTTGAGTAGTTAGGTTTGTGTAGGATGCCCGCTACTAGAATTTGTTTGATGCATGTTTCATGATAATATTGGGATTATGTGTTTTGGGGAGGAAGACCACAAGAGTAGAAGGGTTATTTTGCCAGATCACATCAAGTGTACAAAGTATCAATATGCATTATGAATGCTGAGGTCGACCTTGATCAGCAGGCTGAGGTAGTGTTTTTCAGGTTTCTCCATTGTAAAATTACTGTTTTCCCTTCTCCATATTGTACTTTTTGGAAGGAAGTCAATATGCTCAGCCCACAACTAAGGAATAGAGAGTTATGCTTAAGATGGAGTACTACATAAACTATTTGGAATTCTTTTGCACTGGAGATTTATCTATTCTCCCACATTTATTTATGTATCCAATTATTTATTTATATCAGAAGAACTCACGGATTTTTATTTTATACTTTGGGTCATAATCTAATTCTACGTTAGTTACTTTGTTCCTCAAATTGCTCTAGTCCTGACCCTTGTGAACTCTTTTCAGTTCAGTGGCTCGTGCGCCACTCTGAGGTATCCCCATCCTATATATTTTTTTGGAACTTCCTTACTTTCTGACACTATAAGATGGCCTTGTATATAAATCTTGTATATTTACTGCCCCAGTCCTAGAATCAGCTATTTCTTCAAGGATAACTAGGTCTTTTTAGTGGAGAACAGCATTAGACAGCAGGATCTGGGTGTGGGGTGTGCTAATTGCTGCCCGGATGTCATTGCTTCTAGATCTTCTCAGCTGACAGAGCAAAGAGATAACATGTGTGTACATTCCCCACGTATATGGACATATCTATAAGTATCTCTCTACATAACCATGTGTGTTAAGGTAATATGAAGCAATATTAAGCTAAGCATGAATGTATATTGATGTTTCCAACTTTAATCTGTTACCACATAGATCATCTTAGCCTCATCTCTTGCTTATCTTTAAATTTCAACTGCGGCAAAACACTTGACTTTTAGAAGTATGAAAATCAAATTGTAGCTACTTTGGGAAGCCACATCATCTAGCAGAAGAATTCTTAAAGGGCAAGGTGTATATCATCAAATTTTAATTTACAGTCAGCAGTACTTTGTAACATCCATAGGCCTCCAGACCTCTGCTTCCAAGAAGATGAAGTAGCCCATTTCTCCCAGGTTCTTCCACTTAAAACTAAAACCCTGAACATAACAACAGACAAACATAGGAAGACACTGAAAGGTGGAAATGAGAAGGCAGACTTAACTAGGGACTTTGGGACTTGAGGAATAACATGGTGATGAGTCCCCTGTGTTTCCTGTTGCTTCCCATACATCCTGGAGAGGGTATTACAGGAACCCCCAATCAATAACCACCAACAGAACAACAGACAAAAAAGCTTCAAAAAAGAAAACACAAAACCCCCGTTCCCCCTAGCCAAGGTATGAGGAAAGGGGTTGTCAAAGACAGAAAACCATTTGGGCAATAATATACACACTACTCGAGCCAAGTGCCAGTGGAATATTGCACCCATCCCCTATGTCCTGTGGTTTCAGTTGGGCCAAGCTACGATTTGATCTTCCACACCACCCCACTCCTGCCCTCCAGAAGAGGCAGCGCTCTGATTCGCCACCAGGGCTGTTTCAGTGTGGTGCAGTGGTGAGCTGAGCCTCCACCCCTTTGCATTAGCAAAGAGACTTTCAAAGGTGGTGCCTGACAGGCTAGTTAACACTGGGCTGCCCTCACACAGTCGTGGGGTCCAGTGGTGGGACCTAGCCTCCGTCTCTCCCTGACATCGATAAGATTAGGATGTTACAGGTTGGAGGGAGTAGGCACCCCACTAACCCCCAACACATGGTGTCAGTGAGACCCAATGGGGTGCTGAATCCCCATAACCGTCCTGAGGCAGTAAGACAGAATGAGATGGCACAAGCAGGGCTAGTTGGCAGTTCTCTTCCTCTTACCCTGGTGTCAGTGGGGCCAGCAGGTAGCTGACCCTCTACCCACACCCGGCATCAACAAGAAGGAATGAAGTGGGAGGAAGGACAGCAAACACTTCACCTCTCCCCTCCCCTGGTGTCAAGAAATCTACTGGGGAGATGAACTTCCACTCCTACTAAAAGGCAACACAATGATATTAATGTTCCCACCTTTGGGGGGAAGGTGTCAGAAGGGCCAATAGGGTAGCTGAACTTCTACTTGATCTGTCTGCAGTGAGAGAATGTAAGTGCCCACTTTTGCTGGGGTATTGACAGTAGGGCCCAATGGAAATCTGTACGTAGCCCCCCACTCCTCATACTACACCTCCAATAGGATGACTTCCTTCTAAAAAGTAATAATAAAATTAAATGGGATACAGAGTCATATAATAACTCACAATGTTTAGAATCCAATTGAAAAATACTCATGGCACCAAGAACCAGGAAATCACAGAATAAATGAGAAAAGACAATAAACCTACACCAGCACTGAGATAAAACATCTATTGAAATTATCAGACAGGGGTTTTAAATAAGCTGTCACATAAATGCTTCAATTAGCAATTATGTGTTCCTTGACGGAAATGGGAAAAATAGAAAATGTGAACAAAGAACTAGAAGTTATAAGAATAAAAACAAATGAGAACAGTAGAACTGAAAAATACAACAATCCAAAAACTTTGCTCAAGAGTAGAGTGGAGATTACAAAGCACAGAATCATGAACTTAGAAGAGATCAATACAATGTACCACATGTACAGAGAAAAATAGGCTGAGGGGTAGAGATGGGAGAAGGAACAGGATCTCAAGAACCTGTAAACAGTAACAAAAGCACTAACATTCATATCATCAAGGTTCCAGAATGAAAACAGAGAGCACGTAGGACTGACAAAGTATTCAGAGAAATAATGACTAAAACGTTCCCAATGTTTTAGAAGACATAAGCACACATTCAAGAATCTGAGCAAATCCAAAGAGGAAAAACACAAAGGTATCCTTGTCAAGACGCGTCATAATTAAACTTCTGAAAAGTAGAGACAAAACAAATCTCGAAAGTGGACAGGCAGAAACGATGCATCACTTATTGAGAAACCAATTCCAATGACAGCATATTTCTTGTCTAAAATTATGGAGTCAGAAGCATTGACATAACATTTTTCAAGTAGTAAAAGAAAAGAACTCTCAGCCACAAATTCACACTTTTTATATCCACTTTCTTGTTTGACTTATATTAATGGACTACCAACTCATCTTTCTATATCCGGGCCTGCCATCACACTTCTCCAAAAATCTAGTCACAGTATTTCCAGAGTGATCTTTCTGAAAAAGAAACAAATTTTTCTTATAAAAGTACCTGATTGTGTTATGAAACTTTTCTCTCTTCTAAGTTACCAGGTAAAATCCTTCAATGGATTCCCATCTTTCTTGGAGTAAAATCTCACATCCAAACTCTCTTTGTCCTTTTGGGCTGCTGTAAGATTATACTGCAGGTTGGGTGGCTCATAAACACCAGGAATTTTTTTTCTCACGGCTCCGGAGGCTGCGAGTTCAAGAATAGGGTGCCAGTATGGTCAGATGAGGGCCCTCTTCTGAATCACAGACTTCTCATTGTATCCTCACATGGCAGAAGAGCTTAGGGAGCTCTGTGGGGTCTCTTTTATAAGAGCACTAATACCATAATCATTTCCCAAAGGCCCCACCTACTAATACTATCAGCTACGGAAATTAAGATTTCAACGTATGAATTTGGAGGGGAACACAAAGACTAGACCATAGCACTTACTATACATACATGGACCATGCATGACCTGGCTTCTACCCCCCTCTCCATTGTCTTCTTTTCCTACACGCCAGTGAGCATTTCTCTTTTTTTTTTTTTTCTTTTTTTTTTGCGGTACGCGGGCCTCTCACTGTTGTGGCCTCTCCCGTTGCGGAGCACAGGCTCCGGACGCGCAGGCTCAGTGTCCATGGCTCACGGGGCCTAGCCGCTCCGCGGCATGTGGGATCTTCCCGGACCGGGACACGAACCCGTGTCCCCTGCATCGGCAGGCGGCCTCTCAACCACTGCGCCACCAGGGAAGCCCCAGTGAGCATTTCTTATACTGATTATGAATGGAACTCCTTTCTGGACTGATCCTTAACCATTCATTTTCTGGCAACTGTGAATTTATCTTCTCTTTTCCTCAAAACTTCACCCTTCCTTCATGTTACATATCCATTTCAATTGCCTTCTACAGGAAGCCCTACTGATATCGCCCATATACTACTGTCCACAGCATGAATTAAGGTCTTACTGTGTCTTCCTGTAGCACTCTGTAATATCTTTTACGGTAACTATGGATTTTCTTATTTGAGTGTCACAATACATTGAATTCTAGGTGGCACTATAATGATTTTAGTAACAGTAACACTGGTGCCTCGTTTAACCCATGACATACTTTAGGTGTTCAATAAATGTGTGTTGAATGAGTGAATGAATGAATGGTCAATTTGAAATCTTAATCATGTTACTTTTCAAAAATCTGTTACAAGATACCACAGTTTTCCAGAAGATTAGGGAGTTTTAGGACCTTAAACTTGATTTAACAGAGGGAATTTTTACTCATACATCATGCTTAAATACCTCAAAGTAAAACCATAAACCCAGGAATTTAAGGTTATCCATTTGGACTTTCAAGCCAATAATTAATATCTCCTGCCCCGAGTGTATTAGATGGTTTCGATGCTCCACTCATATCTCCCCAGCACTCATCATTCCAGTATATGCTGATAGAATCATGCTGCCGCCTGCAATTATCCACCTTAGGGCAGGCCAGAAGTGTACAGGAGTTAATGTATCTGGGTGTAGCTTTCAACCAAGGACAGAGGGGACTGGAAGATAAGTACTTCAAGTTTCTCACCGATTCTTGGGATAACTCTGAGACATGTTCTGTAGAGTTTCACAGAACTCGCCTGAAGTACTGGCAGCAGTTCCCTGCAGGAGTAATTTATTTGGTAATACACCTCTGTTGGCTTCCTTCCATGCCTCCATTCTCAATTCCCACTCCACTTCTGAGTTTTCTGGAAGCACCTCCCAGATGAGCAGTTTGCACTCAAATTATCGCCTCAAGTTCTGCTTCTAGGGGAACTCAGTTGATAGCCTCCTAACAACCCAGTGCTCCTTACAGAGCCGTCACTGGTACAAGTACCAAGGCACGGCACATTACGTATCACTCCTCCTAAATCCTAATATTTTTAAACAGATAGGAAAGAGCATGACCTTGAAGAGAAAAAGAGTTCATATGAGGATGGCCAATGGATAAAGGGAAGGAGAGACAGTGCCATTTGTTTTCCATTAATGATAGTGTGAAATGTATGGGCAGATGGTCTAACAGGTGTGACTGTAATTTGAGGAGCCTGCTCCCTTGGTTACAGAAGACTGCTATTGTTATTATTTTGGAACCACAACCTCATGACTTTATAGTTTCACTTGATGTAACCTTCTCCTTTACCTTTAAATCTTCGTACATCACTGAATTGCAGCCAATAGGTTTATTTTCTCCCTATGGCTCCATCACAGAAAAAGACACACACGTGCACACAGACGCGCACACACACACACACACACACAGAGTTTTGTGTATGCCAGTGCTAGAAAAGACAAGCTCATGGTGCATGTATGCAATGGATATTGTACATTACAGGTCTCTGTGAAATAGTCTTCTGCAGGTTCCTATGTTTATTTTATGAATAATTAACTTTAGTACAGTTAATTTCCTGAAGATCTTGTTGAAGACTGAAGAAAGGAAGTAAATTGTAAAGAAAACGACTTCGAAACTTGCCCCTTTTGCCCTCTCTTTGTGTCTTAATGAACAAAGGATAACTGGGCCTTTTTTGAAGCCTTTGCTTGAGTTGAAGACACAAAATGCAACCTGTACTCTTATCATAATATGTTCAGTTTATGAGTACCCAAACTTATAAACCGTGAATTTCCCTAAAGTTATTATACCATTTAGAAGATGTTTGCTTGGATGTTTACTTAAAACCAAACAATTGAGGTCTATGTGTCCAAATAATTTCCTTCTCTCTTGCTGTCTCCATTTCAGTTTCCTGAGTTTCTGGGAAGGCCTGGTTTCCCCAAAGGAAGGATTTCTGGTAGAAGTCTGAAAGTCTGACCCAAGAAAAAAAAATCCAGTACAGCCAATGAATTGAGGACAAGAAGGTTTCCGATCAGGTAGGAACATTTAATCTCATACATTACGATCGCCTTAAGTAAGGTGTGCTGATAGCTGGATATGATTTAACTGCTTGGAAAAAGATGCATATATATTATATGACCTACCCCACAAGGAAGCTGTTCTCAATTCTCTTAGAGGTTGTGGTGTTTATCAGAGAGCGCCTTGGGGGACTATGAATACAATAACAGTATGATGCTTTTTTTTATTATTAGCTCATTGTTGCCAAGTACACTTGGTGACCTTGGTGCCTGTGGTTTAATCCAGGGGGTTAGACATGTGGAACAGCACATTAACCCTCTTTAGTATTTTCTCCCAAGACAAATCATTTTTATAGGTTGTCTCCATGGTCTTCTAGTTGCTTATCAAAATTAAGCATCAAGTCTTCTAAGTGTGCAATAGCCCCAGTCAGTGTGAGGAAATCAGCTTGGTTCTTATTGGGGCACAGCTTCTTGGCCTTGGCACAAAGTGAGTTCACATAGGGAGTTAGAAGGAGGAGAACGGGACATGAGAAAGGGGAGTCCTGTGTTCTCATTTACCTATGCATGTTGAAACTCCACTAACAGCTTTATTTTCATTAGCAATTTGTGATAAAAACTTAGGGTAAAGGGAATAATGAAGCTGTCCCATTATATGGCAGGACAAAAGATAGTAGTGACATCAAAATCAGGGCCTATCCATCTCGTTTGCAGTTATATACTGAGTGTTTAGCATAGCATTTGACCCCTCATCAGTATTCAATAAGAAGATGCGTGTTGAATGACTTAGGGATGAATTGATGAATGAAAAAAGTTAATATGGTAGAAAATGTGTTTTATCCTTGTATTTTCGTGTGTTGACTTCTGTATTTCAAGACCCAGCACTGTAACTGACACATAGAATATAAGCAATAAAATGTGTTGAAAGAATGAATGAGTCCCCACTATTCTAAGAATAATTTTAAGACCAACACAGACCCCATATCTGCCAGAGGTATCCAGAGGTGAAAGCCTGGATCTCAGCTAGTGGTAGAGCTGACAGGATTTATCTAGTTTTAATAATTTACAGCTCATCCCATTACATTTAGGCATAGTACCTACATGAGCCATACAATTAAATGTTGACTGAAAAACAATGCACAACCTAGAAGTTGAGAATTATGTTTTATGTGGAAGACATACTGAGGACTGAAATCAGGAGACAGCCTCTCAGATAGCTCTGAGGGACTGTTCTGAAGAGCTAAGGGAGGGCACAGGGTATTTAGAGGTTCTTGCAAAAAAAAAAAAAAAGACAGGTAGTTGGAACATCCAAAGATTACTGTTAATTAAAGAAACTAGACATCTTAAGTTAATAAATGTAGCACTTTTCTATATATGGTGAGATGCAAGAATCTGGTCTCCTGGAAATCATTCCCTTGATTTGCACTTTAATTATCTAGGGCCAGTATCCTGTTTTCTCCATCCTGAATCCCCTCAGGGTGCGGCTTTGGGTGTGGCTTCAGTGGCTGATGGCTTGATGGCTATAACATCCTGTGTTACTGATAAGGCTGGCTACATTCTTTGTCTACATAAATGACTTGAATATGGATAGTAAATCTGTGGATTTGCAAAACGTAATTCTTGGAGCATTTTTATAAGGACAAAGTTAAGGGCGATTTCAGAATCACTAGTGGCTAAAACTGCTATTTATACTTTTCCACTGGTAGGTAGTAATCTGCTGTTGCTGTCTTCAGTATTCCCAAGGGATGACAAAAGCCATTTAATTCAAGAAAGAAAGGTAAAATTTAGCACAATGCAGCTTCCACAAAACCAAACACACAAACACACACCCAACTCTCTCAGATATGAAGTAGTAATCTAAAATAGAATCCTGGAACTAATTGCAAAACAAGAGCAAATGTACTCATTTTGGATAATTTTATTCTTTTATTAATGTTTGATACATATATGTATTTATTATTAAAATTCAAAGTTGCTATATGGAGAAATAGTTTTGTACCAATAGCGTCTTTGTATGTGTTTATCAATAATGTATGAGATTGCCTCCTATGCTCCTTTTCTTTTATTGGGGGGGAGGGGGTGTGTCACGCTACGTCAAGGTCGGGAGTCAAACCCGCCACGACTGTCCATGAGGGGTTTTCCCGGGTCCCCACTTCAGGCCGGTGGGGGTGGCCAGGGGCAGCCGAAGACGTGCGTACGTGCGTGCGTGCGTGCGTGCGAGCCTGCGAGTCCACGGGGCGGATCGCGCGTGCCGGGAGTGTTTCAGCCCGGCCCCCGGCTCATTGTGGTCGCCTCACGCCGGCCCGAGTTCGCAGCAGCGCTGGAGGCCCCGGGCCTGTGACCACAAAGAGGGAGCCGGGGGTCGGACGGGAGCGCTGCGGCGGCAGCTGAGGCCCAGACCAGGCCCCCCTCAGCCTCCCGCCTGCCCGTCTGCCCCGCCCCCGCCGGCGGCGCCGCGCCCCTCCCCCAACCGCCAGACTAGCGCGGTGCGGGGCCCGCGCGCGAAGACATGGGGGAGAAGCTGGAGCTGAGGCTGGAGTCGCTCTTGGGGACCGAGCCCGCCGTCTACCCGTGGCCGCTGCCGGTCTACGTAAGTGCCGTCCGTCCCCTCCTCCCGGACCCCCGCTCCTGTTCCCCCACGGCGCGCGCTGAGCCCGCCGAGAAACGGAGCGACTCGAGTCGCCAGACCCTCTTTGGAGCCCCCCTTCCCCCCCCCCCCCCCGCCGTGGTTCTCCGCGGCAGTTTCCAGCCCCCGCGCGCAGGGTGGGCAGAGGGGAGCCGGCGCCGGCCGGGGGGCACAGACTCGGCCGCGGGGACCCCGCGCTTCCGAGGGGCGCCCGAGCCGGTCTGCGGTTGGCTCTGCAGGGCTGGGGACCCCGGTCCCCCCGGTCCTGGAATGTCGGCGGGCTTGCCCTTCTGTACTTTAGGATCTGACATGTAGGGTTTCTTTTTCCTGGTAGTTTATTCTTAGCGCTGTCAACGTGCTTAGTGTTTTTAATTTTTTTTTATTTTTCAGGGCACCCTTTCCTCCCTCTCTCCAGTTTTTTTGTGTTTCTGTTTTGTTTTGTTTTAGTCAGGCATTTTGTCCCTCTGATCTTGAGTGGGTGGGCTGGCAGGACACTTGGAGAGGAGGCGTTCTGTCCCCTGATCTTGAGTGGCCTTTGGAAAATGACAGGCCAGACGGAAATTTACACAGGCGTCCGGTGATTCCAGAAATGCAGGGTGTCCGGCTAGGCGGGCGCCCGGCCTGTCGTCCCCCGTGGCGGCGTGGTGCGCGTGTTCCTTGTCTCAGGGTTTACGCTTGGGCCCCGCAGCCCAGCTTCCAAAGGGAAAGCGCAGCGGGCGCCTTGGGCCGGCGCCTTTGGGGCGCCCTTTCGTGCGCTCGGCTTGCGGGGGACCGGCCTCCAGGCGACCCGGCGGGGAAGCCCGCGCGACCCGGCCCTCGCGCGGGCTCCGTGTGTGTCAGTTTGTGGAAAGTGTGTCGCGCGCGGCCGGGGTCGGGGTCGGGACGCTGGGACCACCTGGGAGCCGATGTAGATGGATATGATTTCCATTTTCAAGGCGCATTCATCCTGTGCAGGGAGACAGCCTAACATAAAATTTGCCTAACAAAAACTATATTAACAGGTGGAAAGACTATCTCCCAGTTGAACAGCGGATGCCTGGGACTCGTTTCATTGCTTTCAAAGTTCCTTTAAAAAAGGTGAGCAAAAGTTAATACCATATTCTTCCAGAAATCTGAATTCACCATATAGAGCCCTGGCTCTCAACCCCGTCGTACTCCATTTTCCCTTTTTATAGCAAATAGTTTTTAATACCTCTTTTACTATCCAGAAATGGGATTCATAGACAAATACAACCAACTTTTGTACTTAATTAAAAAACAAAAAAAAACAATGCAATGCCCTAACTATAAATAAAGAATAAAGTAATTTATAAGAAAGTAATATGTATCTCAGTATGTAAATGTTTGGGGATGACTATACTAGAAATAAAGAAATAGTCGGTTACTTGTACCATGAATGCAATAAACTGTGGACTTTGATTGATAACGATGTGTCAGTGTTGGTTCATGAATTCTAACAAATGAAGCACACTGGTATGGCATGTTGATAATGGGGAAGGCTGTGTGGGATGAAGGAGAGAGGGTGTAAGTGGGAACTGTGTACAGTTTGCTCAGTTTTGCTGTGAATCTCAAACTGCTCTAAAACTAGTCTACTAATGAAGAAAAAAAGTGTGTGTTGCTGACACTTGAATAACCAAAGAGATCAATGGAACAGGGTACATGTATAAGCCAAATACATGAAAGAATATTTAGCAGTGAAAGCCATCCTTCCTATATGTAGATATTCAAGAAGTATTTATTTCTGTGTCTATTTTCAGGCACTCCGCTTGGAGCTGGCAATACAGTGGTAGGCAAAATTGATGTGGTCCCTGCCTTCTGGGAGTTTAGAGTCAGGTTAGGAGACCAACATGAAATAAACAAACATAGAAATAACTATATAGAAGTGAGCTTATTTTCTTCCGTCTAATCTCTCTGGAAGAAAGGATTGTAATATCGCTTGTAAGCTGCAGAGGAGGAAACTTTACTTTGAATCTCATATGTTAGCATCCCAGGGTTTGAATAAATGGATAATATAGTAAAGGATTTTAAACATATGTTCTTCCTTATTTTATTCTTTCTGACAGAGTTTTGAAAAGAATCTTGCTCCAGAAGAACGTTTCTCCCCCTTGGATCTCTTAACAAAATCCAAGGACAGAATGAAGAACTTGGGCTGATTGTTGACTTAGCAAATACTCGCCGCTCTTACAAGCCAGAGGTAAATGGAAGGCGTAATTGAAAATGACCTTCTTTCTGATACTGTAATAATTCATAGTGGTTCAGTAGTTATCATCTTATGCTAAGGTGAGTCCTGGCCTTCTCTCGTGGGTTCAAAAAGGGAAGCTAGTGGTTTCCTTAAATACACATTTGTAATTGCTGTTTCAAAATGAGATGAAAGATATGAATTGAACTATAGTATTTGGCAGTAGGCTCTAGATATGCTTAAGAAATTCTATAAGCTTCCATGTTCTACATTTTGAAAATGAAGTAAACTTTTAGTAGTTACAGTAGTATCCTAAAAAGAAAGAAAGGTATGTCCATTATGTCTTTAGCACTTATGTTAAGCAGTTGCCTGAGCATGTTTAAGCATCAGTGTAAAAGACAATTGTTCTCTAAGTTTTATGCTTCCTTTTCCTGATGCCTTCTGATATAGTACAGAAACCCACCTATTCTCTTGGCCCATGTAGGACATTCCAGTGCAAAAGAATTATCCTCCTTCTGACCTGTTCCATGGCCTTGGGGGACAGTAACACCTAATGTCTTTTAATATTTGTAGAGCAGTTTGCCATTTAGAAAGTTCTTTCATATCCATTGACTTAGTTAATCTTCACAGCAATCCTTTGCTCTTGAAGTGGAAGTAGTACTGATATCTCCTACTGAGTGCTTACCCTGCACTAAGCTCAGAGGATAGACAACTACAATTACTAATTTTACAGACGATGAAACTGACTCTCGGAAAAGGAAGAATTGAAATTTCAGCTCTGTTATTGCTTTTTTTTTTATTGTGGTAAAATATAGAGAAATCATATTTCTTTTAACCGTTTATAAATATGCAGTTCAGTGGCATTAAGTACAGTCACAGTGTTGTGTAACCATCACCGCTGTCTAGAACCAAAACTTTTTCATCATCCTCAACAAAAACTCTGTAACCATCAAACAGTAACAACCCCATTTTCCCTCCCACCAACCCTTGGTAACCTCTATTCTATTTTCTGTCTCTGTGAATTGGCCTATTCTAGGTACCTCGTGTAAGTGGAATCTGCAGTATTTGTCCTTCTGTGTCTGGCTTATTGCACTAAACGTCGTGTTTTCAAGGTTCATCCATGTTATAGCACGTAACGAAATGCCATTTCTTTTTTGGCTTAGAAAATCCCATTGTGTGTATATAGACCATAGTTTGTTATTCAACGGCTGATTGACACTTGGTTGTTTTCCACCTTGTAGGTATTGTGAATCATGCTGCTATGATCATTGGTGTACAGATATTTGTTCAAATCCCTGCTTTCAGTTCTGTTAGATGTGCAGCGTAGGTAGTAGCAGAGTTGTTGGATCATAGCCTACTGCCAAATACTAAGCTCTACGCTTAACCTGTGAGAAAGTGCCAAACTGTTTTCTACAGTGTCGTCTTGTTTTTAAACAATTATCACAAATTTTAAGCATATACAAAAGTATAAAACTACTGTGAGTGTTCCTTGTATACCCAGGAACTCATCCAGCTTTCTTATTTACCAACTGATGGCTGTCATGTTTTATCTATACCCCCACCTGTTTCACCCCATTCCGTATTATCTTGAAGCAGCTCCGAGACAACATGTAAATTACACCTGTACGTTTTTGGTACGTGCATTTAAAATATAGGACTTTTATTCCTTAATATCATTTTTTAATATTAAATACCCAGGGAGTGCTCAAATTTGCAGTTGTCTCCTAAACGTCATAAAAAATTGTCTATAAGAATTTTGAATTAGATCCAAATAAGGTCCACACTTTGCCGTGGATTGTTAGGTCTCTGAAGTCTTGTTTAATCTATAGGTTCTCCCTCCATGTCTCTCTCACTTTTTTTTTCCTCCTTGAATTTTGTTTTTAAAGAAACCAGGTGATTTGTCCCATCTAGATGCCGATGATTACATTCCATGTGTTGGTAACATATCCTTCAGTCCTTTTATTTCCTGTAAATCGGTAGTTGATCTGAATGAAGCTTGCATGTTTTGTTTTGGCAAGACAGTTTCATGGGTGATGATGTGTTCTTCCATGGAGACGTATATAGTTGTGTCTTTCTGTGGTATTAGCAGTCACTGATGATTCATACCTACATCCATTAATTCAGTTGAGGCTTCAAAGAATGGTGAATTCTGTTGTTCTTTTTTTCACTTATTAGCTGGGTATATTTGTACGAGGAGAAGATTCCCCTCATCAGCTGTTTGGTTGCTCAGTTGTAGAGGCATGATTCTCTTCTTTTATTTAACGGTTTTCAAAATAATGAGTTGATCCACAAGTATCCTCCAGTGTTGACCAGTTTTGTAAAATTTTATTTATTCCTATCACCGTGGACTCCGTTACAGTTATTATTCTAACTGAGGCCCTATCTTTGGCCAGTTGGAGCTTCTCGGTGACTCCTGAGTCCTTTGGACATGACATCAGTTGTTTCTAGACTTTTTCAGTGGTCAGAGCTAGGAAATATGTACGTTTGTTTTTAATATTTTTAAAATATGTCATAGGTTCCTACTGCTACTTTCCATTTAAATTCAGAACTAGAGAATTTTCACTTATCCTTTTCTGTCTTCTATTGATAGTCTACTTTCTCCCACCTCAAGAATACCAGTTCTCAACAATGCCTGAAATTGCCTCTGTGTCCTAATTCGAATCCAAGTTCTTCTGACTCTATTCTACTACTCTCCTTAAATCACAGCCGCTTTATGGCCCTTGAAATGTAAGATAGAACATAAATGTAGGCAGAACTGTTTATATCATTTTGAGTTACATGTGCATTCATTCACATAGATTTGCTTTTCCTTTTGCATGCCTGGTAACTGTCCGTTCTGCAGTTTGAATGAAAATCAAGTGATAATTACTGGTTAAAGCAGCTTTGGAAAAAATGGCTCTCATCAGAATGACTGACATACAAAGTTTAATGTACTCTCCTGGTTTATATTCTGCCTTCTCTAATTAATTTTTTATTCTTTCCCTACAAAGGAAATAATACATATTTTCATGGTTTTGCCTTATAGGACTTACCAGAAACTCTTCCTTATTTAAAAATGTGTACAATTGGGCATCAGGTGTCAGATGACGACACTAGTTTTAAATTCCAGTGTGCTGTTAATGGGTTTCTGAAAGAACATAAAGATAACGGTGAGTTGCTTTTGTGTTTGTTTTTGTTTTTCCTTTACCTGAACTTTGGTATGCATTTTGAGTGGGGTTGGGGATTTTTAACATTTTTAATAGTTCTGACATTAGTGTCAAGTTGTGTTTGGTAACATTAAGGTGGAAATGTCAGATGGTGCTACTAGAGTACAGTGTTTTTCCTGTTTATGGTCACAAACAATTTAGTTTAGTTTGGAAAGTGATCTTTGTGAGAAATATGAACTGAGCTAGCTTACTTATCTCTTTTTTAAAAATTTGAATGGAAAATACATAAAAACATAAAAATGTTCTTTTGTCCTGTTTATTGGTTGAGAGGTGGAAGAAAAGGTTTAGACTCTCAGGTTCTTAGCGTACATAAAAGAGAAAACAAAAAGCAAAGGTTCAGAGTGAGACAGATCCCTAGAAGCAAAACAAAACAGAGTGGACCAGGTAGAGTGACTTCCTCATCATATATGTGTTTAAGATATTTTTGCTGCTTTTACCCTTCGGGTGCAAGTGAGGAAGAACACTACCACCTCTTACTCTTATCTTCAGACAGGAAGAACTTAAAAGGCTGGTGTTTCCTTGTTTCCGCTTTAAGATCTACTCTGTTGATAGTAGGTCTTAATAGCGTGTGAATTTTAAGGATCCACTTGCCTTTTTCTAGCATCTAACTATCAGAAGGAACATGGTGTTCGCCATGTTTTAAGACTGAGGAATCTTTTGTCTTTGGAACACCACGGACGCCCATGTGAAAGTGTTCATTTTGTCCTCTTTCTAAATTTAGCCTGAGGAGTGTGCACTTTATTAACAGACAGTAAATATTCCGTGTATATATAAAATGATGCACGTATATACATAAAACAGGGAGTAGGGGAGAGGGAATAGAGATGGAGGTGGGAAGATAGGGGATAGGAGGCGAGAGAGAGAGGGAGAGACTGGAATTTCAAGATAAATGTTCATTCTATAACCTGGTTGCTTAATGCAGGTACTAGCTCTTAAATATCTTCAGCCCTATTCACAGATCTTCCGTGTACTTTAGCTTTAAAACTTGAGAGGCTTGGCCTGTCCTGTGATAACCAGGGTGTCTAGAAAGGAGGCAAATTATCTGATGTGTTTAAACTGTAGTCACAGAAATGTTACCTCTTAAGACGTTAGGGCGCAGCTGCCGGCCTACTCACTTCCTCCAGGCTCCTTTGTGTGTGTTCTGTCTGTTCCGCGTGGGCTAGAAGATCCTTACAAGTGCATGAGAACACGTTTGTAAACCTTGATTGTTCACATGTTATACCAAGTGTAGTCCATTGCATATGCTGACTCCTCTGTGGGTCTTCTGCATGCAGTGGGCTAACTTCACCATGCTGTCTGCCATTGCAGTCTCAGGACCTTAGTTATGATCCATTGGTGACTTCCTCTGCTGTAAGGCCCTCCCACAGATGCCAGGCTCACTGATAATGAGGAGGAGACTATACTACGCACTCCCTAGAATGGGTAGAGACTCAGAAAATGAATTGTTTCAGTAAACACCGAGAGCCTTATAGGTTTGTTGTTAGGGCACGGGGATACAGAGGTGAGTAGAAGTCTTTGTTCAGTAGCAACTTCCAGTTGTCTAGGAAGAGAAACATGTAGTGAGTCTAAGTGGGTTAATTATGATAAAAGAATCAAGTGCAGCAGGATTATAGAGGAGAAATTGAGGAAGGCCTGACTGAGGAGACAGCGTTTGAGCTGGGCTTGGGGGAAGAGGATTTTGCCGGAATGAGGAAAGGACAGCCCAGGTATTGGGGACAGGTACAAAAGGCCCAGGGCTTGAACTTGTGCTCTGGAGGGGCAGCCTCTGGTGTGACTAGAGGGTAGTGTGAAAGGGCAAAGAAGTCATACATTCATTTTCAGCAAATATTTGTATAACACCTTGTAAGTTGAAGGCACTGTTCTAGGAAGTAGGAAGAGAACAAAGTTCTTGCCCTTACGTACTTTCCTTTCTAGTGGGGGAGAGAGATGAATAAATAAGTCAATATGTGGAGTGTCAAGCGGTGGTAAATGCTTTGGAGAATAACAAAAGAAGATGAAGAGGTGAGGGAATGTGGTAGGTGATCAGGGAAGTCCCCTCTATTAAGATGTCGATTGAGCAGAGCCTTGCAGTGAGAAACAAGCCATTGGATATCTGGGAGAGTGGAGATGGGGTGGGAGGGTGTGTCCTGGGAGAGTGGAGATGGGGTGGGAGGGTGTGTTCTGAAGCAGAAGGAATAGTAGGTGCAAAGTCCCTGAGGCACGCCTGTGCTTGGCATGTTTGAGGAATAGTAAGGAAGCCAGTGTGGCTGGACAGGGGAAAGTGAGTGAGGGCAGGGCAGTAGAGAATGAGATCAGGGGAGGCTGGCAGGGCAGAGGAGGGAGGTGGATGGTGTAGGTCCTTGTAAGTCATAGTTTGAACTTATAATTCAGTTGGAGAGACAGACTGATATCTGTTTATAAAGAGTTCTCAATGCTGTGCTAACAACCTGGGCTGTATTCTGTGCTAAGTGAAGATGTTCAAGCGACAGAGCAATCCAGCCAAGTTTATATTTTAGAAAGATAACAGCGTCACTATCCAAGACACATTGTAGACTATGTATGTAGTACGTGTATAGTGTGCTGCTCTTCTGTAAACTACAGGATACCTGTTACGTACAAATACTTACATACAAGATACAAGTGTGAATGTAAGCACTTGGGAAATATCTGAAAGAACCACACAAGAAACTGGGAGAGTCGGACAACTTTCCATGTCCCGTATGATTGGAATGCTGAAGGGTACACACACGAACTAATGGACGTGTGCTACCAGCCTCCGGCTAAGGAGGGAAATTGCAGGCATCAGAATCCTCTTTACGGATCAAGCGCGTTAATCCGCCTGCGTGATGACAGTCATCTCGACACGCCACGCGGTGGCGCATGCGCGGTAGAAGGAGGTCCGCGAGCTGCGTGGGCTTGTGCCTAGGCGCCTGTGGTTCGTGGCCTTGTGCTGGCACCGGGGATGCCGGGTTGGCGACTTTGGCACTCCTGGCGGGGGTGACATGAGCCAGTTCGTCGGCCACGAGGAAGGGCGGAAAGCACATCCCGGAAAGGTAATACGCCTTGGCCCCTGGGCGTTGCCGGTGGAGCTCGGAGCCCCTGGGCCTGGGCTTCCGTCTCTTGTGCTGTCGCCTGTCACAGTGGCCCCCGTGCGCTGGCCCGTCCGCGCTGTGCTAGGGGGTGCTGGTCGTCTCGCGGCTCAGTTCATAGTAGCTGAAAGGGACAGTGTGTGATGTTCTGATTTCTCCCCATCGTTTTAAAAGGGAGGCTCTGGCCATTGCTCCTTGGGTAAAATGCAGCGGGACTGCTTTTTAAGATGGGACTGTCAGTGTTGGGGACCCTCCTTAATTACCAGGATGGAATCCCCTTCAGTTCCTCAAGCCGTGTTGTTTAGGCACAGAAAATGTGAGTAATAGGCACTGGAACTAAGTTTGAGTGAAAAAACGCACCGGTACCGCCGAGTTTTCCATCGAGACAGTTGATCCGTGTTGTCTCTTGGAATTATAAAGGGCGTACTGTTGCTTCCTAACCAGTGTCCTTTGAGAGCTCTACCTCTGTACGTTCAAATGATGAATTTTGAGGCTTTGCTCATACGTGGAGTAAACCCTTAAATTCCCTAAGACCTTCCTTTCCTCCGTCTCATACCCCATTAAGCCCGCTTCAGTTTATCTCCTGAATTTCTTCTGAATCTGTCAACTCTTCCTCAACATCCTCATACTGAACTTGCCTGTCTGTTGCAATGAGGTCCTAACTAGTGTCCATATATCTTGTTTCCTTCCAATCCATTCTTCACACAAGAAACCTTAGAAGCAAGTTGGGACATTGCTCATAAACATGGCTCAAAAACATTGTTTTGAGAATAGAAAACAAACTGTTGGCCTTTAACACTCTGCGTGGTCTAGAATCCTGTCTGCTTCTCTGCTACGTGGACTCCAGCTTGGTGCCTCTCCAACTTTAATATGGGTATGCCTCTCCTGTGGATCTTGTTAAATGCAGGCTGTAATTCAGTAGTTCTGGGTGGGGCCTGGATTCTGTGTTTCTAACGAGCTCCTAGGTGACGGTGACCCTGAGAGCAAGGGTCCAGCTCCTGCCTTTCTCCCTTCTTTCTGGAAGAGCAGGACGTCTGCCCCCCCGGGAGGAGAAAACATCTGCAACGTGACTACTAGCAACCAGCTTCCCTCACAGGCAAGGGACCTTTACCACTGCTCCCTACCATTTTGTCTGAGGCGCAGCAAGCCAAAACACTGACATGCTGAGGTTTGCAGCAAAGAGGAGGTTTATTCACAAGGCAGCCAAGCGAGGAAGTGACGTGACAATAGCTCTCAAATCCGCCTCCCCAAAGGCAAGGGGCTTGGGGTATCTATGGGATAAAGAATAAAGAAGCAGGGCAGTATGAGGCACGGGGAGCATGAGGAAAGGTGATTGGGAAAAGGTGTGCTCCTCATTGTTCTGAGCTGGCGTAACTAGGCTACGGGGCTCAGCACATTCTCAGGCTGTAGTTTTCGGCCCTCTGATGGCAGGAGGTCAAAAGGCACTGGGCCAGGTGGAAGATCGGTGGTCCTCTCCAGTCTTAACCAGCTCAGCCTAACTAGACACAGCTGATTCCAAGTTCCTGGACAGTACCCGGGGCAAACATCTTATTGCTTATGCTACGTGCTATTTGGAGGACGTGCAAGTGTTCAAGCTACCTTGAGGAGTGAAGACAGGATTTGACTAATCCTTACACATGGTTTCACCTCCAGATGAGCAGAAGAGGCCTGTAGGCTGAATCTGGCTCCTGGCACCTGGAATTGGAGGCAGATGGTTTAAAAACAGGCTCTCCCGCCCTCTGTGTTATCTTAGGTAGATAGACTATTGAACCTTCCTGTGCCTGTTTCTCCACCAGCAGCATGGGGACACTCAGAGTCCCTCTCTTGGGGGCTGTTATGGGGGTTCAGTGAGCTATAGATGCATGCACAGGCACACGGGAGACACCCAGTGTGTGTTAGCTTCATGCTTACTTTTTATTAGGAGACCAGTATTGTTAGAAGATTTCTGGTTTGGACAACAGATTCGATAGGTGGTCATTACTATAGTTTATGCAACAGCAATTCACATTACCATTTGCAGAAAAGCAGTTGGTTGTCCAACGGGGATTATAAACATCCATTTACCATGAGCTACTGAACAGATACTTTACACAGTAACTACTTCAAGTACTATTTAAGATCAATTCTCTATGTTGTCTTAAGCAGTTGTTAACCCCCAATTTCGTGAATAGTACCAAGTAAGTCACTTGAACATCAGCTAGAGCAATCTGTTATCACTTAGCAAGCCTAAAGCTATAGTTCAACAATTTTATTTACTGTTCTATGACAAAAATGACTCTCAACAGCTATGCCCTGGATAAGTAATCAGCTAAAGCTAGTTTGACTGACCAAATCTGATTTACTGAGTTAATAAGCCAGTTGATTTAGAAAGGTCTAATGCCTATTTCTCATCCATTCAGCATTCAACTGTTTCCCATGCCTAAAATGTCTTTTTTCCCATTCGTACATATCCAGATTCCTACTTCTGTGCCGTAGGGCTTGGCTGAACTACAACTGCCTTTAGTGACACTTTTCTCACCTGCACAATTGGAGATAATTTTAGTCTCCTCAAGACTCCCACGGGGTTACCTCTGTTGTGACACTTGACGATTTGGTGGCATATTTTACTTTATTTTATTTTAAATAGCCTTCCATTACTCCGTGCACATCAAACGGTAAATGCTTTCTCCTAGTAAACGTGTATAACGATTTTCTGAACTCTTCTGCTCTGGGCAAGATTCATAAATACACCAGGCAAACATAGTGAAAGAGGAGACAGTACTTGTGTTATATTCAGTTGGGTCTTGATACCTAAGTGTGACTCTTAACCAAGGATTATGCAGTAATTAAGGACACAGGTTAAAGTTGTTTAGAGTGTGTCCTAAAGTCTCCCTGGCAGAATTTAAATCTCTCCTCTGGAAATTGTAGACCTGAGACAAATTACTTCCCTAAACTTCATTTCCTACATCTGAGAAAGCTAATAGTATCTACCTTGTAGTAGACTGAATAGTACCATTGCCCCCAAATGTCCACCTTCTAATCCCCAGAACCTATGAATGTCACCTTAAATGGCAGAAGGGACTTTGCCAATGGGATGAAAGTAAGGGTTTTGAGATGGGGAGATTCTTCTGGACTACCTGGATGGACCCAGATGTAACCACTGGTGTTCTCGTAAGAGAGAGGCAGAGGGAGTGTTTACTCCAAAGAGAATGTGATGATGAAGTTGGGGTTGGATTGATGTGGCCAGAAGTCAAGGAATGCTGTCAAGGAAACAGATTCTCCCTTAGAGCCTCTAGAAGGTGGATGGACGGCCTTGTCAACTCCTGGTTCCAGCCCAGGGAAACTGGTTTTGGACCTCTGTCTTCCAGAACCATAAGAGAATGAGTGTGTTTTGTTTTACGCAAGCTCATTGGTAGTCATTTGTTACAGCAGCCATAGGGAACTAATGCGTACCTCATAGGAACTATTTCTCCAATGAAAATGTGTGACTGGAAACACACTTGGTGGCATGTCTGACACACGGTAGGTATGCTACTGTGGGTAGTTCTTGGAAAGTAAAGCCTTGGTTTTTGAGGAATCATCAAAACCAGTACAATGGTTGCCATGTTTCTCCTTGTTCATCCTGGTGACAAAGCTGTAGAGAGAGCTCCATCCTTTCCCACAGGACGCCCACCCCTAGTACTTACAGGGAAGAGGTTATGTCTCACTTCAGGCACCTTCCTCTTTCCCTTTCTGCTTTTTGTTTCATTAATCTTCATCCAGCTGGCCTTTCTAAGTTAAAAAAACAAAACAAAACAAAACCATTTCTCAATGGATTCAGATAGTACCCCAAGTTAATATTCCAACCATGTTCTTGTTCTTCTGGGTCTCACCACCAGAAATTTCTGAGCTGAAATCCTCTCTAGTTTCTAGGATCAGTCACTTTCTAATTTCTCCCTTCTCAAGTTCAGAGTCTTGTCAGTTTAGTCCCTTCCCTAACCACAACATCTATTAAGGTGACACAGCAAAGTGATGAAAGTCTAGACGGTCTGGTTTTCATCCTGGGTTTCTGCCCGCTACTTACTGTGTGGCATTAGGCAAGCTATTCAACCCCCCTGGGCCTCAGTTTCCCCCCAAAAAGGTGAATATTATGAACATTACCTACCTATAGGGTTGCCATTATGAGGATTAAGTGAGTTAATATTTGCTAAGCACTTAGAATATTACTTGTTATAGTCTAAGCACTACAGTTGTGCTTGTTAGTAATAATAAATGCAATTCCAAGCGTATAACTTACTCAACTTTCTGTCATAACTTTGAAGTGTTGGTCTATCTGTTGGCCAGCGTTGCAGGGAAATGAGTCGAGGCATGGGCTGAGGCATTGCTACCAGTGCGTGGTGTGTTCCCAGAACTAGGAACAGCCGTGTGAAATAGGTAGTGGTTCTACTTGGAGACGGGGCAGACTGGAAAATGACAGCCCTGGAGGTGTGTCCATAGGTTTGGTGTCAGAGCTGCTGCCTGCTGAAGCACTGATGCCGGCCTGAGCCGTAAATGGGGGGGGGCGCTGGGGAAAACAGGGGCAGAATGGAAAGGGAAAATAGGGGAAGAACGGAAAAAGATAGCCTAGGGAGGAGGTGTGGTGTCCATAGCTTCGGGGTCAGAGGTGCTGCCTGCTGCAGCACCGATGACACCCGAAGCCGTAGATGGGGGGCTGGGGAAAAGAGGGGCAGAATGGAAAGGGAAAACAGGGGCAGAACGGAAAACGAAAGCCCGGGAAGGTGGTGTGGTGTCCATCGCTTCGGGGTCAGAGGTGCTGCCTGCAGCAGCACCAATGACACCCGAAGCCGTAAATGGGGTGCTGGGGAAAAGAGGGGCAGAATGGAAAGGGACAACAGGGGCAGAACGGAAAACGATAGCCCGGGACGGTGGTGTGGTGTCCATAGCTTCGGGGTCAGAGGTGCTGCCGGGAGCAGCACCAATGACACCCGAAGCCGTAAATGGGGTGCTGGGGAAAAGAGGGGCAGAATGGAAAGGGAAAACAGGGGCAGAACGGAAAACGAAAGCCCGGGAAGGTGGTGTGGTGTCCATAGCTTCGGGGTCAGAGGTGCTGCCGGGAGCAGCACCAATGACACCCGAAGCCGTAAATGGGGTGCTGGGGAAAAGAGGGGCAGAATGGAAAGGGACAACAGGGGCAGAACGGAAAACGAAAGCCCGGGAAGGTGGTGTGGTGTCCATAGCTTCGGGGTCAGAGGTGCTGCCTGCTGCAGCACCGATGACACCCGAAGCCGTAGATGGGGTGCTGGGGAAAAGAGGGGCAGAATGGAAAGGGACAACAGGGGCAGAACGGAAAACGAAAGCCCGGGAAGGTGGTGTGGTGTCCATAGCTTCGGGGTCAGAGGTGCTGCCTGCTGCAGCACCGATGACACCCGAAGCCGTAGATGGGGTGCTGGGGAAAAGAGGGGCAGAATGGAAAGGGAAAACAGGGGCAGAACGGAAAACGATAGCCTGGGAAGGAGGTGTGGTGTCCATCGCTTTGGGGTGAGATGGGCTGCCTGGCTGATCTGAGAAAAGCGAGTGAAAGTGGGAGAGCTTCTCCCTAGCTGCTAACTCTTCTCAAGGTCTAGCACGCACTGAACACTGGCCTGCCGGCTCAGCCTGGGTGTTGCCATTGCATTGTACGTGTCACAGAGCAAGGGCGGGCGGGTCAGGGGGTGGGCTGGGGGCCCCACACAAGCCCAGCCCCTGGAGAAACCCGGCCCGAGGGCAAAGAGCCCGAGCCCTTCTGGACTTTCTAGCGGCTGGGACTTGTCGCTGTGGGTGGCAGGTGTTTGGCACCGGATGGGCCACCATGCGGAGACTGTTGGGGACTGTGGAAGGCTTCTCCTCCAGAGCTCACGCTGCCTGGGCACCGGCTCTGCAGACCCCTCAGCCCTGGGTATGTATCGGCCAGCCCTTCCCCGCAACGGGGCCCAGAGGCCAGAGCCTGCCCAGAGCTGAGTGCAGGAGGCACCCAGAGCTTGCCAGGCTGTGGCCCGCCTCCTCCGTGGACCTCCCCAGCTTGTCCGCGAGCCCTGGAGACAGGAGCAGGAGCGCCTTCTCCAGGGCTGCTGAGCTGCCAGCGTCACCGTGAGCCAGGCGGTGAAGGTTTCTGAGCAGGGGATGCAGAGCCCTGACCCGACTGGATGCTGCACCCCACGATGTCCCTTCCTGGCGGGTAGGTTCTTTCTTCACTTGTTTTTCGAAATTTGGTAAAAGAACATTTCAACCTTCGACTGTTCTTCAGGGTATACAGATGGTAGTGGCTTAGCCGGGATTCGAAGCAAGCCTGTGTGATTCCAGAGCTCGTGCTCTGGACTCTGGCGCCTCCTTATCATATATGCTTCATGTGTTACTTTTTCTTTTGTTTCTTGAAGTCCTTATGATACTTAGCCCTAAGTGCCATACCTGTAATGAACACATCCACTGCCCTGTAGGAGGTGTTCTTTTGTTCAACGCGTGAATTGGTCATCCACCACACTGGGTTCTAATCTCAGAAGATAGGTCAGGGACCACCAGTTGTCAGCATAGCACCATCCCACATTTCTGATTGAGGCTTGGAGCCTAGATTTTTCCCTTTGGTCTAGTTTGAAGGATCCAGGTATGTAAAGCTTATATTCTAGATAAATCATGGGCTATCCTGAAAGGAATTCATCAATGAATTATTCTGTATGGATTAGAAGCCAGTTTCTCTGGCCTTCCTGGAGTATATCCAGTAAGGCATCTCATTCATGTCTAGAAAGCAAATATATGATTTATTGCAACTTCAGCGTGGAGCGATGTATTGGTTTAAAATAAAGTACGAGCAACACAATTTGGTCATTGTGAGTATGCCGGCTGGGTCCACTCTTTACTACACATATGTAACTCTAGAGCTTCTTATGCCCCATAGAGGAGACATACTCTTGTGTGTCTAGGACAAGGGAAACATGTGTTGTTATTCAGGAGCTGGAAGCTACAGCATGACAGGAAAGAATTGAAAAATCCTGGTCTTGGTCTACACGTCACTTTACCTTGTCCGAATCTTGTTTCTTTGGCTTGCTTCATTGGAGTGTTTTCTCTCTCCTGGGACTGACATTGTGTGTTCTGTATCAGGCATGTGACATGTAGAAGTTTCAGAACCCAGAATCGTATAGATCAGTAAAAATCTATATATTTTTGTTTAAAATCTATTTAAAATCACACTGGGCATAATTCATATATTCCAAAAGTAGTTTGACCCTCTGCTCATGAGATTCTTTTTATGGTATGTCGAAGCAAATTTGGACTTCCATCCCCAATAAACTTTGAGGTTGGAGGACACAAAAGCTTTTGCTCAGACCTAAATTCTGTCTGAAAAAAAAAAGGGTAACTATTATAAGCCCTTTCTAACCTCTCCAGGAGCAGAAATGATTTACAGCTATGGCATTGAACCATAATTTCTTGATCTCGTTTGAGAAGAGTTCAGTAAGAAACAGTGTCTTGAGTTTTGTTCGTTGGTTCCCTGTTTTCTTGTCTTGCGTGCCAACAATCCACTGTAATACGTGAGTGAGTATGGCAGCAGGCTGAGTGTTCCCTGGAGCTCATTAAATGAACGTGTTTTCCTAAAATGACTTTTGTCTCCTTGTTTTCAGCCCCTCTTCCTTCCTCTGTCCTTTACTATAACCAGGGCTCAGCAAAAGCTGACTGGCTTTGTGCAGACCCTACTTAGGGTAGTCTTTTCTTCATTATTTTATTCATGGCCCCTCCATTTCATTGTTTGCCTTCTCGAAATGTGTTGAAATCTTTCTGTGGTTGATGACTTCCACAATGTCTTGGCTCTTATTGGTTGATTAATTTGGGTATTTCTACAGTTTTATTTAAACCTGGTTTCAGGAGGACCAGAAAGTAAATATATTTCCTAGTCTGCCATCTTGAGCTGAAAATCCCTGTGGATTTTAGCATCCAATGTTCCCATGGGTAAAAAACCCAACCTTGGCATCAATAGATGTACACTCAAGATTTCAGCTTTTCTTGAGCAATCACTAAGGATTTAATATGCGGTCACTTCTAATGGGAAAATAGTAACTATCTCATGGCGTTGATTTGAGGATTAACTTAGATAATGGACAAGAAAATGCTTGGTAAGGTTTTAAAATCTATAAAAAATGTTTTTTGTTATTATTTGATTTGTTGCTATTTCAACTTTAGCTGACAGTTGTTTGTGACCTTGCTTATGTGAGAAAATGCCTTCTGGTTTATTGTTTTGAAAGCCAGATTATATTTTTCAATAGCTCAATGGAAATGGCATCATTTGTGAAGTTGAAGGGTGAAGGCATAAATGTTTCTTGACATTTGAATCAACTATTGGTCTTCTGGGGCTTGTCCTTATTCTCCTGCAGTCTCTAATCAACATGGCATCCAGAGAGATCCTGTTAAAACGTAAGTCAGATCATGTCACTCCAGGCTCTTCAGTGGCTTCTTCACAGGAAAAGCAAAGTCCTCAAAGTGCCTCCACAGCCCTAGAAATCTGGGCCTCTGTTTCCTCTCTGACGGTTTCCTTCTCCTCTCCACTTTGCTCCCTCTGTTTTCCACACACTGACATCCTTTCTGCTCCTTGGATACTCCAAGCCCACTCTTGCCTCATTGCCTTTCCATCTGACTGTTCCCTCTGCTTGTACTATTCACTTCCCAGATATGCACCTTGCTCCCTCTCACAACCTTAGGTTCCCTCTTAAATTTTATCTTCCCCAGAAAGCCCTCAGTGATCACTTAGTTTCAGATCGCAGCCTCCTCCTACCAGCTAACAATCTCCATCCCCCTTCCCTGCTTGCTGTTTTTCTCCAGCACTTACCTGATATACTAGTTATTCTACCCATTTATTCAATTTTTATTTACGTATTTACACTTACGATTTTATATTTGCTTCTTTACTTTTGTCTCTCCCCTCAGCTCGAGAGAGGCTATATTCATCTGTGTTAATCACTGCTGTGTTTCCTGAACATGCCTAGAAAACATACTGAAGAAGGGTGCCTGAAATTTGGTAAGGGAGCCATCAGTTTTCTTGGCTGAATGAAGAAATATGCTCATAAATTAATGAACAAATCTCTGGGGTTTCTGAATTAAGGACTAATGGGAAGAGGAAGGCAAATGGTTGGGACAGGGTACTGCAAGAAGTAGTATTTGGAGTACTCTGATAGCTCTCCTAATAGATAACATTTTGTTCATTTAAATAGTTTTAACGAGAGAGCTGGGAACTAGGGACACACAGCATCGAGGTTTTATAATGCATTCTGTAGAGTTCTTTTCGAGTGTGTTCAAATATCATTGAAAATATATGCATGCATATAAACCTCTGTTACTTTATTTAGTGCTTTACAAGAGCCCCTCAAGGAAGGGGTAGTAGCAACTATCAGTATCCTTCCTTTATGATGAGCTTAATTTATTCAAAATTACATCCTAATTTATTTGTAACTGTGAAACTAGACTTAGTTATTTAGTAGACCCTCCCTAGAAACCTATGACGTTAATAAAACCAACAAAAATGTGTTCAGGTTCCAGTGATACACACACTACAGACTCAATTATGTGTCATCCATTTTAATGAAGGGAAGAAGTGATTTAACAAACACAGAGCAAACAAACAGAATATGAAGGTTTGTCCTCCATTAATATTAGTAATGGATAAAGTGGGCTCCAACGCCTTCAACGTAGCTTGAGACCCATCATCTCTGTGTCATGGGAAGGGGGATGCTCGGCCAGGATGTCTTTCTGTGTCACTGAGAAAATTTTCCGTAATGTATAACGATACTTACTGAAACGGATATGGGGCATTTGGGTAATTAGGAATCCGTTAGCATATTTTTCCGGAAGCCTTGACTACGAAACGAAGATAGTAGATTTGGACACTTGCAGCTATGCAGAAGTTGTTTGGGTATTCATCTTTATGCCGAATGAAGTAAGCTTATTTCATCTCTGCAGCTTCCCATATGCCATTTTCCCACCTCTGTTTTGTGTTTGCAAAGACTTTTAGAAATTAAAACTCAAGTTAAAAAGTGAGTGACGGGCTTCCCTGGTGGCTCAGTGGTTGAGAGTCCGCCTGCCGATGCAGGGGACACGGGTTCGTGCTCCGGTCCGGGAAGATCCCACATGCCGCGGAGCGGCTAGGCCCGTGAGCCATGGCCGCTGAGCCTGCGCTCCGCAACGGGAGAGGCCACAGCAGTGAGAGGCCCGTGTACCGCAAACAAAAAAAAAAAAAAAAAAAAAAAAAAAAAAGAGAAAAAGAAAGAAAAGAAAAGAGAGTGAGTGACAACTTAACTGATATATGGAATATTTTGCTGACTTAGAAGAGCATGCAGAATTAAATATGACCCAGTTGAAATGTTAATTTTATTTTAATGTGTATATTGGGGTGGAGTCTTAAAGGTGCCAGAAAACAAGCATTCACCCATCCTGTTTGGAACTGCAGCACACAGGCACCTTCAGTTACCAGTTCTGTTCATTCCACAGAATCATCTTGGGAAAACATACTGTGTTTTAGGTACCTGGTGTATATCTTAACCAGTTTGAAGAATTTCCCAAATACCTGTTAATATGTAGTTCTCCGATTCCAATCTTGCCACGTCCTGTACCAGTGACACAGCACATAGGAGTTTTATTTCTCTTTCTTTCTCTGGGTTGTTGAGAACCCAACGAAAGAACAATGGAATGGCATCAAAGAGATCAGGGTTCTTGACTCAGATTTACCAAAGAATAATAGTGTCCTCTTGGGAAAATTATAGTTGTTCTAGGCCCCTTTCCTTTTCTTTACTTTGACAGAGCTGCACTAGATGACCCCAAGTAACACTGCGCTCTTTGCAGTAGTAGCTTAGACGTTATTGGTTTTCTGAAACAAATGAAGACAGTGACACAGGAAACCGTGCAACATCTCTGTAACGATGTTTTCTTAGAGTTGCCTCCAGTTTTCAGATGATAAGATGGCTGAGCACAGAAGTAGGTGTTTTGACCAGAGGTTCCAGAGTAGATGGAACTGAACCACAAGTTTCCTTCATTCCTGAAGCTCACTTAGCCAAAACATAGGCTTCTGAATATTAAGCTGTAAAGCATATTATCAGTGTGCTTTAAAAGAAGCGGTTCTTCTAGGATTTCTAATTAATAGCAGGCGGTTTTGAAATTCTTAGAAGATCATCGAATTTTGTGAGAGTTACAGCTCTATTTTCCTGTCAAGCAAGTTGTATCAGTGCCAGACAATCATCTGAGCTTCTGGATGCTTCTCTGAACCTCTTGAATTTTTCTTCTTGCTATCTGAAATTCATGCCAGATGAGCCTTTTTGTAGAGAGCGTGTACAGACTTGTCTATTTTCATATAAGAAAGCGATGCAGTGAGCCAGGTCGGGGGTTAAGCCCTCATTCTCAGAGTGGTATTGAGCTCCTGGTGAAATGTAATCCTCATTTCCTCAGAATAGAAAAGCAGTTATCTCACGTTTTTAATGCCATTAACTCTTTATACATTTATGTATAATACATATATGTATTGTACCTACGAGGTGTGCTCTCTTTGGGAAGTACAAAGCTATTTGAGACGTAAGTTGTTCATTTTTTTGTTTTCCCACAAATACTGTGACCCTTTGAGCAGGAAGGTCTATGTTTTACTAACATCTAGAACAAGCAGCTAACACGGTGTCTAAGATGTAGTCAATAAATATGAAATAGGTAAATGAACACATTTTTAAGGAAGGGCCAGGGCATGAACAAATAGAAAATTTTCATTTTCGGTCACAAAGCCACAACAGACATAAAAATGATACAGACAACAAGTGCTACGGTCATTCAAAGAAGGCATAGAATTGAAACAACAAGGATCTCCCCTATGGCACAGGGAACTGTACTCAATATTTTGTAATAACTTATAAGGGAAAAGAATCTGAAAACGGGAATCAGTGCGCCGTACACCTGAAACGGACACGACATTGTAAATCAACTATATTTCAATTAAAAAACAAACAAGCAGACAACAGCAACAACAAAAAACCAAAGAGGTCATAGAAGTTCTTATGAGATTCCAGAAGAGAAGAGAAGCCAAATGAGGACGGGAGAGGCGGCTTTTGAATCAGTTCAGAGGAGAAGTCACAGAGGAACTAGTCATTGATCTGAACTTGAGATTAAGATTAAGATGAATTAATCTGAATTAATTAAGATTGCAACACAGGGATATTACAGATGAAGGTAATCACATAAACTTACTATACTGAAACTTGCAGAGGTTATGAGTGTTGTTCAAGATCCCAAAGCAAGTGCATTGTGGAATCAGAATTTTAAGTGAGGCCTAATGAACTAAAAACAAACCAACACAGAAACAAGCCCTTCCTGTGACACCACGTTGCCTTTGAAGTCGTTTTTTTTGGTGGGTTGGCAGAAACTGGTTCCAGTGTTTCTTGCAGGAATGACTGGCCATAGGACTGGGCGTCGTAGCTTCCTGCCAGGCGGCCGAAGGTCGCAGGCAGGTGGGTCACTGGGACACACGCGGAGGGGCTCCTGGCCGGCCCCCTGGCCGCTCAGTGCCCCTGCCTCAGAGCGGGGGTGGGGGCCTCAAAGCAGCCTTGTCTGAGTCCCCTGCCACTAGAGAGAGTATTGGCCCAACACTTGTAGAAAACGGGGACCTTGCTGGCAGTTCAGTGGAGGGACACAAATAAATCTTTGCCGACTTTCTGCTGAAGCTCACGAGGGTTCACTCCTAAGCCTCTTACAAGGCCAGCTGCCGAGGCTGCGAGAGATGAGTCAGGGCTCTCCCTCCACCACGGGGAGATCGCTGGTTAAAGCGCTCACGAGGGAGTGAACCGCGTGTCCGCACCGACACGCATGGGCAGACCTCGTCGATGCCTTCTGTCCGGGGTATGAAGCCCTCTCCTGCCTCTTCCAGGCTCTCTAGAAAGCATGTGCAGAGCCTCCCACTCCACCCTCGGACTCCGTGGGCCACAGCTGGAGGGACCAGCCAAGGAGCCGTGGCAGGAGGAGGCCAGAGGGCAGTGGGCCTCGGCCGGAGCCCGTCAGTCGGTCCCCATTCACACACCACCAGACGATCCTCTTGACCTGGGCAGTAGCCGCCAACCGACCGCTAAGGTGAGCCCGGCGCGCGCTTGGCTACCTGGCATGGCTGGGAACCCCAGGATCTCCTGGCAGAGGCGGGCATTCTCCTGGGCCGGGTCCGCGGGCGTCTGCGTGTGCAGGGCCTGAACCACCTTGGCCAGGACGATCTGGCACAGGTTGAAGAGGCCTGGGGCGTGGGAGGAAGGAGACGGGGGGCTGGCACCGTGTCCAGGCCGCGCTTGCCAGCCGGGCAGACCGGAAGCCCCCTTCCCTTCCCTCGGTCCGGCCGCATCTGGGTTGGCCTCCCGGGACTTGATGAGCTTGTCCAGCAGCTCCTGAGGGACGGTGCTGCCCGTGCCCCACCAAGACTGGCAGCAGCGCCAAGGGCCTCACAGGGCACGGCGCCCCCGGCCCCAGAGCCTTCCCTCTGGTTCTCATCACCGGCTGTCAGCAGACTTGCATGCAACGTGCTTTTCTTTTCTCTTGTCTTCTTTACGTCCCTCAGCCACGCAATGCGGTGAAGCCCTGACGCTCGCTGCCACGTCGGTACACCCTGAGAACACGATGCTCAGCGAGAGAAGTCATACACAGAAGGACACACAGGGCGTGACCCCACTGAGGAGAAACATCCAGAGCAGGTAGATCCACAGAGTCAGCGAGTGGGTTCCTGGTTGTCAGGGGCTGGCGAGGGGACGCAGTGATAGCTAAGGGCGTGAGGGACATTTTCGGGATGATGGAAATGGTCCAAAGCAGTAGTGACGTCTGTACGGCTCAGTAAACTGTCCCCACACGCCCCGGTGCAGCCTGTGAGAGCATCGCTCTCAGGATGAAGGGCTGACCACAGGAAGACCGAACGAGCAGTGGGTCCTGGGCCCAGACTCTCAGCTGGCGCCCCCCACGTGGGGAAGTCACCGGGACTTGCTGAGCCTCCACGGAGACTGGCAGCAGCCCCCGAGCTCACAGGGCACTGCGCCCCCGGCCCCAGAGCCTTCCCTCTGGTTCTCATCACCGGCTGTCAGCAGACTTGCAGGCAACGTTCCTTTCTTTTCTTTTGTCTTTTTTAAAGGCAACTCTTGAGTACATGTATTTAACATGCAGGGAACCAGCCCTGACTCCTTGATCTGGGTCTTCCAGCCTCTAGAGCCTCGAGGACATCCATTTCCGTTATTTACGCGCCCAGTGCCTGGGGTTTGATGATGGAAGCTGACACCGAGGGCGTCACCACGTGTGGGGTGATGTCAGTGAAAGAATCCCGCGGCAAGGGCCTGCCTGAGGACCACGCATGCCCGGGCCCTCCCCGCCCCCTGCCTGCAGCCCTGCGCCTGGGAGCGGAGCTGGTGCATCGCATGCCCGACGTCGTGGAAGTTGGTCTCCCGCTCATCGTGCCGCAGCAGGGAGGGCAGGTTGGGCGTAGGCTTGGTGAAGTTGGCCACCGTGGCCACGATGGCGATCTGGCAGCTCCCATCGTGCTGTAGGCAGGCCGAAGCAGGCCGCGTGCCCGGACTTCCCCACCCTGCGGAGGGACGTGGATGGGGCCCCGCTTCCACAGAGGAGCCCCGGCCCACGGCCGACCGGGGACAGGTTCCCCCACGCACGCACCGAGGATAGAGGTCAGGTAGAACTTGCCGATGGATGACCTTGCCCGAGGCCGCGTCCCAGACCGTTTAGAGCCTCACGTCTTCGTGACCCATGCTGGTGCCCTCCTCCAGGTCGAAGGTCAGCCCCAGCAGCTCCTGGGAGATGCCCAGCAGCCCGCGTGTGACCGCCTGCACGGGGAAGGACTCATTGAGCAGGTACTGGCCCACGTGGTAGCGCGTCTCCTCCCCCTGGTTCACGTAGTAGCGCAGGTCCCAGGCGTTGATGGGGCCGTCAAAGTGCAGGCCCCGCCTCTGGCACTCGGCCTTCTTTAGCTCCAGGATCACGGCCGCTCCTGCTCCCCGAGGGGCTTCAGCTTCTGGGCCAGCTCACCTGCGGGCGGAGGGGAGAGGCTCGGCTACGTCCCTGGGGCGGCCCCCCAGCCACCCCCGACCCTGTGCCCCTCGAGGCAGAATGAAGGGTCTGGGAAGGTGACCCCCAAGGGCTGACACAGTGGGGTCTCAGGCAGCACCACGTCCGGTCAAGGTCCGCCTGACCCCGTCCCCACTGGGACTCAGGGGGAGGCGGTGTTACCTAGGACAGTGGCCACCACCTGGCTGGTCTTGTCCGTGTTCATCTCCAGCACAGAGTCGGCATGGTGCGGAACCCCAGCAGGCGGGACTTCAGGGCCTGCAGCCTCACCGGCTCCCTGAGGATCACGCAGTTCTCCTGGAAGCCAGAGACGGAAGGCGCTGGGGACCGAGGGCCACGCCCTCCCCGCGGGCCCCGGGCCAGGTCTCTGCAGGCGGGCAGGGCTCCCAGGCCACTGGCGGGCACAGCCAATCCCCCTCCCTCCTCCTCCTGGCCCGGATTTCTAGACACTTTGGTGCTGTCCTAACACGTGGTCTTTATTAACACAGGTCCTTTTGGAAGCAGAAACGGCATGAACGTGATGGGCTCTAAGGCCAAGGGCAGGAAGAAATGCGGCCAGGCTCTCCAGGAGCCACCAAGGGGCCTCCCCGGGCTCAACAAGACAAACACGGCTGCCGTGCAGACAGTAGCTCAACCCCACGGCGCCCGAACACCCAGCCCCTGGACGGTGAGACACCTGTTGCCGCAGGTGGCCCGTGGCTCACTGATGAGGCCCGGCCCCAGGCGTACGCCACCTTCTCGGGGGCCACCTCTCCGGTCTGCAGCGGGGTTCTCCTGGGAGCCCCCAGTCACCACAGCACCAGCGTGGCCTGTCTGCAGCCCAAGAAGGTGGGGACACAAGACTGTCCCCCGTGCCCCCCGCATCCCCCGCGAGGCCGAGCGAGCACCAGTGGTGTCTGCGGGGAAGATGAAGGGCTCACGCACAGCCCGCATCTACAGAAGCACAGACTGCAGCCACATGCGCTATGGAACAAACACAAGTGTCCATGCAGGACCCGATGTCTGAATGTCAAGGCCATGCCCGGGCCACAGTGAGAAGGTGCATCCCCCATGCAAGCCACAGAGAGGGGATGGGGGGGTCCATCTGCGATTCTGAGCTCATCGGGCATCACCCCAGAGGGAGAGGGAGAGGGAGAGAGGTAGACAGACGTACAGAGGGAGAGAGAGAGAGAGGGAGGGAGAGACGTCTCTCCCTTCCCTGGGGGTTCTCGAGTGCAGCCAAGGCTGAAAACCACTGCATTTTGGGAGATGGGTCCTCGTGGAAGAGTTAAATAGTCGCTCATGGCATTATCGACACATACTAAAAAGGCCCCAAATCTTGGGGAGTCAGGGAGGGGAGTGTCGGCTGCCTCGTAAACGAGGAGAGATTGGGCATCAGAGGAGGTGCCTGTGCAGCCTGCGCCCAGGGCCCCGCAGACTTCATCTCCCAGCGGTGGTCCTGGGCTGGAAGTCAGCGGAGAGGTCAGGCTGTCCAAGCATCAACGTTGACTTCAGGGCTGATCTAAAAGGCGCCTGGGGTTTGTTGAAGCAGAAAAAAGAGAAAGCAGTAGGGAGAGGATGGGAGTGGGAGGGGGAGGGAGCCCCCCTCCTCAGCACTTCTACCGCTCTCCCTCTCTCTCTCTCTCTCTCTCCCTCTCTCCCTCTACCTCGCTGCCTCTCACTCTCCCTCTCCCTCCATCTCTCCCTCTGCCTCTCTCCCTCCCTCTCTCCCTGTCCCTCTCTCTCTCTCCCTCTTTCCCTCCCCCTCTCCCTCTCCCCCTTTCCCTCTCCGTCTCCCCTTCTCCCTCTCTCCCTTCCTCTCTCCCTGTCCCTGTTTCCCTGTTCCGCACGCTCTGGCTCTACCTCTACCTCTTTCCCTCTCCCTCTCCCTCCACCTCCTTCCCTCTCTGGAGAGGGAAGGAGGTGGAGGGAGAGGGAGAGAGAGATGGAGAGGGAGGGGGGAGAGGGAGAGGGAGAGGGATGGGGGAGAGCAAGGGGGAGACGGAGGTGGAGAGGGAGTTGGGAGAGGGACGGGGAGGGGGGAGAGGGAGGGGGGAGGGAGAGAGGGAAAGAGAGAGACGCAGAGGAAAGAGGGAGAGGGAAGAGAGTGAGGGACAGAGGGAGAGGGAGAGAGGGAGGAGGAGAGGGACGAGAGGAAGCAGGGAGAAAAGAGAGAAAGAACACACCATCTACATTTCTGTCAAATGACACCGGGGATCCTTACACAACCAGGAGAAAATAACACAGCGAGGCTCTTTCTCAGCTGGAACTGGAACTGCAGATGGGGCCAAACACCACCAGGGTGGCCACACATGTCCAGCTGCCGCCCCAGCCCCCTGAGTCTGGTCACCAGGGCTCTGAGTGTTTGCTCCAGGGACCTGGGGTTCACCCTGTCACCCTGGAGGTCGGGCCTAGACAGCATGGCCCCGGGCTGGACACATAGGGGGAAAAGCATCCCCACAGGGCAGCTTGTGCGAGCCGATTCAGCTGCCAGATTCTAGAGGCCCGGGATCACCCTGTGGCCCATGAAAGCCAGGAGCCAGGAGGGTCTTGCATCGGGATTCCTGTCCGTTGGACTGGAACGTTTATGTAAGGAGTCTTGGAAACAGTGGTAACAAGACTGAATTCGAAGGAGCTTTAGGATATTATGGACCACTCCGAAGTGTGTGGGTTGCTAAAAACCCTCCCGGCTTCACTCTTGTTGAAAATGAAGATCCCCGAGATGCAGCGGATGCTGTCTGAGAAGTAGACGGGAGAACACTCTGTGGCTGCCGAGTAAGAGTGGACCTGTCGAATGGGGAAGGGAGAAGTCGAAATCGTGGCCGCCTCCTTCTTGGGGTCGTCGCCCTCGAGATGATTATCGGAGGAGGAGTCCTCCCCCTCACCACAGATCTCCAAGACGGAGAAGCTTCTCCCGCAGCCGGAGCAGGTCCCTTTAGTAGATAGAGGAGAAGAGAGAGATCACTGTCCCGGGAGAGAAATCGCAAGCCGTCCCGATCTTTCTCTAGGTCTCCTAGCCGATCCAGGTCAAATGAAAGGAAATAGACCACTTTGCAAGAGGAGTGGTGCACAGGAAATACCTTCATTTGACAGGAGTATGTACAGAAAATTCAAGTTTCGTTTGAGACTTCCGAAGCTTGATGCACTTTTTAAATGTTTTAGCTGTTCCCGTTTGTTTGTCTCTTGGGACAGTGACACATAAAGGTGTCATTCTCTATGGTTTGAAATGGGTCATATGAGGCATGTAATATGAAGAATTGTTTCTTTACAGTGTTCTCTTAAGCAGAATTGAATTTGCTTTGAATTTTTGGTCTTGCCTAGACTGATAATAAAACTCTAACTCCTGCCCACCTAAAGTGTGATGTTTATTATTATGGAAACAACACTGGCAAACATTGAAAAGACTTTCTGTAGCTGGGATGTGGTATGCAGCTGTAGTCAAGCAAGCAGTCTTTAAAAGGTGCTGTGAACACAAGCCAGCAGGTAGAAATGAAAGCCGCACCCTTACCCTAGATGAGAGGTTTAAGAATTCCACTAGTCTTCACACTGGACAAGAGGTTGTCCAGTGAGTTTAGCATCTAAGAAATTTCAAGGAAGTTAGTTTACCTTTGAGCTAGGTCATAAGTCCCCTCTGTGATTGCTGTACATGAATACATAGCTCCTTGTAAAGTTTTTTGGAAGTTGAGATTATCAAGATACCAATGTCCTGCCAGATAAAGAGTATACTGTAGAGCTGAACTTTGAGTTACTGTGCAATTTTTTTTTTCATGCTGTCATTTGTAATATGTTTTGTGAGACTCCTTGGGATTAAAGTTTTGGTTCCAAACGGAACAAAGAAAACAAAAAAAGGATCCACCTGCCAATGCAGGGGACCCGGGTTCGAGCCCTGGTCCGGGAAGGTCCCATGTGCCGCAGATCAACTAAGCCCGTGGGCCACAACTATTGAGCCTGCGCTCTAGATCCTGGGAGCCACAACTACTGAGCCCCCATGCCACAACTACGGAAGCCTGCACATCTAGAGCCCGTGCTCCGAAACGAAGCCACTGTAATGAGAAGCACGTGCCCGCCACAAAGAGGAGGCCCTGCTCACCGCAACTAGAGAAAGCCCGTGTGCAGCAATGAAGACCCAACGCAGCAAAAAAAAAAAAAAAAAAAAAAAAAAGACGCTACTGGCCAGGTGATCAAGGGTAAAATTGTTTGTCACAAGTCCCGTTGACGGTGTGTATCCTTGATGTGTGTATCCTTGATGGTGTGTATCCTTGATGATGTGACCTGAGGAGAATGACATTTTTATCTCTGTCTGCATCTTCCGCCCCAAACCCCATAACTCCAGCGCAACCATAAGAAAAACATCAGAAAACCAACAGACAAACAAATTGAGGGACAAAATACCTGACCAATCCTCTTCAAAACTTTCAAGGTATCAAAACCCAGGGACGTCTGAGAAATGTCACAGCCCAGAGGAGACTGGGACAGAAAAAGGATGTTAGGGGAAAGCTAGGGAAATTCTAATAAAGTGTGGACTTCAGTTAATAATAACGTATCCATCTCGGTTCCTTAGTTGGATAAGCATGTCGTACTAACGTACTAAAGTACTAACGTGTTGGAAATAGGGGTACTGGGTCGGGGGTCCACAGCACTCTGTACACTCTGTACAGATCTTTGCAACTTTTTTGTAACTTTAAGCTATTCTAAAATTAAGCAACTACTAAACAGAGATAAGAATGTTATTTCCCTGATTTGAACATGGCTGAGTTTGTTTTCATGGTCACATTTGTGCTATCTGGATGTGTCTTGGAATCAGTAGCAAAGGAGAGTTGCCAGCCCCTGGGAAGATGCGGCTGGTTTGCAGGTGGCTTGCTCTGGAGCTGAAGAGCGTGGTGGGAAGTCTGCAGCCTCGGGCTGCACTTAGAACCATGGGAGGGGATGGGCCAGCTCAGTTAGGGATGGAACCTATAAATAAAACTTTTTCTTTTCCATTATGGCTTATCACAGGATATTGAATATAGTTCCCTGTGCTAGACAGTAGGACCTTGTAGCTTATCCATCCTATATTTAATAGTTTGCGTCTGCTAACCCCAAACTCCCAATCCAACCCTCCCTCACTCTTTCTCCCCCTTGGCAACCACAAGTCTGTTCTCTATGTCTGTGAGTCTGTTTTTGTTTCGTAGACAAGTTCATTTGTGTCGTATTTTAGATTTCACATATAAGAGAGATCATATATGTGTCTTTCTCTTCTGACTTACTTCACTTAGTATGATAATCTCTAGGTCCATCCGCGACGTTGCTGCAAATAGCATTATTTCATTCTTTTTATGGCTGAATATATTCCATTGTATATATGTACCACATCTTGTTTATCCATTCACCCATCAGTGGACATTTAGGCAGCTTCCACATGTTGCCTATTATAAATAGTGATGCAATGAACATTGGGGTACATGTATCTTTTCTTTCTTTTTCTTTTTTTCTTTCTTTTTCTTTCTTTCTTTCTTTTTCTTTCTTTCTTTCTCTCTCTCTTTCTTTATTTTTTTGTTACACAGCATGTGGGATCTTAGTTCCCTGGCCAGAGATGGAACCCATGCTCCCTGCACTGGAAGCACAGAGTCTTAACCGCTAGACCACCAGGGAAACCCCAGGGGTGTATGTATATTTTTGAATTAGAGTTTTCTCCAGATCTATGCCCAGGAGTGGAATTGCGGGACCCTATGGCAGCTGTATCTGTTCTCTGCACGTCTCACATCAACCACCTGCACTCCAATCCTTGCTCTCAACGTCATCTTCTGGGAACACAACCTGCGACAGGGACCTTGACAAGAAGAAATGGCTCAGGGAGAAGCTAGCTGCACAGGGAGGAGATAGAGGCCATCGACCCTGGGGTGTGGCGGGGAGAGTGGGCACAGAGATTGGTCATTTCATCCCTGATACTCAGCCCTCCTGGCTGCCCCACTCTAGGTCACCTCGGGATACAGAGGTGACCCGGTTAGAGTCCCAGCCTGTGCAGGAATCTCGGGGCCCCAGCGGGTCTGAATAATATTAGTGCAGGGTCTCCCCCATGGCACTGGGGTTATTTGGGGCGGGTCATTCTCTGCTGGGGGCCCCTCTTGGGCACTGTGTGGGGTTCAGCAGCATCCCTGTCCCCACCCATTTGATTCCAGGGTCCCCTTCCCCCGGGTTGTGACAACCACAGATTTTCCCCAGACATCACTGAAGAACTGGGGGAGGCGGAAGCAGGATGGCCCTGGGTGAGGACAGCTGTGTTGAAGCAACCAGCCTGGCTTAGGGCAAGGTCTGCCCCAATCCCGTCAGAGCCTGCACTTAGAACTGCCCCTTCCCTCTCCCACCTCCCATGCCCTGCAGTGGTCTCCGAGACATCATCCCCATGTAAGAAATCACACCTTCTCAGTTTACTGTCCCCAGCACCTAGAAGAGTGTCTGCTATGTAGTAGATGCTTCATAAATACTTGCTGAATAAAGGAGTTGAATAAAGGGATGAGTGGATGAATGAATGAAGGTTACCATGGAAGGAAGGGGGAGATTCCCTTTCTGGCTCTCGGGGATTGGGATATCAAGTGAAAGATCCATCCTAAATAGGCTGACCAGCCTTCTGGGTTCCCCAGAAATGAGGGTTTCCCCATAGTTCCAGCGCTCAAACCTGAGCGGTCCTGGGCAAAGTGGGGGCGGGTGTTGGTCACCCTGTGTAAACACAGTAACAATTCCAACTGCAATAGCAATGGCCAAGGACCTCTACGGTCTTACTGACCAGGCACAGTTCTTCACCTGGCGGGGAAGGGTGGGCCAGGATTGGAATTCCGGTGATCCAGGGTGGGCGGGTGAGGGCACACCCCGGGCTTGTGTAGGGGAGTCCAGGAAGGTTCTGGAGGAAGTGACAGTGACACAGGAGGGAGGGAGGAGTCTAAGGAAGAACGTCCCACACGACAACGTGTGCCAATGGCCCTGGGCCCAAGGTCACACCTGACCAGGGCTTGCTTGTTTTCTTTTTTTCTAATTTACTTTTCCCCACATAGATATGCAATTGTCCTAATGCCATTTATTGAAAACTCCTTAATTTCCTCACTTTCTGTCATATCAAGTTCTCATCTATCTGTTTCTGGACCTTTATTCTCTACCATAGAGCTATACGTCCCATCCTTGCACCACTAGGGCTGTTTCATCACTATAACTTTATTTTTTACTCATTTATTTCTTTGGCCGTGCTGGGCGGCATGTGGGATCTTATTTCCCTGACCAGGCTTTGAACCCGCACCCCTTGCAGTGGAAGCTCGGAGTCTTAATCGCTGGACCTCCAGGGAAGTCCCCAGGGCTTGCTTTGACATCCATCGAATGGTGGCGGGTGGGCACGGGGAGCAGCTGTCTGTGAGCCACCCTGTGTAGAAATGCAGGGTGGAGGGCAGGACAGCTGGAGCGGGAGGGGAAAAGGCGGAGGAGGGAGGGATGGCGGGCGGGCGAGAGACAGACAGAGAGTTTCCGGAGACAATAGCTCTGGCCGTGTCCTAGGGCATGAAAGCTGAAAATAGCTCCTAGTGCCGGGAGCCCTGGAGCCGGAGCCTGGGAGCCATTGTGACTGGCTCTCCTCCCTGGTGTGTGTGTGTGCGGGGGCGGGGGGCTCTGGACTTCTCAGGCTGGGAATGGGGTGCACGGAGCAAGGACGGAGCAGGGACGGAGCAGGGACCCTTCTCTCTGGGACCTCGCAGGCCATCCTTAGCTCACAAAGCTGAGCCACGCCTGGCCCTACGAGTGGGGGGCTTATCCTCCCTGCCCCCTGGATCACACCCCCTCACACACAACTTCCCCTTGTGTGCTCCCAGCAACCAAGAGAACCTGTTTTTAAAAGATTTGGGGGAGGGGGGTAAACAGACAAACAAGAGCAGAATGGATACTTTTTCCGAATGGGAATGGCTCTGTGTAACCCTATTCCCAGGGTAACCAGAGTCCTGACCTCTAACACCCTTGACGAGTCAGCCTTGGTCTGGGCTTGCAGACCCATGGAAGCTTCCTCATCCCCTCCTTCAGACCCCGTCTCTCCCTCGGCGTCTTTGTGAGAGGCACCCGGGGAAGTGGGACTGCTAGGCTGTACTGCTGCTAGAACTCCACCTGGGCTCCACCAGGCTCCAGCCCCCCGCCCTGTGCACCTCTCTGACCCTGAGGCACCTCAACTGGTAGGAGCGGCATCACCTTCCCTCCCGGGACATGTGACACTTAAGTGAGACACAGAAAGGACAAGCGTTTGGCTCCCTGGCTGGCAAAGAGCAGGTGCTCAATTGTCATAAGTGGCCGTATCAGTGAGGGTTCTCCAGACAAACAGAATCCGTAGGGTGTGTGTGTATATACACACACACGTACATATGTACACGCATACAAAAATATACAGCTGTGTATATATGCAGTACGCATACAGACATATACACATATAGTATATACAATACGCAAATACATATATACACACATATATATAAAATGCATAGTTTGTATATATACAGTATGTATACACACATATACACGTAATGTATACAATAGACACATACATATACACTATACATACACACATATGAAATGCATCGTTTGTGTATATACAGTATGTACACATACGTATAACATATGCAATATACACACCTAGGTACGTCTATATCATACATATATACACACATAGAAAGATATTTAGGTGTGTATATATACAGTATACATACATACACATATAATATATGCAATACATACACGTACATACATATAGACACACATATACACCTACATAGAAAAGCATGTAGAATAAAAATATATATGTACTGCATATATAAATTCCTTGTATTCGTTCCTCCTTTACGCAAAGTGGACCAATTTCAGTGTTAATCTCTTCTGAAAAATACCTTCCCGGCCACATCTGGAATAATGTTTGTGGTTGCCGGGGCCCCACGCAGTGCGCACATGAGATTAACCATCCCCGTGGCGATGATGACACTTTATTTTCTCCCTTGACCATTGTCACTACTATTCCAATTAAAATAGCAGTGCTATGAGGGCAGGGCATTTCCTTTTTGGCCAGTACTGAGCGTCCGCGGTCTGGTGCCTAGCATAGGCTAAATACACGGCAATTTTGTGAACAGAAGCCGGGATTCCAGCTGTCATATTTAATAGGAATTATAGTCTTATTATTGGGGGGGAGGGGTTGTGTCACGGTACGTCGAGGTCGGGAGTCGAACTCGCCACCACTGGCCCTGAGAGGTTTGGCCGGGTCCCCACTTCGGGCCGGTGGGTGTGGCCAGGGGCAGCCGATGACGTGCGTACGTGCGTGCGTGGGAGCGTGCGTGCGTGGGAGCGTGCGTGCGTGGGAGCGTGCGTGCGTGGGAGCGTGCGTGCGTGAGAGCGTGCGAGTCCACGGGGCGGGCCGCGCGCGCCGGGAGTGTTTCAGCCCGGCCCCCGGCTCATTGTGGTCGCCTCACGCCGGCCCGAGTTCGCAGCAGCGCTGGAGGCCCCGGGCCTGTGAGCACAAAGAGGGAGCCGGGGGCCGGACGATAGTGTGGCGGCGGCAGCTGGGGCCCAGGCCAGGCCCCCTCCCCTCAGCCTCCCGCCTGCCCGTCTGCCCCGCCCCCGGCGGTGGCGCCGCGCCCCTCCCCCAACCGCCAGACTAGCGCGGTGCGGGTGCCGCGCGCGAAGGAATGGGGGAGAAGCTGGAGCTGAGGCTGGAGTCGCTCTTGGGGACCGAGCCCGCCGTCTACCCGTGGCCGCTGCCGGTCTACGTAAGTGCCGCCCGTCCCCTCCTCCCGGACCCCCGCTCCTGTTCCCCCACGGCGCGCGCTGAGCCCACCGAGAAACGGAGCGACTCGAGTCGCTAGACCCTCTTTGGAGCCCCCCTTCCCGCCCCGCCGTGGTTCTCCGCGGCAGTTTCCAGCCCCCGCGCGCAGGGTGGGCAGAGGGGAGCCGGCGCCGGCCGGGGGCGCCGACTCGGCCGCGGGGACCCCGCGCTTCCGAGGGGCGCCTGAGCCGGTCTGCGGTTGGCTCTGCAGGGCTGGGGACCCCGGTCCCCCCGGGCCTGGACTGCCGGCGGGCTTGCCCTTCTGTACTTTAGGATCTGACACGTAGGGTTTCTTTTTCCTGGTAGTTTATTCTTAGCTCTGTCAACGTACTTAGTTTTTAAAATTTGTTTTTATTTTTCAGGGCACCCTTTCCTCCCTCTCTCCAGTTTTTTTGTGTTTCTCTTTTGTTTTGTTTTAGTGAGGCATTTTGTCCCTCTGATCTTGAGTGGGTGGGCTGGCAGGACACTTGGAGAGGAGGCGTTCTGTCCCCTGATCTTGAGTGGCCTTTGGAAAATGACGGGCCAGACGGAAATTAAATTTAATTGATATATAATATTGTATCCGTCCAAGGTGTACAATGTGATGATTAATATATATAGTGTGTGTGTGAAATGATTACCACAATAAGTTTAGTTAACCTTAATTCACATAATTACATATGTTATCTTTGTGATGAGAACTTTCAAGATCTACTCTCTTAGCAACTTTCAAACATAAAATACGGTATTGTTAACTGTAGTGACCGAGCTGTACATTACATCACCATTACTCACTTGTCTTATAACTAGAAGTTTTTACCTTTTGATCATCTTCCCTCATTTTCGTCACCTCCAGCCCCCAGCTCTGGCAACCGTCATTCCATTCTTTCTATCATGAGTTCAGTATTTTAGATTTCACATATGAGATCATAAAGTATTTATCTTTCTCTGTCTGACATTTCATTTAGCATAATGCCCCCCAAACCCACCCATGTGGTCACAAATAGCCAGATTTCCTTCTTTATCATGGCTGAATAATAGTAGGTTGTATGCACCCCATTTTCTTCATCCATTCATCCACAAGAAAACACTGAGGTTGTTTCCATGTCTTGGCTACTGTATTGGGTTGGCCAGAAAGTTCATACAGTTAATGAATACACTGTTCAATCAAACTTGGTGAAAATGAGTCTTTTATTTTTACTTAAAATAAATCTTTGACAAAGCCAGCTAGGCATCCCTTTGAGTAACGACTTATATCACATTGAAATATTTTAAACATATGAACAGTAATAGCTGAAATGACAAATGTTACTAATATTGACACAATTTATCAAGGAGAATATGTTAGAATATGTCAAAATGCAGGTGGACAGTGAAAGAACAACTATAACTTTTAACTAAATATTGTCTTGATATTTAGACTATTGGTTAAAATCATGATAACAGGTTTCATCCGTTTCAAGAAAGCAGAATATTTGCAGATCACTTAACATTTACTAGGTATGTTCTCAGTCTGGAAGGATGTATTTCACTTACATGTGTCATTTAATTTAACCACATCCCTCTGTAATAGATAGTGGTATCCCTATTTGCAGATAGGAGACAGGCTCAGAAAGATTAAGAATGTTACCTAATTCTAGTAAGTAGCCAAACCTAAACTGATCTAATTCCAGGGCAAAGCTCTTTCTGGCACATCAGTGTGGGTCTTTATCTCTTTGAGAATTGTTGAACATTAAAAGCCTTCTTCCAGGTAAATGCATAAAGAAACAACATGAGCAATGATATAACAATACAAGTCTCACTAAATAATTGGTGTGTTTGGCCTTGCTTTTGCTGATAGATCTTTTGCAAAATTGCTTTTCTCTGAGATATTTAAAGTGGACTTTAACTATTTTCTTGGAAGACTTTCCAAAATTATACCTATCAGAAAGCTGCTTTGCTTTAAGGCCGAAGAAAAATGAAAGCTTACTTAACTACACTTAGGTGCCAGGGTCATACTATGAGCTCTACACCTGCCAGGATTCACGCTAAGATAGATAGGGTGGCTCAGCAAACTGTCCATAGTCCTGTGATTTCTTTCTGATATTCTGAAGTAGAAATAATTTCATAACTGTTCACAAAAGAGAGAAACACTGTTTCTTGGTCCTCAATATCATACCGCTGTAGGCTAATTCTTTCTCTCTTCTGTTGCCCCTTAGTATAGAGAGTGTGTTTTGGGAACCCTCCTTCACGATCTTCTCCATTCCAAGAGCATCTTACATAAATCCAGGACTTCTCAAGCAGCCAGTTTTGCCAGATGGTCTTAGGGTTGGTTGTACCCATATATGTATAATCTGAACTTCTCAAGTAAGGTCCTTAGAGAGCATAATGGCTAAGAGAATTGGTGCTGATACCAGACCTGAGTCCAAATACTGCCTATGCCCCTAACTAGCTGTGTAACCTTGGAGAAGTGACTTCAGCCCCTTAAAGGGATTAGATTTCTCACCTGGAAAATGGTATAATAAATGCATCTACCTCATATGGTTAGTGTGTAAATTAATGTAACTTGAGATGGTGCATGTTAAGCATTAGCACAGTGCCTGTCTCTTGTTAGTAATACCTGCTTTTCTTATTAATTATTCTCTTTATATTCCCAGTTCCAGCTGGGTGCCTAACATATAATAGTTGTTCAGCAAATAGTTACTGGATTGAACCAGCTCTGAAATTGAAGCATTGGGTCAACAGCAAAGTAGTCACCCCACCATCATTTCTCCCAGAGAAAGGGAGAATAGATGGAAGCCAGCCATCATACTTTCTTTTCTTATTCTAAACTTCCCATCGAGCCCCAGCAATAAAATAATCTTCCTGGACCCTAACAATTTCAAGAATTTTTCAAATCACACTATTTGAAAATAGCTGGGTTGCCCTAATCTAATATGTCCCAGGACCCCAAGGTCACCAAGCTTCTATTAATGAAGTCTAGTTAAGATAAATGATAACAGTTAGTAAACCAACTGCTTATGAGCTCATTGGGCTTTTTAAAATTTACTATCTGCGCTTCATAGAGACACAGGTATTTTGCTTTTGTAGGACATTCAACAGTCAAAGTAGTCTTTTAAAAAGCACAAATCAGACGCTGTTATTGCACTGCTTCTAACCTCTAAAGGCTATCTATTGTAAAGAGATGAAATTTTCAACTACTTAGCCAGGCTCACAGAGACCATGTGCTCTGGTCACTTACTACATCTTTCCCTGACCTTCATGGGGCTCGAGGCACAGTTGTCCTTTTCAGTCCCTCAGATGCAACAAGCTCTACTTCTTGCTCTCCCAGCTTTAGATTGGCTAATCCATCTACCCAGACCAATTTCCCTCTTATCGTTAAGGCCTCGGTTCAAACGCCACCACTACTATCTTGACCAAAGAGACCTGCCTCCTCAGTGCCTCTCCATCCCTTTGTCCAGTCGTATTTCTGTCACTGTACAACATTTATTTACATGTTTACTCTGTCTTCCTCCACCACTGGACATTTGCTTAAGAGCAGGGACTTTGTAATTTTTTGCTTCCAAGGCTTGCAGCAGACACTGGCACATAGGTGTGTAGGAAATGTGTGTCTAATAAAGAATAAATATGTGGATGAAAAAAAAAACTGAAACACTAACACAAGATTATTCTTCTTTCAAAAGAATAATGAAAAATAATTTCATTCAATAAGAGTCATTCTTAGTTACTGATACATGACTTAGTAGATCCCATTCAATTTAAAATGTCCCCTTTTTTTCTGATACTTTCACAAGTCATTAATTAAATGTTGCTCACTTTTAAGGCCAATCGGTGAGACATTATTTAACTTGTCTCCTCTAAAGTTCCAGCATTAACTCAGGCGGGGGCTTCACCAAGTACTGATCATGTGACCTTGGCCTCTCATTGCCTCAGTTTTCTCATTTGTAACATGGGTATAATAATCGGCTTATTTCATACGCCTATGAGGAGGAAAACTTCATATGTGTGTGTGTGTGTGTGTGTGTGTGTGTCTATATATATGTATTTAAACAGTGTCTTAGAATAGTGTCTGGCACATGATAAGCATTATAGAAGTATTGACTGCTGCTACTAGTACTGTTATTATGAGAACTAACTGTTGAGAATAATCCTTCATATAGGGGTTTATTCCACTGAAGATAAAGGAAACTCATAGAATGTTAGAGATCAGATTAAACACGGAAAGCCAGTAAAATATACCAGGACAGAAGATGATGAGAGTGTGAAAGGATAGAGGAAAAAAAATGGTTTTTGTTTTTCTTTTTCTTTTTTAAAGAAGGAAAGAGCCTAGAAATAGCACAAAAACTATTCATTGGCTATACTGACATGGAGATCGCTGGTGACCTTCATAAGTAAAATTTCAGGACAGTGGGCAGAGAGATTACGGTGAGGGAAGTCAGATGGATGTAAATTATAGAGTAGATGGGACGTGAGGAAATGGAAACAATATATGATGATAACAATTTTGAAAAGTTCAGACATGAATTGGCTAAAGAAGATATGCAGGGATCAGAGGAGGAGGGAGGCTTTCGTGTTACACGTATAGTTTTTAACATTTTAAGTTGGAGTTACTAGTCTAGAATGAGGTTGAATTTTGGCAAGAATCATTCATAGGGAGTAGATGGGTTGTAGAAAATGCAGTGCTGTGAAGTACTTGAGAAGATGAGAGAAAATGAAATGCTATCTGTAGTGCACGTGGCCTTTGAACTTGAACTCCTGTAGTGCAAGGGAATACAAAGATCAATGCAAATGCTAATGAATTAACGGATTTGGCAGTGGACTGTTTACTGACTTCTGTGTTGCTAATGAGTTAGGAAGCGCCTCACCAGCTCAGAGTGAAGGAAGTAGAGAGGATGGAGGAAAATTTGAGGAGGGTAGGGAAAGCTTCTAAGAAAATAGTCCTTAAGGAGAATTAGAAAGAACTTACTGTAAGTCAGAGCAATATTTCCAGTCTTGAAAATCCATTTGAAGTTGGTGTTTATTAATTTATTGGAATACCAATTTTCCCTGCCACATGATGTTTCTCCAGCTACCTGGATATAAGTTACACAGAGGCAGAAAAGAATGAGAGATAACAATCGAGGGAAAATACAATTCGTATTTTTTTTTTACCTTTTTCCACTTCCCCGCGCCAACTCTGGGGAGCCTTCATGGACATGGCTGCCCTCGCAGCCTGCAGCAGCACGCTGTTATCAAAGAATTCAAAGAAATGGAACATAGGTTTCCAACTTAATAATTCAGCAAAATCAAAAATTGTATATAATGTTTTCTGTTGGCAAAGATTTTTGCAATATAATTTGGTTCCATCTTTTGACAAGTAATTTGGCAATGTCTAGCAAGATAAAAATGTTAATAGCTTTTTACACATTAATTCTAATTCTGGAAGCTTATGCCGATAAATAATTTATAATCCAGAAAATTATTATATAAAGATGCTCATTGTCATGTCATTTGTAATAACAAAACATTGGAAACACCTTTAATTGTTAAGAATAGGAAAACAGTTTAGGAAATTATATCCACTTAGTAGAAAGTGACACAGTTACTATATTATAATTACAAGATGATGGAGCAAAATAAAATAATGCTTAATAAAGAAAGAATGAAGAAAGCTGACCTAAAATTGTGTCTTCCTTATGACAGTAATTATGTAAACATATCAATGTTTATTAAAGCTTAAAACCAAGATAAAGTTTTAAAAGCTCTGTACCAGTAATGGGGATTTTATGTTCGTTTCAAAATATTTTTTGACACAACTCTTAGAATTTTGTTTTGTCTACTCCTTTTCTTAAGAATTTCTGATTATTACCTCACTTTTCATTTCATAGTTTCAAATAAAGCCAGCAATTTTATCATCAGAGAAGATTAGACTTATTGGACAGTCCATAATTCCAAGTTATTTGGTATAAAAAGACCATATACACTTGTAGGTGCTTTCAAAATAAAATTTCGAGAAGTTTTTTTTTTTGCTTAGTCTTTCCTAGTATGGAGATGAAGCAAACTACCTAAAATTGCTAGCCATTCTTTTTTCATTTTTCTCATTTTATTGATTTATCTTGCCCTTCACAGAAATGATAAGAAATGAGTCTGCAGTTGCATCTGCCAATTTCTTAAATCCTCTATTATCCACATTATGAAATCATACTAGTATGAATGCTTCCAGTATTTTCAGAACTCTTTAGTTAGTATACTTTAGCATTCTGTATGAAGTATCTTATGTAAGTGTAAAATTTAGACTCAACTTCTGGAAGCTTTTGATTTCTTAGTTCAAAAGTGAGAGATCCTTAGTTCAGCCATATGATTAACAATTACTTGTATAGTAAGAAGCTCCTAAATTATTGTTTTATGGGTACCTGGCAGTTTTCTTGCCATTTCTCAGAAGTTCTCTATTAAACACATTCTCTCTCTTTCTCTCTCTCTATCTCTCTGTCTCTCTCTGTCTCTGTCTCTGTCTCTCTCTCTCTCACACACACACACACACACACACATTGTGATTAAAAGCACAGATTTTGGCATTATGAAATCTAAGGTTCAATTTCCAGTTGTGTAGTTTCTGGGCCACTTGACTTTAGGCAAGTAACCTAATGTCTCTGAACCTTGTTATTTTCATCTGTAAAATAGAAATTACAATTATATCAGACAATCCTCAAAACATCCGTAATGATTTTAGAGTTTCAGAGTCAGGTAAAAGCAGGCACTCAGTAAATGGCTAGTGCTTTTATTACTTTATTATTATTTAGGTCTTGGTTTTCCTTGAGTGTGTGAGTCCCCATAATGAAATGTAATTTCCAGTAGATTGAGTAACACCTGTTTTCACCAAAAATTTTAACTGAGTTCATTACTTTCTGTGCAACCCAGATTAGTTTTCTGCCTCCTTTTCTGTGCCGTATGTAGGTGTTCAGTAGATTTATTTAATAAATGTATGAATGCATGAACGCGTAGATGAATTTTTAAATGCTTCTTTTTGAGAAGGTAGAACAAATGTGACACAGTAGAACAGATAAGAAAATAATCCATGGAAAAAATGGCAAAGTCATGTATGTGTCCAGGGCCAGCCTAAGAGGAATTACTTTTTTTTTTTTTTTTTTTTTAGGAAAAATGTGTTGAATAGCTTATTTTAATTATTTTTAAAAGTTAAGTACAGGGACTTCCCTGGCGGTCCAGTGGTTAAGACTTCGCCTTCCAATGCAGGGGGGTGTGGGTTCAATCCCTAGTCGGGGAGCTATGGTCCCACATGCCTCGCAGCCAAAAAACCAGAACATAAAACAGAAGCAGTATTGTAACAAATTCAATGAAGACTTTAACAAATGGTCCACATCCAAAAAAAAAGTTAAGTACAAAACTTTGCTGATGATTTACATATTTAGGACCAATAAAATAATGTGAGATTAGCTGTACTGAAACAGAATGTTGAGCTACATTCACATTAAGTGACATTATATAGTCTGAGTTTATGGAAAACTTCTGAGATGGTGAGTGACCTTTGAGCAGAAAAAGACAGAAGGAGAAATGGCCTTTTCTACATTCTATTGTGCCTCTAAGTAAAATGCTTGGTAATCTAGCTACAAAGCTCTATGTCATTGGCCTTAGGCACGTACTGTGATGTACCTTGTGAAGATCAGATTTTGCCATGGAGAGGATTTGTAAAAGTATCACACATTCCAGTACCGTTGGCAACCACAGCTACCAAAAACTCCAATTTAAATTGATGAGCCTAATATCAGATGATAGTATCATTTCCTTGTGGGTGTTCTGGGAAAAGGTGGGTAGGAAATGTATAAAAGTGAATACTTTATTGACTGAAATAACACTTCATCATTTTGAAAACATAAAATACATTAAAGTTGTTATAGCATCATACATGAATATTTCACTGTATTTTAGACCTTGCCTACAAGCAATGTTTTCTGCCCTTTGAAAGAGAACCATGCTTGTGGTATGCATTAATCATAGAAAAGATTAAACACTGAAAAGAAATTCAGCCTTTAAAGACAATTTGCTTTGATTGATTCAGTGGGTTCTCCTAAAAAGTTAATACCCAGAATTATTGCTTGTTAAATTGGAGTTACAAATTCTTTCAGAGTTACTTAGTATTTTCTTTAATATCAGTATCAAGGAAGGCAAAGCAAATTTACATATTTATTAGGAAATACAGGCACATAATCATAAAACAAGAAAACACAACGTTTTTATAGACTTTATTTTTTAGAAGTGTTTTAATTTTCCAGAAAAATTGAGAAGATAGTATAAAGTGTTTCCATATACACTATACCCATTTCCCTCTGTGACGATCAACTTATATTAGTATGTTACATTGTTACAATCAGTGAACAAATATTGATACATTATTGTTTACTATAGTCCATACATTAGTCCAGTTCCTTAGTTTTTACCTAATGTCCTTTTTCTATTCCAGGATTTCATCCAAAACATCACATTACATTTAGTTGCCATGTTTCCTTAGGCTCCTCTTGGGTTTGATAGCTTCTCAGATTTTCCTTGCATGACCTTGGCAATTTTGAGTAGTTAGGCTTGTGTAGGATGCCCGCTACTAGAATTTGTTTGATGCATGTTTCATTGATAATATTGGGATTATGTGTTTGGGGGAGGAAGACCACAAGAGTAGAAGGGTTATTTTGTCAGATCACATCAAGTGTACAAAGTATCAATATGCATTATGAATGCTGAGGTCGACCTTGATCAGCAGGCTGAGGTAGTGTTTTTCAGGTTTCTCCATTGTAAAATTACTGTTTTCCCTTCTCCATATTGTACTTTTTGGAAGGAAGTCAATATGCTCAGCCCACAACTAAGGAATAGAGAGTTATGCTTACGATGGAGTACTACATAAACTATTTGGAATTCTTTTGCACTGGAGATTTATCTATTCTCCCGCATTTATTTATGTATCCAATTATTTATTTATATCAGAAGAACTCACGGATTTTTATTTTATACTTTGGGTCATAATCTAATTCTACGTTAGTTACTTTGTTCCTCAAATTGCTCTAGTCCTGACCCTTGTGAACTCTTTTCAGTTCAGTGGCTCGTGTGCCACTCTGAGGTATCCCCATCCTATATATATTTTTGGAACTTCCTTACTTTCTGACACTATAAGATGGCCTTGTATATAAATCTTGTATATTTACTGCCCCAGTCCTAGAATCAGCTATTTCTTCAAGGATAACTAGGTCTTTTTAGTGGAGAACAGCATTAGACAGCAGGATCTGGGTGTGGGGTGTGCTAATTGCTGCCCGGATGTCATTGCTTCTAGATCTTCTCAGCTGACAGAGCAAAGAGATAACATGTGTGTACATTCCCCACGTATATGGACATATCTATAAGTATCTCTCTACATAACCATGTGTGTTAAGGTAATATGAAGCAATATTAAGCTAAGCATGAATGTATATTGATGTTTCCAACTTTAATCTGTTACCACATAGATCATCTTAGCCTCATCTCTTGCTTATCTTTAAATTTCAACTGCGGCAAAACACTTGACTTTTAGAAGTATGAAAATCAAATTGTAGCTACTTTGGGAAGCCACATCATCTAGCAGAAGAATTCTTAAAGGGCAAGGTGTATATCATCAAATTTTAATTTACAGTCAGCAGTACTTTGTAACATCCATAGGCCTCCAGACCTCTGCTTCCAAGAAGGTGAAGTAGCCCATTTCTCCCAGGTTCTTCCACTTAAAACTAAAACCCTGAACATAACAACAGACAAACATAGGAAGACACTGAAAGGTGGAAATGAGAAGGCAGACTTAACTAGGGACTTTGGGACTTGAGGAATAACATGGTGATGAGTCCCCTGTGTTTCCTGTTGCTTCCCATACATCCTGGAGAGGGTATTACAGGAACCCCCAATCAATAACCACCAACAGAACAACAGACAAAAAAGCTTCAAAAAAGAAAACACAAAACCCCCGTTCCCCCTAGCCAAGGTATGAGGAAAGGGGTTGTCAAAGACAGAAAACCATTTGGGCAATAATATACACACTACTCGAGCCAAGTGCCAGTGGAATATTGCACCCATCCCCTATGTCCTGTGGTTTCAGTTGGGCCAAGCTACGATTTGATCTTCCACACCACCCCACTCCTGCCCTCCAGAAGAGGCAGCGCTCTGATTCGCCACCAGGGCTGTTTCAGTGTGGTGCAGTGGTGAGCTGAGCCTCCACCCCTTTGCATTAGCAAAGAGACTTTCAAAGGTGGTGCCTGACAGGCTAGTTAACACTGGGCTGCCCTCACACAGTCGTGGGGTCCAATGGTGGGACCTAGCCTCCGTCTCTCCCTGACATCGATAAGAATAGGATGTTACAGGTTGGAGGGAGTAGGCACCCCACTAACCCCCAACACATGGTGTCCGTGAGACCCAATGGGGTGCTGAATCCCCATAACCGTCCTGAGGCAGTAAGACAGAATGAGATGGCACAAGCAGGGCTAGTTGGCAGTTCTCTTCCTCTTACCCTGGTGTCAGTGGGGCCAGCAGGTAGCTGACCCTCTACCCACACCCGGCATCAACAAGAAGGAATGAAGTGGGAGGAAGGACAGCAAACACAGCAAACACTTCACCTCTCCCCTCCCCTGGTGTCAAGAAATCTACTGGGGAGATGAACTTCCACTCCTACTAAAAGGCAACAGAATGATATTAATGTTCCCACTTTTGGGGGGAAGGTGTCAGAAGGGCCAGTAGGATAGCTGAACTTCTACTTGATCTGTCTGCAGTGAGAGAATGTAAGTGCCCACTTTTGCTGGGGTTTTGACAGTAGGGCCCAGTGGAAATCTGTACGTAACCCCCCAGTCCTCATACTCCACCTCCAATAGGATGACTTCCTTCTAAAAAGTAATAATAAAATTAAATGGGATACAGAGTCATATAATAACTCACAATGTTTAGAATCCAATTGAAAAATACTCATGGCACCAAGAAGCAGGAAATCACAGAATAAATGAGAAAAGACAATAGACCTACACCAGCACTGAGATAAAACATCTATTGAAATTATCAGACAGGGGTTTTAAATAAGCTGTCACATAAATGCTTCAATTAGCAATTATGTGTTCCTTGACGGAAATGGGAAAAATAGAAAATGTGAACAAAGAACTAGAAGTTATAAGAATAAAAACAAATGAGAACAGTAGAACTGAAAAATACAACAATCAAAAAACTTTGCTCAAGAGTAGAGTGGAGATTACAAAGCACAGAATCATGAACTTAGAAGAGATCAATACGATGTACCACATGTACAGAGAAAAATAGGCTGAGGGGTAGAGATGGGAGAAAGAACAGGATCTCAAGAACCTGTAAACAGTAACAAAAGCACTAACATTCATATCATCAAGGTTCCAGAATGAAAACAGAGAGCACGTAGGACTGACAAAGTATTCAGAGAAATAATGACTGAAACGTTCCCAATTTTTTAGAAGACATAAGCACACATCCAAGGATCTGAGCAAATCCAAAGAGGAAAAACACAAAGGTATCCTTGTCAAGACGCGTCATAATTAAACTTCTGAAAAGTAGAGACAAAACAAATCTCGAAAGTGGACAGGCAGAAACGATGCATCACTTATTGAGAAACCAATTCCAATGACAGCATATTTCTTGTCTAAAATTATGGAGTCAGAAGCATTGACATAACATTTTTCAAGTAGTAAAAGAAAAGAACTCTCAGCCACAAATTCACACTTTTTATATCCACTTTCTTGTTTGACTTATATTAATGGACTACCAACTCATCTTTCTATATCCGGGCCTGCCATCACACTTCTCCAAAAATCTAGTCACAGTATTTCCAGAGTGATCTTTCTGAAAAAGAAACAAATTTTTCTTATAAAAGTACCTGATTGTGTTATGAAACTTTTCTCTCTTCTAAGTTACCAGGTAAAATCCTTCAATGGATTCCCATCTTTCTTGGAGGAAAATCTCACATCCAAACTCTCTTTGTCCTTTTGGGCTGCTGTAAGATTATACTGCAGGTTGGGTGGCTCATAAACACCAGGAATTTTTTTTCTCACGGCTCCGGAGGCTGTGAGTTCAAGAATAGGTTGCCAGTATGGTCAGATGAGGGCCCTCTTCTGAATCACAGACTTCTCATTGTATCCTCACATGGCAGAAGAGCTTAGGGAGCTCTGTGGGGTCTCTTTTATAAGAGCACTAATACCATAATCATTTCCCAAAGGCCCCACCTACTAATACTATCAGCTACGGAAAGTAAGATTTCAACGTATGAATTTGGAGGGGAACACAAAGACTAGACCATAGCACTTACTATACATACATGGACCATGCATGATCTGGCTTCTACGCCCCTCTCCATTGTCTTCTTTTCCTACACGCCAGTGAGCATTTCTCTTTTTTTTTTTTTTTTTCTTTTTTTTTGCGGTACGCGGGCCTCTCACTGTTGTGGCCTCTCCCGTTGCGGAGCACAGGCTCCGGACGCGCAGGCTCAGTGTCCATGGCTCACGGGGCCTAGCCGCTCCGCGGCATGTGGGATCTTCCCGGACCGGGACACGAACCCGTGTCCCCTGCATCGGCAGGCGGACTCTCAACCACTGCGCCACCAGGGAAGCCCCAGTGAGCATTTCTTATACTGATTATGAATGGAACTCCTTTCTGGACTGATCCTTAACCATTCATTTTCTGGTAAGTGTGAATTTATCTTCTCTTTTCTTCAAAACTTCACCCTTCCTTCATGTTACATATCCATTTCAATTGCCTTCTACAGGAAGCCCTACTGATATCGCCCATATACTACTGTCCACAGCATGAATTAAGGTCTTACTGTGTCTTCCTATAGCACTCTGTAATATCTTTTACGGTAACTGTGGATTTTCTTACTTGAGTGTCACAATACATTGAATTCTAGGTGGCACTATAATGATTTTAGTAACAGTAACACTGGTGCCTACTTTATCCCATGACATACTTTAGGTGTTCAATAAATGTGTGTTGAATGAGTGAATGAATGAATGGTCAATTTGAAATCTTAATCATGTTACTTTTCAAAAATCTGTTAAAAAGATACCACAGTTTTCCAGAAGATTAGGGAGTTAGGACCTTAAACTTGATTTAACAGAGGAAATTTTTACTCATACATCCTGCTTAAATACCTCAAAGTAAAACCATAAACCCAGGAATTTAAGGTTATCCATTTGGACTTTCAAGCCAATAATTAATATCTCCTGCCCCGACTGTATTAGATGGTTTCGATGCTCCACTCATATCTCCCCAGCACTCATCATTCCAGTATATGCTGATAGAATCATGCTGCCGCCTGCAATTATCCACCTTAGGGCAGGCCAGAAGTGTACAGGAGTTAATGTATCTGGGTGTAGCTTTCAACCAAGGACAGAGGGGACTGGAAGATAAGTACTTCAAGTTTCTCACCGATTCTTGGGATAACTCTGAGACATGTTCTGTAGAGTTTCACAGAACTCGCCTGAAGTACTGGCAGCAGTTCCCTGCAGGAGTAATTTATTCGGTAATACACCTCTGTTGGCTTCCTTCCATGCCTCCATTCTCAATTCCCACTCCACTTCTGAGTTTTCTGGAAGCACCTCCCAGATGAGCAGTTTGCACTCAAATTATCGCCTCAAGTTCTGCTTCTAGGGGAACTCAGTTGATAGCCTCCTAACAACCCAGTGCTCCTTACAGAGCCGTCACTGGTACAAGTACCAAGGCACGGCACATTACGTATCACTCCTCCTAAATCCTAATATTTTTAAACAGATAGGAAAGAGCATGACCTTGAAGAGAAAAAGAGTTCATATGAGGATGGCCAATGGATAAAGGGAAGGAGGGACAGTGCCATTTGTTTTCCATTAATGATAGTGTGAAATGTATGGGCAGATGGTCTAACAGGTGTGACTATAATTTGAGGAGCCTGCTCCCTTGGTTACAGAAGACTGCTACTGTTATTATTTTGGAACCACAACCTCATGACTTTATAGTTTCACTTGATGTAACCTTCTCCTTTACCTTTAAATCTTCGTACATCACTGAATTGCAGCCAATAGATTTATTTTCTCCCTATGGCTCCATCACAGAAAAAGACACACATGTGCGCACACACACACACGCGCGCACACACACACACACACACACAGAGTTTTGTGTATGCCAGTGCTAGAAAAGACAAGCTCATGGTGCATGTATGCAATGGATATTGTACATTACAGGTCTCTGTGAAATAGTCTTCTGCAGGTTCCTATGTTTATTTTATGAATAATTAACTTTAGTAAAGTTAATTTCCTGAAGATCTTGTTGAAGACTGAAGAAAGGAAGTAAATTGTAAAGAAAAAGACTTCGAAACTTGCCCTTTTCGCCCTCTCTTTGTGTCTTAATGAACAAAGGATAACTGGGCCTTTTTTGAAGCCTTTGCTTGAGTTGAAGACACAAAATGCAACCTGTACTCTTATCATAATATGTTCAGTTTATGAGTACCCAAACTTATAAACCGTGAATTTCCCTAAAGTTATTATACCATCTAGAAGATGTTTGCTTGGACGTTTACTTAAAACCAAACAATTGAGGTCTATGTGTCCAAATAATTTCCTTCTCTCTTGCTGTCTCCATTTCAGTTTCCTGAGTTTCTGGGAAGGCCTGGTTTCCCCAAAGGAAGGATTTCTGGTAGAAGTCTGAAGGTCTGACCCAAGAAGAAAAAAATCCAGTACAGCCAATGAATTGAGGACAAGAAGTTTTCCGATCAGGTAGGAACATTTAATCTCATACATTACGATCGCCTTAAGTAAGGTGTGCTGATAGCTGGATATGATTTAACTGCTTGGAAAAAGATGCATATATATTATATGACCTACCCCACAAGGAAGCTGTTCTCAATTCTCTTAGAGGTTGTGGTGTTTATCAGAGAGCGCCTTGGGGGAAAATGAATACAATAACAGTATGATGCTTTTTTTTATTATTAGCTCATTGTTGCCAAGTACACTTGGTGACCTTGGTGCCTGTGGTTTAATCCAGGGGGTTAGACATGTGGAACAGCACATTAACCCTCTTCAGTATTTTCTCCCAAGACAAATCATTTTTATAGGTTGTCTCCATGGTCTTCTAGTTGCTTATCAAAATTAAGCATCAAGCCTTCTAAGTGTGCAATAGCCCCAGTCAGTGTGAGGAAATCAGCTTGGTTCTTATTGGGGCACAGCTTCTTGTCCTTGGCACAAAGTGACTTCACATAGGGAGTTAGAAGGAGGAGAACGGGACATGAGAAAGGGGAGTTCTGTGTTCTCATTTACCTATGCATGTTGAAACTCCACTAACAGCTTTATTTTCATTAGCAATTTGTGATAAAAACTTAGGGTAAAGGGAATAATGAAGCTGTCCCATTATATGGCAGGACAAAAGATAGTAGTGACATCAAAATCAGGGCCTGTCCATCTCGTTTGCAGCTATATACTGAGTGTTTAGCATAGCATTTGACCCCTCATCAGTATTCAATAAGAAGATGCGTGTTGAATGATTTAGGGATGAATTGATGAATGAAAAAAGTTAATATGGTAGAAAATGTGTTTTATCCTTGTATTTTCGTGTGTTGACTTCTGTATTTCAAGACCCAGCACTGTAACTGACACATAGAATATAAGCAATAAAATGTGTTGAAAGAATGAATGAGTCCCCACTATTCTAAGAATAATTTTAAGACCAACACAGACCCCATATCTGCCAGAGGTATCCAGAGGTGAAAGCCTGGATCTCAGCTAGTGGTAGAGCTGACAGGATTTATCTAGTTTTAATAATTTACAGCTCATCCCATTACATTTAGGCATAGTACCTACATGAGCCATACAATTAAATGTTGACTGAAAAACAATGCACAACCTAGAAGTTGAGAATTATGTTTTATGTGGAGGACATACTGAGGACTGAAGTCAGGAGACAGCCTCTCAGATAGCTCTGAGGGACTGTTCTGAAGAGCTAAGGGAGGGCACAGGGTATTTAGAGGTTCTTGCAAAAAAAAAAAAAAAGACAGGTAGTTGGAACATCAAAAGATTACTGTTAATTAAAGAAACTAGACATCTTAAGTTAATAAATGTAGCACTTTTCTATATATGGTGAGATGCAAGAATCTGGTCTCCTGGAAATCATTCCCTTGATTTGCACTTTAATTATCTAGGGCCAGTATCCTGTTTTCTCCATCCTGAATCCCCTCAGGGTGCGGCTTTGGGTGTGGCTTCAGCGGCTGATGGCTTGATGGCTATAACATCCTGTGTTACTGATAAGGCTGGCTACATTCTTTCTCCACATAAATGACTTGAATATGGATAGTAAATCTGTGGATTTGCAAAACGTAATTCTTGGAGCATTTTTATAAGGACAAAGTTAAGGGCAATTTCAGAATCACTAGTGGCTAAAATTGCTATTTATACTTTTCCACTGGTAGGTAGTAATCTGCTGTTGCTGTCTTCAGTATTCCCAAGGGATAACAAAAGCCATTTAATTCAAGAAAGAAAGGTAAAATTTAGCACAATGCAGCTTCCACAAAACCAAACACACACCCAACTCTCTCAGATATGAAGTAGTAATCTAAAATAGAATCCTGGAACTAATTGCAAAACAAGAGCAAATGTACTCATATTGGATAATTTTATTCTTTTATTAATGTTTGATACATATATGTATTTATTATTAAAATTCAAAGTTGCTGTATGGAGAAATAGTTTTGTACCAATAGTGTCTTTGTATGTGTTTATCAATAATGTATGAGATTGCCTCCTATGCGCCTTTTCTTTTATTGGGGGGGGAGGGGGTGTGTCACGCTACGTCAAGGTCGGGAGTCAAACCCGCCACGACTGTCCATGAGGGGTTTTCCCGGGTCCCCACTTCAGGCCGGTGAGGGTGGCCAGGGGCAGCCGAAGACGTGCGTACGTGCGTGCGTGCGTGCGAGCCTGCGAGTCCACGGGGCGGGCCGCGCGCGCCGGGAGTGTTTCAGCCCGGCCCCCGGCTCATTGTGGTCGCCTCACGCCGGCCCGAGTTCGCAGCAGCGCTGGAGGCCCCGGGCCTGTGACCACAAAGAGGGAGCCGGGGGTCGGACGGGAGCGCTGCGGCGGCAGCTGAGGCCCAGACCAGGCCCCCCTCAGCCTCCCGCCTGCCCGTCTGCCCCGCCCCCGCCGGCGGCGCCGCGCCCCTCCCCCAACCGCCAGACTAGCGCGGTGCGGGGCCCGCGCGCGAAGACATGGGGGAGAAGCTGGAGCTGAGGCTGGAGTCGCTCTTGGGGACCGAGCCCGCCGTCTACCCGTGGCCGCTGCCGGTCTACGTAAGTGCCGTCCGTCCCCTCCTCCCGGACCCCCGCTCCTGTTCCCCCACGGCGCGCGCTGAGCCCACCGAGAAACGGAGCGACTCGAGTCGCCAGACCCTCTTTGGAGCCCCCCTTCCCGCCCCGCCGTGGTTCTCCGCGGCAGTTTCCAGCCCCCGCGCGCAGGGTGGGCAGAGGGGAGCCGGCGCCGGCCGGGGGTCACAGACTCGGCCGCGGGGATCCCGCGCTTCCGAGGGGCGCCCGAGCCGGTCTGCGGTTGGCTCTGCAGGGCTGGGGACCCCGGTCCCCCCGGTCCTGGAATGTCGGCGGGCTTGCCCTTCTGTACTTTAGGATCTGACATGTAGGGTTTCTTTTTCCTGGTAGTTTATTCTTAGCGCTGTCAACGTGCTTAGTTTTTTTAATTTTTTTTTATTTTTCAGGGCACCCTTTCCTCCCTCTCTCCAGTTTTTTTGTGTTTCTGTTTTGTTTTGTTTTAGTGAGGCATTTTGTCCCTCTGATCTTGAGTGGGTGGGCTGGCAGGACACTTGGAGAGGAGGCGTTCTGTCCCCTGATCTTGAGTGGCCTTTGGAAAATGACAGGCCAGACGGAAATTTACACAGGCGTCCGGTGATTGCAGAAATGCAGGGTGTCCGGCTAGGTGGGCGCCCGGCCTGTCGTCCCCCGTGGCGGCGTGGTGCGCGTGTTCCTTGTCTCAGGGTTTACGCTTGGGCCCCGCAGCCCAGCTTCCAAAGGGAAAGCGCAGCGGGCGCCTTGGGCCGGCGCCTTTGGGGCGCCCTTTCGTGCGCTCGGCTTGCGGGGGACCGGCCTCCAGGCGACCCGGCGGGGAAGCCCGCGCGACCCGGCCCTCGCGCGGGCTCCGTGTGTGTCAGTTTGTGGAAAGTGTGTCGCGCGCGGCCGGGGTCGGGGTCGGGGTCGGGACGCTGGGACCACCTGGGAGCCGGTGTAGAGGGATATGATTTCCATTTTCAAGGCGCATTCATCCTGTGCAGGGAGACAGCCTAACATAAAATTTGCCTAACAAAAACTATATTAACAGGTGGAAAGACTATCTCCCAGTTGAACAGCGGATGCCTGGGACTCGTTTCATTGCTTTCAAAGTTCCTTTAAAAAAGGTGAGCAAAAGTTAATACCGTATTCTTCCAGAAATCTGAATTCACCATATAGAGAGCCCTGGCTCTCAACCCCGTCGTACTCCATTTTCCCTTTTTATAGCAAATACTTTTTTTTTTTTTTTTTTTTTTGCGGTACGCGGGTCTCTCACCGCTGTGGCCTCTCCCGCTGCGGAGCACAGGCTCCAGACGCGCAGGCTCAGCAGCCATGGCCCACAGGCCAAGCCGCTCGGCAGCATGTGAGATCCTCCCAGACCGGGGCGCGAACCCGTGTCCCCTGCATTGGCAGGCGGACTCTCAACCACTGCGCCACCACGGAAGCCCCAGCAAATACTTTTTAATACCTCTTTTACTATCCAGAAATGGGATTCATAGACAAATACAACCAACTTTTGTACTTAATTAAAAAACAAAAAAAAAACAATGCAATGCCCTAACTATAAATAAAGAATAAAGTAATTTATAAGAAAGTAATATGTATCTCAGTATGTAAATGTTTGGGGATGACTATACTAGAAATAAAGAAATAGTCGGTTACTTGTACCATGAATGCAATAAACTGTGGACTTTGATTGATAACGATGTGTCAGTGTTGGTTCATGAATTCTAACAAATGAAGCACACTGGTATGGCATGTTGATAATGGGGAAGGCTGTGTGGGATGAAGGAGAGAGGGTGTAAGTGGGAACTGTGTACATTTTGCTCAGTTTTGCTGTGAATCTCAAACTGCTCTAAAACTAGTCTACTAATTAAGAAAAAAAGTGTGTGTTGCTGACTTTTGAATAACCAAAGAGATCAATGGAACAGGGTACATGTATAAGCCAAATACATGAAAGAATATTTAGCAGTGAAAGCCATCCTTCCTATATGTAGATATTCAAGAAGTATTTATTTCTGTGTCTATTTTCAGGCACTCCGCTTGGAGCTGGCAATACAGTGGTAGGCAAAATTGATGTGGTCCCTGCCTTCTGGGAGTTTAGAGTCAGGTTAGGAGACCAACATGAAATAAACAAACATAGAAATAACTATATAGAAGTGAGCTTATTTTCTTCCGTCTAATCTCTCTGGAAGAAAGGATTGTAATATCGCTTGTAAGCTGCAGAGGAGGAAACTTGACTTTGAATCTCATATGTTAGCATCCCAGGGTTTGAATAAATGGATAACATAGTAAAGGATTTTAAACATCTGTTCTTCCTTATTTTATTCTTTCTGACAGAGTTTTGAAAAGAATCTTGCTCCAGAAGAACGTTTCTCCCCCTTGGATCTCTTAACAAAATCCAAGGACAGAATGAAGAACTTGGGCTGATTATTGACTTAGCAAATACTCGCCGCTCTTACAAGCCAGAGGTAAATGGAAGGCGTAATTGAAAATGACCTTCTTTCTGATACTGTAATAATTCATAGTAGTTCAGTAGTTATCATCTTATGGTAAGGTGAGTCCTGGCCTTCTCTCGTGGGTTCAAAAAGGGAAGCTAGTGGTTTCCTTAAATACACATTTGTAATTGCTGTTTCAAAATGAGATGAAAGATATGAATTGAACTATAGTATTTGGCAGTAGGCTCTAGATATGCTTAAGAAATTCTATAAGCTTCCATGTTCTACATTTTGAAAATGAAGTAAACTTTTAGTAGTTACAGTAGTATCCTAAAAAGAAAGAAAGGTATGTCCATTATGTCTTTAGCACTTATGTTAAGCAGTTGCCTGAGCATGTTTAAGCATCAGTGTAAAAGACAATTGTTCTCTAAGTTTTATGCTTCCTTTTCCTGATGCCTTCTGATATAGCACAGAAACCCATCTATTCTCTTGGCCCATGTAGGACATTCCAGTGCAAAAGAATTATCCTCCTTCTGACCTGTTCCATGGCCTTGGGAGACAGTAACACCTAATGTCTTTTAATATTTGTAGAGCAGTTTGCCATTTAGAAAGTTCTTTCATATCCATTGACTTAGTTAATCTTCACAGCAATCCTTTGCTCTTGAAGTGGAAGTAGTACTGATATCTCCTACTGAGTGCTTACCCTGCACTAAGCTCAGAGGATAGACAACTACAATTACTAATTTTACAGACGATGAAACTGACTCTCGGAAAAGGAAGAATTGAAATTTCAGCTCTGTTATTGCTTTTTTTTTATTGTGGTAAAATATAGAGAAATCATATTTCTTTTAACCGTTTATAAATATGCAGTTCAGTGGCATTAAGTACAGTCACAGTGCTGTGTAACCATCACCGCTGTCTAGAACCAAAACTTTTTCATCATCCTCAACAAAAACTCTGTAACCATCAAACAGTAACAACCCCATTTTCCCTCCCACCAATCCTTGGTAACCTCTATTCTATTTTCTGTCTCTGTGAATTGGCCTATTCTAGGTACCTCGTGTAAGTGGAATCTGCAGTATTTGTCCTTCTGTGTCTGGCTTATTGCACTAAACGTCGTGTTTTCAAGGTTCATCCATGTTATAGCACGTAACGAAATGCCATTTCTTTTTTGGCTTAGAAAATCCCATTGTGTGTATATAGACCACAGTTTGTTATTCAACGGTTGATTGACACTTGGTTGTTTTCCACCTTGTAGGTATTGTGAATCATGCTGCTATGATCATTGGTGTACAGATATTTGTTCAAATCCCTGCTTTCAGTTCTGTTAGATGTGCAGCGTAGGTAGTAGCAGAGTTGTTGGATCATAGCCTACTGCCAAATACTAAGCTCTACGCTTAACCTGTGAGAAAGTGCCAAACTGTTTTCTACAGTGTCGTCTTGTTTTTAAACAATTATCACAAATTTTAAGCATATACAAAAGTATAAAACTACTGTGAGTGTTCCTTGTATACCCAGGAACTCATCCAGCTTTCTTATTTACCAACTGATGGCTGTCATGTTTTATCTATACCCCCACCTGTTTCACCCCATTCCGTATTATCTTGAAGCAGCTCCGAGACAACATGTAAATTACACCTGTACGTTTTTGGTACGTGCATTTAAAATATAGGACTTTTATTCCTTAATATCATTTTTTAATATTAAATACCCAGGGAGTGCTCAAATTTGCAGTTGTCTCCTAAACGTCATAAAAAATTGTCTATAAGAATTTTGAATTAGATCCAAATAAGGTCCACACTTTGCCGTGGATTGTTAGGTCTCTGAAGTCTTGTTTAATCTATAGGTTCTCCCTCCATGTCTCTCTCACTTTTTTTTTCCTCCTTGAATTTTGTTTTTAAAGAAACCAGGTAATTTGTCCCATCTAGATGCCGATGATTACATTCCATGTGTTGGTAACATATTCTTCAGTCCTTTTATTTCCTGTAAATCGGTAGTTGATCTGAATGAAGCTTGCATGTTTTGTTTTGGCAAGACAGTTTCATGGGTGATGATGTGTTCTTCCATGGAGACGTATATAGTTGTGTCTTTCTGTGGTATTAGCAGTCACTGATGATTCATACCTACATCCATTAATTCAGTTGAGGCTTCAAAGAATGGTGAATTCTGTTGTTCTTTTTTTCACTTATTAGCTGGGTATATTTGTACGAGGAGAAGATTCCCCTCATCAGCTGTTTGGTTGCTCAGTTGTAGAGGCATGATTCTCTTCTTTTATTTAACAGTTTTCAAAATAATGAGTTGATTCACAAATATCCTCCAGTGTTGACCAGTTTTGTAAAATTTTATTTATTCCTCTCACCGTGGACTCCGTTACAGTTATTATTCTAACTGAGGCCCTATCTTTGGCCAGTTGGAGCTTCTCGGTGACTCCTGAGTCCTTTGGACATGACATCAGTTGTTTCTAGACTTTTTCAGTGGTCAGAGCTAGGAAATATGTACGTTTGTTTTTAATATTTTTAAAATATGTCATAGGTTCCTACTGCTACTTTCCATTTAAATTCAGAACTAGAGAATTTTCACTTATCCTTTTCTGTCTTCTATTGATAGTCTACTTTCTCCCACCTCAAGAATACCAGTTCTCAACAATGCCTGAAATTGCCTCTGTTTCCTAATTCGAATCCAAGTTCTTCTGACTCTATTCTACTACTCTCCTTAAATCACAGCCGCTTTATGGCCCTTGAAATGTAAGATAGAACATAAATGTAGGCAGAACTGTTTATATCATTTTGAGTTACATGTGCATTCATTCACATAGATTTGCTTTTCCTTTTGCATGCCTGGTAACTGTCCGTTCTGCAGTTTGAATGAAAATCAAGTGATAATTACTGGTTAAAGCAGCTTTGGAAAAAATGGCTCTCATCAGAATGACTGACATACAAAGTTTAATGTACTCTCCTGGTTTATATTCTGCCTTCTCTAATTAATTTTTTATTCTTTCCCTACAAAGGAAATAATACATATTTTCATGGTTTTGCCTTATAGGACTTACCAGAAACTCTTCCTTATTTAAAAATGTGTACAATTGGGCATCAGGTGTCAGATGACGACACTAGTTTTAAATTCCAGTGTGCTGTTAATGGGTTTCTGAAAGAACATAAAGATAACGGTGAGTTGCTTTTGTGTTTGTTTTTGTTTTTCCTTTACCTGAACTTTGGTATGCATTTTGAGTGGGGTTGGGGATTTTTAACATTTTTAATAGTTCTGACATTAGTGTCAAGTTGTGTTTGGTAACATTACGGTGGAAATGTCAGATGGTGCTACTAGAGTACGGTGTTTTTCCTGTTTATGGTCACAAACAATTGAGTTTAGTTTGGAAAGTGATCTTTGTGAGAAATATGAACTGAGCTAGCTTACTTACCTCTTTTTTAAAAATTTGAATGGAAAATACATAAAAACATAAAAATGTTCTTTTGTCCTGTTTATTGGTTGAGAGGTGGAAGAAAAGGTTTAGACTCTCAGGTTCTTAGCGTACATAAAAGAGAAAACAAAAAGCAAAGGTTCAGAGTGAGACAGATCCCTAGAAGCAAAACAAAACAGAGTGGACCAGGTAGAGTGGCTTCCTCATCATATATGTGTTTAAGATATTTTTGCTGCTTTTACCCTTCGGGTGCAAGTGAGGAAGAACACTACCACCTCTTACTCTTATCTTCAGACAGGAAGAACTTAAAAGGCTGGTGTTTTCTTGTTTCCGCTTTAAGATCTACTCTGTTGATAGTAGGTGTTAATAGCGTGTGAATTTTAAGGATCCACTTGCCTTTTTCTAGCATCTAACTATCAGAAGGAACATGGTGTTTGCCATGTTTTAAGACTGAGGAATCTTTTGTCTTTGGAACACCACTGACGCCCATGTGAAAGTGTTCATTTTGTCCTCTTTCTAAATTTAGCCTGAGGAGTGTGCACTTTATTAAATCAATGTAACAGACAGTAAATATTCCGTGTATATATAAAATGATGCACGTATATACATAAAACAGGGAGTAGGGGAGAGGGGATAGAGATGGAGGTGGGAAGATAGGGGATAGGAGGCGAGAGAGAGAGGGAGAGACTGGAATTTCAAGATAAATGTTCATTCTATAACCTGGTTGCTTAATGCAGGTACTAGCTCTTAAATATCTTCAGCCCTATTCACAGATCTTCCGTGTACTTTAGCTTTAAAACTTGAGAGGCTTGGCCTGTCCTGTGATAACCAGGGTGTCTAGAAAGGAGGCAAATTATCTGATGTGTTTAAACTGTAGTCACAGAAATGTTACCTCTTAAGACGTTAGGGCGCAGCTGCCGGCCTACTCACTTCCTCCAGGCTCCTTTGTGTGTGTTCTGTCTGTTCCGCGTGGGCTAGAAGATCCTTACAAGTGCATGAGAACACGTTTGTAAACCTTGATTGTTCACATGTTATACCAAGTGTAGTCCATTGCATATGCTGACTCCTCTGTGGGTCTTCTGCATGCAGTGGGCTAACTTCACCATGCTGTCTGCCATTGCAGTCTCAGGACCTTAGTTATGATCCATTGGTGACTTCCTCTGCTGTAAGGCCCTCCCACAGATGCCAGGCTCACTGATAACGAGGAGGAGACTATACTACGCACTCCCTAGAATTGGTAGAGACTCAGAAAATGAATTGTTGCAGTAAACACCGAGAGCCTTATAGGTTTGTTGTTAGGGCACGGGGATACAGAGGTGAGTAGAAGTCTTTGTTCAGTAGCAACTTCCAGTTGTCTAGGAAGAGAAACATGTAGTGAGTCTAAGTGGGTTAATTATGATAAAAGAATCAAGTGCAGCAGGAATATAGAGGAGAAATTGAGGAAGGCCTGACTGAGGAGACAGCGTTTGAGCTGGGCTTGGGGGAAGAGGATTTTGCCGGAATGAGGAAAGGACAGCCCAGGTATTGGGGACAGGTACAAAAGGCCCAGGGCTTGAACTTGTGCTCTGGAGGGGCAGCCTCTGGTGTGACTAGAGGGTAGTGTGAAAGGGCAAAGAAGTCATACGTTCATTTTCAGCAAATATTTGTATAACACCTTCTAAGTTGAAGGCACTGTTCTAGGAAGTAGGAAGAGAACAAAGTTCTTGCCCTTACGTACTTTCCATTCTAGTGGGGGAGAGAGATGAATAAATAAGTCAATATGTGGAGTGTCAAGCGGTGGTAAATGCTTTGGAGAATAACAAAAGAAGATGAAGAGGTGAGGGAATGTGGTAGGTGATCAGGGAAGTCTCCCCTCTATTAAGATGTCGATTGAGCAGAGCCTTGCAGTGAGAAACAAGCCATTGGATATCTGGGAGAGTGGAGATGGGGTGGGAGGGTGTGTTCTGGGAGAGTGGAGATGGGGTGGGAGGGTGTGTTCTGAAGCAGAAGGAATAGTAGGTGCAAAGTCCCTGAGGCACGCCTGTGCTTGGCATGTTTGAGGAATAGTAAGGAAGCCAGTGTGGCTGGACAGGGGAAAGTGAGTGAGGGCAGGGCAGTAGAGAATGAGATCAGGGGAGGCTGGCAGGGCAAAGGAGGGAGGTGGATGATGTAGGTCCTTGTAAGTCATAGTTTGAACTTATAATTCAGTTGGAGAGACAGACTGATATTTGTTTATAAAGAGTTCTCAATGCTGTGCTAACAACCTGGGCTGTATTCTGTGCTAAGTGAAGATGTTCAAGCGACAGAGCAATCCAGCCAAGTTTATATTTTAGAAAGATAACAGCGTCACTATCCAAGACACATTGTAGACTATGTATGTAGTACGTGTATAGTGTGCTGCTCTTCTATAAACTACAGGATACCTGTTACGTACAAATACTTACATACAAGATACAAGTGTGAATGTAAGCACTTGGGAAATATCTGAAAGAACCACACAAGAAACTGGGAGAGTCGGACAACTTTCCATGTCCCGTATGATTGGAATGCTGAAGGGTACACACACGAACTAATGGACGTGTGCTACCAGCCTCCGGCTAAGGAGGGAAATTGCAGGCATCAGAATCCTCTTTACCGATCAAGCGCGTTAATCCGCCTGCGTGATGACAGTCATCTCGACACGCCACGCGGTGGCGCATGCGCGGTAGAAGGAGGTCCGCGAGCTGCGTGGGCTTGTGCCTAGGCGCCTGTGGTTCGTGGCCTTGTGCTGGCACCGGGGATGCCGGGTTGGCGACTTTGGCACTCCTGGCGGGGGTGACATGAGCCAGTTCGTCGGCCACGAGGAAGGGCGGAAAGCACATCCCGGAAAGGTAATACGCCTTGGCCCCTGGGCGTTGCCGGTGGAGCTCGGAGCCCCTGGGCCTGGGCTTCCGTCTCTTGTGCTGTCGCCTGTCACAGTGGCCCCCGGCGCTGTGCTAGGGGGTGCTGGTCGTCTCGCGGCTCAGTTCATAGTAGCTGAAAGGGACAGTGTGTGATGTTCTGATTTCTCCCCATCGTTTTAAAAGGGAGGCTCTGGCCATTGCTCCTTGGGTAAAATGCAGCGGGACTGCTTTTTAAGATGGGACTGTCAGTGTTGGGGACCCTCCTTAATTACCAGGATGGAATCCCCTTCAGTTCCTCAAGCTGTGTTGTTTAGGCACAGAAAATGTGAGTAATAGGCACTGGAACTAAGTTTGAGTGAAAAAACGCACCGGTACCGCCGAGTTTTCCATCGAGACAGTTGATCCGTGTTGTCTCTTGGAATTATAAAGGGCGTACTGTTGCTTCCTAACCAGTGTCCTTTGAGAGCTCTACCTCTGTACGTTCAAATGATGAATTTTGAGGCTTTGCTCATACGTGGAGTAAACCCTTAAATTCCCTAAGACCTTCCTTTCCTCCGTCTCATACCCCATTAAGCCCGCTTCAGTTTATCTCCTGAATTTCTTCTGAATCTGTCAACTCTTCCTCAACATCCTCATACTGAACTTGCCTGTCTGTTGCAATGAGGTCCTAACTAGTGTCCATATATCTTGTTTCCTTCCAATCCATTCTTCACACAAGAAACCTTAGAAGCAAGTTGGGACATTGCTCATAAACATGGCTCAAAAACATTGTTTTGAGAATAGAAAACAAACTGTTGGCCTTTAACACTCTGCGTGGTCTAGAATCCTGTCTGCTTCTCTGCTACGTGGACTCCAGCTTGGTGCCTCTCCAACTTTAATATGGGTATGCCTCTCCTGTGGATCTTGTTAAATGCAGGCTGTAATTCAGTAGTTCTGGGTGGGGCCTGGATTCTGTGTTTCTAACGAGCTCCTAGGTGACGGTGACCCTGAGAGCAAGGGTCCAGCTCCTGCCTTTCTCCCTTCTTTCTGGAAGAGCAGGACGTCTGCCCCCCCGGGAGGAGAAAACATCTGCAACGTGACTACTAGCAACCAGCTTCCCTCACAGGCAAGGGACCTTTACCACTGCTCCCTACCATTTTGTCTGAGGCGCAGCAAGCCAAAACACTGACATGCTGAGGTTTGCAGCAAAGAGGAGGTTTATTCACAAGGCAGCCAAGCGAGGAAGTGACGTGACAATAGCTCTCAAATCCGCCTCCCCAAAGGCAAGGGGCTTGGGGTATCTATGGGATAAAGAAAAAAGAAGCAGGGCAGTATGAGGCACGGGGAGCATGAGGAAAGGTGATTGGGAAAAGGTGTGCTCATCATTGTCCTGAGCTGGCGTAACTAGGCTGCGGGGCTCAGCACATTCTCAGGCTGTAGTTTTCGGCCCTCTGATGGCAGGAGGTCAAAAGGCACTGGGCCAGGTGGAAGATCGGTGGTCCTCTCCAGTCTTAACCAGCTCAGCCTAACTAGACACAGCTGATTCCAAGTTCCTGGACAATACCCGGGGCAAACATCTTATTGCTTATGCTACGTGCTATTTGGAGGACGTGCAAGTGTTCAAGCTACCTTGAGGAGTGAAGACAGGATTTGACTAATCCTTACACATGGTTTCACCTCCAGATGAGCAGAAGAGGCCTGTAGGCTGAATCTGGCTCCTGGCACCTGGAATTGGAGGCAGATGGTTTAAAAACAGGCTCTCCCGCCCTCTGTGTTATCTTAGGTAGATAGACTATTGAACCTTCCTGTGCCTGTTTCTCCACCAGCAGCATGGGGACACTCAGGGTCCCTCTCTTGGGGGCTGTTATGGGGGTTCAGTGAGCTATAGATGCATGCACAGGCACACGGGAGACACCCAGTGTGTGTTAGCTTCATGCTTACTTTTTATTAGGAGACCAGTATTGTTAGAAGATTTCTGGTTTGGACAACAGATTAGATAGGTGGTCATTACTATAGTTTATGCAACAGCAATTCACATTACCATTTGCAAAAAAGCAGTTGGTTGTCCAACGGGGATTATAAACATCCATTTACCATGAGCTACTGAACAGATACTTTACACAGTAACTACTTCAAGTACTATTTAAGATCAATTCTCTATGTTGTCTTAAGCAGTTGTTAACCCCCAATTTCGTGAATAGTACCAAGTAAGTCACTTGAACATCAGCTAGAGCAATCTGTTATCACTTAGCAAGCCTAAAGCTATAGTTCAACAATTTTATTTACTGTTCTATGACAAAAATGACTCTCAACAGCTATGCCCTGGATAAGTAATCAGCTAAAGCTAGTTTGACTGACCAAATCTGATGTACTGAGTTAATAAGCCAGTTGATTTAGAAAGGTCTAATGCCTATTTCTCATCCATTCAGCATTCAACTGTTTCCCATGCCTAAAATGTCTTTTTTCCCATTCGTACATATCCAGATTCCTACTTCTGTGCCGTAGGGCTTGGCTGAACTACAACTGCCTTTAGTGACACTTTTCTCACCTGCACAATTGGAGATAATTTTAGTCTCCTCAAGACTCCCACGGGGTTACCTCTGTTGTGACACTTGACGATTTGGTGGCATATTTTACTTTATTTTATTTTAAATAGCCTTCCATTACTCCGTGCACATCAAACGGTAAATGCTTTCTCCTAGTAAACGTGTATAACGATTTTCTGAACTCTTCTGCTCTGGGCAAGATTCATAAATACACCAGGCAAACATAGTGAAAGAGGAGACAGTACTTGTGTTATATTCAGTTGGGTCTTGATACCTAAGTGTGACTCTTAACCAAGGATTATGCAGTAATTAAGGACACAGGTTAAAGTTGTTTAGAGTGTGTCCTAAAGTCTCCCTGGCAGAATTTAAATCTCTCCTCTGGAAATTGTAGACCTGAGACAAATTACTTCCCTAAACTTCATTTCCTACATCTGAGAAAGCTAATAGTATCTACCTTGTAGTAGACTGAATAGTACCATTGCCCCCAAATGTCCACCTTCTAATCCCCAGAACCTATGAATGTCACCTTAAATGGCAGAAGGGACTTTGCCAATGGGATGAAAGTAAGGGTTTTGAGATGGGGAGATTCTTCTGGACTACCTGGATGGACCCAGATGTAACCACTGGTGTTCTCGTAAGAGAGAGGCAGAGGGAGTGTTTACTCCAAAGAGAATGTGATGATGAAGTTGGGGTTGGATTGATGTGGCCAGAAGTCAAGGAATGCTGTCAAGGAAACAGATTCTCCCTTAGAGCCTCTAGAAGGTGGATGGACGGCCTTGTCAACTCCTGGTTCCAGCCCAGGGAAACTGGTTTTGGACCTCTGTCTTCCAGAACCATAAGAGAATGAGTGTGTTTTGTTTTACGCAAGCTCATTGGTAGTCATTTGTTACAGCAGCCATAGGGAACTAATGCGTACCTCATAGGAACTATTTCTCCAATGAAAATGTGTGACTGGAAACACACTTGGTGGCATGTCTGACACACGGTAGGTATGCTACTGTGGGTAGTTCTTGGAAAGTAAAGCCTTGGTTTTTGAGGAATCATCAAAACCAGTACAATGGTTGCCATGTTTCTCCTTGTTCATCCTGGTGACAAAGCTGTAGAGAGAGCTCCATCCTTTCCCACAGGACGCCCACCCCTAGTACTTACAGGGAAGAGGTTATGTCTCACTTCAGGCACCTTCCTCTTTCCCTTTCTGCTTTTTGTTTCATTAATCTTCATCCAGCTGGCCTTTCTAAGTTAAAAAAACAAAACAAAACAAAACCATTTCTCAATGGATTCAGATAGTACCCCAAGTTAATATTCCAACCATGTTCTTGTTCTTCTGGGTCTCACCACCAGAAATTTCTGAGCTGAAATCCTCTCTAGTTTCTAGGATCAGTCACTTTCTAATTTCTCCCTTCTCAAGTTCAGAGTCTTGTCAGTTTAGTCCCTTCCCTAACCACAACATCTATTAAGGTGACACAGCAAAGTGATGAAAGTCTAGACGGTCTGGTTTTCATCCTGGGTTTCTGCCCGCTACTTACTGTGTGGCATTAGGCAAGCTATTCAACCCCCCCTGGGCCTCAGTTTCCCCCCAAAAAGGTGAATATTATGAACATTACCTACCTATAGGGTTGCCATTATGAGGATTAAGTGAGTTAATATTTGCTAAGCACTTAGAATATTACTTGTTATAGTCTAAGCACTACAGTTGTGCTTGTTAGTAATAATAAATGCAATTCCAAGCGTATAACTTACTCAACTTTCTGTCATAACTTTGAAGTGTTGGTCTATCTGTTGGCCAGCGTTGCAGGGAAATGAGTCGAGGCATGGGCTGAGGCATTGCTACCAGTGCGTGGTGTGTTCCCAGAACTAGGAACAGCCGTGTGAAATAGGTAGTGGTTCTACTTGGAGACGGGGCAGACTGGAAAATGACAGCCCTGGAGGTGTGTCCATAGGTTTGGTGTCAGAGCTGCTGCCTGCTGAAGCACTGATGCCGGCCTAAGCCGTAAATGGGGGGGGGGCGCTGGGGAAAACAGGGGCAGAATGGAAAGGGAAAATAGGGGAAGAACGGAAAAAGATAGCCTAGGGAGGAGGTGTGGTGTCCATAGCTTCGGGGTCAGAGGTGCTGCCTGCTGCAGCACCGATGACACCCGAAGCCGTAGATGGGGGGCTGGGGAAAAGAGGGGCAGAATGGAAAGGGAAAACAGGGGCAGAACGGAAAACGAAAGCCCGGGAAGGTGGTGTGGTGTCCATAGCTTCGGGGTCAGAGGTGCTGCCGGGAGCAGCACCAATGACACCCGAAGCCGTAGATGGGGGGCTGGGGAAAAGAGGGGCAGAATGGAAAGGGACAACAGGGGCAGAACGGAAAACGAAAGCCCGGGAAGGTGGTGTGGTGTCCATAGCTTCGGGGTCAGAGGTGCTGCCGGGAGCAGCACCAATGACACCCGAAGCCGTAGATGGGGTGCTGGGGAAAAGAGGGGCAGAATGGAAAGGGACAACAGGGGCAGAACGGAAAACGAAAGCCCGGGAAGGTGGTGTGGTGTCCATAGCTTCGGGGTCAGAGGTGCTGCCGGGAGCAGCACCAATGACACCCGAAGCCGTAGATGGGGTGCTGGGGAAAAGAGGGGCAGAATGGAAAGGGAAAACAGGGGCAGAATGGAAAACGAAAGCCCGGGAAGGTGGTGTGGTGTCCATAGCTTCGGGGTCAGAGGTGCTGCCGGGAGCAGCACCAATGACACCCGAAGCCGTAAATGGGGTGCTGGGGAAAAGAGGGGCAGAATGGAAAGGGACAACAGGGGCAGAACGGAAAACGAAAGCCCGGGAAGGTGGTGTGGTGTCTATAGCTTTGGGGTCAGAGGTGCTGCCTTCTGCAGCACCGATGACACCCGAAGCCGTAGATGGGGTGCTGGGGAAAAGAGGGGCAGAATGGAAAGGGACAACAGGGGCAGAACGGAAAACGAAAGCCCGGGAAGGTGGTGTGGTGTCCATAGGTTCGGGGTCAGAGGTGCTGCCTGCTGCAGCACCGATGACACCCGAAGCCGTAGATGGGGTGCTGGGGAAAAGAGGGGCAGAATGGAAAGGGAAAACAGGGGCAGAACGGAAAACGATAGCCTGGGAAGGAGGTGTGGTGTCCATCGCTTTGGGGTGAGATGGGCTGCCTGGCTGATCTGAGAAAAGCGAGTGAAAGTGGGAGAGCTTCTCCCTAGCTGCTAACTCTTCTCAAGGTCTAGCACGCACTGAACACTGGCCTGCCGGCTCAGCCTGGGTGTTGCCATTGCATTGTACGTGTCACAGAGCAAGGGCGGGCGGGTCAGGGGGTGGGCTGGGGGCCCCACACAAGCCCAGCCCCTGGAGAAACCCGGCCCGAGGGCAAAGAGCCCGAGCCCTTCTGGACTTTCTAGCGGCTGGGACTTGTCGCTGTGGGTGGCAGGTGTTTGGCACCGGATGGGCCACCATGCGGAGACTGTTGGGGACTGTGGAAGCCTTGTCCTCCAGAGCTCACGCTGCCTGGGCACCGGCTCTGCAGACCCCTCAGCCCTGGGTATGTATCGGCCAGCCCTTCCCCGCAACGGGGCCCAGAGGCCAGAGCCTGCCCAGAGCTGAGTGCAGGAGGCACCCAGAGCTTGCCAGGCTGTGGCCCGCCTCCTCCGTGGACCTCCCCAGCTTGTCCGCGAGCCCTGGAGACAGGAGCAGGAGCGCCTTCTCCAGGGCTGCTGAGCTGCCAGCATCACCGTGAGCCAGGCGGTGAAGGTTTCTGAGCAGGGGATGCAGAGCCCTGACCCGACTGGATGCTGCACCCCACGATGTCCCTTCCTGGCAGGTAGGTTCTTTCTTCACTTGTTTTTCGAAATTTGGTAAAAGAACATTTCAACCTTCGACTGTTCTTCAGGGTATACAGATGGTAGTGGCTTAGCCGGGATTCGAAGCAAGCCTGTGTGATTCCAGAGCTCGTGCTCTGGACTCTGGCGCCTCCTTATCATATATGCTTCATGTGTTACTTTTTCTTTTGTTTCTTGAAGTCCTTATGATACTTAGCCCTAAGTGCCATACCTGTAATGAACACATCCACTGCCCTGTAGGAGGTGTTCTTTTGTTCAACGCGTGAATTGGTCATCCACCACACTGGGTTCTAATCTCAGAAGATAGGTCAGGGACCACCAGTTGTCAGCATAGCACCATCCCACATTTCTAATTGAGGCTTGGAGCCTAGATTTTTCCCTTTGGTCTAGTTTGAAGGATCCAGGTAGGTAAAGCTTATATTCTAGATAAATCATGGGCTATCCTGAAAGGAATTCATCAATGAATTATTCTGTATGGATTAGAAGCCAGTTTCTCTGGCCTTCCTGGAGTATATCCAGTAAGGCATCTCATTCATGTCTAGAAAGCAAATATATCATTTATTGCAACTTCAGCGTGGAGCGATGTATTGGTTTAAAATAAAGTACGAGCAACACAATTTGGTCATTGTGAGTATGCCGGCTGGGTCCACTCTTTACTACACATATGTAACTCTAGAGCTTCTTATGCCCCATAGAGGAGACATACTCTTGTGTGTCTAGGACAAGGGAAACATGTGTTGTTATTCAGGAGCTGGAAGCTACAGCATGACAGGAAAGAATTGAAAAATCCTGGTCTTGGTCTACACGTCACTTTACCTTGTCCGAATCTTGTTTCTTTGGCTTGCTTCATTGGAGTGTTTTCTCTCTCCTGGGACTGACATTGTGTGTTCTGTATCAGGCATGTGACATGTAGAAGTTTCAGAACCCAGAATCGTATAGATCAGTAAAAATCTATATATTTTTGTTTAAAATCTATTTAAAATCACACTGGGCATAATTCATATATTCCAAAAGTAGTTTGACCCTCTGCTCATGAGATTCTTTTTATGGTATGTCGAAGCAAATTTGGACTTCCATCCCCAATAAACTTTGAGGTTGGAGGACACAAAAGCTTTTGCTCAGACCTAAATTCTGTCTGAAAAAAAAAGGGTAACTATTATAAGCCCTTTCTAACCTCTCCAGGAGCAGAAATGATTTACAGCTATGGCATTGAACCATAATTTCTTGATCTCGTTTGAGAAGAGTTCAGTAAGAAACAGTGTCTTGAGTTTTGTTCGTTGGTTCCCTGTTTTCTTGTCTTGCGTGCCAACAATCCACTGTAATACGTGAGTGAGTATGGCAGCAGGCTGAGTGTTCCCTGGAGCTCATTAAATGAACGTGTTTTCCTAAAATGACTTTTGTCTCCTTGTTTTCAGCCCCTCTTCTTTCCTCTGTCCTTTACTATAACCAGGGCTCAGCAAAAGCTGACTGGCTTTGTGCAGACCCTACTTAGGGTAGTCTTTTCTTCATTATTTTATTCATGGCCCCTCCATTTCATTGTTTGCCTTCTCGAAATGTGTTGAAATCTTTCTGTGGTTGATGACTTCCACAATGTCTTGGCTCTTATTGGTTGATTAATTTGGGTATTTCTACAGTTTTATTTAAACCTGGTTTCAGGAGGACCAGAAAGTAAATATATTTCCTAGTCTGCCATCTTGAGCTGAAAATCCCTGTGGATTTTAGCATCCAATGTTCCCATGGGTAAAAAACCCAACCTTGGCATTAATAGATGTACACTCAAGATTTCAGCTTTTCTTGAGCAATCACTAAGGATTTAATATGCGGTCACTTCTAATGGGTAAATAGTAACTATCTCATGGCGTTGATTTGAGGATTACCTTAGATAATGGACAAGAAAATGCTTGGTAAGGTTTTAAAAGCTATAAAAAATGTTTTTTGTTATTATTTGATTTGTTGCTATTTCAACTTTAGCTGACAGTTGTTTGTGACCTTGCTTATGTGAGAAAATGCCTTCTGGTTTATTGTTTTGAAAGCCAGATTATATTTTTCAATAGCTCAATGGAAATGGCATCATTTGTGAAGTTGAAGGGTGAAGGCATAAATGTTTCTTGACATTTGAATCAACTATTGGTCTTCTGGGGCTTGTCCTTATTCTCCTGCAGTCTCTAATCAACATGGCATCCAGAGAGATCCTGTTAAAACGTAAGTCACATCATGTCACTCCAGGCTCTTCAGTGGCTTCTTCACAGGAAAAGCAAAGTCCTCAAAGTGCCTCCACAGCCCTAGAAATCTGGGCCTCTGTTTCCTCTCTGACTGTTTCCTTCTCCTCTCCACTTTGCTCCCTCTGTTTTCCACACACTGACATCCTTTCTGCTCCTTGGATACTCCAAGCCCACTCTTGCCTCATTGCCTTTCCATCTGACTGTTCCCTCTGCTTGTACTATTCACTTCCCAGATATGCACCTTGCTCCCTCTCACAACCTTAGGTTCCCTCTTAAATTTTATCTTCCCCAGAAAGCCCTCAGTGATCACTTAGTTTCAGATCGCAGCCTCCTCCTACCAGCTAACAATCTCCATCCCCCTTCCCTGCTTGCTGTTTTTCTCCAGCACTTACCTGATATACTAGTTATTCTACCCATTTATTCAATTTTTATTTACGTATTTACACTTACGATTTTATATTTGCTTCTTTACTTTTGTCTCTCCCCTCAGCTCGAGAGAGGCTATATTCATCTGTGTTAATCACTGCTGTGTTTCCTGAACATGCCTAGAAAACATACTGAAGAAGGGTGCCTGAAATTTGGTAAGGGAGCCATCAATTTTCTTGGCTGAATGAAGAAATATGTTCATAAATTAATGAACAAATCTCTGGGGTTTCTGAATTAAGGACTAATGGGAAGAGGAAGGCAAATGGTTGGGACAGGGTACTGCAAGAAGGAGTATTTGGAGTACTCTGATAGCTCTCCTAATAGATAACATTTTGTTCATTTAAATAGTTTTAACGAGAGAGCTGGGAACTAGGGACACACAGCATCGAGGTTTTATAATGCATTCTGTAGAGTTCTTTTCGAGTGTGTTCAAATATCATTGAAAATATATGCATGCATATAAACCTCTGTTACTTTATTTAGTGCTTTACAAGAGCCCCTCAAGGAAGGGGTAGTAGCAACTATCAGTATCCTTCCTTTATGATGAGCTTAATTTATTCAAAATTACATCCTAATTTATTTGTAACTGTGAAACTAGACTTAGTTATTTAGTAGACCCTCCCTAGAAACCTATGACGTTAATAAAACCAACAAAAATGTGTTCAGGTTCCAGTGATACACACACTACAGACTCAATTATGTGTCATCCATTTTAATGAAGGGAAGAAGTGATTTAACAAACACAGAGCAAACAAACAGAATATGAAGGTTTGTCCTCCATTAATATTAGTAATGGATAAAGTGGGCTCCAACGCCTTCAAGGTAGCTTGAGACCCATCATCTCTGTGTCATGGGAAGGGGGATGCTCGGCCAGGATGTCTTTCTGTGTCACTGAGAAAAATTTCCGTAATATATAACGATACTTACTGAAACGGATATGGGGCATTTGGGTAATTAGGAATCCGTTAGCATATTTTTCCGGAAGCCTTGACTACGAAACGAGGATAGTAGATTTGGACACTTGCAGCTATGCAGAAGTTGTTTGGGTATTCATCTTTATGCCGAATGAAGTAAGCTTATTTCATCTCTGCAGCTTCCCATATACCATTTTCCCACCTCTGTTTTGTGTTTGGAAAGACTTTTAGAAATTAAAACTCAAGTTAAAAAGTGAGTGACGGGCTTCCCTGGTGGCTCAGTGGTTGAGAGTCCGCCTGCCGATGCAGGGGACACGGGTTCGTGCTCCGGTCCGGGAAGATCCCACATGCCGCGGAGCGGCTAGGCCCGTGAGCTATGGCCGCTGAGCCTGCGCTCCGCAACGGGAGAGGCCACAGCAGTGAGAGGCCCGTGTACCGCAAAAAAAAAAAAAAAAAAAAGAGAAAAAGAAAGAAAAGAAAAGAGAGTGAGTGACAACTTAAATGATATATGGAATATTTTGCTGACTTAGAAGAGCATGCAGAATTAAATATGACCCAGTTGAAATGTTAATTTTATTTTAATGTGTATATTGGGGTGGAGTCTTAAAGGTGCCAGAAAACAAGCATTCACCCATCCTGTTTGGAAGTGCAGCACACAGGCACCTTCAGTTACCAGTTCTGTTCATTCCACAGAATCATCTTGGGAAAACATACTGTGTTTTAGGTACCTGGTGTATATCTTAACCAGTTTGAAGAATTTCCCAAATACCTGTTAATATGTAGTTCTCCGATTCCAATCTTGCCACGTCCTGTACCAGTGACACAGCACATAGGAGTTTTATTTCTCTTTCTTTCTCTGGGTTGTTGAGAACCCAACGAAAGAACAATGGAATGGCATCAAAGAGATCAGGGTTCTTGACTCAGATTTACCATAAAATAATAGTGTCCTCTTGGGAAAATTATAGTTGTTCTAGGCCCCTTTCCTTTTCTTTACTTTGACAGAGCTGCACTAGATGACCCCAAGTAACACTGCGCTCTTTGCAGTAGTAGCTTAGACGTTATTGGTTTTCTGAAACAAATGAAGACAGTGACACAGGAAACTGTGCAACATCTCTGTAACTATGTTTTCTTAGAGTTGCCTCCATTTTTCAGATGATAAGATGGCTGAGCACAGAAGTAGGTGTTTTGACCAGAGGTTCCAGAGTAGAGGGAACTGAACCACAAGTTTCCTTCATTCCTGAAGCTCACTTAGCCAAAACATAGGCTTCTGAATATTAAGCTGTAAAGCATATTATCAGTGTGCTTTAAAAGAAGCGGTTCTTCTAGGATTTCTAATTAATAGCAGGCGGTTTTGAAATTCTTAGACGATCATCGAATTTTGTGAGATTTACAGCTCTATTTTCCTGTCAAGCAAGTTGTATCAGTGCCAGACAATCATCTGAGCTTCTGGATGCTTCTCTGAACCTCTTGAACTTTTCTTCTTGCTATCTGAAATTCATGCCAGATAAGCCTTTTTGTAGAGAGCGTGTACAGACTTGTCTATTTTCATATACGAAAGCGATGCAGTGAGCCAGGTCGGGGGTTAAGCCCTCATTCTCAGAGTGGTATTGAGCTCCTGGTGAAATGTAATCCTCATTTCCTCAGAATAGAAAAGCAGTTATCTCACGTTTTTAATGCCATTAACTCTTTATACATTTATGTATAATACATATATTTATTGTACCTACGAGGTGTGCTCTCTTTGGGAAGTACAAAGCTATTTGAGTCGTAAGTTGTTCATTTTTTTGTTTTCCCACAAATACTGTGACCCTTTGAGCAAGAAGGTCTATGTTTTATTAACATCTAGAACAAGCAGCTAACACGGTGTCTAAGATGTAGTCAATAAATATGAAATAGGTAAATGAACACATTTTTAAGGAAGGGCCAGGGCATGAACAAATAGAAAATTTTCATTTTCAGTCACAAAGCCACAACAGACATAAAAATGATACAGACAACAAGTGCTACGGTCATTCAAAGAAGGCATAGAATTGATACAACAAGGATCTCCCCTATGGTACAGGGAACTGTACTCAATATTTTGTAATAACTTATAAGGGAAAAGACTCTGAAAACGGAATCACTGCGCCGTACACCTGAAACGGACACGACATTGTAAATCAACTATATTTCAATTAAAAAACAAACAAACAGACAACAGCAACAACAAAAACCCAAAGAGGTCATAGAAGTTCTTATGAGATTCCAGAAGAGAAGAGAAGCCAAATGAGGACGGGAGAGGCGGCTTTTGAATCCGTTCAGAGGAGAAGTCACAGAGGAACTAGTCATTGATCTGAACTTGAGATTAAGATTAAGATGAATTAATCTGAATTAATTAAGATTGCAACACAGGGATATTACAGATGAAGGTAATCACATAAACTTACTATACTGAAACTTGCAGAGGTTATGAGTGTTGCTCAAGATCCCAAAGCAAGTGCATTGTGGAATCAGAATTTTAAGTGAGGCCTAATGAACTAAAAACAAACCAGCACAGAAACAAGCCCTTCCTGTGACACCACGTTGCCTTTGAAGTCGTTTTTTTTGGTGGGTTGGCAGAAACTGGTTCCAGTGTTTCTTGCAGGAATGACTGGCCATAGGACTGGGCGTCGTAGCTTCCTGCCAGGCGACCGAAGGTCGCAGGCAGGTGGGTCACTGGGACACACGCGGAGGGGCTCCTGGCCGGCCCCCTGGCCGCTCAGTGCCCCTGCCCCAGAGCGGGGGTGGGGGCCTCAAAGCAGCCTTGTCTGAGTCCCCTGCCACTAGAGAGAGTATTGGCCCAACACTTGTAGAAAACGGGGACCTTGCTGGCAGTTCAGTGGAGGGACACAAATAAATCTTTGCCGACTTTCTGCTGAAGCTCACGAGGGTTCACTCCTAAGCCTCTTACAAGGTCAGCTGCCGAGGCTGCGAGAGATGAGTCAGGGCTCTCCCTCCACCACGGGGAGATCGCTGGTTAAAGCGCTCACGAGGGAGTGAACCGCGTGTCCGCACCGACACGCATGGGCAGACCTCGTCGATGCCTTCTGTCCGGGGTACGAAGCCCTCTCCTGCCTCTTCCAGGCTCTCTAGAAAGCATGTGCAGAGCCTCCCACTCCACCCTCGGACTCCGTGGGCCACAGCTGGAGGGACCAGCCAAGGAGCCGTGGCAGGAGGAGGCCAGAGGGCAGCGGGCCTCGGCCAGAGCCCGTCAGTCGGTCCCCATTCACACACCACCAGACGATCCTCTTGACCTGGGCAGTAGCCGCCAACCGACCGCTAAGGTGAGCCCGGCGCGCGCTTGGCTACCTGGCATGGCTGGGAACCCCAGGATCTCCTGGCAGAGGCGGGCATTCTCCTGGGCCGGGTCCGCGGGCGTCTGCGTGTGCAGGGCCTGAACCACCTTGGCCAGGACGATCTGGCACAGGTTGAAGAGGCCTGGGGCGTGGGAGGAAGGAGACGGGGGGCTGGCACCGTGTCCAGGCCGCGCTTGCCAGCCGGGCAGACCGGAAGCCGCCTTCCCTTCCCTCGGTCCGGCCGCATCTGGGTTGGCCTCCCGGGACTTGATGAGCTTGTCCAGCAGCTCCTGAGGGACGGTGCTGCCCGTGGCCCACCAAGACTGGCAGCAGCGCCAGGGCCTCACAGGGCACGGCGCCCCCGGCCCCAGAGCCTTCCCTCTGGTTCTCATCACCGGCTGTCAGCAGACTTGCATGCAACGTGCTTTTCTTTTCTCTTGTCTTCTTTACGTCCCTCAGCCACGCAATGCGGTGAAGCCCTGACGCTCGCTGCCGCGTCGGTACACCCTGAGAACACGATGCTCAGCGAGCAAAGTCATACACAGAAGGACACACAGGGCGTGACCCCACTGAGGAGAAACGTCCAGAGCAGGTAGATCCACAGAGTCAGCGAGTGGGTTCCTGGTTGTCAGGGGCTGGCGAGGGGACGGAGTGATAGCTAAGGGCGTGAGGGACATTTTCGGGATGATGGAAATGGTCCAAAGCAGTAGTGACGTCTGTACGGCTCAGTAAACTGTCCCCACACGCCCCGGTGCAGCCTGTGAGAGCATCGCTCTCAGGATGAAGGGCTGACCACAGGAAGACCGAACGAGCAGTGGGTCCTGGGCCCAGACTCTCAGCTGGCGCCCCCCCACGTGGGGAAGTCACTGGGACTTGCTGAGCCTCCACGGAGACTGGCAGCAGCCCCCGAGCTCACAGGGCACTGCGCCCCCGGCCCCAGAGCCTTCCCTCTGGTTCTCATCACCGGCTGTCAGCAGACTTGCAGGCAACGTTCCTTTCTTTTCTTTTGTCTTTTTTAAAGGCAACTCTTGAGTACATGTATTTAACATGCAGGGAACCAGCCCTGACTCCTTGATCTGGGTCTTCCAGCCTCTAGAGCCTCGAGGACATCCATTTCCGTTATTTACGCGCCCAGTGCCTGGGGTTTGATGATGGAAGCTGACACCGAGGGCGTCACCACGTGTGGGGTGATGTCAGTGAAAGAATCCCGTGGCGAGGGCCTGCCTGAGGACCACGCATGCCCGGGCCCTCCCCGCCCCCGCCTGCAGCCCTGCGCCTGGGAGCGGAGCTGGTGCATCGCATGCCCGACGTCGTGGAAGTTGGTCTCCCGCTCATCATGCCGCAGCAGGGAGGGCAGGTTGGGCGTAGGCCTGGCGAAGTTGGCCACCATGGCCGCGATGGCGATCTGGCAGCTCCCATCGTGCTGTAGGCAGGCCGAAGCAGGCCGCGTGCCCGGACTTCCCCACCCTGCGGAGGGACGTGGATGGGGCCCCGCTTCCACAGAGGAGCCCCGGCCCACGGCCGACAGGTTCCCCCACCACGCACGCACCGAGGATAGAGGTCAGGTAGAACTTGCCGATGGATGACCTTGCCCGAGGCCGCGTCCCAGACCGTTTAGAGCCTCACGTCTTCGTGACACGTGCTCGTGCCCTCCTCCAGGTCGAAGGTCAGCCCCAGCAGCTCCTGGGAGATGCCCAGCAGCCCGCGTGTGACTGCCTGCACGGGGAAAGACTCCTTGAGCAGGTACTGGTCCACGTGGTAGCGCGTCTCCTCCCCCTGGTTCATGTAGTAGCGCAGGTCCCAGGCGTTGATGGGGCCGTCAAAGTGCAGGCCCCGCCTCTGGCACTCGGCCTTCTTTAGCTCCAGGATCACGGCCGCTCCTGCTCCCCGAGGGGCTTCAGCTTCTGGGCCAGCTCACCTGCGGGCGGAGGGGAGAGGCTCGGCTACGTCCCTGGGGCGGCCCCCCAGCCACCCCCGACCCTGCGCCCCTCGAGGCAGAATGAAGGGTCTGGGATGGTGACCCCCAAGGGCTGACACAGTGGGGTCTCAGGCAGCACCACGTCCGGTCAAGGTCCGCCTGACCCCGTCCCCACTGGGACTCAGGGGGAGGCGGTGTTACCTAGGACAGTGGCCACCACCTGGCTGGTCTTGTCCGTGTTCATCTCCAGCACAGAGTCGGCATGGTGCGGAACCCCAGCAGGCGGGACTTCAGGGCCTGCAGCCTCACCAGCTCCCTGAGGATCACGCAGTTCTCCTGGAAGCCAGAGACGGAAGGCGCTGGGGACCGAGGGCCACGCCCTCCCCACGGGCCCCGGGCCAGGTCTCTGCAGGCGGGCAGGGCTCCCAGGCCACTGGCGGGCACAGCCAATCCCCCTCCCTCCTCCTCCTGGCCCGGATTTCTAGACACTTTGGTGCTGTCCTAACACGTGGCCTTTATTAACACAGGTCCTTTTGGAAGCAGAAACGGCATGAACGTGATGGGCTCTAAGGCCAAGGGCAGGAAGAAATGCGGCCAGGCTCTCCAGGAGCCACCAAGGGGCCTCCCCGGGCTCAACAAGACAAACACGGCTGCCGTGCAGACAGTAGCTCAACCCCACGGCACCCGAACACCCAGCCCCTGGACGGTGAGACACCTGTTGCTGCAGGTGGCCCGTGGCTCACTGATGAGGCCCGGCCCCAGGCGTACGCCACCTTCTGGGGGGCCACCTCTCCGGTCTGCAGTGGGGTTCTCCTGGGAGCCCCCCGTCACCACAGCACCAGCGTGGCCTGTCTGTAGCCCAAGAAGGTGGGGACGCAAGACTGTCCCCCGTGCCCCCCGCATCCCCCGCGAGGCCGAGCGAGCACCAGTGGTGTCTGCGGGGAAGGTGAAGGGCTCACGCACAGCCCCCATCTACAGAAGCACAGACTGCAGCCACATGCGCTATGGAACAAACACAAGTGTCCATGCAGGACCCGATGTCTGAATGTCAAGGCCATGCCCGGGCCACAGTGAGAAGGTGCATCCCCCATGCAAGCCACAGAGAGGGGATGGGGGGGTCCATCTGCGATTCTGAGCTCATCGGGCATCACCCCAGAGGGAGAGGGAGAGGGAGAGAGGTAGACAGAAGTACAGAGGGAGAGAAAGAGAGGGAGGGAGAGACGTCTCTCCCTTCCCTGGGGGTTTTCTAGTGCAGCCAAGGCTGAAAACCACGGCATTTTGGGAGATGGGTCCTCGTGGAAGAGTTAAATAGTCGCTCATGGCATTATCGACACATACTAAAAAAGGCCCCAAATCTTGGGGAGTCAGGGAGGGGAGTGTCGGCTGCCTCGTAAACGAGGAGAGATTGGGCATCAGAGGAGGTGCCTGTGCAGCCTGCGCCCAGGGCCCCGCAGACTTCATCTCCCAGCGGTGGTCCTGGGCTGGAAGTCAGCGGGGAGGTCAGGCTGTCCAAGCATCAACGTTGACTTCAGGGCTGATCTAAAAGGCGCCTGGTGTTTGTTGAAGCAGAAAAAGGAGAAAGCAGTAGGGAGTGGATGGGAGTGGGAGGGGGAGGGAGCCCCCCTCCTCAGCACTTCTACCGCTCTCCCTCTCTCTCTCTCTCTCTCTCTCTCCCTTTCTCCCTCTCTCCCTCTACCTCGCTGCCTCTCACTCTCCCTCTCCCTCCATCTCTCCCTCTGCCTCTCTCCCTCCCTCTCTCCCTGTCCCTCTCTCTCTCTCCCTCTCCCCCTTTCCCTCTCCCTCTCCCCTTCTCCCTCTCTCCCTTCCTCTCTCCCTGTCCCTGTCCCCCTGTTCCGCACGCTCTGGCTCTACCTCTTTCCCTCTTCCTCTCCCTCCACCTCCTTCCCTCTCTGGAGAGGGAAGGAGGTGGAGGGAGAGGGAGAGAGAGATGGAGAGGGAGGGGGGAGAGGGAGAGAGAGGGTGGAGAGGGAGAGAGTGATGGAGGGAGCGAAAGATGTCTCTCCCTCCCTCCCTCTCTCCCTCCCTCTCTCCCTCTCCCTCCCTCCTTCTCCTCCCTCTCCCTCTGGCTCCAACTCTCCTCCCTCCATCTCTCCCTCTCCCTCACTCCCTGCCAGAGAGGCAGGGATAAGGCAGAGGGAGAGAGGAAGAGGGAGAGATGGAGGGAGAGGGAGAGGGAGGGAGAGGGAGAGAGGGAGAGGGGGAGAGGGAGAGGGAGGGAGAGGGAGAGGGAGAGAGGGAGAGGGAACTAGGTCTCTTCCTCCCTCCCTCTCCCTCTCTCCTCCTTCTCTCCCTCTCTCCCTCTCCCTCTCTCTCTCCCTGTCGGTTTCCCTGTTCCAGTCTCCCTCTGCCTCTCTCCCTCTCCCTTGTCTCTGCCTCTCCCTCCATCTCTCCCTCTCTGAGAGGGAGTGAGGGCGAGGGAGAGATGGAGGGAGAGGGAGTGAGGGCGAGGGAGAGAGGGAGGGAGAGGGAGGAAGAGGAAGAGTGGAAGGGAAAGGGCGAGGGAAGGAGAGGGGGAGACGGAGGAGAGAGGGAGAGGGAGGGAAGAAGAGACCATTTTCCCTCTCCCGCTCTCCCTCTCTATCTCTCTCTCCCTCTGTCCCTCTCTCTCTTCTTCTCTCCCTCTCCCTCCATCTCTCCCTCTCCCTCTCTGCCTCTCCCTCCATCTCTCCCTTTCTGGGAAAGAGTGAGGGAGATGGAGACATGGAGGGAGAGGGAGGAGAAGGAGAGAGGGAGGGAGAGAGGTGTAGAGGGAGAGAGGGAGAGACGTCTTCGCTCCCTCCCTCTATCCCTCTCTCCCTTTCCCCCCTCTCTCTCCCTCTCCCCCTCCCTCTCCTGCTCTCCCTCTCCCTCTTTCCCTCTCCCTCTCCCTCCACCTCCTTCCCTCTCTGGAGAGGGAAGGAGGTGGAGGGAGAGGGAGAGCGGAACAGGGAAACAGGGACAGGGAGAGAGGGAGGGAGGAAGAGACCTCTTTCCATCTCCCTCTCACCCCCCCTCTCCCTCTCCTCTCCATATCTCTCTCCCTCCCTCTCCCTCTCCCTCCATCTCTCCCTCTCCCTCTCTCCCTCTCCCTTGTCTCTGCCTCTCTATCTCTCCCTCTCTGGGAGGGAGTGAGGGAGATGGAGAGATGGAGGGAGTGGGAGAGTTGGAGGGGGAGAGAGGGAGGGAGGGAGAGAGGGATAGAGGGAGGGAGCGAGAGAGGGATAGAGGGAGGGAGGGAGAGGGATGGAGGGAGGGAGTGAGAGGGAGGGAGGGAGGGAGGGAGGGAGAGACGGTCTTTCGCTCCCTCCCTCTCTCCCTCTCTCCCTCTCACCCCTCTCTCTCCCTCTCCCCCCTCCCTCTCCTGCTCTCTCTCCCTGTCCCTCCACCTCCTTCCCTCTCCGGAGAGGGAAGGAGGTGGAGGGACAGGGAGAGGGAAAGAGGTAGAGGGAGAGCGTGCGGAACAGGGAAACAGGGACAGGGAGAGAGGAAGGAAGAGAAGGAGAGGGAAGAGGGACGGGGGAGGAGGGAAGAGGGAGGGGGGAGGAGGGAAGAGGGAGGGGTGAGGAGGGAAGAGGGAGGGTGGAGGAGGGAGAGAGACGGGGGAGAGCGAGGAGGGGGAGGGGAGGGGGAGAGCGAGGAGGGGGAGGGGAGGGGGAGAGGGATGGGGGAGAGCAAGGGGGAGACGGAGGTGGAGAGGGAGTTGGGAGAGGGACTGGGAGGGGGGAGAGGGAGGGGGGAGGGAGAGAGGGAAAGAGAGAGACGCAGAGGAAAGAGGGAGAGGGAAGAGAGAGAGGGACAGAGGGAGAGGGAGAGAGGGAGGAGGAGAGGGACGAGAGGAAGCAGGGAGAAAAGAGAGAAAGAACACACCATCTACATTTCTGTCAAATGACACCGGGGATCCTTACACAACCAGGAGAAAATAAGACAGCGAGGCTCTTTCTCAGCTGGAACTGGAACTGCAGATGGGGCCAAACACCACCAGGTGGCCACACATGTCCAGCTGCCGCCCCAGCCCCCTGAGTCTGGTCACCAGGGCTCTGAGTGTTTGCTCCAGGGACCTGGGGTTCACCCTGTCACCCTGGAGGTCGGGCCTAGACAGCATGGCCCCGGGCTGGACACATAGGGGGAAAAGCATCCCCACAGGCCAGCTTGTGCGAGCCGATTCAGCTGCCAGATTCTAGAGGCCCGGGATCACCGTGTGGCCCATGAAAGCCAGGAGCCAGGAGGGTCTTGCATCGGGATTCCTGTCCGTTGGACTGGAACGTTTATGTAAGGAGTCTTGGAAACAGTGGTAACAAGACTGAATTCGAAGGAGCTTTAGGATATTATGGACCACTCCGAAGTGTGTGGGTTGCTAAAAACCCTCCCGGCTTCACTCTTGTTGAAAATGAAGATCCCCGAGATGCAGCGGATGCTGTCTGAGAAGTAGACGGGAGAACACTCTGTGGCTGCCGAGTAAGAGTGGACCTGTCGAATGGGGAAGGGAGAAGTCGAAATCGTGGCCGCCTCCTTCTTGGGGTCGTCGCCCTCGAGATGATTATCGGAGGAGGAGTCCTCCCCCTCACCACAGATCTCCAAGACGGAGAAGCTTCTCCCGCAGCCGGAGCAGGTCCCTTTAGTAGATATAGGAGAAGAGAGAGATCACTGTCCCAGGAGAGAAATCGCAAGCCGTCCCGATCTTTCTCTAGGTCTCCTAGCCGATCCAGGTCAAATGAAAGGAAATAGCAGACCACTTTGCAAGAGGAGTGGTGCACAGGAAATACCTTCATTTGACAGGAGTATGTACAGAAAATTCAAGTTTCGTTTGAGACTTCCGAAGCTTGATGCACTTTTTAAATGTTTTAGCTGTTCCCGTTTGTTTGTCTCTTGGGACAGTGACACATAAAGGTGTCATTCTCTGTGGTTTGAAATGGGTCATATGAGGCATGTAATATGAAGAATTGTTTCTTTACAATGTTCTCTTAAGCAGAATTGAATTTGCTTTGAATTTTTGGTCTTGCCTAGACTGATAATAAAACTCTAACTCCTGCCCACCTAAAGTGTGATGTTTATTATTATGGAAACAACACTGGCAAACATTAAAAAGACTTTCTGTAGCTGGGATATGGTATGCAGCTGTAGTCAAGCAAGCAGTCTTTAAAAGGTACTGTGAACACAAGCCAGCAGGTAGAAATGAAAGCCGCACCGTTACCCTAGATTAGAGGTTTAAGAATTCCACTAGTCTTCACACTGGACAAGAGGTTGTCCAGTGAGTTTAGCATCTTAGAAGTTTCAAGGAAGTTAGTTAACCTTTGAGTTAGGTCATAAGTCCCCTCTGTGATTGCTGTACATGAATACATAGCTCTTTGTAAAGTTTTTTGGAAGTTGAGATTATCAAGACACCAGTGTCCTGCCAGATTAAGAGTATATTGTAGAGCTGAACTTTGAGTTACTGTGCAATTTTTTTTTCATGCTGTCATTTGTAATATGTTTTGTGAGACTCCTTGGGATTAAAGTTTTGGTTCCAAACGGAACAAAGAAAACAAAAAAAGGATCCACGTGCCAATGCAGGGGACCCGGGTTCGAGCCCTGGTCCGGGAAGATCCCATGTGCCGCAGATCAACTAAGCCCGTGGGCCACAACTATTGAGCCTGCGCTCTAGATCCTGGGAGCCACAACTACTGAGCCCCCATGCCACAACTACAGAAGCCCGCACATCTAGAGTCCGTGCTCCGAAACAAAAGAAGCCACTGTAATCAGAAGCACATGCCCGCAACAAAGAGGAGCCCCTGCTCGCCGCAACTAGAGAAAGCCCGTGTGCAGCAATGAAGACCCAACGCAGCAAAAAAAAAAAAAAAAAAAAAAAGACGCTACTGGCCAGGTGATCAAGGGTAAAATTGTTTGTCACAAGTCCCGTTGATGGTGTGTATCCTTGATGTGTGTATCCTTGATGGTGTGTATCCTTGATGATGTGACCTGAGGAGAATGACATTTTTATCTCTGTCTGGATCTTCCGCCCCAAACCCCATAACTCCAGCCCAACCATAAGAAAAACATCAGAAAACCAACAGACAAACAAATTGAGGGACAAAATACCTGACCAGTCCTCCTCAAAACTTTCAAGGTATCAAAACCCAGGGACGTCTGAGAAATGTCACAGCCCAGAGGAGACTGGGACAGAAAAAGGGTGTTAGGGGAAAGCTAGGGAAATTCTAATAAAGTGTGGACTTTAGTTAATAATAACGTATCCATCTCGGTTCCTTAGTTGGATAAGCATGTCGTACTAACGTACTAAAGTACTAACGTGTTGGAAATAGGGGTACTGGGTCGGGGGTCCACAGCACTCTGTACACTCTGTACAGATCTTTGCAACTTTTTTGTAACTCTAAGCTATTCTAAAATTAAGCAACTACTAAACAGAGATAAGAATGTTATTTCCCTGATTTGAACATGGCTGAGTTTGTTTTCATGGTCACATTTGTGCTATCTGGATGTGTCTTGGAATCAGTAGCAAAGGAGAGTTGCCAGCCCCTGGGAAGATGCGGCTGGTTTGCAGGTGGCTTGCTCTGGAGCTGAAGACCAGGGTGGGAAGTCTGCAGCCTCGGGCTGCACTTAGGACCATGGGAGGGGATGGGCCAGCTCAGTTAGGGATGGAACCTATAAATAAAACTTTTTCTTTTCCATTATGGCTTATCACAGGATATTGAATATAGTTCCCTGTGCTAGACAGTAGGACCTTGTAGCTTATCCATCCTATATTTAATAGTTTGCGTCTGCTAACCCCAAACTCCCAATCCAACCCTCCCTCACTCTTTCTCCCCCTTGGCAACCACAAGTCTGTTCTCTATGTCTGTGAGTCTGTTTTTGTTTCGTAGACAAGTTCATTTGTGTCGTATTTTAGATTTCACATATAAGAGAGATCATATATGTGTCTTTCTCTTCTGACTTACTTCACTTAGTATGATAATCTCTAGGTCCATCCACGACGTTGCTGCAAATAGCATTATTTCATTCTTTTTATGGCTAAATATATTCCATTGTATATATGTACCACATATTCTTTATCCACTCACCCATCAGTGGACATTTAGGCAGCTTCCACATCTTGCCTATTATAAATAGTGATGCAATGAACATTGGGGTACATGTATCTTTTCTTTCTTTTTCTTTCTTTTTTTCTTTCTTTTTTCTTTCTTTTTCTTTCTTTCTTTCTTTTTCTTTCTTTCTTTCTCTCTCTCTTTCTTTATTTTTTTGTTACACAGCATGTGGGATCTTAGTTCCCTGGCCAGAGATGGAACCCATGCTCCCTGCACTGGAAGCACAGAGTCTTAACCGCTAGACCACCAGGGAAATCCCAGGGGTGTATGTATATTTTTGAATTAGAGTTTTCTCCAGATCTATGCCCAGGAGTGGAATTGCGGGACCCTATGGCAGCTGTATCTGTTCTCTGCACGTCTCACATCAACCACGTGCACTCCAATCCTTGCTCTCAACGTCATCTTCGGGGAACACAACCTGCGACAGGGACCTTGACAAGAAGAAATGGCTCAGGGAAAAGCTAGCTGCACAGGGAGGAGATAGAGGCCATCGACCCTGGGGTGTGGCGGGGAGAGTGGGCACAGAGATTGGTCATTTCGTCCCTGATACTCAGCCCTCCTGGCTGCCCCACTCTAGGTCACCTCGGGATACAGAGGTGACCCGGTTAGAGTCCCAGCCTGTGCAGGAATCTCGGGGCACCAGCGGGTCTGAATAATATTAGTGCAGGGTCTCCCCCATGGCACTGGGGTTATTTGGGGCGGGTCATTCTCTGCTGGGGGCCCCTCTTGGGCACTGTGTGGGGTTCAGCAGCATCCCTGTCCCCACCCATTTGATTCCAGGGTCCCCTCCCCCCCAGTTGTGACAACCACAGATTTTCCCCAGACATCACTGAAGAACTGGGGGAGGCGGAAGCAGGATGGCCCTGGGTGAGGACAGCTGTGTTGAAGCAAGCAGCCTGGCTTAGGGCAAGGTCTGCCCCAATCCCGTCAGAGCCTGCATTTAGAACTGCCCCTTCCCTCTCCCACCTCCCATGCCCTGCAGTGGTCTCCGAGACATCATCCCCATGTAAGAAATCACACCTTCTCAGTTTACTGTCCCCAGCACCTAGAAGAGTGTCTGCTATGTAGTAGATGCTTCATAAATACTTGCTGAATAAAGGAGTTGAATAAAGGGATGAGTGGATGAATGAATGAAGGTTACCATGGAAGGAGGGGGGAGATTCCCTTTCTGGCTCTCGGGGATTGGGATATCGAGTGAAAGATCCATCCTAAATAGGCTGACCAGCCTTCTGGGTTCCCCAGAAATGAGGGTTTCCCCATAGTTCCAGCGCTCAAACCTGAGCGGTCCTGGGCAAAGTGGGGGCGGGTGTTGGTCACCCTGTGTAAACACAGTAACAATTCCAACTGCAATAGCAATGGCCAAGGACCTCTACGGTCTTACTGACCAGGCACAGTTCTTCACCTGGCGGGGAAGGGTGGGCCAGGATTGGAATTCCGGTGATCCAGGGTGGGCGGGTGAGGGCACACCCCGGGCTTGTGTAGGGGAGTCCAGGAAGGTTCTGGAGGAAGTGACAGTGACACAGGAGGGAGGGAGGAGTCTAAGGAAGAACGTCCCACACGACAACGTGTGCCAATGGCCCTGGGCCCAAGGTCACACCTGACCAGGGCTTGCTTGTTTTCTTTTTTTCTAATTTACTTTTCCCCACATGGATATGCAATTGTCCTAATGCCATTTATTGAAAACTCCTTAATTTCCTCACTTTCTGTCATATCAAGTTCTCATCTATCTGTTTCTGGACCTTTATTCTCTACCATAGAGCTATACGTCCCATCCTTGCACCACTAGGGCTGTTTCATCACTATAACTTTATTTTTTACTCATTTATTTCTTTGGCCGTGCTGGGCGGCATGTGGGATCTTATTTCCCTGACCAGGCTTTGAACCCGCACCCCTTGCAGTGGAAGCTCGGAGTCTTAATCGCTGGACCTCCAGGGAAGTCCCCAGGGCTTGCTTTGACATCCATCGAATGGTGGCGGGTGGGCACGGGGAGCAGCTGTCTGTGAGCCACCCTGTGTAGAAATGCAGGGTGGAGGGCAGGACAGCTGGAGCGGGAGGGGAAAAGGCGGAGGAGGGAGGGAGGGAGGGATGGCGGGCGGGCGAGAGACAGACAGAGAGTTTCCGGAGACAATAGCTCTGGCCGTGTCCTAGGGCATGAAAGCTGAAAATAGCTCCTAGTGCCGGGAGCCCTGGAGCCGGAGCCTGGGAGCCATTGTGACTGGCACTCCTCCCTGGTGGGTGTGTGTGTGTGTGCGGGGGCGGGGGGCTCTGGACTTCTCAGGCTGGGAATGGGGTGCACGGAGCAAGGACGGAGCAGGGACGGAGCAGGGACCCTACTCTCTGGGACCTCGCAGGCCATCCTTAGCTCACAAAGCTGAGCCACTCCCGGCCGTACGAGGGGGGGGCTTATCCTCCCTGTCCCCTGGATCACACCCCCTCACACACGACTTCCCCTTGTGTGCTCCCAGCAACCAAGAGAATCTGTTTTTAAAAGATTTGGGGGAGGGGGGTAAACATACAAACAAGAGCAGAATGGATACTTTTTCCGAATGGGAATGGCTCTGTGTAACCCCTTCCCCAGGGTAACCAGAGTCCTGACCTCTAACACCCTTGACGAGTCAGCCTTGGTCTGGGCTTGCAGACCCACGGAAGCTTCCTCATCCCCTCCTTCAGACCCCGTCTCTCCCTCGGCGTCTTTGTGAGAGGCACCCGGGGAAGTGGGACTGCTAGGCTGTACTGCTGCTAGAACTGCACCTGGGCTCCACCAGGCTCCAGCCCCCCGCCCTGTGCACCTCTCTGTCCCTGAGGCACCTCAACTGGTAGGAGCGGCATCACCTTCCCTCCCGGGACTTGTGACACTTAAGGGAGACACAGAAAGGACAAGCGTTTGGCTCCCTGGCTGGCAAAGAGCAGGTGCTCAATTGTCATAAGTGGCCGTATCAGTGAGGGTTCTCCAGACAAACAGAATCCATAGGGTGTGTGTGTATATACACACACACGTACATATGTACACGCATACAAAAATATACAGCTGTGTATATATGCAGTACGCATACAGACATATACACATATAGTATATACAATACGCAAATACATATATACGCACATATATATAAAATGCATAGTTTGTATATATACAGTATGTATACACACATATACACGTAATATATACAATAGACACATACAGATACACTATACATACACACATATGAAATGCATCGTTTGTGTATATACAGTATGTACACATACGTATAACATATGCAATGTACACACCTAGGTACGTCTATATCATACATATATACACACATAGAAAGATATTTAGGTGTGTATATATACAGTATACATACATACACATATAATATATGCAATACATACACGTACATACATATAGACACGCATATACACCTACATAGAAAAGCATGTAGAATAAAAATATATATGTACTGCATATATAAATTCCTTGTATTCGTTCCTCCTTTACGCAAAGTGGACCAATTTCAGTGTTAATCTCTTCTGAAAAATACCTTCCCGGCCACATCTGGAATAATGTTTGTGGTTGCCGGGGCCCCACGCAGTGCGCACATGAGATTAACCATCCCCGTGGCGATGATGACACTTTATTTTCTCCCTTGACCATTGTCACTACTATTCCAATTAAAATAGCAGTGCTATGAGGGCAGGGCATTTCCTTTTTGGCCAGTACTGAGCGTCCGCGGTCTGGTGCCTAGCATAGGCTAAATACACGGCAATTTTGTGAACAGAAGCCGGGATTCCAGCTGTCATATTTAATAGGAATTATAGTCTTATTATTGGGGGGGAGGGGTTGTGTCACGGTACGTCGAGGTCGGGAGTCGAACTCGCCACCACTGGCCCTGAGAGGTTTGGCCGGGTCCCCACTTCGGGCCGGTGGGTGTGGCCAGGGGCAGCCGATGACGTGCGTACGTGCGTGCGTGGGAGCGTGCGTGCGTGGGAGCGTGCGTGCGTGGGAGCGTGCGTGCGTGAGAGCGTGCGAGTCCACGGGGCGGGCCGCGCGCGCCGGGAGTGTTTCAGCCCGGCCCCCGGCTCATTGTGGTCGCCTCACGCCGGCCCGAGTTCGCAGCAGCGCTGGAGGCCCCGGGCCTGTGAGCACAAAGAGGGAGCCGGGGGCCGGACGATAGTGTGGCGGCGGCAGCTGGGGCCCAGGCCAGGCCCCCTCCCCTCAGCCTCCCGCCTGCCCGTCTGCCCCGCCCCCGGCGGTGGCGCCGCGCCCCTCCCCCAACCGCCAGACTAGCGCGGTGCGGGTGCCGCGCGCGAAGGAATGGGGGAGAAGCTGGAGCTGAGGCTGGAGTCGCTCTTGGGGACCGAGCCCGCCGTCTACCCGTGGCCGCTGCCGGTCTACGTAAGTGCCGCCCGTCCCCTCCTCCCGGACCCCCGCTCCTGTTCCCCCACGGCGCGCGCTGAGCCCACCGAGAAACGGAGCGACTCGAGTCGCTAGACCCTCTTTGGAGCCCCCCTTCCCGCCCCGCCGTGGTTCTCCGCGGCAGTTTCCAGCCCCCGCGCGCAGGGTGGGCAGAGGGGAGCCGGCGCCGGCCGGGGGCGCCGACTCGGCCGCGGGGACCCCGCGCTTCCGAGGGGCGCCTGAGCCGGTCTGCGGTTGGCTCTGCAGGGCTGGGGACCCCGGTCCCCCCGGGCCTGGACTGCCGGCGGGCTTGCCCTTCTGTACTTTAGGATCTGACACGTAGGGTTTCTTTTTCCTGGTAGTTTATTCTTAGCTCTGTCAACGTACTTAGTTTTTAAAATTTGTTTTTATTTTTCAGGGCACCCTTTCCTCCCTCTCTCCAGTTTTTTTGTGTTTCTCTTTTGTTTTGTTTTAGTGAGGCATTTTGTCCCTCTGATCTTGAGTGGGTGGGCTGGCAGGACACTTGGAGAGGAGGCGTTCTGTCCCCTGATCTTGAGTGGCCTTTGGAAAATGACGGGCCAGACGGAAATTAAATTTAATTGATATATAATATTGTATCCGTCCAAGGTGTACAATGTGATGATTAATATATATAGTGTGTGTGTGAAATGATTACCACAATAAGTTTAGTTAACCTTAATTCACATAATTACATATGTTATCTTTGTGATGAGAACTTTCAAGATCTACTCTCTTAGCAACTTTCAAACATAAAATACGGTATTGTTAACTGTAGTGACCGAGCTGTACATTACATCACCATTACTCACTTGTCTTATAACTAGAAGTTTTTACCTTTTGATCATCTTCCCTCATTTTCGTCACCTCCAGCCCCCAGCTCTGGCAACCGTCATTCCATTCTTTCTATCATGAGTTCAGTATTTTAGATTTCACATATGAGATCATAAAGTATTTATCTTTCTCTGTCTGACATTTCATTTAGCATAATGCCCCCCAAACCCACCCATGTGGTCACAAATAGCCAGATTTCCTTCTTTATCATGGCTGAATAATAGTAGGTTGTATGCACCCCATTTTCTTCATCCATTCATCCACAAGAAAACACTGAGGTTGTTTCCATGTCTTGGCTACTGTATTGGGTTGGCCAGAAAGTTCATACAGTTAATGAATACACTGTTCAATCAAACTTGGTGAAAATGAGTCTTTTATTTTTACTTAAACTAAATCTTTGACAAAGCCAGCTAGGCATCCCTTTGAGTAACGACTTATATCACATTGAAATATTTTAAACATATGAACAGTAATAGCTGAAATGACAAATGTTACTAATATTGACACAATTTATCAAGGAGAATATGTTAGAATATGTCAAAATGCAGGTGGACAGTGAAAGAACAACTATAACTTTTAACTAAATATTGTCTTGATATTTAGACTATTGGTTAAAATCATGATAACAGGTTTCATCCGTTTCAAGAAAGCAGAATATTTGCAGATCACTTAACATTTACTAGGTATGTTCTCAGTCTGGAAGGATGTATTTCACTTACATGTGTCATTTAATTTAACCACATCCCTCTGTAATAGATAGTGGTATCCCTATTTGCAGATAGGAGACAGGCTCAGAAAGATTAAGAATGTTACCTAATTCTAGTAAGTAGCCAAACCTAAACTGATCTAATTCCAGGGCAAAGCTCTTTCTGGCACATCAGTGTGGGTCTTTATCTCTTTGAGAATTGTTGAACATTAAAAGCCTTCTTCCAGGTAAATGCATAAAGAAACAACATGAGCAATGATATAACAATAGAAGTCTCACTAAATAATTGGTGTGTTTGGCCTTGCTTTTGCTGATAGATCTTTTGCAAAATTGCTTTTCTCTGAGATATTTAAAGTGGACTTTAACTATTTTCTTGGAAGACTTTCCTAAATTATACCTATCAGAAAGCTGCTTTGCTTTAAGGCCGAAGAAAAATGAAAGCTTACTTAACTACACTTAGGTGCCAGGGTCATACTATGAGCTCTACACCTGCCAGGATTCACGCTAAGATAGATAGGGTGGCTCAGCAAACTGTCCATAGTCCTGTGATTTCTTTCTGATATTCTGAAGTAGAAATAATTTCATAACTGTTCACAAAAGAGAGAAACACTGTTTCTTGGTCCTCAATATCATACCGCTGTAGGCTAATTCTTTCTCTCTTCTGTTGCCCCTTAGTATAGAGAGTGTGTTTTGGGAACCCTCCTTCACGATCTTCTCCATTCCAAGAGCATCTTACATAAATCCAGGACTTCTCAAGCAGCCAGTTTTGCCAGATGGTCTTAGGGTTGGTTGTACCCATATATGTATAATCTGAACTTCTCAAGTAAGGTCCTTAGAGAGCATAATGGCTAAGAGAATTGGTGCTGATACCAGACCTGAGTCCAAATACTGCCTATGCCCCTAACTAGCTGTGTAACCTTGGAGAAGTGACTTCAGCCCCTTAAAGGGATTAGATTTCTCACCTGGAAAATGGTATAATAAATGCATCTACCTCATATGGTTAGTGTGTAAATTAATGTAACTTGAGATGGTGCATGTTAAGCATTAGCACAGTGCCTGTCTCTTGTTAGTAATACCTGCTTTTCTTATTAATTATTCTCTTTATATTCCCAGTTCCAGCTGGGTGCCTAACATATAATAGTTGTTCAGCAAATAGTTACTGGATTGAACCAGCTCTGAAATTGAAGCATTGGGTCAACAGCAAAGTAGTCACCCCACCATCATTTCTCCCAGAGAAAGGGAGAATAGATGGAAGCCAGCCATCATACTTTCTTTTCTTATTCTAAACTTCCCATCGAGCCCCAGCAATAAAATAATCTTCCTGGACCCTAACAATTTCAAGAATTTTTCAAATCACACTATTTGAAAATAGCTGGGTTGCCCTAATCTAATATGTCCCAGGACCCCAAGGTCACCAAGCTTCTATTAATGAAGTCTAGTTAAGATAAATGATAACAGTTAGTAAACCAACTGCTTATGAGCTCATTGGGCTTTTTAAAATTTACTATCTGCGCTTCATAGAGACACAGGTATTTTGCTTTTGTAGGACATTCAACAGTCAAAGTAGTCTTTTAAAAAGCACAAATCAGACGCTGTTATTGCACTGCTTCTAACCTCTAAAGGCTATCTATTGTAAAGAGATGAAATTTTCAACTACTTAGCCAGGCTCACAGAGACCATGTGCTCTGGTCACTTACTACATCTTTCCCTGACCTTCATGGGGCTCGAGGCACAGTTGTCCTTTTCAGTCCCTCAGATGCAACAAGCTCTACTTCTTGCTCTCCCAGCTTTAGATTGGCTAATCCATCTACCCAGACCAATTTCCCTCTTATCGTTAAGGCCTCGGTTCAAACGCCACCACTACTATCTTGACCAAAGAGACCTGCCTCCTCAGTGCCTCTCCATCCCTTTGTCCAGTCGTATTTCTGTCACTGTACAACATTTATTTACATGTTTACTCTGTCTTCCTCCACCACTGGACATTTGCTTAAGAGCAGGGACTTTGTAATTTTTTGCTTCCAAGGCTTGCAGCAGACACTGGCACATAGGTGTGTAGGAAATGTGTGTCTAATAAAGAATAAATATGTGGATGAAAAAAAAAACTGAAACACTAACACAAGATTATTCTTCTTTCAAAAGAATAATGAAAAATAATTTCATTCAATAAGAGTCATTCTTAGTTACTGATACATGACTTAGTAGATCCCATTCAATTTAAAATGTCCCCTTTTTTTCTGATACTTTCACAAGTCATTAATTAAATGTTGCTCACTTTTAAGGCCAATCGGTGAGACATTATTTAACTTGTCTCCTCTAAAGTTCCAGCATTAACTCAGGCGGGGGCTTCACCAAGTACTGATCATGTGACCTTGGCCTCTCATTGCCTCAGTTTTCTCATTTGTAACATGGGTATAATAATCGGCTTATTTCATACGCCTATGAGGAGGAAAACTTCATATGTGTGTGTGTGTGTGTGTGTGTGTGTGTGTGTCTATATATATGTATTTAAACAGTGTCTTAGAATAGTGTCTGGCACATGATAAGCATTATAGAAGTATTGACTGCTGCTACTAGTACTGTTATTATGAGAACTAACTGTTGAGAATAATCCTTCATATAGGGGTTTATTCCACTGAAGATAAAGGAAACTCATAGAATGTTAGAGATCAGATTAAACACGGAAAGCCAGTAAAATATACCAGGACAGAAGATGATGAGAGTGTGAAAGGATAGAGGAAAAAAAATGGTTTTTGTTTTTCTTTTTCTTTTTTAAAGAAGGAAAGAGCCTAGAAATAGCACAAAAACTATTCATTGGCTATACTGACATGGAGATCGCTGGTGACCTTCATAAGTAAAATTTCAGGACAGTGGGCAGAGAGATTACGGTGAGGGAAGTCAGATGGATGTAAATTATAGAGTAGATGGGACGTGAGGAAATGGAAACAATATATGATGATAACAATTTTGAAAAGTTCAGACATGAATTGGCTAAAGAAGATATGCAGGGATCAGAGGAGGAGGGAGGCTTTCGTGTTACACGTATAGTTTTTAACATTTTAAGTTGGAGTTACTAGTCTAGAATGAGGTTGAATTTTGGCAAGAATCATTCATAGGGAGTAGATGGGTTGTAGAAAATGCAGTGCTGTGAAGTACTTGAGAAGATGAGAGAAAATGAAATGCTATCTGTAGTGCACGTGGCCTTTGAACTTGAACTCCTGTAGTGCAAGGGAATACAAAGATCAATGCAAATGCTAATGAATTAACGGATTTGGCAGTGGACTGTTTACTGACTTCTGTGTTGCTAATGAGTTAGGAAGCGCCTCACCAGCTCAGAGTGAAGGAAGTAGAGAGGATGGAGGAAAATTTGAGGAGGGTAGGGAAAGCTTCTAAGAAAATAGTCCTTAAGGAGAATTAGAAAGAACTTACTGTAAGTCAGAGCAATATTTCCAGTCTTGAAAATCCATTTGAAGTTGGTGTTTATTAATTTATTGGAATACCAATTTTCCCTGCCACATGATGTTTCTCCAGCTACCTGGATATAAGTTACACAGAGGCAGAAAAGAATGAGAGATAACAATCGAGGGAAAATACAATTCGTATTTTTTTTTTACCTTTTTCCACTTCCCCGCGCCAACTCTGGGGAGCCTTCATGGACATGGCTGCCCTCGCAGCCTGCAGCAGCACGCTGTTATCAAAGAATTCAAAGAAATGGAACATAGGTTTCCAACTTAATAATTCAGCAAAATCAAAAATTGTATATAATGTTTTCTGTTGGCAAAGATTTTTGCAATATAATTTGGTTCCATCTTTTGACAAGTAATTTGGCAATGTCTAGCAAGATAAAAATGTTAATAGCTTTTTACACATTAATTCTAATTCTGGAAGCTTATGCCGATAAATAATTTATAATCCAGAAAATTATTATATAAAGATGCTCATTGTCATGTCATTTGTAATAACAAAACATTGGAAACACCTTTAATTGTTAAGAATAGGAAAACAGTTTAGGAAATTATATCCACTTAGTAGAAAGTGACACAGTTACTATATTATAATTACAAGATGATGGAGCAAAATAAAATAATGCTTAATAAAGAAAGAATGAAGAAAGCTGACCTAAAATTGTGTCTTCCTTATGACAGTAATTATGTAAACATATCAATGTTTATTAAAGCTTAAAACCAAGATAAAGTTTTAAAAGCTCTGTACCAGTAATGGGGATTTTATGTTCGTTTCAAAATATTTTTTGACACAACTCTTAGAATTTTGTTTTGTCTACTCCTTTTCTTAAGAATTTCTGATTATTACCTCACTTTTCATTTCATAGTTTCAAATAAAGCCAGCAATTTTATCATCAGAGAAGATTAGACTTATTGGACAGTCCATAATTCCAAGTTATTTGGTATAAAAAGACCATATACACTTGTAGGTGCTTTCAAAATAAAATTTCGAGAAGTTTTTTTTTTTGCTTAGTCTTTCCTAGTATGGAGATGAAGCAAACTACCTAAAATTGCTAGCCATTCTTTTTTCATTTTTCTCATTTTATTGATTTATCTTGCCCTTCACAGAAATGATAAGAAATGAGTCTGCAGTTGCATCTGCCAATTTCTTAAATCCTCTATTATCCACATTATGAAATCATACTAGTATGAATGCTTCCAGTATTTTCAGAACTCTTTAGTTAGTATACTTTAGCATTCTGTATGAAGTATCTTATGTAAGTGTAAAATTTAGACTCAACTTCTGGAAGCTTTTGATTTCTTAGTTCAAAAGTGAGAGATCCTTAGTTCAGCCATATGATTAACAATTACTTGTATAGTAAGAAGCTCCTAAATTATTGTTTTATGGGTACCTGGCAGTTTTCTTGCCATTTCTCAGAAGTTCTCTATTAAACACATTCTCTCTCTTTCTCTCTCTCTATCTCTCTGTCTCTCTCTGTCTCTGTCTCTGTCTCTCTCTCTCTCACACACACACACACACACACACATTGTGATTAAAAGCACAGATTTTGGCATTATGAAATCTAAGGTTCAATTTCCAGTTGTGTAGTTTCTGGGCCACTTGACTTTAGGCAAGTAACCTAATGTCTCTGAACCTTGTTATTTTCATCTGTAAAATAGAAATTACAATTATATCAGACAATCCTCAAAACATCCGTAATGATTTTAGAGTTTCAGAGTCAGGTAAAAGCAGGCACTCAGTAAATGGCTAGTGCTTTTATTACTTTATTATTATTTAGGTCTTGGTTTTCCTTGAGTGTGTGAGTCCCCATAATGAAATGTAATTTCCAGTAGATTGAGTAACACCTGTTTTCACCAAAAATTTTAACTGAGTTCATTACTTTCTGTGCAACCCAGATTAGTTTTCTGCCTCCTTTTCTGTGCCGTATGTAGGTGTTCAGTAGATTTATTTAATAAATGTATGAATGCATGAACGCGTAGATGAATTTTTAAATGCTTCTTTTTGAGAAGGTAGAACAAATGTGACACAGTAGAACAGATAAGAAAATAATCCATGGAAAAAATGGCAAAGTCATGTATGTGCCCAGGGCCAGCCTAAGAAGAATTACTTTTTTTTTTTTTTTTAGGAAAAATGTGTTGAATAGCTTATTTTAATTATTTTTAAAAGTTAAGTACAGGGACTTCCCTGGCGGTCCAGTGGTTAAGACTTCGCCTTCCAATGCAGGGGGGTGTGGGTTCAATCCCTAGTCGGGGAGCTATGGTCCCACATGCCTCGCAGCCAAAAAACCAGAACATAAAACAGAAGCAGTATTGTAACAAATTCAATGAAGACTTTAACAAATGGTCCACATCCAAAAAAAAAGTTAAGTACAAAACTTTGCTGATGATTTACATATTTAGGACCAATAAAATAATGTGAGATTAGCTGTACTAAAACAGAATGTTGAGCTACATTCACATTAAGTGACATTATATAGTCTGAGTTTATGGAAAACTTCTGAGATGGTGAGTGACCTTTGAGCAGAAAAAGACAGAAGGAGAAATGGCCTTTTCTACATTCTATTGTGCCCCTAAGTAAAATGCTTGGTAATCTAGCTACCAAGCTCTATGTCATTGGCCTTAGGCGCGTACTGTGATCTACCTTGTGAAGATCAGATTTTGCCATGGAGAGGATTTGTAAAAGTATCACACATTCCAGTACCGTTGGCAACCACAGCTACCAAAAACTCCAATTTAAATTGATGAGCCTAATATCAGATGATAGTGTCATTTCCTTGTGGGTGTTCTGGGAAACGGTGGGTAGGAAATGTATAAAAGTGAATACTTTATTGACTGAAATAACACTTCATCATTTTGAAAACATAAAATACATTAAAGTTGTTATAGCATCATACATGAATATTTCACTGTATTTTAGACCTTGCCTACAAGCAATGTTTTCTGCCCTTTGAAAGAGAACCATGCTTGTGGTATGCATTAATCATAGAAAAGATTAAACACTGAAAAGAAATTCAGCCTTTAAAGACAATTTGCTTTGATTGATTCAGTGGGTTCCCCTAAAAAGTTAATACCCAGAATTATTGCTTGTTAAACTGGAGTTACAAATTCTTTCAGAGTTACTTAGTAGTTTCTTTAATATCAGTATCAAGGAAGGCAAAGCAAATTTACATATTTATTAAGAAATACAGGCACATAATCATAAAACAAGAAAACACAACGTTTTTATAGACTTTATTTTTTAGAAGTGTTTTAATTTTACAGAAAAATTGAGAAGATAGTATAAAGTGTTTCCATATACACTATACCCATTTCCCTCTGTGACGATCAACTTATATTAGTATGTTACATTGTTACAATCAGTGAACAAATATTGATACATTATTGTTTACTATAGTCCATACATTAGTCCAGTTCCTTAGTTTTTACCTAATGTCCTTTTTCTATTCCAGGATTTCATCCAAAACATCACATTACATTTAGTTGCCATGTTTCCTTAGGCTCCTCTTGGGTTTGATAGCTTCTCAGATTTTCCTTGCATGACCTTGGCAATTTTGAGTAGTTAGGTTTGTGTAGGATGCCCGCTACTAGAATTTGTTTGATGCATGTTTCATGATAATATTGGGATTATGTGTTTTGGGGAGGAAGACCACAAGAGTAGAAGGGTTATTTTGCCAGATCACATCAAGTGTACAAAGTATCAATATGCATTATGAATGCTGAGGTCGACCTTGATCAGCAGGCTGAGGTAGTGTTTTTCAGGTTTCTCCATTGTAAAATTACTGTTTTCCCTTCTCCATATTGTACTTTTTGGAAGGAAGTCAATATGCTCAGCCCACAACTAAGGAATAGAGAGTTATGCTTAAGATGGAGTACTACATAAACTATTTGGAATTCTTTTGCACTGGAGATTTATCTATTCTCCCACATTTATTTATGTATCCAATTATTTATTTATATCAGAAGAACTCACGGATTTTTATTTTATACTTTGGGTCATAATCTAATTCTACGTTAGTTACTTTGTTCCTCAAATTGCTCTAGTCCTGACCCTTGTGAACTCTTTTCAGTTCAGTGGCTCGTGCGCCACTCTGAGGTATCCCCATCCTATATATTTTTTTGGAACTTCCTTACTTTCTGACACTATAAGATGGCCTTGTATATAAATCTTGTATATTTACTGCCCCAGTCCTAGAATCAGCTATTTCTTCAAGGATAACTAGGTCTTTTTAGTGGAGAACAGCATTAGACAGCAGGATCTGGGTGTGGGGTGTGCTAATTGCTGCCCGGATGTCATTGCTTCTAGATCTTCTCAGCTGACAGAGCAAAGAGATAACATGTGTGTACATTCCCCACGTATATGGACATATCTATAAGTATCTCTCTACATAACCATGTGTGTTAAGGTAATATGAAGCAATATTAAGCTAAGCATGAATGTATATTGATGTTTCCAACTTTAATCTGTTACCACATAGATCATCTTAGCCTCATCTCTTGCTTATCTTTAAATTTCAACTGCGGCAAAACACTTGACTTTTAGAAGTATGAAAATCAAATTGTAGCTACTTTGGGAAGCCACATCATCTAGCAGAAGAATTCTTAAAGGGCAAGGTGTATATCATCAAATTTTAATTTACAGTCAGCAGTACTTTGTAACATCCATAGGCCTCCAGACCTCTGCTTCCAAGAAGATGAAGTAGCCCATTTCTCCCAGGTTCTTCCACTTAAAACTAAAACCCTGAACATAACAACAGACAAACATAGGAAGACACTGAAAGGTGGAAATGAGAAGGCAGACTTAACTAGGGACTTTGGGACTTGAGGAATAACATGGTGATGAGTCCCCTGTGTTTCCTGTTGCTTCCCATACATCCTGGAGAGGGTATTACAGGAACCCCCAATCAATAACCACCAACAGAACAACAGACAAAAAAGCTTCAAAAAAGAAAACACAAAACCCCCGTTCCCCCTAGCCAAGGTATGAGGAAAGGGGTTGTCAAAGACAGAAAACCATTTGGGCAATAATATACACACTACTCGAGCCAAGTGCCAGTGGAATATTGCACCCATCCCCTATGTCCTGTGGTTTCAGTTGGGCCAAGCTACGATTTGATCTTCCACACCACCCCACTCCTGCCCTCCAGAAGAGGCAGCGCTCTGATTCGCCACCAGGGCTGTTTCAGTGTGGTGCAGTGGTGAGCTGAGCCTCCACCCCTTTGCATTAGCAAAGAGACTTTCAAAGGTGGTGCCTGACAGGCTAGTTAACACTGGGCTGCCCTCACACAGTCGTGGGGTCCAATGGTGGGACCTAGCCTCCGTCTCTCCCTGACATCGATAAGATTAGGATGTTACAGGTTGGAGGGAGTAGGCACCCCACTAACCCCCAACACATGGTGTCAGTGAGACCCAATGGGGTGCTGAATCCCCATAACCGTCCTGAGGCAGTAAGACAGAATGAGATGGCACAAGCAGGGCTAGTTGGCAGTTCTCTTCCTCTTACCCTGGTGTCAGTGGGGCCAGCAGGTAGCTGACCCTCTACCCACACCCGGCATCAACAAGAAGGAATGAAGTGGGAGGAAGGACAGCAAACACTTCACCTCTCCCCTCCCCTGGTGTCAAGAAATCTACTGGGGAGATGAACTTCCACTCCTACTAAAAGGCAACACAATGATATTAATGTTCCCACCTTTGGGGGGAAGGTGTCAGAAGGGCCAATAGGGTAGCTGAACTTCTACTTGATCTGTCTGCAGTGAGAGAATGTAAGTGCCCACTTTTGCTGGGGTATTGACAGTAGGGCCCAATGGAAATCTGTACGTAGCCCCCCACTCCTCATACTACACCTCCAATAGGATGACTTCCTTCTAAAAAGTAATAATAAAATTAAATGGGATACAGAGTCATATAATAACTCACAATGTTTAGAATCCAATTGAAAAATACTCATGGCACCAAGAACCAGGAAATCACAGAATAAATGAGAAAAGACAATAAACCTACACCAGCACTGAGATAAAACATCTATTGAAATTATCAGACAGGGGTTTTAAATAAGCTGTCACATAAATGCTTCAATTAGCAATTATGTGTTCCTTGACGGAAATGGGAAAAATAGAAAATGTGAACAAAGAACTAGAAGTTATAAGAATAAAAACAAATGAGAACAGTAGAACTGAAAAATACAACAATCCAAAAACTTTGCTCAAGAGTAGAGTGGAGATTACAAAGCACAGAATCATGAACTTAGAAGAGATCAATACAATGTACCACATGTACAGAGAAAAATAGGCTGAGGGGTAGAGATGGGAGAAGGAACAGGATCTCAAGAACCTGTAAACAGTAACAAAAGCACTAACATTCATATCATCAAGGTTCCAGAATGAAAACAGAGAGCACGTAGGACTGACAAAGTATTCAGAGAAATAATGACTAAAACGTTCCCAATGTTTTAGAAGACATAAGCACACATTCAAGAATCTGAGCAAATCCAAAGAGGAAAAACACAAAGGTATCCTTGTCAAGACGCGTCATAATTAAACTTCTGAAAAGTAGAGACAAAACAAATCTCGAAAGTGGACAGGCAGAAACGATGCATCACTTATTGAGAAACCAATTCCAATGACAGCATATTTCTTGTCTAAAATTATGGAGTCAGAAGCATTGACATAACATTTTTCAAGTAGTAAAAGAAAAGAACTCTCAGCCACAAATTCACACTTTTTATATCCACTTTCTTGTTTGACTTATATTAATGGACTACCAACTCATCTTTCTATATCCGGGCCTGCCATCACACTTCTCCAAAAATCTAGTCACAGTATTTCCAGAGTGATCTTTCTGAAAAAGAAACAAATTTTTCTTATAAAAATACCTGATTGTGTTATGAAACTTTTCTCTCTTCTAAGTTACCAGGTAAAATCCTTCAATGGATTCCCATCTTTCTTGGAGTAAAATCTCACATCCAAACTCTCTTTGTCCTTTTGGGCTGCTGTAAGATTATACTGCAGGTTGGGTGGCTCATAAACACCAGGAATTTTTTTTCTCACGGCTCCGGAGGCTGTGAGTTCAAGAATAGGGTGCCAGTATGGTCAGATGAGGGCCCTCTTCTGAATCACAGACTTCTCATTGTATCCTCACATGGCAGAAGAGCTTAGGGAGCTCTGTGGGGTCTCTTTTATAAGAGCACTAATACCATAATCATTTCCCAAAGGCCCCACCTACTAATACTATCAGCTACGGAAATTAAGATTTCAACGTATGAATTTGGAGGGGAACACAAAGACTAGACCATAGCACTTACTATACATACATGGACCATGCATGATCTGGCTTCTACCCCCCTCTCCATTGTCTTCTTTTCCTACACGCCAGTGAGCATTTCTCTTTTTTTTTTTTTTCTTTTTTTTTTGCGGTACGCGGGCCTCTCACTGTTGTGGCCTCTCCCGTTGCGGAGCACAGGCTCCGGACGCGCAGGCTCAGTGTCCATGGCTCACGGGGCCTAGCCGCTCCGCGGCATGTGGGATCTTCCCGGACCGGGACACGAACCCGTGTCCCCTGCATCGGCAGGCGGCCTCTCAACCACTGCGCCACCAGGGAAGCCCCAGTGAGCATTTCTTATACTGATTATGAATGGAACTCCTTTCTGGACTGATCCTTAACCATTCATTTTCTGGCAACTGTGAATTTATCTTCTCTTTTCCTCAAAACTTCACCCTTCCTTCATGTTACATATCCATTTCAATTGCCTTCTACAGGAAGCCCTACTGATATCGCCCATATACTACTGTCCACAGCATGAATTAAGGTCTTACTGTGTCTTCCTGTAGCACTCTGTAATATCTTTTACGGTAACTATGGATTTTCTTATTTGAGTGTCACAATACATTGAATTCTAGGTGGCACTATAATGATTTTAGTAACAGTAACACTGGTGCCTCGTTTAACCCATGACATACTTTAGGTGTTCAATAAATGTGTGTTGAATGAGTGAATGAATGAATGGTCAATTTGAAATCTTAATCATGTTACTTTTCAAAAATCTGTTACAAGATACCACAGTTTTCCAGAAGATTAGGGAGTTTTAGGACCTTAAACTTGATTTAACAGAGGGAATTTTTACTCATACATCATGCTTAAATACCTCAAAGTAAAACCATAAACCCAGGAATTTAAGGTTATCCATTTGGACTTTCAAGCCAATAATTAATATCTCCTGCCCCGACTGTATTAGATGGTTTCGATGCTCCACTCATATCTCCCCAGCACTCATCATTCCAGTATATGCTGATAGAATCATGCTGCCGCCTGCAATTATCCACCTTAGGGCAGGCCAGAAGTGTACAGGAGTTAATGTATCTGGGTGTAGCTTTCAACCAAGGACAGAGGGGACTGGAAGATAAGTACTTCAAGTTTCTCACCGATTCTTGGGATAACTCTGAGACATGTTCTGTAGAGTTTCACAGAACTCGCCTGAAGTACTGGCAGCAGTTCCCTGCAGGAGTAATTTATTTGGTAATACACCTCTGTTGGCTTCCTTCCATGCCTCCATTCTCAATTCCCACTCCACTTCTGAGTTTTCTGGAAGCACCTCCCAGATGAGCAGTTTGCACTCAAATTATCGCCTCAAGTTCTGCTTCTAGGGGAACTCAGTTGATAGCCTCCTAACAACCCAGTGCTCCTTACAGAGCCGTCACTGGTACAAGTACCAAGGCACGGCACATTACGTATCACTCCTCCTAAATCCTAATATTTTTAAACAGATAGGAAAGAGCATGACCTTGAAGAGAAAAAGAGTTCATATGAGGATGGCCAATGGATAAAGGGAAGGAGAGACAGTGCCATTTGTTTTCCATTAATGATAGTGTGAAATGTATGGGCAGATGGTCTAACAGGTGTGACTGTAATTTGAGGAGCCTGCTCCCTTGGTTACAGAAGACTGCTATTGTTATTATTTTGGAACCACAACCTCATGACTTTATAGTTTCACTTGATGTAACCTTCTCCTTTACCTTTAAATCTTCGTACATCACTGAATTGCAGCCAATAGGTTTATTTTCTCCCTATGGCTCCATCACAGAAAAAGACACACACGTGCACACAGACGCGCACACACACACACACACACACAGAGTTTTGTGTATGCCAGTGCTAGAAAAGACAAGCTCATGGTGCATGTATGCAATGGATATTGTACATTACAGGTCTCTGTGAAATAGTCTTCTGCAGGTTCCTATGTTTATTTTATGAATAATTAACTTTAGTACAGTTAATTTCCTGAAGATCTTGTTGAAGACTGAAGAAAGGAAGTAAATTGTAAAGAAAACGACTTCGAAACTTGCCCCTTTTGCCCTCTCTTTGTGTCTTAATGAACAAAGGATAACTGGGCCTTTTTTGAAGCCTTTGCTTGAGTTGAAGACACAAAATGCAACCTGTACTCTTATCATAATATGTTCAGTTTATGAGTACCCAAACTTATAAACCGTGAATTTCCCTAAAGTTATTATACCATTTAGAAGATGTTTGCTTGGATGTTTACTTAAAACCAAACAATTGAGGTCTATGTGTCCAAATAATTTCCTTCTCTCTTGCTGTCTCCATTTCAGTTTCCTGAGTTTCTGGGAAGGCCTGGTTTCCCCAAAGGAAGGATTTCTGGTAGAAGTCTGAAAGTCTGACCCAAGAAAAAAAAATCCAGTACAGCCAATGAATTGAGGACAAGAAGGTTTCCGATCAGGTAGGAACATTTAATCTCATACATTACGATCGCCTTAAGTAAGGTGTGCTGATAGCTGGATATGATTTAACTGCTTGGAAAAAGATGCATATATATTATATGACCTACCCCACAAGGAAGCTGTTCTCAATTCTCTTAGAGGTTGTGGTGTTTATCAGAGAGCGCCTTGGGGGACTATGAATACAATAACAGTATGATGCTTTTTTTTATTATTAGCTCATTGTTGCCAAGTACACTTGGTGACCTTGGTGCCTGTGGTTTAATCCAGGGGGTTAGACATGTGGAACAGCACATTAACCCTCTTTAGTATTTTCTCCCAAGACAAATCATTTTTATAGGTTGTCTCCATGGTCTTCTAGTTGCTTATCAAAATTAAGCATCAAGTCTTCTAAGTGTGCAATAGCCCCAGTCAGTGTGAGGAAATCAGCTTGGTTCTTATTGGGGCACAGCTTCTTGGCCTTGGCACAAAGTGAGTTCACATAGGGAGTTAGAAGGAGGAGAACGGGACATGAGAAAGGGGAGTCCTGTGTTCTCATTTACCTATGCATGTTGAAACTCCACTAACAGCTTTATTTTCATTAGCAATTTGTGATAAAAACTTAGGGTAAAGGGAATAATGAAGCTGTCCCATTATATGGCAGGACAAAAGATAGTAGTGACATCAAAATCAGGGCCTATCCATCTCGTTTGCAGTTATATACTGAGTGTTTAGCATAGCATTTGACCCCTCATCAGTATTCAATAAGAAGATGCGTGTTGAATGACTTAGGGATGAATTGATGAATGAAAAAAGTTAATATGGTAGAAAATGTGTTTTATCCTTGTATTTTCGTGTGTTGACTTCTGTATTTCAAGACCCAGCACTGTAACTGACACATAGAATATAAGCAATAAAATGTGTTGAAAGAATGAATGAGTCCCCACTATTCTAAGAATAATTTTAAGACCAACACAGACCCCATATCTGCCAGAGGTATCCAGAGGTGAAAGCCTGGATCTCAGCTAGTGGTAGAGCTGACAGGATTTATCTAGTTTTAATAATTTACAGCTCATCCCATTACATTTAGGCATAGTACCTACATGAGCCATACAATTAAATGTTGACTGAAAAACAATGCACAACCTAGAAGTTGAGAATTATGTTTTATGTGGAAGACATACTGAGGACTGAAATCAGGAGACAGCCTCTCAGATAGCTCTGAGGGACTGTTCTGAAGAGCTAAGGGAGGGCACAGGGTATTTAGAGGTTCTTGCAAAAAAAAAAAAAAGACAGGTAGTTGGAACATCCAAAGATTACTGTTAATTAAAGAAACTAGACATCTTAAGTTAATAAATGTAGCACTTTTCTATATATGGTGAGATGCAAGAATCTGGTCTCCTGGAAATCATTCCCTTGATTTGCACTTTAATTATCTAGGGCCAGTATCCTGTTTTCTCCATCCTGAATCCCCTCAGGGTGCGGCTTTGGGTGTGGCTTCAGTGGCTGATGGCTTGATGGCTATAACATCCTGTGTTACTGATAAGGCTGGCTACATTCTTTGTCTACATAAATGACTTGAATATGGATAGTAAATCTGTGGATTTGCAAAACGTAATTCTTGGAGCATTTTTATAAGGACAAAGTTAAGGGCGATTTCAGAATCACTAGTGGCTAAAACTGCTATTTATACTTTTCCACTGGTAGGTAGTAATCTGCTGTTGCTGTCTTCAGTATTCCCAAGGGATGACAAAAGCCATTTAATTCAAGAAAGAAAGGTAAAATTTAGCACAATGCAGCTTCCACAAAACCAAACACACAAACACACACCCAACTCTCTCAGATATGAAGTAGTAATCTAAAATAGAATCCTGGAACTAATTGCAAAACAAGAGCAAATGTACTCATTTTGGATAATTTTATTCTTTTATTAATGTTTGATACATATATGTATTTATTATTAAAATTCAAAGTTGCTATATGGAGAAATAGTTTTGTACCAATAGCGTCTTTGTATGTGTTTATCAATAATGTATGAGATTGCCTCCTATGCTCCTTTTCTTTTATTGGGGGGGAGGGGGTGTGTCACGCTACGTCAAGGTCGGGAGTCAAACCCGCCACGACTGTCCATGAGGGGTTTTCCCGGGTCCCCACTTCAGGCCGGTGGGGGTGGCCAGGGGCAGCCGAAGACGTGCGTACGTGCGTGCGTGCGTGCGTGCGAGCCTGCGAGTCCACGGGGCGGATCGCGCGTGCCGGGAGTGTTTCAGCCCGGCCCCCGGCTCATTGTGGTCGCCTCACGCCGGCCCGAGTTCGCAGCAGCGCTGGAGGCCCCGGGCCTGTGACCACAAAGAGGGAGCCGGGGGTCGGACGGGAGCGCTGCGGCGGCAGCTGAGGCCCAGACCAGGCCCCCCTCAGCCTCCCGCCTGCCCGTCTGCCCCGCCCCCGCCGGCGGCGCCGCGCCCCTCCCCCAACCGCCAGACTAGCGCGGTGCGGGGCCCGCGCGCGAAGACATGGGGGAGAAGCTGGAGCTGAGGCTGGAGTCGCTCTTGGGGACCGAGCCCGCCGTCTACCCGTGGCCGCTGCCGGTCTACGTAAGTGCCGTCCGTCCCCTCCTCCCGGACCCCCGCTCCTGTTCCCCCACGGCGCGCGCTGAGCCCGCCGAGAAACGGAGCGACTCGAGTCGCCAGACCCTCTTTGGAGCCCCCCTTCCCCCCCCCCCCCCCCGCCGTGGTTCTCCGCGGCAGTTTCCAGCCCCCGCGCGCAGGGTGGGCAGAGGGGAGCCGGCGCCGGCCGGGGGGCACAGACTCGGCCGCGGGGACCCCGCGCTTCCGAGGGGCGCCCGAGCCGGTCTGCGGTTGGCTCTGCAGGGCTGGGGACCCCGGTCCCCCCGGTCCTGGAATGTCGGCGGGCTTGCCCTTCTGTACTTTAGGATCTGACATGTAGGGTTTCTTTTTCCTGGTAGTTTATTCTTAGCGCTGTCAACGTGCTTAGTGTTTTTAATTTTTTTTTATTTTTCAGGGCACCCTTTCCTCCCTCTCTCCAGTTTTTTTGTGTTTCTGTTTTGTTTTGTTTTAGTCAGGCATTTTGTCCCTCTGATCTTGAGTGGGTGGGCTGGCAGGACACTTGGAGAGGAGGCGTTCTGTCCCCTGATCTTGAGTGGCCTTTGGAAAATGACAGGCCAGACGGAAATTTACACAGGCGTCCGGTGATTCCAGAAATGCAGGGTGTCCGGCTAGGCGGGCGCCCGGCCTGTCGTCCCCCGTGGCGGCGTGGTGCGCGTGTTCCTTGTCTCAGGGTTTACGCTTGGGCCCCGCAGCCCAGCTTCCAAAGGGAAAGCGCAGCGGGCGCCTTGGGCCGGCGCCTTTGGGGCGCCCTTTCGTGCGCTCGGCTTGCGGGGGACCGGCCTCCAGGCGACCCGGCGGGGAAGCCCGCGCGACCCGGCCCTCGCGCGGGCTCCGTGTGTGTCAGTTTGTGGAAAGTGTGTCGCGCGCGGCCGGGGTCGGGGTCGGGACGCTGGGACCACCTGGGAGCCGATGTAGATGGATATGATTTCCATTTTCAAGGCGCATTCATCCTGTGCAGGGAGACAGCCTAACATAAAATTTGCCTAACAAAAACTATATTAACAGGTGGAAAGACTATCTCCCAGTTGAACAGCGGATGCCTGGGACTCGTTTCATTGCTTTCAAAGTTCCTTTAAAAAAGGTGAGCAAAAGTTAATACCATATTCTTCCAGAAATCTGAATTCACCATATAGAGCCCTGGCTCTCAACCCCGTCGTACTCCATTTTCCCTTTTTATAGCAAATAGTTTTTAATACCTCTTTTACTATCCAGAAATGGGATTCATAGACAAATACAACCAACTTTTGTACTTAATTAAAAAACAAAAAAAAACAATGCAATGCCCTAACTATAAATAAAGAATAAAGTAATTTATAAGAAAGTAATATGTATCTCAGTATGTAAATGTTTGGGGATGACTATACTAGAAATAAAGAAATAGTCGGTTACTTGTACCATGAATGCAATAAACTGTGGACTTTGATTGATAACGATGTGTCAGTGTTGGTTCATGAATTCTAACAAATGAAGCACACTGGTATGGCATGTTGATAATGGGGAAGGCTGTGTGGGATGAAGGAGAGAGGGTGTAAGTGGGAACTGTGTACAGTTTGCTCAGTTTTGCTGTGAATCTCAAACTGCTCTAAAACTAGTCTACTAATGAAGAAAAAAAGTGTGTGTTGCTGACACTTGAATAACCAAAGAGATCAATGGAACAGGGTACATGTATAAGCCAAATACATGAAAGAATATTTAGCAGTGAAAGCCATCCTTCCTATATGTAGATATTCAAGAAGTATTTATTTCTGTGTCTATTTTCAGGCACTCCGCTTGGAGCTGGCAATACAGTGGTAGGCAAAATTGATGTGGTCCCTGCCTTCTGGGAGTTTAGAGTCAGGTTAGGAGACCAACATGAAATAAACAAACATAGAAATAACTATATAGAAGTGAGCTTATTTTCTTCCGTCTAATCTCTCTGGAAGAAAGGATTGTAATATCGCTTGTAAGCTGCAGAGGAGGAAACTTTACTTTGAATCTCATATGTTAGCATCCCAGGGTTTGAATAAATGGATAATATAGTAAAGGATTTTAAACATATGTTCTTCCTTATTTTATTCTTTCTGACAGAGTTTTGAAAAGAATCTTGCTCCAGAAGAACGTTTCTCCCCCTTGGATCTCTTAACAAAATCCAAGGACAGAATGAAGAACTTGGGCTGATTGTTGACTTAGCAAATACTCGCCGCTCTTACAAGCCAGAGGTAAATGGAAGGCGTAATTGAAAATGACCTTCTTTCTGATACTGTAATAATTCATAGTGGTTCAGTAGTTATCATCTTATGCTAAGGTGAGTCCTGGCCTTCTCTCGTGGGTTCAAAAAGGGAAGCTAGTGGTTTCCTTAAATACACATTTGTAATTGCTGTTTCAAAATGAGATGAAAGATATGAATTGAACTATAGTATTTGGCAGTAGGCTCTAGATATGCTTAAGAAATTCTATAAGCTTCCATGTTCTACATTTTGAAAATGAAGTAAACTTTTAGTAGTTACAGTAGTATCCTAAAAAGAAAGAAAGGTATGTCCATTATGTCTTTAGCACTTATGTTAAGCAGTTGCCTGAGCATGTTTAAGCATCAGTGTAAAAGACAATTGTTCTCTAAGTTTTATGCTTCCTTTTCCTGATGCCTTCTGATATAGTACAGAAACCCACCTATTCTCTTGGCCCATGTAGGACATTCCAGTGCAAAAGAATTATCCTCCTTCTGACCTGTTCCATGGCCTTGGGGGACAGTAACACCTAATGTCTTTTAATATTTGTAGAGCAGTTTGCCATTTAGAAAGTTCTTTCATATCCATTGACTTAGTTAATCTTCACAGCAATCCTTTGCTCTTGAAGTGGAAGTAGTACTGATATCTCCTACTGAGTGCTTACCCTGCACTAAGCTCAGAGGATAGACAACTACAATTACTAATTTTACAGACGATGAAACTGACTCTCGGAAAAGGAAGAATTGAAATTTCAGCTCTGTTATTGCTTTTTTTTTTATTGTGGTAAAATATAGAGAAATCATATTTCTTTTAACCGTTTATAAATATGCAGTTCAGTGGCATTAAGTACAGTCACAGTGTTGTGTAACCATCACCGCTGTCTAGAACCAAAACTTTTTCATCATCCTCAACAAAAACTCTGTAACCATCAAACAGTAACAACCCCATTTTCCCTCCCACCAACCCTTGGTAACCTCTATTCTATTTTCTGTCTCTGTGAATTGGCCTATTCTAGGTACCTCGTGTAAGTGGAATCTGCAGTATTTGTCCTTCTGTGTCTGGCTTATTGCACTAAACGTCGTGTTTTCAAGGTTCATCCATGTTATAGCACGTAACGAAATGCCATTTCTTTTTTGGCTTAGAAAATCCCATTGTGTGTATATAGACCATAGTTTGTTATTCAACGGCTGATTGACACTTGGTTGTTTTCCACCTTGTAGGTATTGTGAATCATGCTGCTATGATCATTGGTGTACAGATATTTGTTCAAATCCCTGCTTTCAGTTCTGTTAGATGTGCAGCGTAGGTAGTAGCAGAGTTGTTGGATCATAGCCTACTGCCAAATACTAAGCTCTACGCTTAACCTGTGAGAAAGTGCCAAACTGTTTTCTACAGTGTCGTCTTGTTTTTAAACAATTATCACAAATTTTAAGCATATACAAAAGTATAAAACTACTGTGAGTGTTCCTTGTATACCCAGGAACTCATCCAGCTTTCTTATTTACCAACTGATGGCTGTCATGTTTTATCTATACCCCCACCTGTTTCACCCCATTCCGTATTATCTTGAAGCAGCTCCGAGACAACATGTAAATTACACCTGTACGTTTTTGGTACGTGCATTTAAAATATAGGACTTTTATTCCTTAATATCATTTTTTAATATTAAATACCCAGGGAGTGCTCAAATTTGCAGTTGTCTCCTAAACGTCATAAAAAATTGTCTATAAGAATTTTGAATTAGATCCAAATAAGGTCCACACTTTGCCGTGGATTGTTAGGTCTCTGAAGTCTTGTTTAATCTATAGGTTCTCCCTCCATGTCTCTCTCACTTTTTTTTTCCTCCTTGAATTTTGTTTTTAAAGAAACCAGGTGATTTGTCCCATCTAGATGCCGATGATTACATTCCATGTGTTGGTAACATATCCTTCAGTCCTTTTATTTCCTGTAAATCGGTAGTTGATCTGAATGAAGCTTGCATGTTTTGTTTTGGCAAGACAGTTTCATGGGTGATGATGTGTTCTTCCATGGAGACGTATATAGTTGTGTCTTTCTGTGGTATTAGCAGTCACTGATGATTCATACCTACATCCATTAATTCAGTTGAGGCTTCAAAGAATGGTGAATTCTGTTGTTCTTTTTTTCACTTATTAGCTGGGTATATTTGTACGAGGAGAAGATTCCCCTCATCAGCTGTTTGGTTGCTCAGTTGTAGAGGCATGATTCTCTTCTTTTATTTAACGGTTTTCAAAATAATGAGTTGATCCACAAGTATCCTCCAGTGTTGACCAGTTTTGTAAAATTTTATTTATTCCTATCACCGTGGACTCCGTTACAGTTATTATTCTAACTGAGGCCCTATCTTTGGCCAGTTGGAGCTTCTCGGTGACTCCTGAGTCCTTTGGACATGACATCAGTTGTTTCTAGACTTTTTCAGTGGTCAGAGCTAGGAAATATGTACGTTTGTTTTTAATATTTTTAAAATATGTCATAGGTTCCTACTGCTACTTTCCATTTAAATTCAGAACTAGAGAATTTTCACTTATCCTTTTCTGTCTTCTATTGATAGTCTACTTTCTCCCACCTCAAGAATACCAGTTCTCAACAATGCCTGAAATTGCCTCTGTGTCCTAATTCGAATCCAAGTTCTTCTGACTCTATTCTACTACTCTCCTTAAATCACAGCCGCTTTATGGCCCTTGAAATGTAAGATAGAACATAAATGTAGGCAGAACTGTTTATATCATTTTGAGTTACATGTGCATTCATTCACATAGATTTGCTTTTCCTTTTGCATGCCTGGTAACTGTCCGTTCTGCAGTTTGAATGAAAATCAAGTGATAATTACTGGTTAAAGCAGCTTTGGAAAAAATGGCTCTCATCAGAATGACTGACATACAAAGTTTAATGTACTCTCCTGGTTTATATTCTGCCTTCTCTAATTAATTTTTTATTCTTTCCCTACAAAGGAAATAATACATATTTTCATGGTTTTGCCTTATAGGACTTACCAGAAACTCTTCCTTATTTAAAAATGTGTACAATTGGGCATCAGGTGTCAGATGACGACACTAGTTTTAAATTCCAGTGTGCTGTTAATGGGTTTCTGAAAGAACATAAAGATAACGGTGAGTTGCTTTTGTGTTTGTTTTTGTTTTTCCTTTACCTGAACTTTGGTATGCATTTTGAGTGGGGTTGGGGATTTTTAACATTTTTAATAGTTCTGACATTAGTGTCAAGTTGTGTTTGGTAACATTAAGGTAGAAATGTCAGATGGTGCTACTAGAGTACAGTGTTTTTCCTGTTTATGGTCACAAACAATTTAGTTTAGTTTGGAAAGTGATCTTTGTGAGAAATATGAACTGAGCTAGCTTACTTATCTCTTTTTTAAAAATTTGAATGGAAAATACATAAAAACATAAAAATGTTCTTTTGTCCTGTTTATTGGTTGAGAGGTGGAAGAAAAGGTTTAGACTCTCAGGTTCTTAGCGTACATAAAAGAGAAAACAAAAAGCAAAGGTTCAGAGTGAGACAGATCCCTAGAAGCAAAACAAAACAGAGTGGACCAGGTAGAGTGACTTCCTCATCATATATGTGTTTAAGATATTTTTGCTGCTTTTACCCTTCGGGTGCAAGTGAGGAAGAACACTACCACCTCTTACTCTTATCTTCAGACAGGAAGAACTTAAAAGGCTGGTGTTTCCTTGTTTCCGCTTTAAGATCTACTCTGTTGATAGTAGGTCTTAATAGCGTGTGAATTTTAAGGATCCACTTGCCTTTTTCTAGCATCTAACTATCAGAAGGAACATGGTGTTCGCCATGTTTTAAGACTGAGGAATCTTTTGTCTTTGGAACACCACGGACGCCCATGTGAAAGTGTTCATTTTGTCCTCTTTCTAAATTTAGCCTGAGGAGTGTGCACTTTATTAACAGACAGTAAATATTCCGTGTATATATAAAATGATGCACGTATATACATAAAACAGGGAGTAGGGGAGAGGGAATAGAGATGGAGGTGGGAAGATAGGGGATAGGAGGCGAGAGAGAGAGGGAGAGACTGGAATTTCAAGATAAATGTTCATTCTATAACCTGGTTGCTTAATGCAGGTACTAGCTCTTAAATATCTTCAGCCCTATTCACAGATCTTCCGTGTACTTTAGCTTTAAAACTTGAGAGGCTTGGCCTGTCCTGTGATAACCAGGGTGTCTAGAAAGGAGGCAAATTATCTGATGTGTTTAAACTGTAGTCACAGAAATGTTACCTCTTAAGACGTTAGGGCGCAGCTGCCGGCCTACTCACTTCCTCCAGGCTCCTTTGTGTGTGTTCTGTCTGTTCCGCGTGGGCTAGAAGATCCTTACAAGTGCATGAGAACACGTTTGTAAACCTTGATTGTTCACATGTTATACCAAGTGTAGTCCATTGCATATGCTGACTCCTCTGTGGGTCTTCTGCATGCAGTGGGCTAACTTCACCATGCTGTCTGCCATTGCAGTCTCAGGACCTTAGTTATGATCCATTGGTGACTTCCTCTGCTGTAAGGCCCTCCCACAGATGCCAGGCTCACTGATAACGAGGAGGAGACTATACTACGCACTCCCTAGAATTGGTAGAGACTCAGAAAATGAATTGTTGCAGTAAACACCGAGAGCCTTATAGGTTTGTTGTTAGGGCACGGGGATACAGAGGTGAGTAGAAGTCTTTGTTCAGTAGCAACTTCCAGTTGTCTAGGAAGAGAAACATGTAGTGAGTCTAAGTGGGTTAATTATGATAAAAGAATCAAGTGCAGCAGGAATATAGAGGAGAAATTGAGGAAGGCCTGACTGAGGAGACAGCGTTTGAGCTGGGCTTGGGGGAAGAGGATTTTGCCGGAATGAGGAAAGGACAGCCCAGGTATTGGGGACAGGTACAAAAGGCCCAGGGCTTGAACTTGTGCTCTGGAGGGGCAGCCTCTGGTGTGACTAGAGGGTAGTGTGAAAGGGCAAAGAAGTCATACGTTCATTTTCAGCAAATATTTGTATAACACCTTCTAAGTTGAAGGCACTGTTCTAGGAAGTAGGAAGAGAACAAAGTTCTTGCCCTTACGTACTTTCCATTCTAGTGGGGGAGAGAGATGAATAAATAAGTCAATATGTGGAGTGTCAAGCGGTGGTAAATGCTTTGGAGAATAACAAAAGAAGATGAAGAGGTGAGGGAATGTGGTAGGTGATCAGGGAAGTCTCCCCTCTATTAAGATGTCGATTGAGCAGAGCCTTGCAGTGAGAAACAAGCCATTGGATATCTGGGAGAGTGGAGATGGGGTGGGAGGGTGTGTTCTGGGAGAGTGGAGATGGGGTGGGAGGGTGTGTTCTGAAGCAGAAGGAATAGTAGGTGCAAAGTCCCTGAGGCACGCCTGTGCTTGGCATGTTTGAGGAATAGTAAGGAAGCCAGTGTGGCTGGACAGGGGAAAGTGAGTGAGGGCAGGGCAGTAGAGAATGAGATCAGGGGAGGCTGGCAGGGCAAAGGAGGGAGGTGGATGATGTAGGTCCTTGTAAGTCATAGTTTGAACTTATAATTCAGTTGGAGAGACAGACTGATATTTGTTTATAAAGAGTTCTCAATGCTGTGCTAACAACCTGGGCTGTATTCTGTGCTAAGTGAAGATGTTCAAGCGACAGAGCAATCCAGCCAAGTTTATATTTTAGAAAGATAACAGCGTCACTATCCAAGACACATTGTAGACTATGTATGTAGTACGTGTATAGTGTGCTGCTCTTCTATAAACTACAGGATACCTGTTACGTACAAATACTTACATACAAGATACAAGTGTGAATGTAAGCACTTGGGAAATATCTGAAAGAACCACACAAGAAACTGGGAGAGTCGGACAACTTTCCATGTCCCGTATGATTGGAATGCTGAAGGGTACACACACGAACTAATGGACGTGTGCTACCAGCCTCCGGCTAAGGAGGGAAATTGCAGGCATCAGAATCCTCTTTACCGATCAAGCGCGTTAATCCGCCTGCGTGATGACAGTCATCTCGACACGCCACGCGGTGGCGCATGCGCGGTAGAAGGAGGTCCGCGAGCTGCGTGGGCTTGTGCCTAGGCGCCTGTGGTTCGTGGCCTTGTGCTGGCACCGGGGATGCCGGGTTGGCGACTTTGGCACTCCTGGCGGGGGTGACATGAGCCAGTTCGTCGGCCACGAGGAAGGGCGGAAAGCACATCCCGGAAAGGTAATACGCCTTGGCCCCTGGGCGTTGCCGGTGGAGCTCGGAGCCCCTGGGCCTGGGCTTCCGTCTCTTGTGCTGTCGCCTGTCACAGTGGCCCCCGGCGCTGTGCTAGGGGGTGCTGGTCGTCTCGCGGCTCAGTTCATAGTAGCTGAAAGGGACAGTGTGTGATGTTCTGATTTCTCCCCATCGTTTTAAAAGGGAGGCTCTGGCCATTGCTCCTTGGGTAAAATGCAGCGGGACTGCTTTTTAAGATGGGACTGTCAGTGTTGGGGACCCTCCTTAATTACCAGGATGGAATCCCCTTCAGTTCCTCAAGCTGTGTTGTTTAGGCACAGAAAATGTGAGTAATAGGCACTGGAACTAAGTTTGAGTGAAAAAACGCACCGGTACCGCCGAGTTTTCCATCGAGACAGTTGATCCGTGTTGTCTCTTGGAATTATAAAGGGCGTACTGTTGCTTCCTAACCAGTGTCCTTTGAGAGCTCTACCTCTGTACGTTCAAATGATGAATTTTGAGGCTTTGCTCATACGTGGAGTAAACCCTTAAATTCCCTAAGACCTTCCTTTCCTCCGTCTCATACCCCATTAAGCCCGCTTCAGTTTATCTCCTGAATTTCTTCTGAATCTGTCAACTCTTCCTCAACATCCTCATACTGAACTTGCCTGTCTGTTGCAATGAGGTCCTAACTAGTGTCCATATATCTTGTTTCCTTCCAATCCATTCTTCACACAAGAAACCTTAGAAGCAAGTTGGGACATTGCTCATAAACATGGCTCAAAAACATTGTTTTGAGAATAGAAAACAAACTGTTGGCCTTTAACACTCTGCGTGGTCTAGAATCCTGTCTGCTTCTCTGCTACGTGGACTCCAGCTTGGTGCCTCTCCAACTTTAATATGGGTATGCCTCTCCTGTGGATCTTGTTAAATGCAGGCTGTAATTCAGTAGTTCTGGGTGGGGCCTGGATTCTGTGTTTCTAACGAGCTCCTAGGTGACGGTGACCCTGAGAGCAAGGGTCCAGCTCCTGCCTTTCTCCCTTCTTTCTGGAAGAGCAGGACGTCTGCCCCCCCGGGAGGAGAAAACATCTGCAACGTGACTACTAGCAACCAGCTTCCCTCACAGGCAAGGGACCTTTACCACTGCTCCCTACCATTTTGTCTGAGGCGCAGCAAGCCAAAACACTGACATGCTGAGGTTTGCAGCAAAGAGGAGGTTTATTCACAAGGCAGCCAAGCGAGGAAGTGACGTGACAATAGCTCTCAAATCCGCCTCCCCAAAGGCAAGGGGCTTGGGGTATCTATGGGATAAAGAAAAAAGAAGCAGGGCAGTATGAGGCACGGGGAGCATGAGGAAAGGTGATTGGGAAAAGGTGTGCTCATCATTGTCCTGAGCTGGCGTAACTAGGCTGCGGGGCTCAGCACATTCTCAGGCTGTAGTTTTCGGCCCTCTGATGGCAGGAGGTCAAAAGGCACTGGGCCAGGTGGAAGATCGGTGGTCCTCTCCAGTCTTAACCAGCTCAGCCTAACTAGACACAGCTGATTCCAAGTTCCTGGACAATACCCGGGGCAAACATCTTATTGCTTATGCTACGTGCTATTTGGAGGACGTGCAAGTGTTCAAGCTACCTTGAGGAGTGAAGACAGGATTTGACTAATCCTTACACATGGTTTCACCTCCAGATGAGCAGAAGAGGCCTGTAGGCTGAATCTGGCTCCTGGCACCTGGAATTGGAGGCAGATGGTTTAAAAACAGGCTCTCCCGCCCTCTGTGTTATCTTAGGTAGATAGACTATTGAACCTTCCTGTGCCTGTTTCTCCACCAGCAGCATGGGGACACTCAGGGTCCCTCTCTTGGGGGCTGTTATGGGGGTTCAGTGAGCTATAGATGCATGCACAGGCACACGGGAGACACCCAGTGTGTGTTAGCTTCATGCTTACTTTTTATTAGGAGACCAGTATTGTTAGAAGATTTCTGGTTTGGACAACAGATTAGATAGGTGGTCATTACTATAGTTTATGCAACAGCAATTCACATTACCATTTGCAAAAAAGCAGTTGGTTGTCCAACGGGGATTATAAACATCCATTTACCATGAGCTACTGAACAGATACTTTACACAGTAACTACTTCAAGTACTATTTAAGATCAATTCTCTATGTTGTCTTAAGCAGTTGTTAACCCCCAATTTCGTGAATAGTACCAAGTAAGTCACTTGAACATCAGCTAGAGCAATCTGTTATCACTTAGCAAGCCTAAAGCTATAGTTCAACAATTTTATTTACTGTTCTATGACAAAAATGACTCTCAACAGCTATGCCCTGGATAAGTAATCAGCTAAAGCTAGTTTGACTGACCAAATCTGATGTACTGAGTTAATAAGCCAGTTGATTTAGAAAGGTCTAATGCATATTTCTCATCCATTCAGCATTCAACTGTTTCCCATGCCTAAAATGTCTTTTTTCCCATTCGTACATATCCAGATTCCTACTTCTGTGCCGTAGGGCTTGGCTGAACTACAACTGCCTTTAGTGACACTTTTCTCACCTGCACAATTGGAGATAATTTTAGTCTCCTCAAGACTCCCACGGGGTTACCTCTGTTGTGACACTTGACGATTTGGTGGCATATTTTACTTTATTTTATTTTAAATAGCCTTCCATTACTCCGTGCACATCAAACGGTAAATGCTTTCTCCTAGTAAACGTGTATAACGATTTTCTGAACTCTTCTGCTCTGGGCAAGATTCATAAATACACCAGGCAAACATAGTGAAAGAGGAGACAGTACTTGTGTTATATTCAGTTGGGTCTTGATACCTAAGTGTGACTCTTAACCAAGGATTATGCAGTAATTAAGGACACAGGTTAAAGTTGTTTAGAGTGTGTCCTAAAGTCTCCCTGGCAGAATTTAAATCTCTCCTCTGGAAATTGTAGACCTGAGACAAATTACTTCCCTAAACTTCATTTCCTACATCTGAGAAAGCTAATAGTATCTACCTTGTAGTAGACTGAATAGTACCATTGCCCCCAAATGTCCACCTTCTAATCCCCAGAACCTATGAATGTCACCTTAAATGGCAGAAGGGACTTTGCCAATGGGATGAAAGTAAGGGTTTTGAGATGGGGAGATTCTTCTGGACTACCTGGATGGACCCAGATGTAACCACTGGTGTTCTCGTAAGAGAGAGGCAGAGGGAGTGTTTACTCCAAAGAGAATGTGATGATGAAGTTGGGGTTGGATTGATGTGGCCAGAAGTCAAGGAATGCTGTCAAGGAAACAGATTCTCCCTTAGAGCCTCTAGAAGGTGGATGGACGGCCTTGTCAACTCCTGGTTCCAGCCCAGGGAAACTGGTTTTGGACCTCTGTCTTCCAGAACCATAAGAGAATGAGTGTGTTTTGTTTTACGCAAGCTCATTGGTAGTCATTTGTTACAGCAGCCATAGGGAACTAATGCGTACCTCATAGGAACTATTTCTCCAATGAAAATGTGTGACTGGAAACACACTTGGTGGCATGTCTGACACACGGTAGGTATGCTACTGTGGGTAGTTCTTGGAAAGTAAAGCCTTGGTTTTTGAGGAATCATCAAAACCAGTACAATGGTTGCCATGTTTCTCCTTGTTCATCCTGGTGACAAAGCTGTAGAGAGAGCTCCATCCTTTCCCACAGGACGCCCACCCCTAGTACTTACAGGGAAGAGGTTATGTCTCACTTCAGGCACCTTCCTCTTTCCCTTTCTGCTTTTTGTTTCATTAATCTTCATCCAGCTGGCCTTTCTAAGTTAAAAAAACAAAACAAAACAAAACCATTTCTCAATGGATTCAGATAGTACCCCAAGTTAATATTCCAACCATGTTCTTGTTCTTCTGGGTCTCACCACCAGAAATTTCTGAGCTGAAATCCTCTCTAGTTTCTAGGATCAGTCACTTTCTAATTTCTCCCTTCTCAAGTTCAGAGTCTTGTCAGTTTAGTCCCTTCCCTAACCACAACATCTATTAAGGTGACACAGCAAAGTGATGAAAGTCTAGACGGTCTGGTTTTCATCCTGGGTTTCTGCCCGCTACTTACTGTGTGGCATTAGGCAAGCTATTCAACCCCCCCTGGGCCTCAGTTTCCCCCCAAAAAGGTGAATATTATGAACATTACCTACCTATAGGGTTGCCATTATGAGGATTAAGTGAGTTAATATTTGCTAAGCACTTAGAATATTACTTGTTATAGTCTAAGCACTACAGTTGTGCTTGTTAGTAATAATAAATGCAATTCCAAGCGTATAACTTACTCAACTTTCTGTCATAACTTTGAAGTGTTGGTCTATCTGTTGGCCAGCGTTGCAGGGAAATGAGTCGAGGCATGGGCTGAGGCATTGCTACCAGTGCGTGGTGTGTTCCCAGAACTAGGAACAGCCGTGTGAAATAGGTAGTGGTTCTACTTGGAGACGGGGCAGACTGGAAAATGACAGCCCTGGAGGTGTGTCCATAGGTTTGGTGTCAGAGCTGCTGCCTGCTGAAGCACTGATGCCGGCCTAAGCCGTAAATGGGGGGGGGGCGCTGGGGAAAACAGGGGCAGAATGGAAAGGGAAAATAGGGGAAGAACGGAAAAAGATAGCCTAGGGAGGAGGTGTGGTGTCCATAGCTTCGGGGTCAGAGGTGCTGCCTGCTGCAGCACCGATGACACCCGAAGCCGTAGATGGGGGGCTGGGGAAAAGAGGGGCAGAATGGAAAGGGAAAACAGGGGCAGAACGGAAAACGAAAGCCCGGGAAGGTGGTGTGGTGTCCATAGCTTCGGGGTCAGAGGTGCTGCCGGGAGCAGCACCAATGACACCCGAAGCCGTAGATGGGGGGCTGGGGAAAAGAGGGGCAGAATGGAAAGGGACAACAGGGGCAGAACGGAAAACGAAAGCCCGGGAAGGTGGTGTGGTGTCCATAGCTTCGGGGTCAGAGGTGCTGCCGGGAGCAGCACCAATGACACCCGAAGCCGTAGATGGGGTGCTGGGGAAAAGAGGGGCAGAATGGAAAGGGACAACAGGGGCAGAACGGAAAACGAAAGCCCGGGAAGGTGGTGTGGTGTCCATAGCTTCGGGGTCAGAGGTGCTGCCGGGAGCAGCACCAATGACACCCGAAGCCGTAGATGGGGTGCTGGGGAAAAGAGGGGCAGAATGGAAAGGGAAAACAGGGGCAGAATGGAAAACGAAAGCCCGGGAAGGTGGTGTGGTGTCCATAGCTTCGGGGTCAGAGGTGCTGCCGGGAGCAGCACCAATGACACCCGAAGCCGTAAATGGGGTGCTGGGGAAAAGAGGGGCAGAATGGAAAGGGACAACAGGGGCAGAACGGAAAACGAAAGCCCGGGAAGGTGGTGTGGTGTCTATAGCTTTGGGGTCAGAGGTGCTGCCTTCTGCAGCACCGATGACACCCGAAGCCGTAGATGGGGTGCTGGGGAAAAGAGGGGCAGAATGGAAAGGGACAACAGGGGCAGAACGGAAAACGAAAGCCCGGGAAGGTGGTGTGGTGTCCATAGGTTCGGGGTCAGAGGTGCTGCCTGCTGCAGCACCGATGACACCCGAAGCCGTAGATGGGGTGCTGGGGAAAAGAGGGGCAGAATGGAAAGGGAAAACAGGGGCAGAACGGAAAACGATAGCCTGGGAAGGAGGTGTGGTGTCCATCGCTTTGGGGTGAGATGGGCTGCCTGGCTGATCTGAGAAAAGCGAGTGAAAGTGGGAGAGCTTCTCCCTAGCTGCTAACTCTTCTCAAGGTCTAGCACGCACTGAACACTGGCCTGCCGGCTCAGCCTGGGTGTTGCCATTGCATTGTACGTGTCACAGAGCAAGGGCGGGCGGGTCAGGGGGTGGGCTGGGGGCCCCACACAAGCCCAGCCCCTGGAGAAACCCGGCCCGAGGGCAAAGAGCCCGAGCCCTTCTGGACTTTCTAGCGGCTGGGACTTGTCGCTGTGGGTGGCAGGTGTTTGGCACCGGATGGGCCACCATGCGGAGACTGTTGGGGACTGTGGAAGCCTTGTCCTCCAGAGCTCACGCTGCCTGGGCACCGGCTCTGCAGACCCCTCAGCCCTGGGTATGTATCGGCCAGCCCTTCCCCGCAACGGGGCCCAGAGGCCAGAGCCTGCCCAGAGCTGAGTGCAGGAGGCACCCAGAGCTTGCCAGGCTGTGGCCCGCCTCCTCCGTGGACCTCCCCAGCTTGTCCGCGAGCCCTGGAGACAGGAGCAGGAGCGCCTTCTCCAGGGCTGCTGAGCTGCCAGCATCACCGTGAGCCAGGCGGTGAAGGTTTCTGAGCAGGGGATGCAGAGCCCTGACCCGACTGGATGCTGCACCCCACGATGTCCCTTCCTGGCAGGTAGGTTCTTTCTTCACTTGTTTTTCGAAATTTGGTAAAAGAACATTTCAACCTTCGACTGTTCTTCAGGGTATACAGATGGTAGTGGCTTAGCCGGGATTCGAAGCAAGCCTGTGTGATTCCAGAGCTCGTGCTCTGGACTCTGGCGCCTCCTTATCATATATGCTTCATGTGTTACTTTTTCTTTTGTTTCTTGAAGTCCTTATGATACTTAGCCCTAAGTGCCATACCTGTAATGAACACATCCACTGCCCTGTAGGAGGTGTTCTTTTGTTCAACGCGTGAATTGGTCATCCACCACACTGGGTTCTAATCTCAGAAGATAGGTCAGGGACCACCAGTTGTCAGCATAGCACCATCCCACATTTCTAATTGAGGCTTGGAGCCTAGATTTTTCCCTTTGGTCTAGTTTGAAGGATCCAGGTAGGTAAAGCTTATATTCTAGATAAATCATGGGCTATCCTGAAAGGAATTCATCAATGAATTATTCTGTATGGATTAGAAGCCAGTTTCTCTGGCCTTCCTGGAGTATATCCAGTAAGGCATCTCATTCATGTCTAGAAAGCAAATATATCATTTATTGCAACTTCAGCGTGGAGCGATGTATTGGTTTAAAATAAAGTACGAGCAACACAATTTGGTCATTGTGAGTATGCCGGCTGGGTCCACTCTTTACTACACATATGTAACTCTAGAGCTTCTTATGCCCCATAGAGGAGACATACTCTTGTGTGTCTAGGACAAGGGAAACATGTGTTGTTATTCAGGAGCTGGAAGCTACAGCATGACAGGAAAGAATTGAAAAATCCTGGTCTTGGTCTACACGTCACTTTACCTTGTCCGAATCTTGTTTCTTTGGCTTGCTTCATTGGAGTGTTTTCTCTCTCCTGGGACTGACATTGTGTGTTCTGTATCAGGCATGTGACATGTAGAAGTTTCAGAACCCAGAATCGTATAGATCAGTAAAAATCTATATATTTTTGTTTAAAATCTATTTAAAATCACACTGGGCATAATTCATATATTCCAAAAGTAGTTTGACCCTCTGCTCATGAGATTCTTTTTATGGTATGTCGAAGCAAATTTGGACTTCCATCCCCAATAAACTTTGAGGTTGGAGGACACAAAAGCTTTTGCTCAGACCTAAATTCTGTCTGAAAAAAAAAGGGTAACTATTATAAGCCCTTTCTAACCTCTCCAGGAGCAGAAATGATTTACAGCTATGGCATTGAACCATAATTTCTTGATCTCGTTTGAGAAGAGTTCAGTAAGAAACAGTGTCTTGAGTTTTGTTCGTTGGTTCCCTGTTTTCTTGTCTTGCGTGCCAACAATCCACTGTAATACGTGAGTGAGTATGGCAGCAGGCTGAGTGTTCCCTGGAGCTCATTAAATGAACGTGTTTTCCTAAAATGACTTTTGTCTCCTTGTTTTCAGCCCCTCTTCTTTCCTCTGTCCTTTACTATAACCAGGGCTCAGCAAAAGCTGACTGGCTTTGTGCAGACCCTACTTAGGGTAGTCTTTTCTTCATTATTTTATTCATGGCCCCTCCATTTCATTGTTTGCCTTCTCGAAATGTGTTGAAATCTTTCTGTGGTTGATGACTTCCACAATGTCTTGGCTCTTATTGGTTGATTAATTTGGGTATTTCTACAGTTTTATTTAAACCTGGTTTCAGGAGGACCAGAAAGTAAATATATTTCCTAGTCTGCCATCTTGAGCTGAAAATCCCTGTGGATTTTAGCATCCAATGTTCCCATGGGTAAAAAACCCAACCTTGGCATTAATAGATGTACACTCAAGATTTCAGCTTTTCTTGAGCAATCACTAAGGATTTAATATGCGGTCACTTCTAATGGGTAAATAGTAACTATCTCATGGCGTTGATTTGAGGATTACCTTAGATAATGGACAAGAAAATGCTTGGTAAGGTTTTAAAAGCTATAAAAAATGTTTTTTGTTATTATTTGATTTGTTGCTATTTCAACTTTAGCTGACAGTTGTTTGTGACCTTGCTTATGTGAGAAAATGCCTTCTGGTTTATTGTTTTGAAAGCCAGATTATATTTTTCAATAGCTCAATGGAAATGGCATCATTTGTGAAGTTGAAGGGTGAAGGCATAAATGTTTCTTGACATTTGAATCAACTATTGGTCTTCTGGGGCTTGTCCTTATTCTCCTGCAGTCTCTAATCAACATGGCATCCAGAGAGATCCTGTTAAAACGTAAGTCACATCATGTCACTCCAGGCTCTTCAGTGGCTTCTTCACAGGAAAAGCAAAGTCCTCAAAGTGCCTCCACAGCCCTAGAAATCTGGGCCTCTGTTTCCTCTCTGACTGTTTCCTTCTCCTCTCCACTTTGCTCCCTCTGTTTTCCACACACTGACATCCTTTCTGCTCCTTGGATACTCCAAGCCCACTCTTGCCTCATTGCCTTTCCATCTGACTGTTCCCTCTGCTTGTACTATTCACTTCCCAGATATGCACCTTGCTCCCTCTCACAACCTTAGGTTCCCTCTTAAATTTTATCTTCCCCAGAAAGCCCTCAGTGATCACTTAGTTTCAGATCGCAGCCTCCTCCTACCAGCTAACAATCTCCATCCCCCTTCCCTGCTTGCTGTTTTTCTCCAGCACTTACCTGATATACTAGTTATTCTACCCATTTATTCAATTTTTATTTACGTATTTACACTTACGATTTTATATTTGCTTCTTTACTTTTGTCTCTCCCCTCAGCTCGAGAGAGGCTATATTCATCTGTGTTAATCACTGCTGTGTTTCCTGAACATGCCTAGAAAACATACTGAAGAAGGGTGCCTGAAATTTGGTAAGGGAGCCATCAATTTTCTTGGCTGAATGAAGAAATATGTTCATAAATTAATGAACAAATCTCTGGGGTTTCTGAATTAAGGACTAATGGGAAGAGGAAGGCAAATGGTTGGGACAGGGTACTGCAAGAAGGAGTATTTGGAGTACTCTGATAGCTCTCCTAATAGATAACATTTTGTTCATTTAAATAGTTTTAACGAGAGAGCTGGGAACTAGGGACACACAGCATCGAGGTTTTATAATGCATTCTGTAGAGTTCTTTTCGAGTGTGTTCAAATATCATTGAAAATATATGCATGCATATAAACCTCTGTTACTTTATTTAGTGCTTTACAAGAGCCCCTCAAGGAAGGGGTAGTAGCAACTATCAGTATCCTTCCTTTATGATGAGCTTAATTTATTCAAAATTACATCCTAATTTATTTGTAACTGTGAAACTAGACTTAGTTATTTAGTAGACCCTCCCTAGAAACCTATGACGTTAATAAAACCAACAAAAATGTGTTCAGGTTCCAGTGATACACACACTACAGACTCAATTATGTGTCATCCATTTTAATGAAGGGAAGAAGTGATTTAACAAACACAGAGCAAACAAACAGAATATGAAGGTTTGTCCTCCATTAATATTAGTAATGGATAAAGTGGGCTCCAACGCCTTCAAGGTAGCTTGAGACCCATCATCTCTGTGTCATGGGAAGGGGGATGCTCGGCCAGGATGTCTTTCTGTGTCACTGAGAAAAATTTCCGTAATATATAACGATACTTACTGAAACGGATATGGGGCATTTGGGTAATTAGGAATCCGTTAGCATATTTTTCCGGAAGCCTTGACTACGAAACGAGGATAGTAGATTTGGACACTTGCAGCTATGCAGAAGTTGTTTGGGTATTCATCTTTATGCCGAATGAAGTAAGCTTATTTCATCTCTGCAGCTTCCCATATACCATTTTCCCACCTCTGTTTTGTGTTTGGAAAGACTTTTAGAAATTAAAACTCAAGTTAAAAAGTGAGTGACGGGCTTCCCTGGTGGCTCAGTGGTTGAGAGTCCGCCTGCCGATGCAGGGGACACGGGTTCGTGCTCCGGTCCGGGAAGATCCCACATGCCGCGGAGCGGCTAGGCCCGTGAGCTATGGCCGCTGAGCCTGCGCTCCGCAACGGGAGAGGCCACAGCAGTGAGAGGCCCGTGTACCGCAAAAAAAAAAAAAAAAAAAGAGAAAAAGAAAGAAAAGAAAAGAGAGTGAGTGACAACTTAAATGATATATGGAATATTTTGCTGACTTAGAAGAGCATGCAGAATTAAATATGACCCAGTTGAAATGTTAATTTTATTTTAATGTGTATATTGGGGTGGAGTCTTAAAGGTGCCAGAAAACAAGCATTCACCCATCCTGTTTGGAAGTGCAGCACACAGGCACCTTCAGTTACCAGTTCTGTTCATTCCACAGAATCATCTTGGGAAAACATACTGTGTTTTAGGTACCTGGTGTATATCTTAACCAGTTTGAAGAATTTCCCAAATACCTGTTAATATGTAGTTCTCCGATTCCAATCTTGCCACGTCCTGTACCAGTGACACAGCACATAGGAGTTTTATTTCTCTTTCTTTCTCTGGGTTGTTGAGAACCCAACGAAAGAACAATGGAATGGCATCAAAGAGATCAGGGTTCTTGACTCAGATTTACCATAAAATAATAGTGTCCTCTTGGGAAAATTATAGTTGTTCTAGGCCCCTTTCCTTTTCTTTACTTTGACAGAGCTGCACTAGATGACCCCAAGTAACACTGCGCTCTTTGCAGTAGTAGCTTAGACGTTATTGGTTTTCTGAAACAAATGAAGACAGTGACACAGGAAACTGTGCAACATCTCTGTAACTATGTTTTCTTAGAGTTGCCTCCATTTTTCAGATGATAAGATGGCTGAGCACAGAAGTAGGTGTTTTGACCAGAGGTTCCAGAGTAGAGGGAACTGAACCACAAGTTTCCTTCATTCCTGAAGCTCACTTAGCCAAAACATAGGCTTCTGAATATTAAGCTGTAAAGCATATTATCAGTGTGCTTTAAAAGAAGCGGTTCTTCTAGGATTTCTAATTAATAGCAGGCGGTTTTGAAATTCTTAGACGATCATCGAATTTTGTGAGATTTACAGCTCTATTTTCCTGTCAAGCAAGTTGTATCAGTGCCAGACAATCATCTGAGCTTCTGGATGCTTCTCTGAACCTCTTGAACTTTTCTTCTTGCTATCTGAAATTCATGCCAGATAAGCCTTTTTGTAGAGAGCGTGTACAGACTTGTCTATTTTCATATACGAAAGCGATGCAGTGAGCCAGGTCGGGGGTTAAGCCCTCATTCTCAGAGTGGTATTGAGCTCCTGGTGAAATGTAATCCTCATTTCCTCAGAATAGAAAAGCAGTTATCTCACGTTTTTAATGCCATTAACTCTTTATACATTTATGTATAATACATATATTTATTGTACCTACGAGGTGTGCTCTCTTTGGGAAGTACAAAGCTATTTGAGTCGTAAGTTGTTCATTTTTTTGTTTTCCCACAAATACTGTGACCCTTTGAGCAAGAAGGTCTATGTTTTATTAACATCTAGAACAAGCAGCTAACACGGTGTCTAAGATGTAGTCAATAAATATGAAATAGGTAAATGAACACATTTTTAAGGAAGGGCCAGGGCATGAACAAATAGAAAATTTTCATTTTCAGTCACAAAGCCACAACAGACATAAAAATGATACAGACAACAAGTGCTACGGTCATTCAAAGAAGGCATAGAATTGATACAACAAGGATCTCCCCTATGGTACAGGGAACTGTACTCAATATTTTGTAATAACTTATAAGGGAAAAGACTCTGAAAACGGAATCACTGCGCCGTACACCTGAAACGGACACGACATTGTAAATCAACTATATTTCAATTAAAAAACAAACAAACAGACAACAGCAACAACAAAAACCCAAAGAGGTCATAGAAGTTCTTATGAGATTCCAGAAGAGAAGAGAAGCCAAATGAGGACGGGAGAGGCGGCTTTTGAATCCGTTCAGAGGAGAAGTCACAGAGGAACTAGTCATTGATCTGAACTTGAGATTAAGATTAAGATGAATTAATCTGAATTAATTAAGATTGCAACACAGGGATATTACAGATGAAGGTAATCACATAAACTTACTATACTGAAACTTGCAGAGGTTATGAGTGTTGCTCAAGATCCCAAAGCAAGTGCATTGTGGAATCAGAATTTTAAGTGAGGCCTAATGAACTAAAAACAAACCAGCACAGAAACAAGCCCTTCCTGTGACACCACGTTGCCTTTGAAGTCGTTTTTTTTGGTGGGTTGGCAGAAACTGGTTCCAGTGTTTCTTGCAGGAATGACTGGCCATAGGACTGGGCGTCGTAGCTTCCTGCCAGGCGACCGAAGGTCGCAGGCAGGTGGGTCACTGGGACACACGCGGAGGGGCTCCTGGCCGGCCCCCTGGCCGCTCAGTGCCCCTGCCCCAGAGCGGGGGTGGGGGCCTCAAAGCAGCCTTGTCTGAGTCCCCTGCCACTAGAGAGAGTATTGGCCCAACACTTGTAGAAAACGGGGACCTTGCTGGCAGTTCAGTGGAGGGACACAAATAAATCTTTGCCGACTTTCTGCTGAAGCTCACGAGGGTTCACTCCTAAGCCTCTTACAAGGTCAGCTGCCGAGGCTGCGAGAGATGAGTCAGGGCTCTCCCTCCACCACGGGGAGATCGCTGGTTAAAGCGCTCACGAGGGAGTGAACCGCGTGTCCGCACCGACACGCATGGGCAGACCTCGTCGATGCCTTCTGTCCGGGGTACGAAGCCCTCTCCTGCCTCTTCCAGGCTCTCTAGAAAGCATGTGCAGAGCCTCCCACTCCACCCTCGGACTCCGTGGGCCACAGCTGGAGGGACCAGCCAAGGAGCCGTGGCAGGAGGAGGCCAGAGGGCAGCGGGCCTCGGCCAGAGCCCGTCAGTCGGTCCCCATTCACACACCACCAGACGATCCTCTTGACCTGGGCAGTAGCCGCCAACCGACCGCTAAGGTGAGCCCGGCGCGCGCTTGGCTACCTGGCATGGCTGGGAACCCCAGGATCTCCTGGCAGAGGCGGGCATTCTCCTGGGCCGGGTCCGCGGGCGTCTGCGTGTGCAGGGCCTGAACCACCTTGGCCAGGACGATCTGGCACAGGTTGAAGAGGCCTGGGGCGTGGGAGGAAGGAGACGGGGGGCTGGCACCGTGTCCAGGCCGCGCTTGCCAGCCGGGCAGACCGGAAGCCGCCTTCCCTTCCCTCGGTCCGGCCGCATCTGGGTTGGCCTCCCGGGACTTGATGAGCTTGTCCAGCAGCTCCTGAGGGACGGTGCTGCCCGTGGCCCACCAAGACTGGCAGCAGCGCCAGGGCCTCACAGGGCACGGCGCCCCCGGCCCCAGAGCCTTCCCTCTGGTTCTCATCACCGGCTGTCAGCAGACTTGCATGCAACGTGCTTTTCTTTTCTCTTGTCTTCTTTACGTCCCTCAGCCACGCAATGCGGTGAAGCCCTGACGCTCGCTGCCGCGTCGGTACACCCTGAGAACACGATGCTCAGCGAGCAAAGTCATACACAGAAGGACACACAGGGCGTGACCCCACTGAGGAGAAACGTCCAGAGCAGGTAGATCCACAGAGTCAGCGAGTGGGTTCCTGGTTGTCAGGGGCTGGCGAGGGGACGGAGTGATAGCTAAGGGCGTGAGGGACATTTTCGGGATGATGGAAATGGTCCAAAGCAGTAGTGACGTCTGTACGGCTCAGTAAACTGTCCCCACACGCCCCGGTGCAGCCTGTGAGAGCATCGCTCTCAGGATGAAGGGCTGACCACAGGAAGACCGAACGAGCAGTGGGTCCTGGGCCCAGACTCTCAGCTGGCGCCCCCCCACGTGGGGAAGTCACTGGGACTTGCTGAGCCTCCACGGAGACTGGCAGCAGCCCCCGAGCTCACAGGGCACTGCGCCCCCGGCCCCAGAGCCTTCCCTCTGGTTCTCATCACCGGCTGTCAGCAGACTTGCAGGCAACGTTCCTTTCTTTTCTTTTGTCTTTTTTAAAGGCAACTCTTGAGTACATGTATTTAACATGCAGGGAACCAGCCCTGACTCCTTGATCTGGGTCTTCCAGCCTCTAGAGCCTCGAGGACATCCATTTCCGTTATTTACGCGCCCAGTGCCTGGGGTTTGATGATGGAAGCTGACACCGAGGGCGTCACCACGTGTGGGGTGATGTCAGTGAAAGAATCCCGTGGCGAGGGCCTGCCTGAGGACCACGCATGCCCGGGCCCTCCCCGCCCCCGCCTGCAGCCCTGCGCCTGGGAGCGGAGCTGGTGCATCGCATGCCCGACGTCGTGGAAGTTGGTCTCCCGCTCATCATGCCGCAGCAGGGAGGGCAGGTTGGGCGTAGGCCTGGCGAAGTTGGCCACCATGGCCGCGATGGCGATCTGGCAGCTCCCATCGTGCTGTAGGCAGGCCGAAGCAGGCCGCGTGCCCGGACTTCCCCACCCTGCGGAGGGACGTGGATGGGGCCCCGCTTCCACAGAGGAGCCCCGGCCCACGGCCGACAGGTTCCCCCACCACGCACGCACCGAGGATAGAGGTCAGGTAGAACTTGCCGATGGATGACCTTGCCCGAGGCCGCGTCCCAGACCGTTTAGAGCCTCACGTCTTCGTGACACGTGCTCGTGCCCTCCTCCAGGTCGAAGGTCAGCCCCAGCAGCTCCTGGGAGATGCCCAGCAGCCCGCGTGTGACTGCCTGCACGGGGAAAGACTCCTTGAGCAGGTACTGGTCCACGTGGTAGCGCGTCTCCTCCCCCTGGTTCATGTAGTAGCGCAGGTCCCAGGCGTTGATGGGGCCGTCAAAGTGCAGGCCCCGCCTCTGGCACTCGGCCTTCTTTAGCTCCAGGATCACGGCCGCTCCTGCTCCCCGAGGGGCTTCAGCTTCTGGGCCAGCTCACCTGCGGGCGGAGGGGAGAGGCTCGGCTACGTCCCTGGGGCGGCCCCCCAGCCACCCCCGACCCTGCGCCCCTCGAGGCAGAATGAAGGGTCTGGGATGGTGACCCCCAAGGGCTGACACAGTGGGGTCTCAGGCAGCACCACGTCCGGTCAAGGTCCGCCTGACCCCGTCCCCACTGGGACTCAGGGGGAGGCGGTGTTACCTAGGACAGTGGCCACCACCTGGCTGGTCTTGTCCGTGTTCATCTCCAGCACAGAGTCGGCATGGTGCGGAACCCCAGCAGGCGGGACTTCAGGGCCTGCAGCCTCACCAGCTCCCTGAGGATCACGCAGTTCTCCTGGAAGCCAGAGACGGAAGGCGCTGGGGACCGAGGGCCACGCCCTCCCCACGGGCCCCGGGCCAGGTCTCTGCAGGCGGGCAGGGCTCCCAGGCCACTGGCGGGCACAGCCAATCCCCCTCCCTCCTCCTCCTGGCCCGGATTTCTAGACACTTTGGTGCTGTCCTAACACGTGGCCTTTATTAACACAGGTCCTTTTGGAAGCAGAAACGGCATGAACGTGATGGGCTCTAAGGCCAAGGGCAGGAAGAAATGCGGCCAGGCTCTCCAGGAGCCACCAAGGGGCCTCCCCGGGCTCAACAAGACAAACACGGCTGCCGTGCAGACAGTAGCTCAACCCCACGGCACCCGAACACCCAGCCCCTGGACGGTGAGACACCTGTTGCTGCAGGTGGCCCGTGGCTCACTGATGAGGCCCGGCCCCAGGCGTACGCCACCTTCTGGGGGGCCACCTCTCCGGTCTGCAGTGGGGTTCTCCTGGGAGCCCCCCGTCACCACAGCACCAGCGTGGCCTGTCTGTAGCCCAAGAAGGTGGGGACGCAAGACTGTCCCCCGTGCCCCCCGCATCCCCCGCGAGGCCGAGCGAGCACCAGTGGTGTCTGCGGGGAAGGTGAAGGGCTCACGCACAGCCCCCATCTACAGAAGCACAGACTGCAGCCACATGCGCTATGGAACAAACACAAGTGTCCATGCAGGACCCGATGTCTGAATGTCAAGGCCATGCCCGGGCCACAGTGAGAAGGTGCATCCCCCATGCAAGCCACAGAGAGGGGATGGGGGGGTCCATCTGCGATTCTGAGCTCATCGGGCATCACCCCAGAGGGAGAGGGAGAGGGAGAGGGAGAGAGGTAGACAGAAGTACAGAGGGAGAGAAAGAGAGGGAGGGAGAGACGTCTCTCCCTTCCCTGGGGGTTTTCTAGTGCAGCCAAGGCTGAAAACCACGGCATTTTGGGAGATGGGTCCTCGTGGAAGAGTTAAATAGTCGCTCATGGCATTATCGACACATACTAAAAAAGGCCCCAAATCTTGGGGAGTCAGGGAGGGGAGTGTCGGCTGCCTCGTAAACGAGGAGAGATTGGGCATCAGAGGAGGTGCCTGTGCAGCCTGCGCCCAGGGCCCCGCAGACTTCATCTCCCAGCGGTGGTCCTGGGCTGGAAGTCAGCGGGGAGGTCAGGCTGTCCAAGCATCAACGTTGACTTCAGGGCTGATCTAAAAGGCGCCTGGTGTTTGTTGAAGCAGAAAAAGGAGAAAGCAGTAGGGAGTGGATGGGAGTGGGAGGGGGAGGGAGCCCCCCTCCTCAGCACTTCTACCGCTCTCCCTCTCTCTCTCTCTCTCTCTCTCTCCCTTTCTCCCTCTCTCCCTCTACCTCGCTGCCTCTCACTCTCCCTCTCCCTCCATCTCTCCCTCTGCCTCTCTCCCTCCCTCTCTCCCTGTCCCTCTCTCTCTCTCCCTCTCCCCCTTTCCCTCTCCCTCTCCCCTTCTCCCTCTCTCCCTTCCTCTCTCCCTGTCCCTGTCCCCCTGTTCCGCACGCTCTGGCTCTACCTCTTTCCCTCTTCCTCTCCCTCCACCTCCTTCCCTCTCTGGAGAGGGAAGGAGGTGGAGGGAGAGGGAGAGAGAGATGGAGAGGGAGGGGGGAGAGGGAGAGAGAGGGTGGAGAGGGAGAGAGTGATGGAGGGAGCGAAAGATGTCTCTCCCTCCCTCCCTCTCTCCCTCCCTCTCTCCCTCTCCCTCCCTCCTTCTCCTCCCTCTCCCTCTGGCTCCAACTCTCCTCCCTCCATCTCTCCCTCTCCCTCACTCCCTGCCAGAGAGGCAGGGATAAGGCAGAGGGAGAGAGGAAGAGGGAGAGATGGAGGGAGAGGGAGAGGGAGGGAGAGGGAGAGAGGGAGAGGGGGAGAGGGAGAGGGAGGGAGAGGGAGAGGGAGAGAGGGAGAGGGAACTAGGTCTCTTCCTCCCTCCCTCTCCCTCTCTCCTCCTTCTCTCCCTCTCTCCCTCTCCCTCTCTCTCTCCCTGTCCGTTTCCCTGTTCCAGTCTCCCTCTGCCTCTCTCCCTCTCCCTTGTCTCTGCCTCTCCCTCCATCTCTCCCTCTCTGAGAGGGAGTGAGGGCGAGGGAGAGATGGAGGGAGAGGGAGTGAGGGCGAGGGAGAGAGGGAGGGAGAGGGAGGGAGAGGGAGGAAGAGGAAGAGTGGAAGGGAAAGGGCGAGGGAAGGAGAGGGGGAGACGGAGGAGAGAGGGAGAGGGAGGGAAGAAGAGACCATTTTCCCTCTCCCGCTCTCCCTCTCTATCTCTCTCTCCCTCTGTCCCTCTCTCTCTTCTTCTCTCCCTCTCCCTCCATCTCTCCCTCTCCCTCTCTGCCTCTCCCTCCATCTCTCCCTTTCTGGGAAAGAGTGAGGGAGATGGAGACATGGAGGGAGAGGGAGGAGAAGGAGAGAGGGAGGGAGAGAGGTGTAGAGGGAGAGAGGGAGAGACGTCTTCGCTCCCTCCCTCTATCCCTCTCTCCCTTTCCCCCCTCTCTCTCCCTCTCCCCCTCCCTCTCCTGCTCTCCCTCTCCCTCTTTCCCTCTCCCTCTCCCTCCACCTCCTTCCCTCTCTGGAGAGGGAAGGAGGTGGAGGGAGAGGGAGAGCGGAACAGGGAAACAGGGACAGGGAGAGAGGGAGGGAGGAAGAGACCTCTTTCCATCTCCCTCTCACCCCCCCTCTCCCTCTCCTCTCCATATCTCTCTCCCTCCCTCTCCCTCTCCCTCCATCTCTCCCTCTCCCTCTCTCCCTCTCCCTTGTCTCTGCCTCTCTATCTCTCCCTCTCTGGGAGGGAGTGAGGGAGATGGAGAGATGGAGGGAGTGGGAGAGTTGGAGGGGGAGAGAGGGAGGGAGGGAGAGAGGGATAGAGGGAGGGAGCGAGAGAGGGATAGAGGGAGGGAGGGAGAGGGATGGAGGGAGGGAGTGAGAGGGAGGGAGGGAGGGAGGGAGGGAGAGACGGTCTTTCGCTCCCTCCCTCTCTCCCTCTCTCCCTCTCACCCCTCTCTCTCCCTCTCCCCCCTCCCTCTCCTGCTCTCTCTCCCTGTCCCTCCACCTCCTTCCCTCTCCGGAGAGGGAAGGAGGTGGAGGGACAGGGAGAGGGAAAGAGGTAGAGGGAGAGCGTGCGGAACAGGGAAACAGGGACAGGGAGAGAGGAAGGAAGAGAAGGAGAGGGAAGAGGGACGGGGGAGGAGGGAAGAGGGAGGGGGGAGGAGGGAAGAGGGAGGGGTGAGGAGGGAAGAGGGAGGGTGGAGGAGGGAGAGAGACGGGGGAGAGCGAGGAGGGGGAGGGGAGGGGGAGAGCGAGGAGGGGGAGGGGAGGGGGAGAGGGATGGGGGAGAGCAAGGGGGAGACGGAGGTGGAGAGGGAGTTGGGAGAGGGACTGGGAGGGGGGAGAGGGAGGGGGGAGGGAGAGAGGGAAAGAGAGAGACGCAGAGGAAAGAGGGAGAGGGAAGAGAGAGAGGGACAGAGGGAGAGGGAGAGAGGGAGGAGGAGAGGGACGAGAGGAAGCAGGGAGAAAAGAGAGAAAGAACACACCATCTACATTTCTGTCAAATGACACCGGGGATCCTTACACAACCAGGAGAAAATAAGACAGCGAGGCTCTTTCTCAGCTGGAACTGGAACTGCAGATGGGGCCAAACACCACCAGGTGGCCACACATGTCCAGCTGCCGCCCCAGCCCCCTGAGTCTGGTCACCAGGGCTCTGAGTGTTTGCTCCAGGGACCTGGGGTTCACCCTGTCACCCTGGAGGTCGGGCCTAGACAGCATGGCCCCGGGCTGGACACATAGGGGGAAAAGCATCCCCACAGGCCAGCTTGTGCGAGCCGATTCAGCTGCCAGATTCTAGAGGCCCGGGATCACCGTGTGGCCCATGAAAGCCAGGAGCCAGGAGGGTCTTGCATCGGGATTCCTGTCCGTTGGACTGGAACGTTTATGTAAGGAGTCTTGGAAACAGTGGTAACAAGACTGAATTCGAAGGAGCTTTAGGATATTATGGACCACTCCGAAGTGTGTGGGTTGCTAAAAACCCTCCCGGCTTCACTCTTGTTGAAAATGAAGATCCCCGAGATGCAGCGGATGCTGTCTGAGAAGTAGACGGGAGAACACTCTGTGGCTGCCGAGTAAGAGTGGACCTGTCGAATGGGGAAGGGAGAAGTCGAAATCGTGGCCGCCTCCTTCTTGGGGTCGTCGCCCTCGAGATGATTATCGGAGGAGGAGTCCTCCCCCTCACCACAGATCTCCAAGACGGAGAAGCTTCTCCCGCAGCCGGAGCAGGTCCCTTTAGTAGATATAGGAGAAGAGAGAGATCACTGTCCCAGGAGAGAAATCGCAAGCCGTCCCGATCTTTCTCTAGGTCTCCTAGCCGATCCAGGTCAAATGAAAGGAAATAGCAGACCACTTTGCAAGAGGAGTGGTGCACAGGAAATACCTTCATTTGACAGGAGTATGTACAGAAAATTCAAGTTTCGTTTGAGACTTCCGAAGCTTGATGCACTTTTTAAATGTTTTAGCTGTTCCCGTTTGTTTGTCTCTTGGGACAGTGACACATAAAGGTGTCATTCTCTGTGGTTTGAAATGGGTCATATGAGGCATGTAATATGAAGAATTGTTTCTTTACAATGTTCTCTTAAGCAGAATTGAATTTGCTTTGAATTTTTGGTCTTGCCTAGACTGATAATAAAACTCTAACTCCTGCCCACCTAAAGTGTGATGTTTATTATTATGGAAACAACACTGGCAAACATTAAAAAGACTTTCTGTAGCTGGGATATGGTATGCAGCTGTAGTCAAGCAAGCAGTCTTTAAAAGGTACTGTGAACACAAGCCAGCAGGTAGAAATGAAAGCCGCACCGTTACCCTAGATTAGAGGTTTAAGAATTCCACTAGTCTTCACACTGGACAAGAGGTTGTCCAGTGAGTTTAGCATCTTAGAAGTTTCAAGGAAGTTAGTTAACCTTTGAGTTAGGTCATAAGTCCCCTCTGTGATTGCTGTACATGAATACATAGCTCTTTGTAAAGTTTTTTGGAAGTTGAGATTATCAAGACACCAGTGTCCTGCCAGATTAAGAGTATATTGTAGAGCTGAACTTTGAGTTACTGTGCAATTTTTTTTTCATGCTGTCATTTGTAATATGTTTTGTGAGACTCCTTGGGATTAAAGTTTTGGTTCCAAACGGAACAAAGAAAACAAAAAAAGGATCCACGTGCCAATGCAGGGGACCCGGGTTCGAGCCCTGGTCCGGGAAGATCCCATGTGCCGCAGATCAACTAAGCCCGTGGGCCACAACTATTGAGCCTGCGCTCTAGATCCTGGGAGCCACAACTACTGAGCCCCCATGCCACAACTACAGAAGCCCGCACATCTAGAGTCCGTGCTCCGAAACAAAAGAAGCCACTGTAATCAGAAGCACATGCCCGCAACAAAGAGGAGCCCCTGCTCGCCGCAACTAGAGAAAGCCCGTGTGCAGCAATGAAGACCCAACGCAGCAAAAAAAAAAAAAAAAAAAAAAAAAGACGCTACTGGCCAGGTGATCAAGGGTAAAATTGTTTGTCACAAGTCCCGTTGATGGTGTGTATCCTTGATGTGTGTATCCTTGATGGTGTGTATCCTTGATGATGTGACCTGAGGAGAATGACATTTTTATCTCTGTCTGGATCTTCCGCCCCAAACCCCATAACTCCAGCCCAACCATAAGAAAAACATCAGAAAACCAACAGACAAACAAATTGAGGGACAAAATACCTGACCAGTCCTCCTCAAAACTTTCAAGGTATCAAAACCCAGGGACGTCTGAGAAATGTCACAGCCCAGAGGAGACTGGGACAGAAAAAGGGTGTTAGGGGAAAGCTAGGGAAATTCTAATAAAGTGTGGACTTTAGTTAATAATAACGTATCCATCTCGGTTCCTTAGTTGGATAAGCATGTCGTACTAACGTACTAAAGTACTAACGTGTTGGAAATAGGGGTACTGGGTCGGGGGTCCACAGCACTCTGTACACTCTGTACAGATCTTTGCAACTTTTTTGTAACTCTAAGCTATTCTAAAATTAAGCAACTACTAAACAGAGATAAGAATGTTATTTCCCTGATTTGAACATGGCTGAGTTTGTTTTCATGGTCACATTTGTGCTATCTGGATGTGTCTTGGAATCAGTAGCAAAGGAGAGTTGCCAGCCCCTGGGAAGATGCGGCTGGTTTGCAGGTGGCTTGCTCTGGAGCTGAAGACCAGGGTGGGAAGTCTGCAGCCTCGGGCTGCACTTAGGACCATGGGAGGGGATGGGCCAGCTCAGTTAGGGATGGAACCTATAAATAAAACTTTTTCTTTTCCATTATGGCTTATCACAGGATATTGAATATAGTTCCCTGTGCTAGACAGTAGGACCTTGTAGCTTATCCATCCTATATTTAATAGTTTGCGTCTGCTAACCCCAAACTCCCAATCCAACCCTCCCTCACTCTTTCTCCCCCTTGGCAACCACAAGTCTGTTCTCTATGTCTGTGAGTCTGTTTTTGTTTCGTAGACAAGTTCATTTGTGTCGTATTTTAGATTTCACATATAAGAGAGATCATATATGTGTCTTTCTCTTCTGACTTACTTCACTTAGTATGATAATCTCTAGGTCCATCCACGACGTTGCTGCAAATAGCATTATTTCATTCTTTTTATGGCTAAATATATTCCATTGTATATATGTACCACATATTCTTTATCCACTCACCCATCAGTGGACATTTAGGCAGCTTCCACATCTTGCCTATTATAAATAGTGATGCAATGAACATTGGGGTACATGTATCTTTTCTTTCTTTTTCTTTCTTTTTTTCTTTCTTTTTTCTTTCTTTTTCTTTCTTTCTTTCTTTTTCTTTCTTTCTTTCTCTCTCTCTTTCTTTATTTTTTTGTTACACAGCATGTGGGATCTTAGTTCCCTGGCCAGAGATGGAACCCATGCTCCCTGCACTGGAAGCACAGAGTCTTAACCGCTAGACCACCAGGGAAATCCCAGGGGTGTATGTATATTTTTGAATTAGAGTTTTCTCCAGATCTATGCCCAGGAGTGGAATTGCGGGACCCTATGGCAGCTGTATCTGTTCTCTGCACGTCTCACATCAACCACGTGCACTCCAATCCTTGCTCTCAACGTCATCTTCGGGGAACACAACCTGCGACAGGGACCTTGACAAGAAGAAATGGCTCAGGGAAAAGCTAGCTGCACAGGGAGGAGATAGAGGCCATCGACCCTGGGGTGTGGCGGGGAGAGTGGGCACAGAGATTGGTCATTTCGTCCCTGATACTCAGCCCTCCTGGCTGCCCCACTCTAGGTCACCTCGGGATACAGAGGTGACCCGGTTAGAGTCCCAGCCTGTGCAGGAATCTCGGGGCACCAGCGGGTCTGAATAATATTAGTGCAGGGTCTCCCCCATGGCACTGGGGTTATTTGGGGCGGGTCATTCTCTGCTGGGGGCCCCTCTTGGGCACTGTGTGGGGTTCAGCAGCATCCCTGTCCCCACCCATTTGATTCCAGGGTCCCCTCCCCCCCAGTTGTGACAACCACAGATTTTCCCCAGACATCACTGAAGAACTGGGGGAGGCGGAAGCAGGATGGCCCTGGGTGAGGACAGCTGTGTTGAAGCAAGCAGCCTGGCTTAGGGCAAGGTCTGCCCCAATCCCGTCAGAGCCTGCATTTAGAACTGCCCCTTCCCTCTCCCACCTCCCATGCCCTGCAGTGGTCTCCGAGACATCATCCCCATGTAAGAAATCACACCTTCTCAGTTTACTGTCCCCAGCACCTAGAAGAGTGTCTGCTATGTAGTAGATGCTTCATAAATACTTGCTGAATAAAGGAGTTGAATAAAGGGATGAGTGGATGAATGAATGAAGGTTACCATGGAAGGAGGGGGGAGATTCCCTTTCTGGCTCTCGGGGATTGGGATATCGAGTGAAAGATCCATCCTAAATAGGCTGACCAGCCTTCTGGGTTCCCCAGAAATGAGGGTTTCCCCATAGTTCCAGCGCTCAAACCTGAGCGGTCCTGGGCAAAGTGGGGGCGGGTGTTGGTCACCCTGTGTAAACACAGTAACAATTCCAACTGCAATAGCAATGGCCAAGGACCTCTACGGTCTTACTGACCAGGCACAGTTCTTCACCTGGCGGGGAAGGGTGGGCCAGGATTGGAATTCCGGTGATCCAGGGTGGGCGGGTGAGGGCACACCCCGGGCTTGTGTAGGGGAGTCCAGGAAGGTTCTGGAGGAAGTGACAGTGACACAGGAGGGAGGGAGGAGTCTAAGGAAGAACGTCCCACACGACAACGTGTGCCAATGGCCCTGGGCCCAAGGTCACACCTGACCAGGGCTTGCTTGTTTTCTTTTTTTCTAATTTACTTTTCCCCACATGGATATGCAATTGTCCTAATGCCATTTATTGAAAACTCCTTAATTTCCTCACTTTCTGTCATATCAAGTTCTCATCTATCTGTTTCTGGACCTTTATTCTCTACCATAGAGCTATACGTCCCATCCTTGCACCACTAGGGCTGTTTCATCACTATAACTTTATTTTTTACTCATTTATTTCTTTGGCCGTGCTGGGCGGCATGTGGGATCTTATTTCCCTGACCAGGCTTTGAACCCGCACCCCTTGCAGTGGAAGCTCGGAGTCTTAATCGCTGGACCTCCAGGGAAGTCCCCAGGGCTTGCTTTGACATCCATCGAATGGTGGCGGGTGGGCACGGGGAGCAGCTGTCTGTGAGCCACCCTGTGTAGAAATGCAGGGTGGAGGGCAGGACAGCTGGAGCGGGAGGGGAAAAGGCGGAGGAGGGAGGGAGGGAGGGATGGCGGGCGGGCGAGAGACAGACAGAGAGTTTCCGGAGACAATAGCTCTGGCCGTGTCCTAGGGCATGAAAGCTGAAAATAGCTCCTAGTGCCGGGAGCCCTGGAGCCGGAGCCTGGGAGCCATTGTGACTGGCACTCCTCCCTGGTGGGTGTGTGTGTGTGTGCGGGGGCGGGGGGCTCTGGACTTCTCAGGCTGGGAATGGGGTGCACGGAGCAAGGACGGAGCAGGGACGGAGCAGGGACCCTACTCTCTGGGACCTCGCAGGCCATCCTTAGCTCACAAAGCTGAGCCACTCCCGGCCGTACGAGGGGGGGGCTTATCCTCCCTGTCCCCTGGATCACACCCCCTCACACACGACTTCCCCTTGTGTGCTCCCAGCAACCAAGAGAATCTGTTTTTAAAAGATTTGGGGGAGGGGGGTAAACATACAAACAAGAGCAGAATGGATACTTTTTCCGAATGGGAATGGCTCTGTGTAACCCCTTCCCCAGGGTAACCAGAGTCCTGACCTCTAACACCCTTGACGAGTCAGCCTTGGTCTGGGCTTGCAGACCCACGGAAGCTTCCTCATCCCCTCCTTCAGACCCCGTCTCTCCCTCGGCGTCTTTGTGAGAGGCACCCGGGGAAGTGGGACTGCTAGGCTGTACTGCTGCTAGAACTGCACCTGGGCTCCACCAGGCTCCAGCCCCCCGCCCTGTGCACCTCTCTGTCCCTGAGGCACCTCAACTGGTAGGAGCGGCATCACCTTCCCTCCCGGGACTTGTGACACTTAAGGGAGACACAGAAAGGACAAGCGTTTGGCTCCCTGGCTGGCAAAGAGCAGGTGCTCAATTGTCATAAGTGGCCGTATCAGTGAGGGTTCTCCAGACAAACAGAATCCATAGGGTGTGTGTGTATATACACACACACGTACATATGTACACGCATACAAAAATATACAGCTGTGTATATATGCAGTACGCATACAGACATATACACATATAGTATATACAATACGCAAATACATATATACGCACATATATATAAAATGCATAGTTTGTATATATACAGTATGTATACACACATATACACGTAATATATACAATAGACACATACAGATACACTATACATACACACATATGAAATGCATCGTTTGTGTATATACAGTATGTACACATACGTATAACATATGCAATGTACACACCTAGGTACGTCTATATCATACATATATACACACATAGAAAGATATTTAGGTGTGTATATATACAGTATACATACATACACATATAATATATGCAATACATACACGTACATACATATAGACACGCATATACACCTACATAGAAAAGCATGTAGAATAAAAATATATATGTACTGCATATATAAATTCCTTGTATTCGTTCCTCCTTTACGCAAAGTGGACCAATTTCAGTGTTAATCTCTTCTGAAAAATACCTTCCCGGCCACATCTGGAATAATGTTTGTGGTTGCCGGGGCCCCACGCAGTGCGCACATGAGATTAACCATCCCCGTGGCGATGATGACACTTTATTTTCTCCCTTGACCATTGTCACTACTATTCCAATTAAAATAGCAGTGCTATGAGGGCAGGGCATTTCCTTTTTGGCCAGTACTGAGCGTCCGCGGTCTGGTGCCTAGCATAGGCTAAATACACGGCAATTTTGTGAACAGAAGCCGGGATTCCAGCTGTCATATTTAATAGGAATTATAGTCTTATTATTGGGGGGGAGGGGTTGTGTCACGGTACGTCGAGGTCGGGAGTCGAACTCGCCACCACTGGCCCTGAGAGGTTTGGCCGGGTCCCCACTTCGGGCCGGTGGGTGTGGCCAGGGGCAGCCGATGACGTGCGTACGTGCGTGCGTGGGAGCGTGCGTGCGTGGGAGCGTGCGTGCGTGGGAGCGTGCGTGCGTGAGAGCGTGCGAGTCCACGGGGCGGGCCGCGCGCGCCGGGAGTGTTTCAGCCCGGCCCCCGGCTCATTGTGGTCGCCTCACGCCGGCCCGAGTTCGCAGCAGCGCTGGAGGCCCCGGGCCTGTGAGCACAAAGAGGGAGCCGGGGGCCGGACGATAGTGTGGCGGCGGCAGCTGGGGCCCAGGCCAGGCCCCCTCCCCTCAGCCTCCCGCCTGCCCGTCTGCCCCGCCCCCGGCGGTGGCGCCGCGCCCCTCCCCCAACCGCCAGACTAGCGCGGTGCGGGTGCCGCGCGCGAAGGAATGGGGGAGAAGCTGGAGCTGAGGCTGGAGTCGCTCTTGGGGACCGAGCCCGCCGTCTACCCGTGGCCGCTGCCGGTCTACGTAAGTGCCGCCCGTCCCCTCCTCCCGGACCCCCGCTCCTGTTCCCCCACGGCGCGCGCTGAGCCCACCGAGAAACGGAGCGACTCGAGTCGCTAGACCCTCTTTGGAGCCCCCCTTCCCGCCCCGCCGTGGTTCTCCGCGGCAGTTTCCAGCCCCCGCGCGCAGGGTGGGCAGAGGGGAGCCGGCGCCGGCCGGGGGCGCCGACTCGGCCGCGGGGACCCCGCGCTTCCGAGGGGCGCCTGAGCCGGTCTGCGGTTGGCTCTGCAGGGCTGGGGACCCCGGTCCCCCCGGGCCTGGACTGCCGGCGGGCTTGCCCTTCTGTACTTTAGGATCTGACACGTAGGGTTTCTTTTTCCTGGTAGTTTATTCTTAGCTCTGTCAACGTACTTAGTTTTTAAAATTTGTTTTTATTTTTCAGGGCACCCTTTCCTCCCTCTCTCCAGTTTTTTTGTGTTTCTCTTTTGTTTTGTTTTAGTGAGGCATTTTGTCCCTCTGATCTTGAGTGGGTGGGCTGGCAGGACACTTGGAGAGGAGGCGTTCTGTCCCCTGATCTTGAGTGGCCTTTGGAAAATGACGGGCCAGACGGAAATTAAATTTAATTGATATATAATATTGTATCCGTCCAAGGTGTACAATGTGATGATTAATATATATAGTGTGTGTGTGAAATGATTACCACAATAAGTTTAGTTAACCTTAATTCACATAATTACATATGTTATCTTTGTGATGAGAACTTTCAAGATCTACTCTCTTAGCAACTTTCAAACATAAAATACGGTATTGTTAACTGTAGTGACCGAGCTGTACATTACATCACCATTACTCACTTGTCTTATAACTAGAAGTTTTTACCTTTTGATCATCTTCCCTCATTTTCGTCACCTCCAGCCCCCAGCTCTGGCAACCGTCATTCCATTCTTTCTATCATGAGTTCAGTATTTTAGATTTCACATATGAGATCATAAAGTATTTATCTTTCTCTGTCTGACATTTCATTTAGCATAATGCCCCCCAAACCCACCCATGTGGTCACAAATAGCCAGATTTCCTTCTTTATCATGGCTCAATAATAGTAGGTTGTATGCACCCCATTTTCTTCATCCATTCATCCACAAGAAAACACTGAGGTTGTTTCCATGTCTTGGCTACTGTATTGGGTTGGCCAGAAAGTTCATACAGTTAATGAATACACTGTTCAATCAAACTTGGTGAAAATGAGTCTTTTATTTTTACTTAAACTAAATCTTTGACAAAGCCAGCTAGGCATCCCTTTGAGTAACGACTTATATCACATTGAAATATTTTAAACATATGAACAGTAATAGCTGAAATGACAAATGTTACTAATATTGACACAATTTATCAAGGAGAATATGTTAGAATATGTCAAAATGCAGGTGGACAGTGAAAGAACAACTATAACTTTTAACTAAATATTGTCTTGATATTTAGACTATTGGTTAAAATCATGATAACAGGTTTCATCCGTTTCAAGAAAGCAGAATATTTGCAGATCACTTAACATTTACTAGGTATGTTCTCAGTCTGGAAGGATGTATTTCACTTACATGTGTCATTTAATTTAACCACATCCCTCTGTAATAGATAGTGGTATCCCTATTTGCAGATAGGAGACAGGCTCAGAAAGATTAAGAATGTTACCTAATTCTAGTAAGTAGCCAAACCTAAACTGATCTAATTCCAGGGCAAAGCTCTTTCTGGCACATCAGTGTGGGTCTTTATCTCTTTGAGAATTGTTGAACATTAAAAGCCTTCTTCCAGGTAAATGCATAAAGAAACAACATGAGCAATGATATAACAATAGAAGTCTCACTAAATAATTGGTGTGTTTGGCCTTGCTTTTGCTGATAGATCTTTTGCAAAATTGCTTTTCTCTGAGATATTTAAAGTGGACTTTAACTATTTTCTTGGAAGACTTTCCTAAATTATACCTATCAGAAAGCTGCTTTGCTTTAAGGCCGAAGAAAAATGAAAGCTTACTTAACTACACTTAGGTGCCAGGGTCATACTATGAGCTCTACACCTGCCAGGATTCACGCTAAGATAGATAGGGTGGCTCAGCAAACTGTCCATAGTCCTGTGATTTCTTTCTGATATTCTGAAGTAGAAATAATTTCATAACTGTTCACAAAAGAGAGAAACACTGTTTCTTGGTCCTCAATATCATACCGCTGTAGGCTAATTCTTTCTCTCTTCTGTTGCCCCTTAGTATAGAGAGTGTGTTTTGGGAACCCTCCTTCACGATCTTCTCCATTCCAAGAGCATCTTACATAAATCCAGGACTTCTCAAGCAGCCAGTTTTGCCAGATGGTCTTAGGGTTGGTTGTACCCATATATGTATAATCTGAACTTCTCAAGTAAGGTCCTTAGAGAGCATAATGGCTAAGAGAATTGGTGCTGATACCAGACCTGAGTCCAAATACTGCCTATGCCCCTAACTAGCTGTGTAACCTTGGAGAAGTGACTTCAGCCCCTTAAAGGGATTAGATTTCTCACCTGGAAAATGGTATAATAAATGCATCTACCTCATATGGTTAGTGTGTAAATTAATGTAACTTGAGATGGTGCATGTTAAGCATTAGCACAGTGCCTGTCTCTTGTTAGTAATACCTGCTTTTCTTATTAATTATTCTCTTTATATTCCCAGTTCCAGCTGGGTGCCTAACATATAATAGTTGTTCAGCAAATAGTTACTGGATTGAACCAGCTCTGAAATTGAAGCATTGGGTCAACAGCAAAGTAGTCACCCCACCATCATTTCTCCCAGAGAAAGGGAGAATAGATGGAAGCCAGCCATCATACTTTCTTTTCTTATTCTAAACTTCCCATCGAGCCCCAGCAATAAAATAATCTTCCTGGACCCTAACAATTTCAAGAATTTTTCAAATCACACTATTTGAAAATAGCTGGGTTGCCCTAATCTAATATGTCCCAGGACCCCAAGGTCACCAAGCTTCTATTAATGAAGTCTAGTTAAGATAAATGATAACAGTTAGTAAACCAACTGCTTATGAGCTCATTGGGCTTTTTAAAATTTACTATCTGCGCTTCATAGAGACACAGGTATTTTGCTTTTGTAGGACATTCAACAGTCAAAGTAGTCTTTTAAAAAGCACAAATCAGACGCTGTTATTGCACTGCTTCTAACCTCTAAAGGCTATCTATTGTAAAGAGATGAAATTTTCAACTACTTAGCCAGGCTCACAGAGACCATGTGCTCTGGTCACTTACTACATCTTTCCCTGACCTTCATGGGGCTCGAGGCACAGTTGTCCTTTTCAGTCCCTCAGATGCAACAAGCTCTACTTCTTGCTCTCCCAGCTTTAGATTGGCTAATCCATCTACCCAGACCAATTTCCCTCTTATCGTTAAGGCCTCGGTTCAAACGCCACCACTACTATCTTGACCAAAGAGACCTGCCTCCTCAGTGCCTCTCCATCCCTTTGTCCAGTCGTATTTCTGTCACTGTACAACATTTATTTACATGTTTACTCTGTCTTCCTCCACCACTGGACATTTGCTTAAGAGCAGGGACTTTGTAATTTTTTGCTTCCAAGGCTTGCAGCAGACACTGGCACATAGGTGTGTAGGAAATGTGTGTCTAATAAAGAATAAATATGTGGATGAAAAAAAAAACTGAAACACTAACACAAGATTATTCTTCTTTCAAAAGAATAATGAAAAATAATTTCATTCAATAAGAGTCATTCTTAGTTACTGATACATGACTTAGTAGATCCCATTCAATTTAAAATGTCCCCTTTTTTTCTGATACTTTCACAAGTCATTAATTAAATGTTGCTCACTTTTAAGGCCAATCGGTGAGACATTATTTAACTTGTCTCCTCTAAAGTTCCAGCATTAACTCAGGCGGGGGCTTCACCAAGTACTGATCATGTGACCTTGGCCTCTCATTGCCTCAGTTTTCTCATTTGTAACATGGGTATAATAATCGGCTTATTTCATACGCCTATGAGGAGGAAAACTTCATATGTGTGTGTGTGTGTGTGTGTGTGTGTGTGTGTCTATATATATGTATTTAAACAGTGTCTTAGAATAGTGTCTGGCACATGATAAGCATTATAGAAGTATTGACTGCTGCTACTAGTACTGTTATTATGAGAACTAACTGTTGAGAATAATCCTTCATATAGGGGTTTATTCCACTGAAGATAAAGGAAACTCATAGAATGTTAGAGATCAGATTAAACACGGAAAGCCAGTAAAATATACCAGGACAGAAGATGATGAGAGTGTGAAAGGATAGAGGAAAAAAAATGGTTTTTGTTTTTCTTTTTCTTTTTTAAAGAAGGAAAGAGCCTAGAAATAGCACAAAAACTATTCATTGGCTATACTGACATGGAGATCGCTGGTGACCTTCATAAGTAAAATTTCAGGACAGTGGGCAGAGAGATTACGGTGAGGGAAGTCAGATGGATGTAAATTATAGAGTAGATGGGACGTGAGGAAATGGAAACAATATATGATGATAACAATTTTGAAAAGTTCAGACATGAATTGGCTAAAGAAGATATGCAGGGATCAGAGGAGGAGGGAGGCTTTCGTGTTACACGTATAGTTTTTAACATTTTAAGTTGGAGTTACTAGTCTAGAATGAGGTTGAATTTTGGCAAGAATCATTCATAGGGAGTAGATGGGTTGTAGAAAATGCAGTGCTGTGAAGTACTTGAGAAGATGAGAGAAAATGAAATGCTATCTGTAGTGCACGTGGCCTTTGAACTTGAACTCCTGTAGTGCAAGGGAATACAAAGATCAATGCAAATGCTAATGAATTAACGGATTTGGCAGTGGACTGTTTACTGACTTCTGTGTTGCTAATGAGTTAGGAAGCGCCTCACCAGCTCAGAGTGAAGGAAGTAGAGAGGATGGAGGAAAATTTGAGGAGGGTAGGGAAAGCTTCTAAGAAAATAGTCCTTAAGGAGAATTAGAAAGAACTTACTGTAAGTCAGAGCAATATTTCCAGTCTTGAAAATCCATTTGAAGTTGGTGTTTATTAATTTATTGGAATACCAATTTTCCCTGCCACATGATGTTTCTCCAGCTACCTGGATATAAGTTACACAGAGGCAGAAAAGAATGAGAGATAACAATCGAGGGAAAATACAATTCGTATTTTTTTTTTACCTTTTTCCACTTCCCCGCGCCAACTCTGGGGAGCCTTCATGGACATGGCTGCCCTCGCAGCCTGCAGCAGCACGCTGTTATCAAAGAATTCAAAGAAATGGAACATAGGTTTCCAACTTAATAATTCAGCAAAATCAAAAATTGTATATAATGTTTTCTGTTGGCAAAGATTTTTGCAATATAATTTGGTTCCATCTTTTGACAAGTAATTTGGCAATGTCTAGCAAGATAAAAATGTTAATAGCTTTTTACACATTAATTCTAATTCTGGAAGCTTATGCCGATAAATAATTTATAATCCAGAAAATTATTATATAAAGATGCTCATTGTCATGTCATTTGTAATAACAAAACATTGGAAACACCTTTAATTGTTAAGAATAGGAAAACAGTTTAGGAAATTATATCCACTTAGTAGAAAGTGACACAGTTACTATATTATAATTACAAGATGATGGAGCAAAATAAAATAATGCTTAATAAAGAAACAATGAAGAAAGCTGACCTAAAATTGTGTCTTCCTTATGACAGTAATTATGTAAACATATCAATGTTTATTAAAGCTTAAAACCAAGATAAAGTTTTAAAAGCTCTGTACCAGTAATGGGGATTTTATGTTCGTTTCAAAATATTTTTTGACACAACTCTTAGAATTTTGTTTTGTCTACTCCTTTTCTTAAGAATTTCTGATTATTACCTCACTTTTCATTTCATAGTTTCAAATAAAGCCAGCAATTTTATCATCAGAGAAGATTAGACTTATTGGACAGTCCATAATTCCAAGTTATTTGGTATAAAAAGACCATATACACTTGTAGGTGCTTTCAAAATAAAATTTCGAGAAGTTTTTTTTTTTGCTTAGTCTTTCCTAGTATGGAGATGAAGCAAACTACCTAAAATTGCTAGCCATTCTTTTTTCATTTTTCTCATTTTATTGATTTATCTTGCCCTTCACAGAAATGATAAGAAATGAGTCTGCAGTTGCATCTGCCAATTTCTTAAATCCTCTATTATCCACATTATGAAATCATACTAGTATGAATGCTTCCAGTATTTTCAGAACTCTTTAGTTAGTATACTTTAGCATTCTGTATGAAGTATCTTATGTAAGTGTAAAATTTAGACTCAACTTCTGGAAGCTTTTGATTTCTTAGTTCAAAAGTGAGAGATCCTTAGTTCAGCCATATGATTAACAATTACTTGTATAGTAAGAAGCTCCTAAATTATTGTTTTATGGGTACCTGGCAGTTTTCTTGCCATTTCTCAGAAGTTCTCTATTAAACACATTCTCTCTCTTTCTCTCTCTCTATCTCTCTGTCTCTCTCTGTCTCTGTCTCTGTCTCTCTCTCTCTCACACACACACACACACACACACATTGTGATTAAAAGCACAGATTTTGGCATTATGAAATCTAAGGTTCAATTTCCAGTTGTGTAGTTTCTGGGCCACTTGACTTTAGGCAAGTAACCTAATGTCTCTGAACCTTGTTATTTTCATCTGTAAAATAGAAATTACAATTATATCAGACAATCCTCAAAACATCCGTAATGATTTTAGAGTTTCAGAGTCAGGTAAAAGCAGGCACTCAGTAAATGGCTAGTGCTTTTATTACTTTATTATTATTTAGGTCTTGGTTTTCCTTGAGTGTGTGAGTCCCCATAATGAAATGTAATTTCCAGTAGATTGAGTAACACCTGTTTTCACCAAAAATTTTAACTGAGTTCATTACTTTCTGTGCAACCCAGATTAGTTTTCTGCCTCCTTTTCTGTGCCGTATGTAGGTGTTCAGTAGATTTATTTAATAAATGTATGAATGCATGAACGCGTAGATGAATTTTTAAATGCTTCTTTTTGAGAAGGTAGAACAAATGTGACACAGTAGAACAGATAAGAAAATAATCCATGGAAAAAATGGCAAAGTCATGTATGTGCCCAGGGCCAGCCTAAGAAGAATTACTTTTTTTTTTTTTTTAGGAAAAATGTGTTGAATAGCTTATTTTAATTATTTTTAAAAGTTAAGTACAGGGACTTCCCTGGCGGTCCAGTGGTTAAGACTTCGCCTTCCAATGCAGGGGGGTGTGGGTTCAATCCCTAGTCGGGGAGCTATGGTCCCACATGCCTCGCAGCCAAAAAACCAGAACATAAAACAGAAGCAGTATTGTAACAAATTCAATGAAGACTTTAACAAATGGTCCACATCCAAAAAAAAAGTTAAGTACAAAACTTTGCTGATGATTTACATATTTAGGACCAATAAAATAATGTGAGATTAGCTGTACTAAAACAGAATGTTGAGCTACATTCACATTAAGTGACATTATATAGTCTGAGTTTATGGAAAACTTCTGAGATGGTGAGTGACCTTTGAGCAGAAAAAGACAGAAGGAGAAATGGCCTTTTCTACATTCTATTGTGCCCCTAAGTAAAATGCTTGGTAATCTAGCTACCAAGCTCTATGTCATTGGCCTTAGGCGCGTACTGTGATCTACCTTGTGAAGATCAGATTTTGCCATGGAGAGGATTTGTAAAAGTATCACACATTCCAGTACCGTTGGCAACCACAGCTACCAAAAACTCCAATTTAAATTGATGAGCCTAATATCAGATGATAGTGTCATTTCCTTGTGGGTGTTCTGGGAAACGGTGGGTAGGAAATGTATAAAAGTGAATACTTTATTGACTGAAATAACACTTCATCATTTTGAAAACATAAAATACATTAAAGTTGTTATAGCATCATACATGAATATTTCACTGTATTTTAGACCTTGCCTACAAGCAATGTTTTCTGCCCTTTGAAAGAGAACCATGCTTGTGGTATGCATTAATCATAGAAAAGATTAAACACTGAAAAGAAATTCAGCCTTTAAAGACAATTTGCTTTGATTGATTCAGTGGGTTCCCCTAAAAAGTTAATACCCAGAATTATTGCTTGTTAAACTGGAGTTACAAATTCTTTCAGAGTTACTTAGTAGTTTCTTTAATATCAGTATCAAGGAAGGCAAAGCAAATTTACATATTTATTAAGAAATACAGGCACATAATCATAAAACAAGAAAACACAACGTTTTTATAGACTTTATTTTTTAGAAGTGTTTTAATTTTACAGAAAAATTGAGAAGATAGTATAAAGTGTTTCCATATACACTATACCCATTTCCCTCTGTGACGATCAACTTATATTAGTATGTTACATTGTTACAATCAGTGAACAAATATTGATACATTATTGTTTACTATAGTCCATACATTAGTCCAGTTCCTTAGTTTTTACCTAATGTCCTTTTTCTATTCCAGGATTTCATCCAAAACATCACATTACATTTAGTTGCCATGTTTCCTTAGGCTCCTCTTGGGTTTGATAGCTTCTCAGATTTTCCTTGCATGACCTTGGCAATTTTGAGTAGTTAGGTTTGTGTAGGATGCCCGCTACTAGAATTTGTTTGATGCATGTTTCATGATAATATTGGGATTATGTGTTTTGGGGAGGAAGACCACAAGAGTAGAAGGGTTATTTTGCCAGATCACATCAAGTGTACAAAGTATCAATATGCATTATGAATGCTGAGGTCGACCTTGATCAGCAGGCTGAGGTAGTGTTTTTCAGGTTTCTCCATTGTAAAATTACTGTTTTCCCTTCTCCATATTGTACTTTTTGGAAGGAAGTCAATATGCTCAGCCCACAACTAAGGAATAGAGAGTTATGCTTAAGATGGAGTACTACATAAACTATTTGGAATTCTTTTGCACTGGAGATTTATCTATTCTCCCACATTTATTTATGTATCCAATTATTTATTTATATCAGAAGAACTCACGGATTTTTATTTTATACTTTGGGTCATAATCTAATTCTACGTTAGTTACTTTGTTCCTCAAATTGCTCTAGTCCTGACCCTTGTGAACTCTTTTCAGTTCAGTGGCTCGTGCGCCACTCTGAGGTATCCCCATCCTATATATTTTTTTGGAACTTCCTTACTTTCTGACACTATAAGATGGCCTTGTATATAAATCTTGTATATTTACTGCCCCAGTCCTAGAATCAGCTATTTCTTCAAGGATAACTAGGTCTTTTTAGTGGAGAACAGCATTAGACAGCAGGATCTGGGTGTGGGGTGTGCTAATTGCTGCCCGGATGTCATTGCTTCTAGATCTTCTCAGCTGACAGAGCAAAGAGATAACATGTGTGTACATTCCCCACGTATATGGACATATCTATAAGTATCTCTCTACATAACCATGTGTGTTAAGGTAATATGAAGCAATATTAAGCTAAGCATGAATGTATATTGATGTTTCCAACTTTAATCTGTTACCACATAGATCATCTTAGCCTCATCTCTTGCTTATCTTTAAATTTCAACTGCGGCAAAACACTTGACTTTTAGAAGTATGAAAATCAAATTGTAGCTACTTTGGGAAGCCACATCATCTAGCAGAAGAATTCTTAAAGGGCAAGGTGTATATCATCAAATTTTAATTTACAGTCAGCAGTACTTTGTAACATCCATAGGCCTCCAGACCTCTGCTTCCAAGAAGATGAAGTAGCCCATTTCTCCCAGGTTCTTCCACTTAAAACTAAAACCCTGAACATAACAACAGACAAACATAGGAAGACACTGAAAGGTGGAAATGAGAAGGCAGACTTAACTAGGGACTTTGGGACTTGAGGAATAACATGGTGATGAGTCCCCTGTGTTTCCTGTTGCTTCCCATACATCCTGGAGAGGGTATTACAGGAACCCCCAATCAATAACCACCAACAGAACAACAGACAAAAAAGCTTCAAAAAAGAAAACACAAAACCCCCGTTCCCCCTAGCCAAGGTATGAGGAAAGGGGTTGTCAAAGACAGAAAACCATTTGGGCAATAATATACACACTACTCGAGCCAAGTGCCAGTGGAATATTGCACCCATCCCCTATGTCCTGTGGTTTCAGTTGGGCCAAGCTACGATTTGATCTTCCACACCACCCCACTCCTGCCCTCCAGAAGAGGCAGCGCTCTGATTCGCCACCAGGGCTGTTTCAGTGTGGTGCAGTGGTGAGCTGAGCCTCCACCCCTTTGCATTAGCAAAGAGACTTTCAAAGGTGGTGCCTGACAGGCTAGTTAACACTGGGCTGCCCTCACACAGTCGTGGGGTCCAATGGTGGGACCTAGCCTCCGTCTCTCCCTGACATCGATAAGATTAGGATGTTACAGGTTGGAGGGAGTAGGCACCCCACTAACCCCCAACACATGGTGTCAGTGAGACCCAATGGGGTGCTGAATCCCCATAACCGTCCTGAGGCAGTAAGACAGAATGAGATGGCACAAGCAGGGCTAGTTGGCAGTTCTCTTCCTCTTACCCTGGTGTCAGTGGGGCCAGCAGGTAGCTGACCCTCTACCCACACCCGGCATCAACAAGAAGGAATGAAGTGGGAGGAAGGACAGCAAACACTTCACCTCTCCCCTCCCCTGGTGTCAAGAAATCTACTGGGGAGATGAACTTCCACTCCTACTAAAAGGCAACACAATGATATTAATGTTCCCACCTTTGGGGGGAAGGTGTCAGAAGGGCCAATAGGGTAGCTGAACTTCTACTTGATCTGTCTGCAGTGAGAGAATGTAAGTGCCCACTTTTGCTGGGGTATTGACAGTAGGGCCCAATGGAAATCTGTACGTAGCCCCCCACTCCTCATACTACACCTCCAATAGGATGACTTCCTTCTAAAAAGTAATAATAAAATTAAATGGGATACAGAGTCATATAATAACTCACAATGTTTAGAATCCAATTGAAAAATACTCATGGCACCAAGAACCAGGAAATCACAGAATAAATGAGAAAAGACAATAAACCTACACCAGCACTGAGATAAAACATCTATTGAAATTATCAGACAGGGGTTTTAAATAAGCTGTCACATAAATGCTTCAATTAGCAATTATGTGTTCCTTGACGGAAATGGGAAAAATAGAAAATGTGAACAAAGAACTAGAAGTTATAAGAATAAAAACAAATGAGAACAGTAGAACTGAAAAATACAACAATCCAAAAACTTTGCTCAAGAGTAGAGTGGAGATTACAAAGCACAGAATCATGAACTTAGAAGAGATCAATACAATGTACCACATGTACAGAGAAAAATAGGCTGAGGGGTAGAGATGGGAGAAGGAACAGGATCTCAAGAACCTGTAAACAGTAACAAAAGCACTAACATTCATATCATCAAGGTTCCAGAATGAAAACAGAGAGCACGTAGGACTGACAAAGTATTCAGAGAAATAATGACTAAAACGTTCCCAATGTTTTAGAAGACATAAGCACACATTCAAGAATCTGAGCAAATCCAAAGAGGAAAAACACAAAGGTATCCTTGTCAAGACGCGTCATAATTAAACTTCTGAAAAGTAGAGACAAAACAAATCTCGAAAGTGGACAGGCAGAAACGATGCATCACTTATTGAGAAACCAATTCCAATGACAGCATATTTCTTGTCTAAAATTATGGAGTCAGAAGCATTGACATAACATTTTTCAAGTAGTAAAAGAAAAGAACTCTCAGCCACAAATTCACACTTTTTATATCCACTTTCTTGTTTGACTTATATTAATGGACTACCAACTCATCTTTCTATATCCGGGCCTGCCATCACACTTCTCCAAAAATCTAGTCACAGTATTTCCAGAGTGATCTTTCTGAAAAAGAAACAAATTTTTCTTATAAAAATACCTGATTGTGTTATGAAACTTTTCTCTCTTCTAAGTTACCAGGTAAAATCCTTCAATGGATTCCCATCTTTCTTGGAGTAAAATCTCACATCCAAACTCTCTTTGTCCTTTTGGGCTGCTGTAAGATTATACTGCAGGTTGGGTGGCTCATAAACACCAGGAATTTTTTTTCTCACGGCTCCGGAGGCTGTGAGTTCAAGAATAGGGTGCCAGTATGGTCAGATGAGGGCCCTCTTCTGAATCACAGACTTCTCATTGTATCCTCACATGGCAGAAGAGCTTAGGGAGCTCTGTGGGGTCTCTTTTATAAGAGCACTAATACCATAATCATTTCCCAAAGGCCCCACCTACTAATACTATCAGCTACGGAAATTAAGATTTCAACGTATGAATTTGGAGGGGAACACAAAGACTAGACCATAGCACTTACTATACATACATGGACCATGCATGATCTGGCTTCTACCCCCCTCTCCATTGTCTTCTTTTCCTACACGCCAGTGAGCATTTCTCTTTTTTTTTTTTTTCTTTTTTTTTTGCGGTACGCGGGCCTCTCACTGTTGTGGCCTCTCCCGTTGCGGAGCACAGGCTCCGGACGCGCAGGCTCAGTGTCCATGGCTCACGGGGCCTAGCCGCTCCGCGGCATGTGGGATCTTCCCGGACCGGGACACGAACCCGTGTCCCCTGCATCGGCAGGCGGCCTCTCAACCACTGCGCCACCAGGGAAGCCCCAGTGAGCATTTCTTATACTGATTATGAATGGAACTCCTTTCTGGACTGATCCTTAACCATTCATTTTCTGGCAACTGTGAATTTATCTTCTCTTTTCCTCAAAACTTCACCCTTCCTTCATGTTACATATCCATTTCAATTGCCTTCTACAGGAAGCCCTACTGATATCGCCCATATACTACTGTCCACAGCATGAATTAAGGTCTTACTGTGTCTTCCTGTAGCACTCTGTAATATCTTTTACGGTAACTATGGATTTTCTTATTTGAGTGTCACAATACATTGAATTCTAGGTGGCACTATAATGATTTTAGTAACAGTAACACTGGTGCCTCGTTTAACCCATGACATACTTTAGGTGTTCAATAAATGTGTGTTGAATGAGTGAATGAATGAATGGTCAATTTGAAATCTTAATCATGTTACTTTTCAAAAATCTGTTACAAGATACCACAGTTTTCCAGAAGATTAGGGAGTTTTAGGACCTTAAACTTGATTTAACAGAGGGAATTTTTACTCATACATCATGCTTAAATACCTCAAAGTAAAACCATAAACCCAGGAATTTAAGGTTATCCATTTGGACTTTCAAGCCAATAATTAATATCTCCTGCCCCGACTGTATTAGATGGTTTCGATGCTCCACTCATATCTCCCCAGCACTCATCATTCCAGTATATGCTGATAGAATCATGCTGCCGCCTGCAATTATCCACCTTAGGGCAGGCCAGAAGTGTACAGGAGTTAATGTATCTGGGTGTAGCTTTCAACCAAGGACAGAGGGGACTGGAAGATAAGTACTTCAAGTTTCTCACCGATTCTTGGGATAACTCTGAGACATGTTCTGTAGAGTTTCACAGAACTCGCCTGAAGTACTGGCAGCAGTTCCCTGCAGGAGTAATTTATTTGGTAATACACCTCTGTTGGCTTCCTTCCATGCCTCCATTCTCAATTCCCACTCCACTTCTGAGTTTTCTGGAAGCACCTCCCAGATGAGCAGTTTGCACTCAAATTATCGCCTCAAGTTCTGCTTCTAGGGGAACTCAGTTGATAGCCTCCTAACAACCCAGTGCTCCTTACAGAGCCGTCACTGGTACAAGTACCAAGGCACGGCACATTACGTATCACTCCTCCTAAATCCTAATATTTTTAAACAGATAGGAAAGAGCATGACCTTGAAGAGAAAAAGAGTTCATATGAGGATGGCCAATGGATAAAGGGAAGGAGAGACAGTGCCATTTGTTTTCCATTAATGATAGTGTGAAATGTATGGGCAGATGGTCTAACAGGTGTGACTGTAATTTGAGGAGCCTGCTCCCTTGGTTACAGAAGACTGCTATTGTTATTATTTTGGAACCACAACCTCATGACTTTATAGTTTCACTTGATGTAACCTTCTCCTTTACCTTTAAATCTTCGTACATCACTGAATTGCAGCCAATAGGTTTATTTTCTCCCTATGGCTCCATCACAGAAAAAGACACACACGTGCACACAGACGCGCACACACACACACACACACACAGAGTTTTGTGTATGCCAGTGCTAGAAAAGACAAGCTCATGGTGCATGTATGCAATGGATATTGTACATTACAGGTCTCTGTGAAATAGTCTTCTGCAGGTTCCTATGTTTATTTTATGAATAATTAACTTTAGTACAGTTAATTTCCTGAAGATCTTGTTGAAGACTGAAGAAAGGAAGTAAATTGTAAAGAAAACGACTTCGAAACTTGCCCCTTTTGCCCTCTCTTTGTGTCTTAATGAACAAAGGATAACTGGGCCTTTTTTGAAGCCTTTGCTTGAGTTGAAGACACAAAATGCAACCTGTACTCTTATCATAATATGTTCAGTTTATGAGTACCCAAACTTATAAACCGTGAATTTCCCTAAAGTTATTATACCATTTAGAAGATGTTTGCTTGGATGTTTACTTAAAACCAAACAATTGAGGTCTATGTGTCCAAATAATTTCCTTCTCTCTTGCTGTCTCCATTTCAGTTTCCTGAGTTTCTGGGAAGGCCTGGTTTCCCCAAAGGAAGGATTTCTGGTAGAAGTCTGAAAGTCTGACCCAAGAAAAAAAAATCCAGTACAGCCAATGAATTGAGGACAAGAAGGTTTCCGATCAGGTAGGAACATTTAATCTCATACATTACGATCGCCTTAAGTAAGGTGTGCTGATAGCTGGATATGATTTAACTGCTTGGAAAAAGATGCATATATATTATATGACCTACCCCACAAGGAAGCTGTTCTCAATTCTCTTAGAGGTTGTGGTGTTTATCAGAGAGCGCCTTGGGGGACTATGAATACAATAACAGTATGATGCTTTTTTTTATTATTAGCTCATTGTTGCCAAGTACACTTGGTGACCTTGGTGCCTGTGGTTTAATCCAGGGGGTTAGACATGTGGAACAGCACATTAACCCTCTTTAGTATTTTCTCCCAAGACAAATCATTTTTATAGGTTGTCTCCATGGTCTTCTAGTTGCTTATCAAAATTAAGCATCAAGTCTTCTAAGTGTGCAATAGCCCCAGTCAGTGTGAGGAAATCAGCTTGGTTCTTATTGGGGCACAGCTTCTTGGCCTTGGCACAAAGTGAGTTCACATAGGGAGTTAGAAGGAGGAGAACGGGACATGAGAAAGGGGAGTCCTGTGTTCTCATTTACCTATGCATGTTGAAACTCCACTAACAGCTTTATTTTCATTAGCAATTTGTGATAAAAACTTAGGGTAAAGGGAATAATGAAGCTGTCCCATTATATGGCAGGACAAAAGATAGTAGTGACATCAAAATCAGGGCCTATCCATCTCGTTTGCAGTTATATACTGAGTGTTTAGCATAGCATTTGACCCCTCATCAGTATTCAATAAGAAGATGCGTGTTGAATGACTTAGGGATGAATTGATGAATGAAAAAAGTTAATATGGTAGAAAATGTGTTTTATCCTTGTATTTTCGTGTGTTGACTTCTGTATTTCAAGACCCAGCACTGTAACTGACACATAGAATATAAGCAATAAAATGTGTTGAAAGAATGAATGAGTCCCCACTATTCTAAGAATAATTTTAAGACCAACACAGACCCCATATCTGCCAGAGGTATCCAGAGGTGAAAGCCTGGATCTCAGCTAGTGGTAGAGCTGACAGGATTTATCTAGTTTTAATAATTTACAGCTCATCCCATTACATTTAGGCATAGTACCTACATGAGCCATACAATTAAATGTTGACTGAAAAACAATGCACAACCTAGAAGTTGAGAATTATGTTTTATGTGGAAGACATACTGAGGACTGAAATCAGGAGACAGCCTCTCAGATAGCTCTGAGGGACTGTTCTGAAGAGCTAAGGGAGGGCACAGGGTATTTAGAGGTTCTTGCAAAAAAAAAAAAAAGACAGGTAGTTGGAACATCCAAAGATTACTGTTAATTAAAGAAACTAGACATCTTAAGTTAATAAATGTAGCACTTTTCTATATATGGTGAGATGCAAGAATCTGGTCTCCTGGAAATCATTCCCTTGATTTGCACTTTAATTATCTAGGGCCAGTATCCTGTTTTCTCCATCCTGAATCCCCTCAGGGTGCGGCTTTGGGTGTGGCTTCAGTGGCTGATGGCTTGATGGCTATAACATCCTGTGTTACTGATAAGGCTGGCTACATTCTTTGTCTACATAAATGACTTGAATATGGATAGTAAATCTGTGGATTTGCAAAACGTAATTCTTGGAGCATTTTTATAAGGACAAAGTTAAGGGCGATTTCAGAATCACTAGTGGCTAAAACTGCTATTTATACTTTTCCACTGGTAGGTAGTAATCTGCTGTTGCTGTCTTCAGTATTCCCAAGGGATGACAAAAGCCATTTAATTCAAGAAAGAAAGGTAAAATTTAGCACAATGCAGCTTCCACAAAACCAAACACACAAACACACACCCAACTCTCTCAGATATGAAGTAGTAATCTAAAATAGAATCCTGGAACTAATTGCAAAACAAGAGCAAATGTACTCATTTTGGATAATTTTATTCTTTTATTAATGTTTGATACATATATGTATTTATTATTAAAATTCAAAGTTGCTATATGGAGAAATAGTTTTGTACCAATAGCGTCTTTGTATGTGTTTATCAATAATGTATGAGATTGCCTCCTATGCTCCTTTTCTTTTATTGGGGGGGAGGGGGTGTGTCACGCTACGTCAAGGTCGGGAGTCAAACCCGCCACGACTGTCCATGAGGGGTTTTCCCGGGTCCCCACTTCAGGCCGGTGGGGGTGGCCAGGGGCAGCCGAAGACGTGCGTACGTGCGTGCGTGCGTGCGTGCGAGCCTGCGAGTCCACGGGGCGGATCGCGCGTGCCGGGAGTGTTTCAGCCCGGCCCCCGGCTCATTGTGGTCGCCTCACGCCGGCCCGAGTTCGCAGCAGCGCTGGAGGCCCCGGGCCTGTGACCACAAAGAGGGAGCCGGGGGTCGGACGGGAGCGCTGCGGCGGCAGCTGAGGCCCAGACCAGGCCCCCCTCAGCCTCCCGCCTGCCCGTCTGCCCCGCCCCCGCCGGCGGCGCCGCGCCCCTCCCCCAACCGCCAGACTAGCGCGGTGCGGGGCCCGCGCGCGAAGACATGGGGGAGAAGCTGGAGCTGAGGCTGGAGTCGCTCTTGGGGACCGAGCCCGCCGTCTACCCGTGGCCGCTGCCGGTCTACGTAAGTGCCGTCCGTCCCCTCCTCCCGGACCCCCGCTCCTGTTCCCCCACGGCGCGCGCTGAGCCCGCCGAGAAACGGAGCGACTCGAGTCGCCAGACCCTCTTTGGAGCCCCCCTTCCCCCCCCCCCCCCCCCGCCGTGGTTCTCCGCGGCAGTTTCCAGCCCCCGCGCGCAGGGTGGGCAGAGGGGAGCCGGCGCCGGCCGGGGGGCACAGACTCGGCCGCGGGGACCCCGCGCTTCCGAGGGGCGCCCGAGCCGGTCTGCGGTTGGCTCTGCAGGGCTGGGGACCCCGGTCCCCCCGGTCCTGGAATGTCGGCGGGCTTGCCCTTCTGTACTTTAGGATCTGACATGTAGGGTTTCTTTTTCCTGGTAGTTTATTCTTAGCGCTGTCAACGTGCTTAGTGTTTTTAATTTTTTTTTATTTTTCAGGGCACCCTTTCCTCCCTCTCTCCAGTTTTTTTGTGTTTCTGTTTTGTTTTGTTTTAGTCAGGCATTTTGTCCCTCTGATCTTGAGTGGGTGGGCTGGCAGGACACTTGGAGAGGAGGCGTTCTGTCCCCTGATCTTGAGTGGCCTTTGGAAAATGACAGGCCAGACGGAAATTTACACAGGCGTCCGGTGATTCCAGAAATGCAGGGTGTCCGGCTAGGCGGGCGCCCGGCCTGTCGTCCCCCGTGGCGGCGTGGTGCGCGTGTTCCTTGTCTCAGGGTTTACGCTTGGGCCCCGCAGCCCAGCTTCCAAAGGGAAAGCGCAGCGGGCGCCTTGGGCCGGCGCCTTTGGGGCGCCCTTTCGTGCGCTCGGCTTGCGGGGGACCGGCCTCCAGGCGACCCGGCGGGGAAGCCCGCGCGACCCGGCCCTCGCGCGGGCTCCGTGTGTGTCAGTTTGTGGAAAGTGTGTCGCGCGCGGCCGGGGTCGGGGTCGGGACGCTGGGACCACCTGGGAGCCGATGTAGATGGATATGATTTCCATTTTCAAGGCGCATTCATCCTGTGCAGGGAGACAGCCTAACATAAAATTTGCCTAACAAAAACTATATTAACAGGTGGAAAGACTATCTCCCAGTTGAACAGCGGATGCCTGGGACTCGTTTCATTGCTTTCAAAGTTCCTTTAAAAAAGGTGAGCAAAAGTTAATACCATATTCTTCCAGAAATCTGAATTCACCATATAGAGCCCTGGCTCTCAACCCCGTCGTACTCCATTTTCCCTTTTTATAGCAAATAGTTTTTAATACCTCTTTTACTATCCAGAAATGGGATTCATAGACAAATACAACCAACTTTTGTACTTAATTAAAAAACAAAAAAAAACAATGCAATGCCCTAACTATAAATAAAGAATAAAGTAATTTATAAGAAAGTAATATGTATCTCAGTATGTAAATGTTTGGGGATGACTATACTAGAAATAAAGAAATAGTCGGTTACTTGTACCATGAATGCAATAAACTGTGGACTTTGATTGATAACGATGTGTCAGTGTTGGTTCATGAATTCTAACAAATGAAGCACACTGGTATGGCATGTTGATAATGGGGAAGGCTGTGTGGGATGAAGGAGAGAGGGTGTAAGTGGGAACTGTGTACAGTTTGCTCAGTTTTGCTGTGAATCTCAAACTGCTCTAAAACTAGTCTACTAATGAAGAAAAAAAGTGTGTGTTGCTGACACTTGAATAACCAAAGAGATCAATGGAACAGGGTACATGTATAAGCCAAATACATGAAAGAATATTTAGCAGTGAAAGCCATCCTTCCTATATGTAGATATTCAAGAAGTATTTATTTCTGTGTCTATTTTCAGGCACTCCGCTTGGAGCTGGCAATACAGTGGTAGGCAAAATTGATGTGGTCCCTGCCTTCTGGGAGTTTAGAGTCAGGTTAGGAGACCAACATGAAATAAACAAACATAGAAATAACTATATAGAAGTGAGCTTATTTTCTTCCGTCTAATCTCTCTGGAAGAAAGGATTGTAATATCGCTTGTAAGCTGCAGAGGAGGAAACTTTACTTTGAATCTCATATGTTAGCATCCCAGGGTTTGAATAAATGGATAATATAGTAAAGGATTTTAAACATATGTTCTTCCTTATTTTATTCTTTCTGACAGAGTTTTGAAAAGAATCTTGCTCCAGAAGAACGTTTCTCCCCCTTGGATCTCTTAACAAAATCCAAGGACAGAATGAAGAACTTGGGCTGATTGTTGACTTAGCAAATACTCGCCGCTCTTACAAGCCAGAGGTAAATGGAAGGCGTAATTGAAAATGACCTTCTTTCTGATACTGTAATAATTCATAGTGGTTCAGTAGTTATCATCTTATGCTAAGGTGAGTCCTGGCCTTCTCTCGTGGGTTCAAAAAGGGAAGCTAGTGGTTTCCTTAAATACACATTTGTAATTGCTGTTTCAAAATGAGATGAAAGATATGAATTGAACTATAGTATTTGGCAGTAGGCTCTAGATATGCTTAAGAAATTCTATAAGCTTCCATGTTCTACATTTTGAAAATGAAGTAAACTTTTAGTAGTTACAGTAGTATCCTAAAAAGAAAGAAAGGTATGTCCATTATGTCTTTAGCACTTATGTTAAGCAGTTGCCTGAGCATGTTTAAGCATCAGTGTAAAAGACAATTGTTCTCTAAGTTTTATGCTTCCTTTTCCTGATGCCTTCTGATATAGTACAGAAACCCACCTATTCTCTTGGCCCATGTAGGACATTCCAGTGCAAAAGAATTATCCTCCTTCTGACCTGTTCCATGGCCTTGGGGGACAGTAACACCTAATGTCTTTTAATATTTGTAGAGCAGTTTGCCATTTAGAAAGTTCTTTCATATCCATTGACTTAGTTAATCTTCACAGCAATCCTTTGCTCTTGAAGTGGAAGTAGTACTGATATCTCCTACTGAGTGCTTACCCTGCACTAAGCTCAGAGGATAGACAACTACAATTACTAATTTTACAGACGATGAAACTGACTCTCGGAAAAGGAAGAATTGAAATTTCAGCTCTGTTATTGCTTTTTTTTTTATTGTGGTAAAATATAGAGAAATCATATTTCTTTTAACCGTTTATAAATATGCAGTTCAGTGGCATTAAGTACAGTCACAGTGTTGTGTAACCATCACCGCTGTCTAGAACCAAAACTTTTTCATCATCCTCAACAAAAACTCTGTAACCATCAAACAGTAACAACCCCATTTTCCCTCCCACCAACCCTTGGTAACCTCTATTCTATTTTCTGTCTCTGTGAATTGGCCTATTCTAGGTACCTCGTGTAAGTGGAATCTGCAGTATTTGTCCTTCTGTGTCTGGCTTATTGCACTAAACGTCGTGTTTTCAAGGTTCATCCATGTTATAGCACGTAACGAAATGCCATTTCTTTTTTGGCTTAGAAAATCCCATTGTGTGTATATAGACCATAGTTTGTTATTCAACGGCTGATTGACACTTGGTTGTTTTCCACCTTGTAGGTATTGTGAATCATGCTGCTATGATCATTGGTGTACAGATATTTGTTCAAATCCCTGCTTTCAGTTCTGTTAGATGTGCAGCGTAGGTAGTAGCAGAGTTGTTGGATCATAGCCTACTGCCAAATACTAAGCTCTACGCTTAACCTGTGAGAAAGTGCCAAACTGTTTTCTACAGTGTCGTCTTGTTTTTAAACAATTATCACAAATTTTAAGCATATACAAAAGTATAAAACTACTGTGAGTGTTCCTTGTATACCCAGGAACTCATCCAGCTTTCTTATTTACCAACTGATGGCTGTCATGTTTTATCTATACCCCCACCTGTTTCACCCCATTCCGTATTATCTTGAAGCAGCTCCGAGACAACATGTAAATTACACCTGTACGTTTTTGGTACGTGCATTTAAAATATAGGACTTTTATTCCTTAATATCATTTTTTAATATTAAATACCCAGGGAGTGCTCAAATTTGCAGTTGTCTCCTAAACGTCATAAAAAATTGTCTATAAGAATTTTGAATTAGATCCAAATAAGGTCCACACTTTGCCGTGGATTGTTAGGTCTCTGAAGTCTTGTTTAATCTATAGGTTCTCCCTCCATGTCTCTCTCACTTTTTTTTTCCTCCTTGAATTTTGTTTTTAAAGAAACCAGGTGATTTGTCCCATCTAGATGCCGATGATTACATTCCATGTGTTGGTAACATATCCTTCAGTCCTTTTATTTCCTGTAAATCGGTAGTTGATCTGAATGAAGCTTGCATGTTTTGTTTTGGCAAGACAGTTTCATGGGTGATGATGTGTTCTTCCATGGAGACGTATATAGTTGTGTCTTTCTGTGGTATTAGCAGTCACTGATGATTCATACCTACATCCATTAATTCAGTTGAGGCTTCAAAGAATGGTGAATTCTGTTGTTCTTTTTTTCACTTATTAGCTGGGTATATTTGTACGAGGAGAAGATTCCCCTCATCAGCTGTTTGGTTGCTCAGTTGTAGAGGCATGATTCTCTTCTTTTATTTAACGGTTTTCAAAATAATGAGTTGATCCACAAGTATCCTCCAGTGTTGACCAGTTTTGTAAAATTTTATTTATTCCTATCACCGTGGACTCCGTTACAGTTATTATTCTAACTGAGGCCCTATCTTTGGCCAGTTGGAGCTTCTCGGTGACTCCTGAGTCCTTTGGACATGACATCAGTTGTTTCTAGACTTTTTCAGTGGTCAGAGCTAGGAAATATGTACGTTTGTTTTTAATATTTTTAAAATATGTCATAGGTTCCTACTGCTACTTTCCATTTAAATTCAGAACTAGAGAATTTTCACTTATCCTTTTCTGTCTTCTATTGATAGTCTACTTTCTCCCACCTCAAGAATACCAGTTCTCAACAATGCCTGAAATTGCCTCTGTGTCCTAATTCGAATCCAAGTTCTTCTGACTCTATTCTACTACTCTCCTTAAATCACAGCCGCTTTATGGCCCTTGAAATGTAAGATAGAACATAAATGTAGGCAGAACTGTTTATATCATTTTGAGTTACATGTGCATTCATTCACATAGATTTGCTTTTCCTTTTGCATGCCTGGTAACTGTCCGTTCTGCAGTTTGAATGAAAATCAAGTGATAATTACTGGTTAAAGCAGCTTTGGAAAAAATGGCTCTCATCAGAATGACTGACATACAAAGTTTAATGTACTCTCCTGGTTTATATTCTGCCTTCTCTAATTAATTTTTTATTCTTTCCCTACAAAGGAAATAATACATATTTTCATGGTTTTGCCTTATAGGACTTACCAGAAACTCTTCCTTATTTAAAAATGTGTACAATTGGGCATCAGGTGTCAGATGACGACACTAGTTTTAAATTCCAGTGTGCTGTTAATGGGTTTCTGAAAGAACATAAAGATAACGGTGAGTTGCTTTTGTGTTTGTTTTTGTTTTTCCTTTACCTGAACTTTGGTATGCATTTTGAGTGGGGTTGGGGATTTTTAACATTTTTAATAGTTCTGACATTAGTGTCAAGTTGTGTTTGGTAACATTAAGGTAGAAATGTCAGATGGTGCTACTAGAGTACAGTGTTTTTCCTGTTTATGGTCACAAACAATTTAGTTTAGTTTGGAAAGTGATCTTTGTGAGAAATATGAACTGAGCTAGCTTACTTATCTCTTTTTTAAAAATTTGAATGGAAAATACATAAAAACATAAAAATGTTCTTTTGTCCTGTTTATTGGTTGAGAGGTGGAAGAAAAGGTTTAGACTCTCAGGTTCTTAGCGTACATAAAAGAGAAAACAAAAAGCAAAGGTTCAGAGTGAGACAGATCCCTAGAAGCAAAACAAAACAGAGTGGACCAGGTAGAGTGACTTCCTCATCATATATGTGTTTAAGATATTTTTGCTGCTTTTACCCTTCGGGTGCAAGTGAGGAAGAACACTACCACCTCTTACTCTTATCTTCAGACAGGAAGAACTTAAAAGGCTGGTGTTTCCTTGTTTCCGCTTTAAGATCTACTCTGTTGATAGTAGGTCTTAATAGCGTGTGAATTTTAAGGATCCACTTGCCTTTTTCTAGCATCTAACTATCAGAAGGAACATGGTGTTCGCCATGTTTTAAGACTGAGGAATCTTTTGTCTTTGGAACACCACGGACGCCCATGTGAAAGTGTTCATTTTGTCCTCTTTCTAAATTTAGCCTGAGGAGTGTGCACTTTATTAACAGACAGTAAATATTCCGTGTATATATAAAATGATGCACGTATATACATAAAACAGGGAGTAGGGGAGAGGGAATAGAGATGGAGGTGGGAAGATAGGGGATAGGAGGCGAGAGAGAGAGGGAGAGACTGGAATTTCAAGATAAATGTTCATTCTATAACCTGGTTGCTTAATGCAGGTACTAGCTCTTAAATATCTTCAGCCCTATTCACAGATCTTCCGTGTACTTTAGCTTTAAAACTTGAGAGGCTTGGCCTGTCCTGTGATAACCAGGGTGTCTAGAAAGGAGGCAAATTATCTGATGTGTTTAAACTGTAGTCACAGAAATGTTACCTCTTAAGACGTTAGGGCGCAGCTGCCGGCCTACTCACTTCCTCCAGGCTCCTTTGTGTGTGTTCTGTCTGTTCCGCGTGGGCTAGAAGATCCTTACAAGTGCATGAGAACACGTTTGTAAACCTTGATTGTTCACATGTTATACCAAGTGTAGTCCATTGCATATGCTGACTCCTCTGTGGGTCTTCTGCATGCAGTGGGCTAACTTCACCATGCTGTCTGCCATTGCAGTCTCAGGACCTTAGTTATGATCCATTGGTGACTTCCTCTGCTGTAAGGCCCTCCCACAGATGCCAGGCTCACTGATAATGAGGAGGAGACTATACTACGCACTCCCTAGAATGGGTAGAGACTCAGAAAATGAATTGTTTCAGTAAACACCGAGAGCCTTATAGGTTTGTTGTTAGGGCACGGGGATACAGAGGTGAGTAGAAGTCTTTGTTCAGTAGCAACTTACAGTTGTCTAGGAAGAGAAACATGTAGTGAGTCTAAGTGGGTTAATTATGATAAAAGAATCAAGTGCAGCAGGATTATAGAGGAGAAATTGAGGAAGGCCTGACTGAGGAGACAGCGTTTGAGCTGGGCTTGGGGGAAGAGGATTTTGCCGGAATGAGGAAAGGACAGCCCAGGTATTGGGGACAGGTACAAAAGGCCCAGGGCTTGAACTTGTGCTCTGGAGGGGCAGCCTCTGGTGTGACTAGAGGGTAGTGTGAAAGGGCAAAGAAGTCATACATTCATTTTCAGCAAATATTTGTATAACACCTTGTAAGTTGAAGGCACTGTTCTAGGAAGTAGGAAGAGAACAAAGTTCTTGCCCTTACGTACTTTCCTTTCTAGTGGGGGAGAGAGATGAATAAATAAGTCAATATGTGGAGTGTCAAGCGGTGGTAAATGCTTTGGAGAATAACAAAAGAAGATGAAGAGGTGAGGGAATGTGGTAGGTGATCAGGGAAGTCCCCTCTATTAAGATGTCGATTGAGCAGAGCCTTGCAGTGAGAAACAAGCCATTGGATATCTGGGAGAGTGGAGATGGGGTGGGAGGGTGTGTCCTGGGAGAGTGGAGATGGGGTGGGAGGGTGTGTTCTGAAGCAGAAGGAATAGTAGGTGCAAAGTCCCTGAGGCACGCCTGTGCTTGGCATGTTTGAGGAATAGTAAGGAAGCCAGTGTGGCTGGACAGGGGAAAGTGAGTGAGGGCAGGGCAGTAGAGAATGAGATCAGGGGAGGCTGGCAGGGCAGAGGAGGGAGGTGGATGATGTAGGTCCTTGTAAGTCATAGTTTGAACTTATAATTCAGTTGGAGAGACAGACTGATATCTGTTTATAAAGAGTTCTCAATGCTGTGCTAACAACCTGGGCTGTATTCTGTGCTAAGTGAAGATGTTCAAGCGACAGAGCAATCCAGCCAAGTTTATATTTTAGAAAGATAACAGCGTCACTATCCAAGACACATTGTAGACTATGTATGTAGTACGTGTATAGTGTGCTGCTCTTCTGTAAACTACAGGATACCTGTTACGTACAAATACTTACATACAAGATACAAGTGTGAATGTAAGCACTTGGGAAATATCTGAAAGAACCACACAAGAAACTGGGAGAGTCGGACAACTTTCCATGTCCCGTATGATTGGAATGCTGAAGGGTACACACACGAACTAATGGACGTGTGCTACCAGCCTCCGGCTAAGGAGGGAAATTGCAGGCATCAGAATCCTCTTTACGGATCAAGCGCGTTAATCCGCCTGCGTGATGACAGTCATCTCGACACGCCACGCGGTGGCGCATGCGCGGTAGAAGGAGGTCCGCGAGCTGCGTGGGCTTGTGCCTAGGCGCCTGTGGTTCGTGGCCTTGTGCTGGCACCGGGGATGCCGGGTTGGCGACTTTGGCACTCCTGGCGGGGGTGACATGAGCCAGTTCGTCGGCCACGAGGAAGGGCGGAAAGCACATCCCGGAAAGGTAATACGCCTTGGCCCCTGGGCGTTGCCGGTGGAGCTCGGAGCCCCTGGGCCTGGGCTTCCGTCTCTTGTGCTGTCGCCTGTCACAGTGGCCCCCGTGCGCTGGCCCGTCCGCGCTGTGCTAGGGGGTGCTGGTCGTCTCGCGGCTCAGTTCATAGTAGCTGAAAGGGACAGTGTGTGATGTTCTGATTTCTCCCCATCGTTTTAAAAGGGAGGCTCTGGCCATTGCTCCTTGGGTAAAATGCAGCGGGACTGCTTTTTAAGATGGGACTGTCAGTGTTGGGGACCCTCCTTAATTACCAGGATGGAATCCCCTTCAGTTCCTCAAGCCGTGTTGTTTAGGCACAGAAAATGTGAGTAATAGGCACTGGAACTAAGTTTGAGTGAAAAAACGCACCGGTACCGCCGAGTTTTCCATCGAGACAGTTGATCCGTGTTGTCTCTTGGAATTATAAAGGGCGTACTGTTGCTTCCTAACCAGTGTCCTTTGAGAGCTCTACCTCTGTACGTTCAAATGATGAATTTTGAGGCTTTGCTCATACGTGGAGTAAACCCTTAAATTCCCTAAGACCTTCCTTTCCTCCGTCTCATACCCCATTAAGCCCGCTTCAGTTTATCTCCTGAATTTCTTCTGAATCTGTCAACTCTTCCTCAACATCCTCATACTGAACTTGCCTGTCTGTTGCAATGAGGTCCTAACTAGTGTCCATATATCTTGTTTCCTTCCAATCCATTCTTCACACAAGAAACCTTAGAAGCAAGTTGGGACATTGCTCATAAACATGGCTCAAAAACATTGTTTTGAGAATAGAAAACAAACTGTTGGCCTTTAACACTCTGCGTGGTCTAGAATCCTGTCTGCTTCTCTGCTACGTGGACTCCAGCTTGGTGCCTCTCCAACTTTAATATGGGTATGCCTCTCCTGTGGATCTTGTTAAATGCAGGCTGTAATTCAGTAGTTCTGGGTGGGGCCTGGATTCTGTGTTTCTAACGAGCTCCTAGGTGACGGTGACCCTGAGAGCAAGGGTCCAGCTCCTGCCTTTCTCCCTTCTTTCTGGAAGAGCAGGACGTCTGCCCCCCCGGGAGGAGAAAACATCTGCAACGTGACTACTAGCAACCAGCTTCCCTCACAGGCAAGGGACCTTTACCACTGCTCCCTACCATTTTGTCTGAGGCGCAGCAAGCCAAAACACTGACATGCTGAGGTTTGCAGCAAAGAGGAGGTTTATTCACAAGGCAGCCAAGCGAGGAAGTGACGTGACAATAGCTCTCAAATCCGCCTCCCCAAAGGCAAGGGGCTTGGGGTATCTATGGGATAAAGAATAAAGAAGCAGGGCAGTATGAGGCACGGGGAGCATGAGGAAAGGTGATTGGGAAAAGGTGTGCTCCTCATTGTTCTGAGCTGGCGTAACTAGGCTACGGGGCTCAGCACATTCTCAGGCTGTAGTTTTCGGCCCTCTGATGGCAGGAGGTCAAAAGGCACTGGGCCAGGTGGAAGATCGGTGGTCCTCTCCAGTCTTAACCAGCTCAGCCTAACTAGACACAGCTGATTCCAAGTTCCTGGACAGTACCCGGGGCAAACATCTTATTGCTTATGCTACGTGCTATTTGGAGGACGTGCAAGTGTTCAAGCTACCTTGAGGAGTGAAGACAGGATTTGACTAATCCTTACACATGGTTTCACCTCCAGATGAGCAGAAGAGGCCTGTAGGCTGAATCTGGCTCCTGGCACCTGGAATTGGAGGCAGATGGTTTAAAAACAGGCTCTCCCGCCCTCTGTGTTATCTTAGGTAGATAGACTATTGAACCTTCCTGTGCCTGTTTCTCCACCAGCAGCATGGGGACACTCAGAGTCCCTCTCTTGGGGGCTGTTATGGGGGTTCAGTGAGCTATAGATGCATGCACAGGCACACGGGAGACACCCAGTGTGTGTTAGCTTCATGCTTACTTTTTATTAGGAGACCAGTATTGTTAGAAGATTTCTGGTTTGGACAACAGATTCGATAGGTGGTCATTACTATAGTTTATGCAACAGCAATTCACATTACCATTTGCAGAAAAGCAGTTGGTTGTCCAACGGGGATTATAAACATCCATTTACCATGAGCTACTGAACAGATACTTTACACAGTAACTACTTCAAGTACTATTTAAGATCAATTCTCTATGTTGTCTTAAGCAGTTGTTAACCCCCAATTTCGTGAATAGTACCAAGTAAGTCACTTGAACATCAGCTAGAGCAATCTGTTATCACTTAGCAAGCCTAAAGCTATAGTTCAACAATTTTATTTACTGTTCTATGACAAAAATGACTCTCAACAGCTATGCCCTGGATAAGTAATCAGCTAAAGCTAGTTTGACTGACCAAATCTGATTTACTGAGTTAATAAGCCAGTTGATTTAGAAAGGTCTAATGCCTATTTCTCATCCATTCAGCATTCAACTGTTTCCCATGCCTAAAATGTCTTTTTTCCCATTCGTACATATCCAGATTCCTACTTCTGTGCCGTAGGGCTTGGCTGAACTACAACTGCCTTTAGTGACACTTTTCTCACCTGCACAATTGGAGATAATTTTAGTCTCCTCAAGACTCCCACGGGGTTACCTCTGTTGTGACACTTGACGATTTGGTGGCATATTTTACTTTATTTTATTTTAAATAGCCTTCCATTACTCCGTGCACATCAAACGGTAAATGCTTTCTCCTAGTAAACGTGTATAACGATTTTCTGAACTCTTCTGCTCTGGGCAAGATTCATAAATACACCAGGCAAACATAGTGAAAGAGGAGACAGTACTTGTGTTATATTCAGTTGGGTCTTGATACCTAAGTGTGACTCTTAACCAAGGATTATGCAGTAATTAAGGACACAGGTTAAAGTTGTTTAGAGTGTGTCCTAAAGTCTCCCTGGCAGAATTTAAATCTCTCCTCTGGAAATTGTAGACCTGAGACAAATTACTTCCCTAAACTTCATTTCCTACATCTGAGAAAGATAATAGTATCTACCTTGTAGTAGACTGAATAGTACCATTGCCCCCAAATGTCCACCTTCTAATCCCCAGAACCTATGAATGTCACCTTAAATGGCAGAAGGGACTTTGCCAATGGGATGAAAGTAAGGGTTTTGAGATGGGGAGATTCTTCTGGACTACCTGGATGGACCCAGATGTAACCACTGGTGTTCTCGTAAGAGAGAGGCAGAGGGAGTGTTTACTCCAAAGAGAATGTGATGATGAAGTTGGGGTTGGATTGATGTGGCCAGAAGTCAAGGAATGCTGTCAAGGAAACAGATTCTCCCTTAGAGCCTCTAGAAGGTGGATGGACGGCCTTGTCAACTCCTGGTTCCAGCCCAGGGAAACTGGTTTTGGACCTCTGTCTTCCAGAACCATAAGAGAATGAGTGTGTTTTGTTTTACGCAAGCTCATTGGTAGTCATTTGTTACAGCAGCCATAGGGAACTAATGCGTACCTCATAGGAACTATTTCTCCAATGAAAATGTGTGACTGGAAACACACTTGGTGGCATGTCTGACACACGGTAGGTATGCTACTGTGGGTAGTTCTTGGAAAGTAAAGCCTTGGTTTTTGAGGAATCATCAAAACCAGTACAATGGTTGCCATGTTTCTCCTTGTTCATCCTGGTGACAAAGCTGTAGAGAGAGCTCCATCCTTTCCCACAGGACGCCCACCCCTAGTACTTACAGGGAAGAGGTTATGTCTCACTTCAGGCACCTTCCTCTTTCCCTTTCTGCTTTTTGTTTCATTAATCTTCATCCAGCTGGCCTTTCTAAGTTAAAAAAACAAAACAAAACAAAACCATTTCTCAATGGATTCAGATAGTACCCCAAGTTAATATTCCAACCATGTTCTTGTTCTTCTGGGTCTCACCACCAGAAATTTCTGAGCTGAAATCCTCTCTAGTTTCTAGGATCAGTCACTTTCTAATTTCTCCCTTCTCAAGTTCAGAGTCTTGTCAGTTTAGTCCCTTCCCTAACCACAACATCTATTAAGGTGACACAGCAAAGTGATGAAAGTCTAGACGGTCTGGTTTTCATCCTGGGTTTCTGCCCGCTACTTACTGTGTGGCATTAGGCAAGCTATTCAACCCCCCTGGGCCTCAGTTTCCCCCCAAAAAGGTGAATATTATGAACATTACCTACCTATAGGGTTGCCATTATGAGGATTAAGTGAGTTAATATTTGCTAAGCACTTAGAATATTACTTGTTATAGTCTAAGCACTACAGTTGTGCTTGTTAGTAATAATAAATGCAATTCCAAGCGTATAACTTACTCAACTTTCTGTCGTAACTTTGAAGTGTTGGTCTATCTGTTGGCCAGCGTTGCAGGGAAATGAGTCGAGGCATGGGCTGAGGCATTGCTACCAGTGCGTGGTGTGTTCCCAGAACTAGGAACAGCCGTGTGAAATAGGTAGTGGTTCTACTTGGAGACGGGGCAGACTGGAAAATGACAGCCCTGGAGGTGTGTCCATAGGTTTGGTGTCAGAGCTGCTGCCTGCTGAAGCACTGATGCCGGCCTGAGCCGTAAATGGGGGGGGGGGGCGCTGGGGAAAACAGGGGCAGAATGGAAAGGGAAAATAGGGGAAGAACGGAAAAAGATAGCCTAGGGAGGAGGTGTGGTGTCCATAGCTTCGGGGTCAGAGGTGCTGCCTGCTGCAGCACCGATGACACCCGAAGCCGTAGATGGGGGGCTGGGGAAAAGAGGGGCAGAATGGAAAGGGAAAACAGGGGCAGAACGGAAAACGAAAGCCCGGGAAGGTGGTGTGGTGTCCATCGCTTCGGGGTCAGAGGTGCTGCCTGCAGCAGCACCAATGACACCCGAAGCCGTAAATGGGGTGCTGGGGAAAAGAGGGGCAGAATGGAAAGGGACAACAGGGGCAGAACGGAAAACGATAGCCCGGGACGGTGGTGTGGTGTCCATAGCTTCGGGGTCAGAGGTGCTGCCGGGAGCAGCACCAATGACACCCGAAGCCGTAAATGGGGTGCTGGGGAAAAGAGGGGCAGAATGGAAAGGGAAAACAGGGGCAGAACGGAAAACGAAAGCCCGGGAAGGTGGTGTGGTGTCCATAGCTTCGGGGTCAGAGGTGCTGCCGGGAGCAGCACCAATGACACCCGAAGCCGTAAATGGGGTGCTGGGGAAAAGAGGGGCAGAATGGAAAGGGACAACAGGGGCAGAACGGAAAACGAAAGCCCGGGAAGGTGGTGTGGTGTCCATAGCTTCGGGGTCAGAGGTGCTGCCTGCTGCAGCACCGATGACACCCGAAGCCGTAGATGGGGTGCTGGGGAAAAGAGGGGCAGAATGGAAAGGGACAACAGGGGCAGAACGGAAAACGAAAGCCCGGGAAGGTGGTGTGGTGTCCATAGCTTCGGGGTCAGAGGTGCTGCCTGCTGCAGCACCGATGACACCCGAAGCCGTAGATGGGGTGCTGGGGAAAAGAGGGGCAGAATGGAAAGGGAAAACAGGGGCAGAACGGAAAACGATAGCCTGGGAAGGAGGTGTGGTGTCCATCGCTTTGGGGTGAGATGGGCTGCCTGGCTGATCTGAGAAAAGCGAGTGAAAGTGGGAGAGCTTCTCCCTAGCTGCTAACTCTTCTCAAGGTCTAGCACGCACTGAACACTGGCCTGCCGGCTCAGCCTGGGTGTTGCCATTGCATTGTACGTGTCACAGAGCAAGGGCGGGCGGGTCAGGGGGTGGGCTGGGGGCCCCACACAAGCCCAGCCCCTGGAGAAACCCGGCCCGAGGGCAAAGAGCCCGAGCCCTTCTGGACTTTCTAGCGGCTGGGACTTGTCGCTGTGGGTGGCAGGTGTTTGGCACCGGATGGGCCACCATGCGGAGACTGTTGGGGACTGTGGAAGGCTTCTCCTCCAGAGCTCACGCTGCCTGGGCACCGGCTCTGCAGACCCCTCAGCCCTGGGTATGTATCGGCCAGCCCTTCCCCGCAACGGGGCCCAGAGGCCAGAGCCTGCCCAGAGCTGAGTGCAGGAGGCACCCAGAGCTTGCCAGGCTGTGGCCCGCCTCCTCCGTGGACCTCCCCAGCTTGTCCGCGAGCCCTGGAGACAGGAGCAGGAGCGCCTTCTCCAGGGCTGCTGAGCTGCCAGCGTCACCGTGAGCCAGGCGGTGAAGGTTTCTGAGCAGGGGATGCAGAGCCCTGACCCGACTGGATGCTGCACCCCACGATGTCCCTTCCTGGCGGGTAGGTTCTTTCTTCACTTGTTTTTCGAAATTTGGTAAAAGAACATTTCAACCTTCGACTGTTCTTCAGGGTATACAGATGGTAGTGGCTTAGCCGGGATTCGAAGCAAGCCTGTGTGATTCCAGAGCTCGTGCTCTGGACTCTGGCGCCTCCTTATCATATATGCTTCATGTGTTACTTTTTCTTTTGTTTCTTGAAGTCCTTATGATACTTAGCCCTAAGTGCCATACCTGTAATGAACACATCCACTGCCCTGTAGGAGGTGTTCTTTTGTTCAACGCGTGAATTGGTCATCCACCACACTGGGTTCTAATCTCAGAAGATAGGTCAGGGACCACCAGTTGTCAGCATAGCACCATCCCACATTTCTGATTGAGGCTTGGAGCCTAGATTTTTCCCTTTGGTCTAGTTTGAAGGATCCAGGTATGTAAAGCTTATATTCTAGATAAATCATGGGCTATCCTGAAAGGAATTCATCAATGAATTATTCTGTATGGATTAGAAGCCAGTTTCTCTGGCCTTCCTGGAGTATATCCAGTAAGGCATCTCATTCATGTCTAGAAAGCAAATATATCATTTATTGCAACTTCAGCGTGGAGCGATGTATTGGTTTAAAATAAAGTACGAGCAACACAATTTGGTCATTGTGAGTATGCCGGCTGGGTCCACTCTTTACTACACATATGTAACTCTAGAGCTTCTTATGCCCCATAGAGGAGACATACTCTTGTGTGTCTAGGACAAGGGAAACATGTGTTGTTATTCAGGAGCTGGAAGCTACAGCATGACAGGAAAGAATTGAAAAATCCTGGTCTTGGTCTACACGTCACTTTACCTTGTCCGAATCTTGTTTCTTTGGCTTGCTTCATTGGAGTGTTTTCTCTCTCCTGGGACTGACATTGTGTGTTCTGTATCAGGCATGTGACATGTAGAAGTTTCAGAACCCAGAATCGTATAGATCAGTAAAAATCTATATATTTTTGTTTAAAATCTATTTAAAATCACACTGGGCATAATTCATATATTCCAAAAGTAGTTTGACCCTCTGCTCATGAGATTCTTTTTATGGTATGTCGAAGCAAATTTGGACTTCCATCCCCAATAAACTTTGAGGTTGGAGGACACAAAAGCTTTTGCTCAGACCTAAATTCTGTCTGAAAAAAAAAAGGGTAACTATTATAAGCCCTTTCTAACCTCTCCAGGAGCAGAAATGATTTACAGCTATGGCATTGAACCATAATTTCTTGATCTCGTTTGAGAAGAGTTCAGTAAGAAACAGTGTCTTGAGTTTTGTTCGTTGGTTCCCTGTTTTCTTGTCTTGCGTGCCAACAATCCACTGTAATACGTGAGTGAGTATGGCAGCAGGCTGAGTGTTCCCTGGAGCTCATTAAATGAACGTGTTTTCCTAAAATGACTTTTGTCTCCTTGTTTTCAGCCCCTCTTCCTTCCTCTGTCCTTTACTATAACCAGGGCTCAGCAAAAGCTGACTGGCTTTGTGCAGACCCTACTTAGGGTAGTCTTTTCTTCATTATTTTATTCATGGCCCCTCCATTTCATTGTTTGCCTTCTCGAAATGTGTTGAAATCTTTCTGTGGTTGATGACTTCCACAATGTCTTGGCTCTTATTGGTTGATTAATTTGGGTATTTCTACAGTTTTATTTAAACCTGGTTTCAGGAGGACCAGAAAGTAAATATATTTCCTAGTCTGCCATCTTGAGCTGAAAATCCCTGTGGATTTTAGCATCCAATGTTCCCATGGGTAAAAAACCCAACCTTGGCATCAATAGATGTACACTCAAGATTTCAGCTTTTCTTGAGCAATCACTAAGGATTTAATATGCGGTCACTTCTAATGGGAAAATAGTAACTATCTCATGGCGTTGATTTGAGGATTAACTTAGATAATGGACAAGAAAATGCTTGGTAAGGTTTTAAAATCTATAAAAAATGTTTTTTGTTATTATTTGATTTGTTGCTATTTCAACTTTAGCTGACAGTTGTTTGTGACCTTGCTTATGTGAGAAAATGCCTTCTGGTTTATTGTTTTGAAAGCCAGATTATATTTTTCAATAGCTCAATGGAAATGGCATCATTTGTGAAGTTGAAGGGTGAAGGCATAAATGTTTCTTGACATTTGAATCAACTATTGGTCTTCTGGGGCTTGTCCTTATTCTCCTGCAGTCTCTAATCAACATGGCATCCAGAGAGATCCTGTTAAAACGTAAGTCAGATCATGTCACTCCAGGCTCTTCAGTGGCTTCTTCACAGGAAAAGCAAAGTCCTCAAAGTGCCTCCACAGCCCTAGAAATCTGGGCCTCTGTTTCCTCTCTGACGGTTTCCTTCTCCTCTCCACTTTGCTCCCTCTGTTTTCCACACACTGACATCCTTTCTGCTCCTTGGATACTCCAAGCCCACTCTTGCCTCATTGCCTTTCCATCTGACTGTTCCCTCTGCTTGTACTATTCACTTCCCAGATATGCACCTTGCTCCCTCTCACAACCTTAGGTTCCCTCTTAAATTTTATCTTCCCCAGAAAGCCCTCAGTGATCACTTAGTTTCAGATCGCAGCCTCCTCCTACCAGCTAACAATCTCCATCCCCCTTCCCTGCTTGCTGTTTTTCTCCAGCACTTACCTGATATACTAGTTATTCTACCCATTTATTCAATTTTTATTTACGTATTTACACTTACGATTTTATATTTGCTTCTTTACTTTTGTCTCTCCCCTCAGCTCGAGAGAGGCTATATTCATCTGTGTTAATCACTGCTGTGTTTCCTGAACATGCCTAGAAAACATACTGAAGAAGGGTGCCTGAAATTTGGTAAGGGAGCCATCAGTTTTCTTGGCTGAATGAAGAAATATGCTCATAAATTAATGAACAAATCTCTGGGGTTTCTGAATTAAGGACTAATGGGAAGAGGAAGGCAAATGGTTGGGACAGGGTACTGCAAGAAGTAGTATTTGGAGTACTCTGATAGCTCTCCTAATAGATAACATTTTGTTCATTTAAATAGTTTTAACGAGAGAGCTGGGAACTAGGGACACACAGCATCGAGGTTTTATAATGCATTCTGTAGAGTTCTTTTCGAGTGTGTTCAAATATCATTGAAAATATATGCATGCATATAAACCTCTGTTACTTTATTTAGTGCTTTACAAGAGCCCCTCAAGGAAGGGGTAGTAGCAACTATCAGTATCCTTCCTTTATGATGAGCTTAATTTATTCAAAATTACATCCTAATTTATTTGTAACTGTGAAACTAGACTTAGTTATTTAGTAGACCCTCCCTAGAAACCTATGACGTTAATAAAACCAACAAAAATGTGTTCAGGTTCCAGTGATACACACACTACAGACTCAATTATGTGTCATCCATTTTAATGAAGGGAAGAAGTGATTTAACAAACACAGAGCAAACAAACAGAATATGAAGGTTTGTCCTCCATTAATATTAGTAATGGATAAAGTGGGCTCCAACGCCTTCAACGTAGCTTGAGACCCATCATCTCTGTGTCATGGGAAGGGGGATGCTCGGCCAGGATGTCTTTCTGTGTCACTGAGAAAATTTTCCGTAATGTATAACGATACTTACTGAAACGGATATGGGGCATTTGGGTAATTAGGAATCCGTTAGCATATTTTTCCGGAAGCCTTGACTACGAAACGAAGATAGTAGATTTGGACACTTGCAGCTATGCAGAAGTTGTTTGGGTATTCATCTTTATGCCGAATGAAGTAAGCTTATTTCATCTCTGCAGCTTCCCATATGCCATTTTCCCACCTCTGTTTTGTGTTTGCAAAGACTTTTAGAAATTAAAACTCAAGTTAAAAAGTGAGTGACGGGCTTCCCTGGTGGCTCAGTGGTTGAGAGTCCGCCTGCCGATGCAGGGGACACGGGTTCGTGCTCCGGTCCGGGAAGATCCCACATGCCGCGGAGCGGCTAGGCCCGTGAGCCATGGCCGCTGAGCCTGCGCTCCGCAACGGGAGAGGCCACAGCAGTGAGAGGCCCGTGTACCGCAAAAAAAAAAAAAAAAAAAAAAAAAAAAAAAAAAAAAGAGAAAAAGAAAGAAAAGAAAAGAGAGTGAGTGACAACTTAACTGATATATGGAATATTTTGCTGACTTAGAAGAGCATGCAGAATTAAATATGACCCAGTTGAAATGTTAATTTTATTTTAATGTGTATATTGGGGTGGAGTCTTAAAGGTGCCAGAAAACAAGCATTCACCCATCCTGTTTGGAACTGCAGCACACAGGCACCTTCAGTTACCAGTTCTGTTCATTCCACAGAATCATCTTGGGAAAACATACTGTGTTTTAGGTACCTGGTGTATATCTTAACCAGTTTGAAGAATTTCCCAAATACCTGTTAATATGTAGTTCTCCGATTCCAATCTTGCCACGTCCTGTACCAGTGACACAGCACATAGGAGTTTTATTTCTCTTTCTTTCTCTGGGTTGTTGAGAACCCAACGAAAGAACAATGGAATGGCATCAAAGAGATCAGGGTTCTTGACTCAGATTTACCAAAGAATAATAGTGTCCTCTTGGGAAAATTATAGTTGTTCTAGGCCCCTTTCCTTTTCTTTACTTTGACAGAGCTGCACTAGATGACCCCAAGTAACACTGCGCTCTTTGCAGTAGTAGCTTAGACGTTATTGGTTTTCTGAAACAAATGAAGACAGTGACACAGGAAACCGTGCAACATCTCTGTAACGATGTTTTCTTAGAGTTGCCTCCAGTTTTCAGATGATAAGATGGCTGAGCACAGAAGTAGGTGTTTTGACCAGAGGTTCCAGAGTAGATGGAACTGAACCACAAGTTTCCTTCATTCCTGAAGCTCACTTAGCCAAAACATAGGCTTCTGAATATTAAGCTGTAAAGCATATTATCAGTGTGCTTTAAAAGAAGCGGTTCTTCTAGGATTTCTAATTAATAGCAGGCGGTTTTGAAATTCTTAGAAGATCATCGAATTTTGTGAGAGTTACAGCTCTATTTTCCTGTCAAGCAAGTTGTATCAGTGCCAGACAATCATCTGAGCTTCTGGATGCTTCTCTGAACCTCTTGAATTTTTCTTCTTGCTATCTGAAATTCATGCCAGATGAGCCTTTTTGTAGAGAGCGTGTACAGACTTGTCTATTTTCATATACGAAAGCGATGCAGTGAGCCAGGTCGGGGGTTAAGCCCTCATTCTCAGAGTGGTATTGAGCTCCTGGTGAAATGTAATCCTCATTTCCTCAGAATAGAAAAGCAGTTATCTCACGTTTTTAATGCCATTAACTCTTTATACATTTATGTATAATACATATATGTATTGTACCTACGAGGTGTGCTCTCTTTGGGAAGTACAAAGCTATTTGAGACGTAAGTTGTTCATTTTTTTGTTTTCCCACAAATACTGTGACCCTTTGAGCAGGAAGGTCTATGTTTTACTAACATCTAGAACAAGCAGCTAACACGGTGTCTAAGATGTAGTCAATAAATATGAAATAGGTAAATGAACACATTTTTAAGGAAGGGCCAGGGCATGAACAAATAGAAAATTTTCATTTTCGGTCACAAAGCCACAACAGACATAAAAATGATACAGACAACAAGTGCTACGGTCATTCAAAGAAGGCATAGAATTGAAACAACAAGGATCTCCCCTATGGCACAGGGAACTGTACTCAATATTTTGTAATAACTTATAAGGGAAAAGAATCTGAAAACGGGAATCAGTGCGCCGTACACCTGAAACGGACACGACATTGTAAATCAACTATATTTCAATTAAAAAACAAACAAGCAGACAACAGCAACAACAAAAAACCAAAGAGGTCATAGAAGTTCTTATGAGATTCCAGAAGAGAAGAGAAGCCAAATGAGGACGGGAGAGGCGGCTTTTGAATCAGTTCAGAGGAGAAGTCACAGAGGAACTAGTCATTGATCTGAACTTGAGATTAAGATTAAGATGAATTAATCTGAATTAATTAAGATTGCAACACAGGGATATTACAGATGAAGGTAATCACATAAACTTACTATACTGAAACTTGCAGAGGTTATGAGTGTTGTTCAAGATCCCAAAGCAAGTGCATTGTGGAATCAGAATTTTAAGTGAGGCCTAATGAACTAAAAACAAACCAACACAGAAACAAGCCCTTCCTGTGACACCACGTTGCCTTTGAAGTCGTTTTTTTTGGTGGGTTGGCAGAAACTGGTTCCAGTGTTTCTTGCAGGAATGACTGGCCATAGGACTGGGCGTCGTAGCTTCCTGCCAGGCGGCCGAAGGTCGCAGGCAGGTGGGTCACTGGGACACACGCGGAGGGGCTCCTGGCCGGCCCCCTGGCCGCTCAGTGCCCCTGCCCCAGAGCGGGGGTGGGGGCCTCAAAGCAGCCTTGTCTGAGTCCCCTGCCACTAGAGAGAGTATTGGCCCAACACTTGTAGAAAACGGGGACCTTGCTGGCAGTTCAGTGGAGGGACACAAATAAATCTTTGCCGACTTTCTGCTGAAGCTCACGAGGGTTCACTCCTAAGCCTCTTACAAGGCCAGCTGCCGAGGCTGCGAGAGATGAGTCAGGGCTCTCCCTCCACCACGGGGAGATCGCTGGTTAAAGCGCTCACGAGGGAGTGAACCGCGTGTCCGCACCGACACGCATGGGCAGACCTCGTCGATGCCTTCTGTCCGGGGTATGAAGCCCTCTCCTGCCTCTTCCAGGCTCTCTAGAAAGCATGTGCAGAGCCTCCCACTCCACCCTCGGACTCCGTGGGCCACAGCTGGAGGGACCAGCCAAGGAGCCGTGGCAGGAGGAGGCCAGAGGGCAGTGGGCCTCGGCCGGAGCCCGTCAGTCGGTCCCCATTCACACACCACCAGACGATCCTCTTGACCTGGGCAGTAGCCGCCAACCGACCGCTAAGGTGAGCCCGGCGCGCGCTTGGCTACCTGGCATGGCTGGGAACCCCAGGATCTCCTGGCAGAGGCGGGCATTCTCCTGGGCCGGGTCCGCGGGCGTCTGCGTGTGCAGGGCCTGAACCACCTTGGCCAGGACGATCTGGCACAGGTTGAAGAGGCCTGGGGCGTGGGAGGAAGGAGACGGGGGGCTGGCACCGTGTCCAGGCCGCGCTTGCCAGCCGGGCAGACCGGAAGCCCCCTTCCCTTCCCTCGGTCCGGCCGCATCTGGGTTGGCCTCCCGGGACTTGATGAGCTTGTCCAGCAGCTCCTGAGGGACGGTGCTGCCCGTGCCCCACCAAGACTGGCAGCAGCGCCAAGGGCCTCACAGGGCACGGCGCCCCCGGCCCCAGAGCCTTCCCTCTGGTTCTCATCACCGGCTGTCAGCAGACTTGCATGCAACGTGCTTTTCTTTTCTCTTGTCTTCTTTACGTCCCTCAGCCACGCAATGCGGTGAAGCCCTGACGCTCGCTGCCACGTCGGTACACCCTGAGAACACGATGCTCAGCGAGAGAAGTCATACACAGAAGGACACACAGGGCGTGACCCCACTGAGGAGAAACATCCAGAGCAGGTAGATCCACAGAGTCAGCGAGTGGGTTCCTGGTTGTCAGGGGCTGGCGAGGGGACGCAGTGATAGCTAAGGGCGTGAGGGACATTTTCGGGATGATGGAAATGGTCCAAAGCAGTAGTGACGTCTGTACGGCTCAGTAAACTGTCCCCACACGCCCCGGTGCAGCCTGTGAGAGCATCGCTCTCAGGATGAAGGGCTGACCACAGGAAGACCGAACGAGCAGTGGGTCCTGGGCCCAGACTCTCAGCTGGCGCCCCCCACGTGGGGAAGTCACCGGGACTTGCTGAGCCTCCACGGAGACTGGCAGCAGCCCCCGAGCTCACAGGGCACTGCGCCCCCGGCCCCAGAGCCTTCCCTCTGGTTCTCATCACCGGCTGTCAGCAGACTTGCAGGCAACGTTCCTTTCTTTTCTTTTGTCTTTTTTAAAGGCAACTCTTGAGTACATGTATTTAACATGCAGGGAACCAGCCCTGACTCCTTGATCTGGGTCTTCCAGCCTCTAGAGCCTCGAGGACATCCATTTCCGTTATTTACGCGCCCAGTGCCTGGGGTTTGATGATGGAAGCTGACACCGAGGGCGTCACCACGTGTGGGGTGATGTCAGTGAAAGAATCCCGCGGCAAGGGCCTGCCTGAGGACCACGCATGCCCGGGCCCTCCCCGCCCCCTGCCTGCAGCCCTGCGCCTGGGAGCGGAGCTGGTGCATCGCATGCCCGACGTCGTGGAAGTTGGTCTCCCGCTCATCGTGCCGCAGCAGGGAGGGCAGGTTGGGCGTAGGCTTGGTGAAGTTGGCCACCGTGGCCACGATGGCGATCTGGCAGCTCCCATCGTGCTGTAGGCAGGCCGAAGCAGGCCGCGTGCCCGGACTTCCCCACCCTGCGGAGGGACGTGGATGGGGCCCCGCTTCCACAGAGGAGCCCCGGCCCACGGCCGACCGGGGACAGGTTCCCCCACGCACGCACCGAGGATAGAGGTCAGGTAGAACTTGCCGATGGATGACCTTGCCCGAGGCCGCGTCCCAGACCGTTTAGAGCCTCACGTCTTCGTGACCCATGCTGGTGCCCTCCTCCAGGTCGAAGGTCAGCCCCAGCAGCTCCTGGGAGATGCCCAGCAGCCCGCGTGTGACCGCCTGCACGGGGAAGGACTCATTGAGCAGGTACTGGCCCACGTGGTAGCGCGTCTCCTCCCCCTGGTTCACGTAGTAGCGCAGGTCCCAGGCGTTGATGGGGCCGTCAAAGTGCAGGCCCCGCCTCTGGCACTCGGCCTTCTTTAGCTCCAGGATCACGGCCGCTCCTGCTCCCCGAGGGGCTTCAGCTTCTGGGCCAGCTCACCTGCGGGCGGAGGGGAGAGGCTCGGCTACGTCCCTGGGGCGGCCCCCCAGCCACCCCCGACCCTGTGCCCCTCGAGGCAGAATGAAGGGTCTGGGAAGGTGACCCCCAAGGGCTGACACAGTGGGGTCTCAGGCAGCACCACGTCCGGTCAAGGTCCGCCTGACCCCGTCCCCACTGGGACTCAGGGGGAGGCGGTGTTACCTAGGACAGTGGCCACCACCTGGCTGGTCTTGTCCGTGTTCATCTCCAGCACAGAGTCGGCATGGTGCGGAACCCCAGCAGGCGGGACTTCAGGGCCTGCAGCCTCACCGGCTCCCTGAGGATCACGCAGTTCTCCTGGAAGCCAGAGACGGAAGGCGCTGGGGACCGAGGGCCACGCCCTCCCCGCGGGCCCCGGGCCAGGTCTCTGCAGGCGGGCAGGGCTCCCAGGCCACTGGCGGGCACAGCCAATCCCCCTCCCTCCTCCTCCTGGCCCGGATTTCTAGACACTTTGGTGCTGTCCTAACACGTGGTCTTTATTAACACAGGTCCTTTTGGAAGCAGAAACGGCATGAACGTGATGGGCTCTAAGGCCAAGGGCAGGAAGAAATGCGGCCAGGCTCTCCAGGAGCCACCAAGGGGCCTCCCCGGGCTCAACAAGACAAACACGGCTGCCGTGCAGACAGTAGCTCAACCCCACGGCGCCCGAACACCCAGCCCCTGGACGGTGAGACACCTGTTGCCGCAGGTGGCCCGTGGCTCACTGATGAGGCCCGGCCCCAGGCGTACGCCACCTTCTCGGGGGCCACCTCTCCGGTCTGCAGCGGGGTTCTCCTGGGAGCCCCCAGTCACCACAGCACCAGCGTGGCCTGTCTGCAGCCCAAGAAGGTGGGGACACAAGACTGTCCCCCGTGCCCCCCGCATCCCCCGCGAGGCCGAGCGAGCACCAGTGGTGTCTGCGGGGAAGATGAAGGGCTCACGCACAGCCCGCATCTACAGAAGCACAGACTGCAGCCACATGCGCTATGGAACAAACACAAGTGTCCATGCAGGACCCGATGTCTGAATGTCAAGGCCATGCCCGGGCCACAGTGAGAAGGTGCATCCCCCATGCAAGCCACAGAGAGGGGATGGGGGGGTCCATCTGCGATTCTGAGCTCATCGGGCATCACCCCAGAGGGAGAGGGAGAGGGAGAGAGGTAGACAGACGTACAGAGGGAGAGAGAGAGAGAGGGAGGGAGAGACGTCTCTCCCTTCCCTGGGGGTTCTCGAGTGCAGCCAAGGCTGAAAACCACTGCATTTTGGGAGATGGGTCCTCGTGGAAGAGTTAAATAGTCGCTCATGGCATTATCGACACATACTAAAAAGGCCCCAAATCTTGGGGAGTCAGGGAGGGGAGTGTCGGCTGCCTCGTAAACGAGGAGAGATTGGGCATCAGAGGAGGTGCCTGTGCAGCCTGCGCCCAGGGCCCCGCAGACTTCATCTCCCAGCGGTGGTCCTGGGCTGGAAGTCAGCGGAGAGGTCAGGCTGTCCAAGCATCAACGTTGACTTCAGGGCTGATCTAAAAGGCGCCTGGGGTTTGTTGAAGCAGAAAAAAGAGAAAGCAGTAGGGAGAGGATGGGAGTGGGAGGGGGAGGGAGCCCCCCTCCTCAGCACTTCTACCGCTCTCCCTCTCTCTCTCTCTCTCTCTCCCTCTCTCCCTCTACCTCGCTGCCTCTCACTCTCCCTCTCCCTCCATCTCTCCCTCTGCCTCTCTCCCTCCCTCTCTCCCTGTCCCTCTCTCTCTCTCCCTCTTTCCCTCCCCCTCTCCCTCTCCCCCTTTCCCTCTCCGTCTCCCCTTCTCCCTCTCTCCCTTCCTCTCTCCCTGTCCCTGTTTCCCTGTTCCGCACGCTCTGGCTCTACCTCTACCTCTTTCCCTCTCCCTCTCCCTCCACCTCCTTCCCTCTCTGGAGAGGGAAGGAGGTGGAGGGAGAGGGAGAGAGAGATGGAGAGGGAGGGGGGAGAGGGAGAGGGAGAGGGATGGGGGAGAGCAAGGGGGAGACGGAGGTGGAGAGGGAGTTGGGAGAGGGACGGGGAGGGGGGAGAGGGAGGGGGGAGGGAGAGAGGGAAAGAGAGAGACGCAGAGGAAAGAGGGAGAGGGAAGAGAGTGAGGGACAGAGGGAGAGGGAGAGAGGGAGGAGGAGAGGGACGAGAGGAAGCAGGGAGAAAAGAGAGAAAGAACACACCATCTACATTTCTGTCAAATGACACCGGGGATCCTTACACAACCAGGAGAAAATAACACAGCGAGGCTCTTTCTCAGCTGGAACTGGAACTGCAGATGGGGCCAAACACCACCAGGGTGGCCACACATGTCCAGCTGCCGCCCCAGCCCCCTGAGTCTGGTCACCAGGGCTCTGAGTGTTTGCTCCAGGGACCTGGGGTTCACCCTGTCACCCTGGAGGTCGGGCCTAGACAGCATGGCCCCGGGCTGGACACATAGGGGGAAAAGCATCCCCACAGGGCAGCTTGTGCGAGCCGATTCAGCTGCCAGATTCTAGAGGCCCGGGATCACCCTGTGGCCCATGAAAGCCAGGAGCCAGGAGGGTCTTGCATCGGGATTCCTGTCCGTTGGACTGGAACGTTTATGTAAGGAGTCTTGGAAACAGTGGTAACAAGACTGAATTCGAAGGAGCTTTAGGATATTATGGACCACTCCGAAGTGTGTGGGTTGCTAAAAACCCTCCCGGCTTCACTCTTGTTGAAAATGAAGATCCCCGAGATGCAGCGGATGCTGTCTGAGAAGTAGACGGGAGAACACTCTGTGGCTGCCGAGTAAGAGTGGACCTGTCGAATGGGGAAGGGAGAAGTCGAAATCGTGGCCGCCTCCTTCTTGGGGTCGTCGCCCTCGAGATGATTATCGGAGGAGGAGTCCTCCCCCTCACCACAGATCTCCAAGACGGAGAAGCTTCTCCCGCAGCCGGAGCAGGTCCCTTTAGTAGATAGAGGAGAAGAGAGAGATCACTGTCCCGGGAGAGAAATCGCAAGCCGTCCCGATCTTTCTCTAGGTCTCCTAGCCGATCCAGGTCAAATGAAAGGAAATAGCAGACCACTTTGCAAGAGGAGTGGTGCACAGGAAATACCTTCATTTGACAGGAGTATGTACAGAAAATTCAAGTTTCGTTTGAGACTTCCGAAGCTTGATGCACTTTTTAAATGTTTTAGCTGTTCCCGTTTGTTTGTCTCTTGGGACAGTGACACATAAAGGTGTCATTCTCTATGGTTTGAAATGGGTCATATGAGGCATGTAATATGAAGAATTGTTTCTTTACAGTGTTCTCTTAAGCAGAATTGAATTTGCTTTGAATTTTTGGTCTTGCCTAGACTGATAATAAAACTCTAACTCCTGCCCACCTAAAGTGTGATGTTTATTATTATGGAAACAACACTGGCAAACATTGAAAAGACTTTCTGTAGCTGGGATGTGGTATGCAGCTGTAGTCAAGCAAGCAGTCTTTAAAAGGTGCTGTGAACACAAGCCAGCAGGTAGAAATGAAAGCCGCACCCTTACCCTAGATGAGAGGTTTAAGAATTCCACTAGTCTTCACACTGGACAAGAGGTTGTCCAGTGAGTTTAGCATCTAAGAAATTTCAAGGAAGTTAGTTTACCTTTGAGCTAGGTCATAAGTCCCCTCTGTGATTGCTGTACATGAATACATAGCTCCTTGTAAAGTTTTTTGGAAGTTGAGATTATCAAGATACCAATGTCCTGCCAGATAAAGAGTATACTGTAGAGCTGAACTTTGAGTTACTGTGCAATTTTTTTTTCATGCTGTCATTTGTAATATGTTTTGTGAGACTCCTTGGGATTAAAGTTTTGGTTCCAAACGGAACAAAGAAAACAAAAAAAGGATCCACCTGCCAATGCAGGGGACCCGGGTTCGAGCCCTGGTCCGGGAAGGTCCCATGTGCCGCAGATCAACTAAGCCCGTGGGCCACAACTATTGAGCCTGCGCTCTAGATCCTGGGAGCCACAACTACTGAGCCCCCATGCCACAACTACGGAAGCCTGCACATCTAGAGCCCGTGCTCCGAAACGAAGCCACTGTAATGAGAAGCACGTGCCCGCCACAAAGAGGAGGCCCTGCTCACCGCAACTAGAGAAAGCCCGTGTGCAGCAATGAAGACCCAACGCAGCAAAAAAAAAAAAAAAAAAAAAAAAAAAGACGCTACTGGCCAGGTGATCAAGGGTAAAATTGTTTGTCACAAGTCCCGTTGACGGTGTGTATCCTTGATGTGTGTATCCTTGATGGTGTGTATCCTTGATGATGTGACCTGAGGAGAATGACATTTTTATCTCTGTCTGCATCTTCCGCCCCAAACCCCATAACTCCAGCGCAACCATAAGAAAAACATCAGAAAACCAACAGACAAACAAATTGAGGGACAAAATACCTGACCAATCCTCTTCAAAACTTTCAAGGTATCAAAACCCAGGGACGTCTGAGAAATGTCACAGCCCAGAGGAGACTGGGACAGAAAAAGGATGTTAGGGGAAAGCTAGGGAAATTCTAATAAAGTGTGGACTTCAGTTAATAATAACGTATCCATCTCGGTTCCTTAGTTGGATAAGCATGTCGTACTAACGTACTAAAGTACTAACGTGTTGGAAATAGGGGTACTGGGTCGGGGGTCCACAGCACTCTGTACACTCTGTACAGATCTTTGCAACTTTTTTGTAACTTTAAGCTATTCTAAAATTAAGCAACTACTAAACAGAGATAAGAATGTTATTTCCCTGATTTGAACATGGCTGAGTTTGTTTTCATGGTCACATTTGTGCTATCTGGATGTGTCTTGGAATCAGTAGCAAAGGAGAGTTGCCAGCCCCTGGGAAGATGCGGCTGGTTTGCAGGTGGCTTGCTCTGGAGCTGAAGAGCGTGGTGGGAAGTCTGCAGCCTCGGGCTGCACTTAGAACCATGGGAGGGGATGGGCCAGCTCAGTTAGGGATGGAACCTATAAATAAAACTTTTTCTTTTCCATTATGGCTTATCACAGGATATTGAATATAGTTCCCTGTGCTAGACAGTAGGACCTTGTAGCTTATCCATCCTATATTTAATAGTTTGCGTCTGCTAACCCCAAACTCCCAATCCAACCCTCCCTCACTCTTTCTCCCCCTTGGCAACCACAAGTCTGTTCTCTATGTCTGTGAGTCTGTTTTTGTTTCGTAGACAAGTTCATTTGTGTCGTATTTTAGATTTCACATATAAGAGAGATCATATATGTGTCTTTCTCTTCTGACTTACTTCACTTAGTATGATAATCTCTAGGTCCATCCGCGACGTTGCTGCAAATAGCATTATTTCATTCTTTTTATGGCTGAATATATTCCATTGTATATATGTACCACATCTTGTTTATCCATTCACCCATCAGTGGACATTTAGGCAGCTTCCACATGTTGCCTATTATAAATAGTGATGCAATGAACATTGGGGTACATGTATCTTTTCTTTCTTTTTCTTTTTTTCTTTCTTTTTCTTTCTTTCTTTCTTTTTCTTTCTTTCTTTCTCTCTCTCTTTCTTTATTTTTTTGTTACACAGCATGTGGGATCTTAGTTCCCTGGCCAGAGATGGAACCCATGCTCCCTGCACTGGAAGCACAGAGTCTTAACCGCTAGACCACCAGGGAAACCCCAGGGGTGTATGTATATTTTTGAATTAGAGTTTTCTCCAGATCTATGCCCAGGAGTGGAATTGCGGGACCCTATGGCAGCTGTATCTGTTCTCTGCACGTCTCACATCAACCACCTGCACTCCAATCCTTGCTCTCAACGTCATCTTCTGGGAACACAACCTGCGACAGGGACCTTGACAAGAAGAAATGGCTCAGGGAGAAGCTAGCTGCACAGGGAGGAGATAGAGGCCATCGACCCTGGGGTGTGGCGGGGAGAGTGGGCACAGAGATTGGTCATTTCATCCCTGATACTCAGCCCTCCTGGCTGCCCCACTCTAGGTCACCTCGGGATACAGAGGTGACCCGGTTAGAGTCCCAGCCTGTGCAGGAATCTCGGGGCCCCAGCGGGTCTGAATAATATTAGTGCAGGGTCTCCCCCATGGCACTGGGGTTATTTGGGGCGGGTCATTCTCTGCTGGGGGCCCCTCTTGGGCACTGTGTGGGGTTCAGCAGCATCCCTGTCCCCACCCATTTGATTCCAGGGTCCCCTTCCCCCGGGTTGTGACAACCACAGATTTTCCCCAGACATCACTGAAGAACTGGGGGAGGCGGAAGCAGGATGGCCCTGGGTGAGGACAGCTGTGTTGAAGCAACCAGCCTGGCTTAGGGCAAGGTCTGCCCCAATCCCGTCAGAGCCTGCACTTAGAACTGCCCCTTCCCTCTCCCACCTCCCATGCCCTGCAGTGGTCTCCGAGACATCATCCCCATGTAAGAAATCACACCTTCTCAGTTTACTGTCCCCAGCACCTAGAAGAGTGTCTGCTATGTAGTAGATGCTTCATAAATACTTGCTGAATAAAGGAGTTGAATAAAGGGATGAGTGGATGAATGAATGAAGGTTACCATGGAAGGAAGGGGGAGATTCCCTTTCTGGCTCTCGGGGATTGGGATATCAAGTGAAAGATCCATCCTAAATAGGCTGACCAGCCTTCTGGGTTCCCCAGAAATGAGGGTTTCCCCATAGTTCCAGCGCTCAAACCTGAGCGGTCCTGGGCAAAGTGGGGGCGGGTGTTGGTCACCCTGTGTAAACACAGTAACAATTCCAACTGCAATAGCAATGGCCAAGGACCTCTACGGTCTTACTGACCAGGCACAGTTCTTCACCTGGCGGGGAAGGGTGGGCCAGGATTGGAATTCCGGTGATCCAGGGTGGGCGGGTGAGGGCACACCCCGGGCTTGTGTAGGGGAGTCCAGGAAGGTTCTGGAGGAAGTGACAGTGACACAGGAGGGAGGGAGGAGTCTAAGGAAGAACGTCCCACACGACAACGTGTGCCAATGGCCCTGGGCCCAAGGTCACACCTGACCAGGGCTTGCTTGTTTTCTTTTTTTCTAATTTACTTTTCCCCACATAGATATGCAATTGTCCTAATGCCATTTATTGAAAACTCCTTAATTTCCTCACTTTCTGTCATATCAAGTTCTCATCTATCTGTTTCTGGACCTTTATTCTCTACCATAGAGCTATACGTCCCATCCTTGCACCACTAGGGCTGTTTCATCACTATAACTTTATTTTTTACTCATTTATTTCTTTGGCCGTGCTGGGCGGCATGTGGGATCTTATTTCCCTGACCAGGCTTTGAACCCGCACCCCTTGCAGTGGAAGCTCGGAGTCTTAATCGCTGGACCTCCAGGGAAGTCCCCAGGGCTTGCTTTGACATCCATCGAATGGTGGCGGGTGGGCACGGGGAGCAGCTGTCTGTGAGCCACCCTGTGTAGAAATGCAGGGTGGAGGGCAGGACAGCTGGAGCGGGAGGGGAAAAGGCGGAGGAGGGAGGGATGGCGGGCGGGCGAGAGACAGACAGAGAGTTTCCGGAGACAATAGCTCTGGCCGTGTCCTAGGGCATGAAAGCTGAAAATAGCTCCTAGTGCCGGGAGCCCTGGAGCCGGAGCCTGGGAGCCATTGTGACTGGCTCTCCTCCCTGGTGTGTGTGTGTGCGGGGGCGGGGGGCTCTGGACTTCTCAGGCTGGGAATGGGGTGCACGGAGCAAGGACGGAGCAGGGACGGAGCAGGGACCCTTCTCTCTGGGACCTCGCAGGCCATCCTTAGCTCACAAAGCTGAGCCACGCCTGGCCCTACGAGTGGGGGGCTTATCCTCCCTGCCCCCTGGATCACACCCCCTCACACACAACTTCCCCTTGTGTGCTCCCAGCAACCAAGAGAACCTGTTTTTAAAAGATTTGGGGGAGGGGGGTAAACAGACAAACAAGAGCAGAATGGATACTTTTTCCGAATGGGAATGGCTCTGTGTAACCCTATTCCCAGGGTAACCAGAGTCCTGACCTCTAACACCCTTGACGAGTCAGCCTTGGTCTGGGCTTGCAGACCCATGGAAGCTTCCTCATCCCCTCCTTCAGACCCCGTCTCTCCCTCGGCGTCTTTGTGAGAGGCACCCGGGGAAGTGGGACTGCTAGGCTGTACTGCTGCTAGAACTCCACCTGGGCTCCACCAGGCTCCAGCCCCCCGCCCTGTGCACCTCTCTGACCCTGAGGCACCTCAACTGGTAGGAGCGGCATCACCTTCCCTCCCGGGACATGTGACACTTAAGTGAGACACAGAAAGGACAAGCGTTTGGCTCCCTGGCTGGCAAAGAGCAGGTGCTCAATTGTCATAAGTGGCCGTATCAGTGAGGGTTCTCCAGACAAACAGAATCCGTAGGGTGTGTGTGTATATACACACACACGTACATATGTACACGCATACAAAAATATACAGCTGTGTATATATGCAGTACGCATACAGACATATACACATATAGTATATACAATACGCAAATACATATATACACACATATATATAAAATGCATAGTTTGTATATATACAGTATGTATACACACATATACACGTAATGTATACAATAGACACATACATATACACTATACATACACACATATGAAATGCATCGTTTGTGTATATACAGTATGTACACATACGTATAACATATGCAATATACACACCTAGGTACGTCTATATCATACATATATACACACATAGAAAGATATTTAGGTGTGTATATATACAGTATACATACATACACATATAATATATGCAATACATACACGTACATACATATAGACACACATATACACCTACATAGAAAAGCATGTAGAATAAAAATATATATGTACTGCATATATAAATTCCTTGTATTCGTTCCTCCTTTACGCAAAGTGGACCAATTTCAGTGTTAATCTCTTCTGAAAAATACCTTCCCGGCCACATCTGGAATAATGTTTGTGGTTGCCGGGGCCCCACGCAGTGCGCACATGAGATTAACCATCCCCGTGGCGATGATGACACTTTATTTTCTCCCTTGACCATTGTCACTACTATTCCAATTAAAATAGCAGTGCTATGAGGGCAGGGCATTTCCTTTTTGGCCAGTACTGAGCGTCCGCGGTCTGGTGCCTAGCATAGGCTAAATACACGGCAATTTTGTGAACAGAAGCCGGGATTCCAGCTGTCATATTTAATAGGAATTATAGTCTTATTATTGGGGGGGAGGGGTTGTGTCACGGTACGTCGAGGTCGGGAGTCGAACTCGCCACCACTGGCCCTGAGAGGTTTGGCCGGGTCCCCACTTCGGGCCGGTGGGTGTGGCCAGGGGCAGCCGATGACGTGCGTACGTGCGTGCGTGGGAGCGTGCGTGCGTGGGAGCGTGCGTGCGTGGGAGCGTGCGTGCGTGAGAGCGTGCGAGTCCACGGGGCGGGCCGCGCGCGCCGGGAGTGTTTCAGCCCGGCCCCCGGCTCATTGTGGTCGCCTCACGCCGGCCCGAGTTCGCAGCAGCGCTGGAGGCCCCGGGCCTGTGAGCACAAAGAGGGAGCCGGGGGCCGGACGATAGTGTGGCGGCGGCAGCTGGGGCCCAGGCCAGGCCCCCTCCCCTCAGCCTCCCGCCTGCCCGTCTGCCCCGCCCCCGGCGGTGGCGCCGCGCCCCTCCCCCAACCGCCAGACTAGCGCGGTGCGGGTGCCGCGCGCGAAGGAATGGGGGAGAAGCTGGAGCTGAGGCTGGAGTCGCTCTTGGGGACCGAGCCCGCCGTCTACCCGTGGCCGCTGCCGGTCTACGTAAGTGCCGCCCGTCCCCTCCTCCCGGACCCCCGCTCCTGTTCCCCCACGGCGCGCGCTGAGCCCACCGAGAAACGGAGCGACTCGAGTCGCTAGACCCTCTTTGGAGCCCCCCTTCCCGCCCCGCCGTGGTTCTCCGCGGCAGTTTCCAGCCCCCGCGCGCAGGGTGGGCAGAGGGGAGCCGGCGCCGGCCGGGGGCGCCGACTCGGCCGCGGGGACCCCGCGCTTCCGAGGGGCGCCTGAGCCGGTCTGCGGTTGGCTCTGCAGGGCTGGGGACCCCGGTCCCCCCGGGCCTGGACTGCCGGCGGGCTTGCCCTTCTGTACTTTAGGATCTGACACGTAGGGTTTCTTTTTCCTGGTAGTTTATTCTTAGCTCTGTCAACGTACTTAGTTTTTAAAATTTGTTTTTATTTTTCAGGGCACCCTTTCCTCCCTCTCTCCAGTTTTTTTGTGTTTCTCTTTTGTTTTGTTTTAGTGAGGCATTTTGTCCCTCTGATCTTGAGTGGGTGGGCTGGCAGGACACTTGGAGAGGAGGCGTTCTGTCCCCTGATCTTGAGTGGCCTTTGGAAAATGACGGGCCAGACGGAAATTAAATTTAATTGATATATAATATTGTATCCGTCCAAGGTGTACAATGTGATGATTAATATATATAGTGTGTGTGTGAAATGATTACCACAATAAGTTTAGTTAACCTTAATTCACATAATTACATATGTTATCTTTGTGATGAGAACTTTCAAGATCTACTCTCTTAGCAACTTTCAAACATAAAATACGGTATTGTTAACTGTAGTGACCGAGCTGTACATTACATCACCATTACTCACTTGTCTTATAACTAGAAGTTTTTACCTTTTGATCATCTTCCCTCATTTTCGTCACCTCCAGCCCCCAGCTCTGGCAACCGTCATTCCATTCTTTCTATCATGAGTTCAGTATTTTAGATTTCACATATGAGATCATAAAGTATTTATCTTTCTCTGTCTGACATTTCATTTAGCATAATGCCCCCCAAACCCACCCATGTGGTCACAAATAGCCAGATTTCCTTCTTTATCATGGCTGAATAATAGTAGGTTGTATGCACCCCATTTTCTTCATCCATTCATCCACAAGAAAACACTGAGGTTGTTTCCATGTCTTGGCTACTGTATTGGGTTGGCCAGAAAGTTCATACAGTTAATGAATACACTGTTCAATCAAACTTGGTGAAAATGAGTCTTTTATTTTTACTTAAAATAAATCTTTGACAAAGCCAGCTAGGCATCCCTTTGAGTAACGACTTATATCACATTGAAATATTTTAAACATATGAACAGTAATAGCTGAAATGACAAATGTTACTAATATTGACACAATTTATCAAGGAGAATATGTTAGAATATGTCAAAATGCAGGTGGACAGTGAAAGAACAACTATAACTTTTAACTAAATATTGTCTTGATATTTAGACTATTGGTTAAAATCATGATAACAGGTTTCATCCGTTTCAAGAAAGCAGAATATTTGCAGATCACTTAACATTTACTAGGTATGTTCTCAGTCTGGAAGGATGTATTTCACTTACATGTGTCATTTAATTTAACCACATCCCTCTGTAATAGATAGTGGTATCCCTATTTGCAGATAGGAGACAGGCTCAGAAAGATTAAGAATGTTACCTAATTCTAGTAAGTAGCCAAACCTAAACTGATCTAATTCCAGGGCAAAGCTCTTTCTGGCACATCAGTGTGGGTCTTTATCTCTTTGAGAATTGTTGAACATTAAAAGCCTTCTTCCAGGTAAATGCATAAAGAAACAACATGAGCAATGATATAACAATACAAGTCTCACTAAATAATTGGTGTGTTTGGCCTTGCTTTTGCTGATAGATCTTTTGCAAAATTGCTTTTCTCTGAGATATTTAAAGTGGACTTTAACTATTTTCTTGGAAGACTTTCCAAAATTATACCTATCAGAAAGCTGCTTTGCTTTAAGGCCGAAGAAAAATGAAAGCTTACTTAACTACACTTAGGTGCCAGGGTCATACTATGAGCTCTACACCTGCCAGGATTCACGCTAAGATAGATAGGGTGGCTCAGCAAACTGTCCATAGTCCTGTGATTTCTTTCTGATATTCTGAAGTAGAAATAATTTCATAACTGTTCACAAAAGAGAGAAACACTGTTTCTTGGTCCTCAATATCATACCGCTGTAGGCTAATTCTTTCTCTCTTCTGTTGCCCCTTAGTATAGAGAGTGTGTTTTGGGAACCCTCCTTCACGATCTTCTCCATTCCAAGAGCATCTTACATAAATCCAGGACTTCTCAAGCAGCCAGTTTTGCCAGATGGTCTTAGGGTTGGTTGTACCCATATATGTATAATCTGAACTTCTCAAGTAAGGTCCTTAGAGAGCATAATGGCTAAGAGAATTGGTGCTGATACCAGACCTGAGTCCAAATACTGCCTATGCCCCTAACTAGCTGTGTAACCTTGGAGAAGTGACTTCAGCCCCTTAAAGGGATTAGATTTCTCACCTGGAAAATGGTATAATAAATGCATCTACCTCATATGGTTAGTGTGTAAATTAATGTAACTTGAGATGGTGCATGTTAAGCATTAGCACAGTGCCTGTCTCTTGTTAGTAATACCTGCTTTTCTTATTAATTATTCTCTTTATATTCCCAGTTCCAGCTGGGTGCCTAACATATAATAGTTGTTCAGCAAATAGTTACTGGATTGAACCAGCTCTGAAATTGAAGCATTGGGTCAACAGCAAAGTAGTCACCCCACCATCATTTCTCCCAGAGAAAGGGAGAATAGATGGAAGCCAGCCATCATACTTTCTTTTCTTATTCTAAACTTCCCATCGAGCCCCAGCAATAAAATAATCTTCCTGGACCCTAACAATTTCAAGAATTTTTCAAATCACACTATTTGAAAATAGCTGGGTTGCCCTAATCTAATATGTCCCAGGACCCCAAGGTCACCAAGCTTCTATTAATGAAGTCTAGTTAAGATAAATGATAACAGTTAGTAAACCAACTGCTTATGAGCTCATTGGGCTTTTTAAAATTTACTATCTGCGCTTCATAGAGACACAGGTATTTTGCTTTTGTAGGACATTCAACAGTCAAAGTAGTCTTTTAAAAAGCACAAATCAGACGCTGTTATTGCACTGCTTCTAACCTCTAAAGGCTATCTATTGTAAAGAGATGAAATTTTCAACTACTTAGCCAGGCTCACAGAGACCATGTGCTCTGGTCACTTACTACATCTTTCCCTGACCTTCATGGGGCTCGAGGCACAGTTGTCCTTTTCAGTCCCTCAGATGCAACAAGCTCTACTTCTTGCTCTCCCAGCTTTAGATTGGCTAATCCATCTACCCAGACCAATTTCCCTCTTATCGTTAAGGCCTCGGTTCAAACGCCACCACTACTATCTTGACCAAAGAGACCTGCCTCCTCAGTGCCTCTCCATCCCTTTGTCCAGTCGTATTTCTGTCACTGTACAACATTTATTTACATGTTTACTCTGTCTTCCTCCACCACTGGACATTTGCTTAAGAGCAGGGACTTTGTAATTTTTTGCTTCCAAGGCTTGCAGCAGACACTGGCACATAGGTGTGTAGGAAATGTGTGTCTAATAAAGAATAAATATGTGGATGAAAAAAAAAACTGAAACACTAACACAAGATTATTCTTCTTTCAAAAGAATAATGAAAAATAATTTCATTCAATAAGAGTCATTCTTAGTTACTGATACATGACTTAGTAGATCCCATTCAATTTAAAATGTCCCCTTTTTTTCTGATACTTTCACAAGTCATTAATTAAATGTTGCTCACTTTTAAGGCCAATCGGTGAGACATTATTTAACTTGTCTCCTCTAAAGTTCCAGCATTAACTCAGGCGGGGGCTTCACCAAGTACTGATCATGTGACCTTGGCCTCTCATTGCCTCAGTTTTCTCATTTGTAACATGGGTATAATAATCGGCTTATTTCATACGCCTATGAGGAGGAAAACTTCATATGTGTGTGTGTGTGTGTGTGTGTGTGTGTGTGTGTGTCTATATATATGTATTTAAACAGTGTCTTAGAATAGTGTCTGGCACATGATAAGCATTATAGAAGTATTGACTGCTGCTACTAGTACTGTTATTATGAGAACTAACTGTTGAGAATAATCCTTCATATAGGGGTTTATTCCACTGAAGATAAAGGAAACTCATAGAATGTTAGAGATCAGATTAAACACGGAAAGCCAGTAAAATATACCAGGACAGAAGATGATGAGAGTGTGAAAGGATAGAGGAAAAAGAATGGTTTTTGTTTTTCTTTTTCTTTTTTAAAGAAGGAAAGAGCCTAGAAATAGGACAAAAACTATTCATTGGCTATACTGACATGGAGATCGCTGGTGACCTTCATAAGTAAAATTTCAGGACAGTGGGCAGAGAGATTACGGTGAGGGAAGTCAGATGGATGTAAATTATAGAGTAAATGGGACGTGAGGAAATGGAAACAATATATGATGATAACAATTTTGAAAAGTTCAGACATGAATTGGCTAAAGAAGATATGCAGGGATTAGAGGAGGAGGGAGGCTTTCGTGTTACACGTATAGTTTTTAACATTTTAAGTTGGAGTTACTAGTCTAGAATGAGGTTGAATTTTGGCAAGAATCATTCATAAGGAGTAGATGGGTTGTAGAAAATGCAGTGCTGTGAAGTACTTGAGAAGATGAGAGAAAATGAAATGCTATCTCTAGTGCACGTGGCTTTTGAACTTGAACTCCTGTAGTGCAAGGGAATACAAAGATCAATGCAAATGCTAATGAATTAACGGATTTGGCAGTGGACTATTTACTGACTTCTGTGTTCCTAATGAGTTAGGAAGCGCCTCACCAGCTCAGAGTGAAGGAAGTAGAGAGGATGGAGGGAAATTTGAGGAGGGTAGGGAAAGCTTCTAAGAAAATAGTCCTTAAGGAGAATTAGAAAGAACTTACTGTAAGTCAGAGCAATATTTCCAGTCTTGAAAATCCATTTGAAGTTGGTGTTTATTAATTTATTGGAATACCAATTTTCCCTGCCACATGATGTTTCTCCAGCTACCTGGATATAAGTTACACAGAGGCAGAAAAGAATGAGAGATAACAATCGAGGGAAAATACAATTAGTATTTTTTTTTTACCTTTTTCCACTTCCCCGCTCCAACTCTGGGGAGCCTTCATGGACATGGCTGCCCTCGCAGCCTGCAGCAGCACGCTGTTATCAAAGAATTCAAAGAAATGGAACATAGGTTTCCAACTTAATAATTCAGCAAAATCAAAAATTGTATATAATGTTTTCTGTTGGCAAAGATTTTTGCAATATAATTTGGTTCCATCTTTTGACAAGTAATTTGGCAATGTCTAGCAAGATAAAAATGTTAATAGCTTTTTACACATTAATTCTAATTCTGGAAGCTTATGCCGATAAATAATTTATAATCCAGAAAATTATTATATAAAGATGCTCATTGTCATGTCATTTGTAATAACAAAACATTGGAAACACCTTTAATTGTTAAGAATAGGAAAACAGTTTAGGAAATTATATCCACTTAGTAGAAAGTGACACAGTTACTATATTATAATTACAAGATGATGGAGCAAAATAAAATAATGCTTAATAAAGAAAGAATGAAGAAAGCTGACCTAAAATTGTGTCTTCCTTATGACAGTAATTATGTAAACATATCAATATTTATTAAAACTTAAAACCAAGATAAAGTTTTAAAAGCTCTGTACCAGTAATGGGGATTTTATGTTCATTTCAAAATATTTTTTGACACAACTCTTAGAATTTTGTTTTGTCTACTCCTTTTCTTAAGAATTTCTGATTATTACCTCACTTTTCATTTCATAGTTTCAAATAAAGCCAGCAATTTTATCATCAGAGAAGATTAGACTTATTTGACAGTTCATAATTCCAAGTTTTTTGGTATAAAAAGACCATATACAGTTGTAGGTGCTTTCAAAATAAAATTCCGAGAATTTTTTTTTTTTGCTTAGTCTTTCCTAGTAGGAGATGAAGCAAACTACCTAAAATTGCTAGCCATTCTTTTTTCATTTTTCTCATTTTATTGATTTATCTTGCCCTTCACAGAAATGATAAGAAATGAGTCTGCAGTTGCATCTGCCAATTTCTTAAATCCTCTATTATCCACATTATGAAATCATACTAGTATGAATGCTTCCAGTATTTTCAGAACTCTTTAGTTAGTATACTTTAGCATTCTGTATGAAGTATCTTATGTAAGTGTAAAATTTAGACTCAACTTCTGGAAGCTTTTGATTTCTTAGTTCAAAAGTGAGAGATCCTTAGTTCAGCCATATGATTAACAATTACTTGTATAGTAAGAAGCTCCTAAATTAGTGTTTTATGGGTACCTGGCAGTTTTCTTGCCATTTCTCAGAAGTTCTCTATTAAACACATTCTCTCTCTTTCTCTCTCTCTATCTCTCTGTCTCTCTCTCTCTGTCTCTCTCTCTCTCTCTGTCTCTCTCTCTCTCTCACACACACACACACACACACACACACACATTGTGATTAAAAGCACAGATTTTGGCATTATGAAATCTAAGGTTCAATTTCCAGTTGTGTAGTTTCTGTGCCACTTGACTTTAGGCAAGTAACCTAATGTCTCTGAACCTTGTTATTTTCATCTGTAAAATAGAAATTACAATTATATCAGACAATCCTCAAAACATCCGTAATGATTTTAGAGTTTCAGAGTCAGGTAAAAGCAGGCACTCAGTAAATGGCTAGTGCTTTTATTACTTTATTATTATTTAGGTCTTGGTTTTCCTTGAGTGTGTGAGTCCCCATAATGAAATGTAATTTCCAGTAGATTGAGTAACACCTGTTTTCACCAAAAATTTTAACTGAGTTCATTACTTTCTGTGCAACCCAGATTAGTTTTCTGCCTCCTTTTCTGTGCCGTATGTAGGTGTTCAGTAGATTTATTTAATAAATGTATGAATGCATGAACGCGTAGATGAATTTTTAAATGCTTCTTTTTGAGAAGGTAGAACAAATGTGACACAGTAGAACAGATAAGAAAATAATCCATGGAAAAAATGGCAAAGTCATGTATGTGCCCAGGGCCAGCCTAAGAAGAATTACTTTTTTTTTTTTTTTTTTAGGAAAAATGTGTTGAATAGCTTATTTTAATTATTTTTAAAAGTTAAGTACAGGGACTTCCCTGGCGGTCCAGTGGTTAAGACTTCGCCTTCCAATGCAGGGGGGTGTGGGTTCAATCCCTAGTCGGGGAGCTATGGTCCCACATGCCTCGCAGCCAAAAAACCAGAACATAAAACAGAAGCAGTATTGTAACAAATTCAATGAAGACTTTAACAAATGGTCCACATCCAAAAAAAAAGTTAAGTACAAAACTTTGCTGATGATTTACATATTTAGGACCAATAAAATAATGTGAGATTAGCTGTACTAAAACAGAATGTTGAGCTACATTCACATTAAGTGACATTATATAGTCTGAGTTTATGGAAAACTTCTGAGATGGTGAGTGACCTTTGAGCAGAAAAAGACAGAAGGAGAAATGGCCTTTTCTACATTCTATTGTGCCCCTAAGTAAAATGCTTGGTAATCTAGCTACCAAGCTCTATGTCATTGGCCTTAGGCGCGTACTGTGATCTACCTTGTGAAGATCAGATTTTGCCATGGAGAGGATTTGTAAAAGTATCACACATTCCAGTACCGTTGGCAACCACAGCTACCAAAAACTCCAATTTAAATTGATGAGCCTAATATCAGATGATAGTGTCATTTCCTTGTGGGTGTTCTGGGAAACGGTGGGTAGGAAATGTATAAAAGTGAATACTTTATTGACTGAAATAACACTTCATCATTTTGAAAACATAAAATACATTAAAGTTGTTATAGCATCATACATGAATATTTCACTGTATTTTAGACCTTGCCTACAAGCAATGTTTTCTGCCCTTTGAAAGAGAACCATGCTTGTGGTATGCATTAATCATAGAAAAGATTAAACACTGAAAAGAAATTCAGCCTTTAAAGACAATTTGCTTTGATTGATTCAGTGGGTTCCCCTAAAAAGTTAATACCCAGAATTATTGCTTGTTAAACTGGAGTTACAAATTCTTTCAGAGTTACTTAGTAGTTTCTTTAATATCAGTATCAAGGAAGGCAAAGCAAATTTACATATTTATTAAGAAATACAGGCACATAATCATAAAACAAGAAAACACAACGTTTTTATAGACTTTATTTTTTAGAAGTGTTTTAATTTTACAGAAAAATTGAGAAGATAGTATAAAGTGTTTCCATATACACTATACCCATTTCCCTCTGTGACGATCAACTTATATTAGTATGTTACATTGTTACAATCAGTGAACAAATATTGATACATTATTGTTTACTATAGTCCATACATTAGTCCAGTTCCTTAGTTTTTACCTAATGTCCTTTTTCTATTCCAGGATTTCATCCAAAACATCACATTACATTTAGTTGCCATGTTTCCTTAGGCTCCTCTTGGGTTTGATAGCTTCTCAGATTTTCCTTGCATGACCTTGGCAATTTTGAGTAGTTAGGTTTGTGTAGGATGCCCGCTACTAGAATTTGTTTGATGCATGTTTCATGATAATATTGGGATTATGTGTTTTGGGGAGGAAGACCACAAGAGTAGAAGGGTTATTTTGCCAGATCACATCAAGTGTACAAAGTATCAATATGCATTATGAATGCTGAGGTCGACCTTGATCAGCAGGCTGAGGTAGTGTTTTTCAGGTTTCTCCATTGTAAAATTACTGTTTTCCCTTCTCCATATTGTACTTTTTGGAAGGAAGTCAATATGCTCAGCCCACAACTAAGGAATAGAGAGTTATGCTTAAGATGGAGTACTACATAAACTATTTGGAATTCTTTTGCACTGGAGATTTATCTATTCTCCCACATTTATTTATGTATCCAATTATTTATTTATATCAGAAGAACTCACGGATTTTTATTTTATACTTTGGGTCATAATCTAATTCTACGTTAGTTACTTTGTTCCTCAAATTGCTCTAGTCCTGACCCTTGTGAACTCTTTTCAGTTCAGTGGCTCGTGCGCCACTCTGAGGTATCCCCATCCTATATATTTTTTTGGAACTTCCTTACTTTCTGACACTATAAGATGGCCTTGTATATAAATCTTGTATATTTACTGCCCCAGTCCTAGAATCAGCTATTTCTTCAAGGATAACTAGGTCTTTTTAGTGGAGAACAGCATTAGACAGCAGGATCTGGGTGTGGGGTGTGCTAATTGCTGCCCGGATGTCATTGCTTCTAGATCTTCTCAGCTGACAGAGCAAAGAGATAACATGTGTGTACATTCCCCACGTATATGGACATATCTATAAGTATCTCTCTACATAACCATGTGTGTTAAGGTAATATGAAGCAATATTAAGCTAAGCATGAATGTATATTGATGTTTCCAACTTTAATCTGTTACCACATAGATCATCTTAGCCTCATCTCTTGCTTATCTTTAAATTTCAACTGCGGCAAAACACTTGACTTTTAGAAGTATGAAAATCAAATTGTAGCTACTTTGGGAAGCCACATCATCTAGCAGAAGAATTCTTAAAGGGCAAGGTGTATATCATCAAATTTTAATTTACAGTCAGCAGTACTTTGTAACATCCATAGGCCTCCAGACCTCTGCTTCCAAGAAGATGAAGTAGCCCATTTCTCCCAGGTTCTTCCACTTAAAACTAAAACCCTGAACATAACAACAGACAAACATAGGAAGACACTGAAAGGTGGAAATGAGAAGGCAGACTTAACTAGGGACTTTGGGACTTGAGGAATAACATGGTGATGAGTCCCCTGTGTTTCCTGTTGCTTCCCATACATCCTGGAGAGGGTATTACAGGAACCCCCAATCAATAACCACCAACAGAACAACAGACAAAAAAGCTTCAAAAAAGAAAACACAAAACCCCCGTTCCCCCTAGCCAAGGTATGAGGAAAGGGGTTGTCAAAGACAGAAAACCATTTGGGCAATAATATACACACTACTCGAGCCAAGTGCCAGTGGAATATTGCACCCATCCCCTATGTCCTGTGGTTTCAGTTGGGCCAAGCTACGATTTGATCTTCCACACCACCCCACTCCTGCCCTCCAGAAGAGGCAGCGCTCTGATTCGCCACCAGGGCTGTTTCAGTGTGGTGCAGTGGTGAGCTGAGCCTCCACCCCTTTGCATTAGCAAAGAGACTTTCAAAGGTGGTGCCTGACAGGCTAGTTAACACTGGGCTGCCCTCACACAGTCGTGGGGTCCAGTGGTGGGACCTAGCCTCCGTCTCTCCCTGACATCGATAAGATTAGGATGTTACAGGTTGGAGGGAGTAGGCACCCCACTAACCCCCAACACATGGTGTCAGTGAGACCCAATGGGGTGCTGAATCCCCATAACCGTCCTGAGGCAGTAAGACAGAATGAGATGGCACAAGCAGGGCTAGTTGGCAGTTCTCTTCCTCTTACCCTGGTGTCAGTGGGGCCAGCAGGTAGCTGACCCTCTACCCACACCCGGCATCAACAAGAAGGAATGAAGTGGGAGGAAGGACAGCAAACACTTCACCTCTCCCCTCCCCTGGTGTCAAGAAATCTACTGGGGAGATGAACTTCCACTCCTACTAAAAGGCAACACAATGATATTAATGTTCCCACCTTTGGGGGGAAGGTGTCAGAAGGGCCAATAGGGTAGCTGAACTTCTACTTGATCTGTCTGCAGTGAGAGAATGTAAGTGCCCACTTTTGCTGGGGTATTGACAGTAGGGCCCAATGGAAATCTGTACGTAGCCCCCCACTCCTCATACTACACCTCCAATAGGATGACTTCCTTCTAAAAAGTAATAATAAAATTAAATGGGATACAGAGTCATATAATAACTCACAATGTTTAGAATCCAATTGAAAAATACTCATGGCACCAAGAACCAGGAAATCACAGAATAAATGAGAAAAGACAATAAACCTACACCAGCACTGAGATAAAACATCTATTGAAATTATCAGACAGGGGTTTTAAATAAGCTGTCACATAAATGCTTCAATTAGCAATTATGTGTTCCTTGACGGAAATGGGAAAAATAGAAAATGTGAACAAAGAACTAGAAGTTATAAGAATAAAAACAAATGAGAACAGTAGAACTGAAAAATACAACAATCCAAAAACTTTGCTCAAGAGTAGAGTGGAGATTACAAAGCACAGAATCATGAACTTAGAAGAGATCAATACAATGTACCACATGTACAGAGAAAAATAGGCTGAGGGGTAGAGATGGGAGAAGGAACAGGATCTCAAGAACCTGTAAACAGTAACAAAAGCACTAACATTCATATCATCAAGGTTCCAGAATGAAAACAGAGAGCACGTAGGACTGACAAAGTATTCAGAGAAATAATGACTAAAACGTTCCCAATGTTTTAGAAGACATAAGCACACATTCAAGAATCTGAGCAAATCCAAAGAGGAAAAACACAAAGGTATCCTTGTCAAGACGCGTCATAATTAAACTTCTGAAAAGTAGAGACAAAACAAATCTCGAAAGTGGACAGGCAGAAACGATGCATCACTTATTGAGAAACCAATTCCAATGACAGCATATTTCTTGTCTAAAATTATGGAGTCAGAAGCATTGACATAACATTTTTCAAGTAGTAAAAGAAAAGAACTCTCAGCCACAAATTCACACTTTTTATATCCACTTTCTTGTTTGACTTATATTAATGGACTACCAACTCATCTTTCTATATCCGGGCCTGCCATCACACTTCTCCAAAAATCTAGTCACAGTATTTCCAGAGTGATCTTTCTGAAAAAGAAACAAATTTTTCTTATAAAAATACCTGATTGTGTTATGAAACTTTTCTCTCTTCTAAGTTACCAGGTAAAATCCTTCAATGGATTCCCATCTTTCTTGGAGTAAAATCTCACATCCAAACTCTCTTTGTCCTTTTGGGCTGCTGTAAGATTATACTGCAGGTTGGGTGGCTCATAAACACCAGGAATTTTTTTTCTCACGGCTCCGGAGGCTGCGAGTTCAAGAATAGGGTGCCAGTATGGTCAGATGAGGGCCCTCTTCTGAATCACAGACTTCTCATTGTATCCTCACATGGCAGAAGAGCTTAGGGAGCTCTGTGGGGTCTCTTTTATAAGAGCACTAATACCATAATCATTTCCCAAAGGCCCCACCTACTAATACTATCAGCTACGGAAATTAAGATTTCAACGTATGAATTTGGAGGGGAACACAAAGACTAGACCATAGCACTTACTATACATACATGGACCATGCATGATCTGGCTTCTACCCCCCTCTCCATTGTCTTCTTTTCCTACACGCCAGTGAGCATTTCTCTTTTTTTTTTTTTTCTTTTTTTTTTGCGGTACGCGGGCCTCTCACTGTTGTGGCCTCTCCCGTTGCGGAGCACAGGCTCCGGACGCGCAGGCTCAGTGTCCATGGCTCACGGGGCCTAGCCGCTCCGCGGCATGTGGGATCTTCCCGGACCGGGACACGAACCCGTGTCCCCTGCATCGGCAGGCGGCCTCTCAACCACTGCGCCACCAGGGAAGCCCCAGTGAGCATTTCTTATACTGATTATGAATGGAACTCCTTTCTGGACTGATCCTTAACCATTCATTTTCTGGCAACTGTGAATTTATCTTCTCTTTTCCTCAAAACTTCACCCTTCCTTCATGTTACATATCCATTTCAATTGCCTTCTACAGGAAGCCCTACTGATATCGCCCATATACTACTGTCCACAGCATGAATTAAGGTCTTACTGTGTCTTCCTGTAGCACTCTGTAATATCTTTTACGGTAACTATGGATTTTCTTATTTGAGTGTCACAATACATTGAATTCTAGGTGGCACTATAATGATTTTAGTAACAGTAACACTGGTGCCTCGTTTAACCCATGACATACTTTAGGTGTTCAATAAATGTGTGTTGAATGAGTGAATGAATGAATGGTCAATTTGAAATCTTAATCATGTTACTTTTCAAAAATCTGTTACAAGATACCACAGTTTTCCAGAAGATTAGGGAGTTTTAGGACCTTAAACTTGATTTAACAGAGGGAATTTTTACTCATACATCATGCTTAAATACCTCAAAGTAAAACCATAAACCCAGGAATTTAAGGTTATCCATTTGGACTTTCAAGCCAATAATTAATATCTCCTGCCCCGACTGTATTAGATGGTTTCGATGCTCCACTCATATCTCCCCAGCACTCATCATTCCAGTATATGCTGATAGAATCATGCTGCCGCCTGCAATTATCCACCTTAGGGCAGGCCAGAAGTGTACAGGAGTTAATGTATCTGGGTGTAGCTTTCAACCAAGGACAGAGGGGACTGGAAGATAAGTACTTCAAGTTTCTCACCGATTCTTGGGATAACTCTGAGACATGTTCTGTAGAGTTTCACAGAACTCGCCTGAAGTACTGGCAGCAGTTCCCTGCAGGAGTAATTTATTTGGTAATACACCTCTGTTGGCTTCCTTCCATGCCTCCATTCTCAATTCCCACTCCACTTCTGAGTTTTCTGGAAGCACCTCCCAGATGAGCAGTTTGCACTCAAATTATCGCCTCAAGTTCTGCTTCTAGGGGAACTCAGTTGATAGCCTCCTAACAACCCAGTGCTCCTTACAGAGCCGTCACTGGTACAAGTACCAAGGCACGGCACATTACGTATCACTCCTCCTAAATCCTAATATTTTTAAACAGATAGGAAAGAGCATGACCTTGAAGAGAAAAAGAGTTCATATGAGGATGGCCAATGGATAAAGGGAAGGAGAGACAGTGCCATTTGTTTTCCATTAATGATAGTGTGAAATGTATGGGCAGATGGTCTAACAGGTGTGACTGTAATTTGAGGAGCCTGCTCCCTTGGTTACAGAAGACTGCTATTGTTATTATTTTGGAACCACAACCTCATGACTTTATAGTTTCACTTGATGTAACCTTCTCCTTTACCTTTAAATCTTCGTACATCACTGAATTGCAGCCAATAGGTTTATTTTCTCCCTATGGCTCCATCACAGAAAAAGACACACACGTGCACACAGACGCGCACACACACACACACACACACAGAGTTTTGTGTATGCCAGTGCTAGAAAAGACAAGCTCATGGTGCATGTATGCAATGGATATTGTACATTACAGGTCTCTGTGAAATAGTCTTCTGCAGGTTCCTATGTTTATTTTATGAATAATTAACTTTAGTACAGTTAATTTCCTGAAGATCTTGTTGAAGACTGAAGAAAGGAAGTAAATTGTAAAGAAAACGACTTCGAAACTTGCCCCTTTTGCCCTCTCTTTGTGTCTTAATGAACAAAGGATAACTGGGCCTTTTTTGAAGCCTTTGCTTGAGTTGAAGACACAAAATGCAACCTGTACTCTTATCATAATATGTTCAGTTTATGAGTACCCAAACTTATAAACCGTGAATTTCCCTAAAGTTATTATACCATTTAGAAGATGTTTGCTTGGATGTTTACTTAAAACCAAACAATTGAGGTCTATGTGTCCAAATAATTTCCTTCTCTCTTGCTGTCTCCATTTCAGTTTCCTGAGTTTCTGGGAAGGCCTGGTTTCCCCAAAGGAAGGATATCTGGTAGAAGTCTGAAAGTCTGACCCAAGAAAAAAAAATCCAGTACAGCCAATGAATTGAGGACAAGAAGGTTTCCGATCAGGTAGGAACATTTAATCTCATACATTACGATCGCCTTAAGTAAGGTGTGCTGATAGCTGGATATGATTTAACTGCTTGGAAAAAGATGCATATATATTATATGACCTACCCCACAAGGAAGCTGTTCTCAATTCTCTTAGAGGTTGTGGTGTTTATCAGAGAGCGCCTTGGGGGACTATGAATACAATAACAGTATGATGCTTTTTTTTATTATTAGCTCATTGTTGCCAAGTACACTTGGTGACCTTGGTGCCTGTGGTTTAATCCAGGGGGTTAGACATGTGGAACAGCACATTAACCCTCTTTAGTATTTTCTCCCAAGACAAATCATTTTTATAGGTTGTCTCCATGGTCTTCTAGTTGCTTATCAAAATTAAGCATCAAGTCTTCTAAGTGTGCAATAGCCCCAGTCAGTGTGAGGAAATCAGCTTGGTTCTTATTGGGGCACAGCTTCTTGGCCTTGGCACAAAGTGAGTTCACATAGGGAGTTAGAAGGAGGAGAACGGGACATGAGAAAGGGGAGTCCTGTGTTCTCATTTACCTATGCATGTTGAAACTCCACTAACAGCTTTATTTTCATTAGCAATTTGTGATAAAAACTTAGGGTAAAGGGAATAATGAAGCTGTCCCATTATATGGCAGGACAAAAGATAGTAGTGACATCAAAATCAGGGCCTATCCATCTCGTTTGCAGTTATATACTGAGTGTTTAGCATAGCATTTGACCCCTCATCAGTATTCAATAAGAAGATGCGTGTTGAATGACTTAGGGATGAATTGATGAATGAAAAAAGTTAATATGGTAGAAAATGTGTTTTATCCTTGTATTTTCGTGTGTTGACTTCTGTATTTCAAGACCCAGCACTGTAACTGACACATAGAATATAAGCAATAAAATGTGTTGAAAGAATGAATGAGTCCCCACTATTCTAAGAATAATTTTAAGACCAACACAGACCCCATATCTGCCAGAGGTATCCAGAGGTGAAAGCCTGGATCTCAGCTAGTGGTAGAGCTGACAGGATTTATCTAGTTTTAATAATTTACAGCTCATCCCATTACATTTAGGCATAGTACCTACATGAGCCATACAATTAAATGTTGACTGAAAAACAATGCACAACCTAGAAGTTGAGAATTATGTTTTATGTGGAAGACATACTGAGGACTGAAATCAGGAGACAGCCTCTCAGATAGCTCTGAGGGACTGTTCTGAAGAGCTAAGGGAGGGCACAGGGTATTTAGAGGTTCTTGCAAAAAAAAAAAAAAAGACAGGTAGTTGGAACATCCAAAGATTACTGTTAATTAAAGAAACTAGACATCTTAAGTTAATAAATGTAGCACTTTTCTATATATGGTGAGATGCAAGAATCTGGTCTCCTGGAAATCATTCCCTTGATTTGCACTTTAATTATCTAGGGCCAGTATCCTGTTTTCTCCATCCTGAATCCCCTCAGGGTGCGGCTTTGGGTGTGGCTTCAGTGGCTGATGGCTTGATGGCTATAACATCCTGTGTTACTGATAAGGCTGGCTACATTCTTTGTCTACATAAATGACTTGAATATGGATAGTAAATCTGTGGATTTGCAAAACGTAATTCTTGGAGCATTTTTATAAGGACAAAGTTAAGGGCGATTTCAGAATCACTAGTGGCTAAAACTGCTATTTATACTTTTCCACTGGTAGGTAGTAATCTGCTGTTGCTGTCTTCAGTATTCCCAAGGGATGACAAAAGCCATTTAATTCAAGAAAGAAAGGTAAAATTTAGCACAATGCAGCTTCCACAAAACCAAACACACAAACACACACCCAACTCTCTCAGATATGAAGTAGTAATCTAAAATAGAATCCTGGAACTAATTGCAAAACAAGAGCAAATGTACTCATTTTGGATAATTTTATTCTTTTATTAATGTTTGATACATATATGTATTTATTATTAAAATTCAAAGTTGCTATATGGAGAAATAGTTTTGTACCAATAGCGTCTTTGTATGTGTTTATCAATAATGTATGAGATTGCCTCCTATGCTCCTTTTCTTTTATTGGGGGGGAGGGGGTGTGTCACGCTACGTCAAGGTCGGGAGTCAAACCCGCCACGACTGTCCATGAGGGGTTTTCCCGGGTCCCCACTTCAGGCCGGTGGGGGTGGCCAGGGGCAGCCGAAGACGTGCGTACGTGCGTGCGTGCGTGCGTGCGAGCCTGCGAGTCCACGGGGCGGATCGCGCGTGCCGGGAGTGTTTCAGCCCGGCCCCCGGCTCATTGTGGTCGCCTCACGCCGGCCCGAGTTCGCAGCAGCGCTGGAGGCCCCGGGCCTGTGACCACAAAGAGGGAGCCGGGGGTCGGACGGGAGCGCTGCGGCGGCAGCTGAGGCCCAGACCAGGCCCCCCTCAGCCTCCCGCCTGCCCGTCTGCCCCGCCCCCGCCGGCGGCGCCGCGCCCCTCCCCCAACCGCCAGACTAGCGCGGTGCGGGGCCCGCGCGCGAAGACATGGGGGAGAAGCTGGAGCTGAGGCTGGAGTCGCTCTTGGGGACCGAGCCCGCCGTCTACCCGTGGCCGCTGCCGGTCTACGTAAGTGCCGTCCGTCCCCTCCTCCCGGACCCCCGCTCCTGTTCCCCCACGGCGCGCGCTGAGCCCGCCGAGAAACGGAGCGACTCGAGTCGCCAGACCCTCTTTGGAGCCCCCCTTCCCCCCCCCCCCCCCCCGCCGTGGTTCTCCGCGGCAGTTTCCAGCCCCCGCGCGCAGGGTGGGCAGAGGGGAGCCGGCGCCGGCCGGGGGGCACAGACTCGGCCGCGGGGACCCCGCGCTTCCGAGGGGCGCCCGAGCCGGTCTGCGGTTGGCTCTGCAGGGCTGGGGACCCCGGTCCCCCCGGTCCTGGAATGTCGGCGGGCTTGCCCTTCTGTACTTTAGGATCTGACATGTAGGGTTTCTTTTTCCTGGTAGTTTATTCTTAGCGCTGTCAACGTGCTTAGTGTTTTTAATTTTTTTTTATTTTTCAGGGCACCCTTTCCTCCCTCTCTCCAGTTTTTTTGTGTTTCTGTTTTGTTTTGTTTTAGTCAGGCATTTTGTCCCTCTGATCTTGAGTGGGTGGGCTGGCAGGACACTTGGAGAGGAGGCGTTCTGTCCCCTGATCTTGAGTGGCCTTTGGAAAATGACAGGCCAGACGGAAATTTACACAGGCGTCCGGTGATTCCAGAAATGCAGGGTGTCCGGCTAGGCGGGCGCCCGGCCTGTCGTCCCCCGTGGCGGCGTGGTGCGCGTGTTCCTTGTCTCAGGGTTTACGCTTGGGCCCCGCAGCCCAGCTTCCAAAGGGAAAGCGCAGCGGGCGCCTTGGGCCGGCGCCTTTGGGGCGCCCTTTCGTGCGCTCGGCTTGCGGGGGACCGGCCTCCAGGCGACCCGGCGGGGAAGCCCGCGCGACCCGGCCCTCGCGCGGGCTCCGTGTGTGTCAGTTTGTGGAAAGTGTGTCGCGCGCGGCCGGGGTCGGGGTCGGGACGCTGGGACCACCTGGGAGCCGATGTAGATGGATATGATTTCCATTTTCAAGGCGCATTCATCCTGTGCAGGGAGACAGCCTAACATAAAATTTGCCTAACAAAAACTATATTAACAGGTGGAAAGACTATCTCCCAGTTGAACAGCGGATGCCTGGGACTCGTTTCATTGCTTTCAAAGTTCCTTTAAAAAAGGTGAGCAAAAGTTAATACCATATTCTTCCAGAAATCTGAATTCACCATATAGAGCCCTGGCTCTCAACCCCGTCGTACTCCATTTTCCCTTTTTATAGCAAATAGTTTTTAATACCTCTTTTACTATCCAGAAATGGGATTCATAGACAAATACAACCAACTTTTGTACTTAATTAAAAAACAAAAAAAAACAATGCAATGCCCTAACTATAAATAAAGAATAAAGTAATTTATAAGAAAGTAATATGTATCTCAGTATGTAAATGTTTGGGGATGACTATACTAGAAATAAAGAAATAGTCGGTTACTTGTACCATGAATGCAATAAACTGTGGACTTTGATTGATAACGATGTGTCAGTGTTGGTTCATGAATTCTAACAAATGAAGCACACTGGTATGGCATGTTGATAATGGGGAAGGCTGTGTGGGATGAAGGAGAGAGGGTGTAAGTGGGAACTGTGTACAGTTTGCTCAGTTTTGCTGTGAATCTCAAACTGCTCTAAAACTAGTCTACTAATGAAGAAAAAAAGTGTGTGTTGCTGACACTTGAATAACCAAAGAGATCAATGGAACAGGGTACATGTATAAGCCAAATACATGAAAGAATATTTAGCAGTGAAAGCCATCCTTCCTATATGTAGATATTCAAGAAGTATTTATTTCTGTGTCTATTTTCAGGCACTCCGCTTGGAGCTGGCAATACAGTGGTAGGCAAAATTGATGTGGTCCCTGCCTTCTGGGAGTTTAGAGTCAGGTTAGGAGACCAACATGAAATAAACAAACATAGAAATAACTATATAGAAGTGAGCTTATTTTCTTCCGTCTAATCTCTCTGGAAGAAAGGATTGTAATATCGCTTGTAAGCTGCAGAGGAGGAAACTTTACTTTGAATCTCATATGTTAGCATCCCAGGGTTTGAATAAATGGATAATATAGTAAAGGATTTTAAACATATGTTCTTCCTTATTTTATTCTTTCTGACAGAGTTTTGAAAAGAATCTTGCTCCAGAAGAACGTTTCTCCCCCTTGGATCTCTTAACAAAATCCAAGGACAGAATGAAGAACTTGGGCTGATTGTTGACTTAGCAAATACTCGCCGCTCTTACAAGCCAGAGGTAAATGGAAGGCGTAATTGAAAATGACCTTCTTTCTGATACTGTAATAATTCATAGTGGTTCAGTAGTTATCATCTTATGCTAAGGTGAGTCCTGGCCTTCTCTCGTGGGTTCAAAAAGGGAAGCTAGTGGTTTCCTTAAATACACATTTGTAATTGCTGTTTCAAAATGAGATGAAAGATATGAATTGAACTATAGTATTTGGCAGTAGGCTCTAGATATGCTTAAGAAATTCTATAAGCTTCCATGTTCTACATTTTGAAAATGAAGTAAACTTTTAGTAGTTACAGTAGTATCCTAAAAAGAAAGAAAGGTATGTCCATTATGTCTTTAGCACTTATGTTAAGCAGTTGCCTGAGCATGTTTAAGCATCAGTGTAAAAGACAATTGTTCTCTAAGTTTTATGCTTCCTTTTCCTGATGCCTTCTGATATAGTACAGAAACCCACCTATTCTCTTGGCCCATGTAGGACATTCCAGTGCAAAAGAATTATCCTCCTTCTGACCTGTTCCATGGCCTTGGGGGACAGTAACACCTAATGTCTTTTAATATTTGTAGAGCAGTTTGCCATTTAGAAAGTTCTTTCATATCCATTGACTTAGTTAATCTTCACAGCAATCCTTTGCTCTTGAAGTGGAAGTAGTACTGATATCTCCTACTGAGTGCTTACCCTGCACTAAGCTCAGAGGATAGACAACTACAATTACTAATTTTACAGACGATGAAACTGACTCTCGGAAAAGGAAGAATTGAAATTTCAGCTCTGTTATTGCTTTTTTTTTTATTGTGGTAAAATATAGAGAAATCATATTTCTTTTAACCGTTTATAAATATGCAGTTCAGTGGCATTAAGTACAGTCACAGTGTTGTGTAACCATCACCGCTGTCTAGAACCAAAACTTTTTCATCATCCTCAACAAAAACTCTGTAACCATCAAACAGTAACAACCCCATTTTCCCTCCCACCAACCCTTGGTAACCTCTATTCTATTTTCTGTCTCTGTGAATTGGCCTATTCTAGGTACCTCGTGTAAGTGGAATCTGCAGTATTTGTCCTTCTGTGTCTGGCTTATTGCACTAAACGTCGTGTTTTCAAGGTTCATCCATGTTATAGCACGTAACGAAATGCCATTTCTTTTTTGGCTTAGAAAATCCCATTGTGTGTATATAGACCATAGTTTGTTATTCAACGGCTGATTGACACTTGGTTGTTTTCCACCTTGTAGGTATTGTGAATCATGCTGCTATGATCATTGGTGTACAGATATTTGTTCAAATCCCTGCTTTCAGTTCTGTTAGATGTGCAGCGTAGGTAGTAGCAGAGTTGTTGGATCATAGCCTACTGCCAAATACTAAGCTCTACGCTTAACCTGTGAGAAAGTGCCAAACTGTTTTCTACAGTGTCGTCTTGTTTTTAAACAATTATCACAAATTTTAAGCATATACAAAAGTATAAAACTACTGTGAGTGTTCCTTGTATACCCAGGAACTCATCCAGCTTTCTTATTTACCAACTGATGGCTGTCATGTTTTATCTATACCCCCACCTGTTTCACCCCATTCCGTATTATCTTGAAGCAGCTCCGAGACAACATGTAAATTACACCTGTACGTTTTTGGTACGTGCATTTAAAATATAGGACTTTTATTCCTTAATATCATTTTTTAATATTAAATACCCAGGGAGTGCTCAAATTTGCAGTTGTCTCCTAAACGTCATAAAAAATTGTCTATAAGAATTTTGAATTAGATCCAAATAAGGTCCACACTTTGCCGTGGATTGTTAGGTCTCTGAAGTCTTGTTTAATCTATAGGTTCTCCCTCCATGTCTCTCTCACTTTTTTTTTCCTCCTTGAATTTTGTTTTTAAAGAAACCAGGTGATTTGTCCCATCTAGATGCCGATGATTACATTCCATGTGTTGGTAACATATCCTTCAGTCCTTTTATTTCCTGTAAATCGGTAGTTGATCTGAATGAAGCTTGCATGTTTTGTTTTGGCAAGACAGTTTCATGGGTGATGATGTGTTCTTCCATGGAGACGTATATAGTTGTGTCTTTCTGTGGTATTAGCAGTCACTGATGATTCATACCTACATCCATTAATTCAGTTGAGGCTTCAAAGAATGGTGAATTCTGTTGTTCTTTTTTTCACTTATTAGCTGGGTATATTTGTACGAGGAGAAGATTCCCCTCATCAGCTGTTTGGTTGCTCAGTTGTAGAGGCATGATTCTCTTCTTTTATTTAACGGTTTTCAAAATAATGAGTTGATCCACAAGTATCCTCCAGTGTTGACCAGTTTTGTAAAATTTTATTTATTCCTATCACCGTGGACTCCGTTACAGTTATTATTCTAACTGAGGCCCTATCTTTGGCCAGTTGGAGCTTCTCGGTGACTCCTGAGTCCTTTGGACATGACATCAGTTGTTTCTAGACTTTTTCAGTGGTCAGAGCTAGGAAATATGTACGTTTGTTTTTAATATTTTTAAAATATGTCATAGGTTCCTACTGCTACTTTCCATTTAAATTCAGAACTAGAGAATTTTCACTTATCCTTTTCTGTCTTCTATTGATAGTCTACTTTCTCCCACCTCAAGAATACCAGTTCTCAACAATGCCTGAAATTGCCTCTGTGTCCTAATTCGAATCCAAGTTCTTCTGACTCTATTCTACTACTCTCCTTAAATCACAGCCGCTTTATGGCCCTTGAAATGTAAGATAGAACATAAATGTAGGCAGAACTGTTTATATCATTTTGAGTTACATGTGCATTCATTCACATAGATTTGCTTTTCCTTTTGCATGCCTGGTAACTGTCCGTTCTGCAGTTTGAATGAAAATCAAGTGATAATTACTGGTTAAAGCAGCTTTGGAAAAAATGGCTCTCATCAGAATGACTGACATACAAAGTTTAATGTACTCTCCTGGTTTATATTCTGCCTTCTCTAATTAATTTTTTATTCTTTCCCTACAAAGGAAATAATACATATTTTCATGGTTTTGCCTTATAGGACTTACCAGAAACTCTTCCTTATTTAAAAATGTGTACAATTGGGCATCAGGTGTCAGATGACGACACTAGTTTTAAATTCCAGTGTGCTGTTAATGGGTTTCTGAAAGAACATAAAGATAACGGTGAGTTGCTTTTGTGTTTGTTTTTGTTTTTCCTTTACCTGAACTTTGGTATGCATTTTGAGTGGGGTTGGGGATTTTTAACATTTTTAATAGTTCTGACATTAGTGTCAAGTTGTGTTTGGTAACATTAAGGTGGAAATGTCAGATGGTGCTACTAGAGTACAGTGTTTTTCCTGTTTATGGTCACAAACAATTTAGTTTAGTTTGGAAAGTGATCTTTGTGAGAAATATGAACTGAGCTAGCTTACTTATCTCTTTTTTAAAAATTTGAATGGAAAATACATAAAAACATAAAAATGTTCTTTTGTCCTGTTTATTGGTTGAGAGGTGGAAGAAAAGGTTTAGACTCTCAGGTTCTTAGCGTACATAAAAGAGAAAACAAAAAGCAAAGGTTCAGAGTGAGACAGATCCCTAGAAGCAAAACAAAACAGAGTGGACCAGGTAGAGTGACTTCCTCATCATATATGTGTTTAAGATATTTTTGCTGCTTTTACCCTTCGGGTGCAAGTGAGGAAGAACACTACCACCTCTTACTCTTATCTTCAGACAGGAAGAACTTAAAAGGCTGGTGTTTCCTTGTTTCCGCTTTAAGATCTACTCTGTTGATAGTAGGTCTTAATAGCGTGTGAATTTTAAGGATCCACTTGCCTTTTTCTAGCATCTAACTATCAGAAGGAACATGGTGTTCGCCATGTTTTAAGACTGAGGAATCTTTTGTCTTTGGAACACCACGGACGCCCATGTGAAAGTGTTCATTTTGTCCTCTTTCTAAATTTAGCCTGAGGAGTGTGCACTTTATTAACAGACAGTAAATATTCCGTGTATATATAAAATGATGCACGTATATACATAAAACAGGGAGTAGGGGAGAGGGAATAGAGATGGAGGTGGGAAGATAGGGGATAGGAGGCGAGAGAGAGAGGGAGAGACTGGAATTTCAAGATAAATGTTCATTCTATAACCTGGTTGCTTAATGCAGGTACTAGCTCTTAAATATCTTCAGCCCTATTCACAGATCTTCCGTGTACTTTAGCTTTAAAACTTGAGAGGCTTGGCCTGTCCTGTGATAACCAGGGTGTCTAGAAAGGAGGCAAATTATCTGATGTGTTTAAACTGTAGTCACAGAAATGTTACCTCTTAAGACGTTAGGGCGCAGCTGCCGGCCTACTCACTTCCTCCAGGCTCCTTTGTGTGTGTTCTGTCTGTTCCGCGTGGGCTAGAAGATCCTTACAAGTGCATGAGAACACGTTTGTAAACCTTGATTGTTCACATGTTATACCAAGTGTAGTCCATTGCATATGCTGACTCCTCTGTGGGTCTTCTGCATGCAGTGGGCTAACTTCACCATGCTGTCTGCCATTGCAGTCTCAGGACCTTAGTTATGATCCATTGGTGACTTCCTCTGCTGTAAGGCCCTCCCACAGATGCCAGGCTCACTGATAATGAGGAGGAGACTATACTACGCACTCCCTAGAATGGGTAGAGACTCAGAAAATGAATTGTTTCAGTAAACACCGAGAGCCTTATAGGTTTGTTGTTAGGGCACGGGGATACAGAGGTGAGTAGAAGTCTTTGTTCAGTAGCAACTTACAGTTGTCTAGGAAGAGAAACATGTAGTGAGTCTAAGTGGGTTAATTATGATAAAAGAATCAAGTGCAGCAGGATTATAGAGGAGAAATTGAGGAAGGCCTGACTGAGGAGACAGCGTTTGAGCTGGGCTTGGGGGAAGAGGATTTTGCCGGAATGAGGAAAGGACAGCCCAGGTATTGGGGACAGGTACAAAAGGCCCAGGGCTTGAACTTGTGCTCTGGAGGGGCAGCCTCTGGTGTGACTAGAGGGTAGTGTGAAAGGGCAAAGAAGTCATACATTCATTTTCAGCAAATATTTGTATAACACCTTGTAAGTTGAAGGCACTGTTCTAGGAAGTAGGAAGAGAACAAAGTTCTTGCCCTTACGTACTTTCCTTTCTAGTGGGGGAGAGAGATGAATAAATAAGTCAATATGTGGAGTGTCAAGCGGTGGTAAATGCTTTGGAGAATAACAAAAGAAGATGAAGAGGTGAGGGAATGTGGTAGGTGATCAGGGAAGTCCCCTCTATTAAGATGTCGATTGAGCAGAGCCTTGCAGTGAGAAACAAGCCATTGGATATCTGGGAGAGTGGAGATGGGGTGGGAGGGTGTGTCCTGGGAGAGTGGAGATGGGGTGGGAGGGTGTGTTCTGAAGCAGAAGGAATAGTAGGTGCAAAGTCCCTGAGGCACGCCTGTGCTTGGCATGTTTGAGGAATAGTAAGGAAGCCAGTGTGGCTGGACAGGGGAAAGTGAGTGAGGGCAGGGCAGTAGAGAATGAGATCAGGGGAGGCTGGCAGGGCAGAGGAGGGAGGTGGATGATGTAGGTCCTTGTAAGTCATAGTTTGAACTTATAATTCAGTTGGAGAGACAGACTGATATCTGTTTATAAAGAGTTCTCAATGCTGTGCTAACAACCTGGGCTGTATTCTGTGCTAAGTGAAGATGTTCAAGCGACAGAGCAATCCAGCCAAGTTTATATTTTAGAAAGATAACAGCGTCACTATCCAAGACACATTGTAGACTATGTATGTAGTACGTGTATAGTGTGCTGCTCTTCTGTAAACTACAGGATACCTGTTACGTACAAATACTTACATACAAGATACAAGTGTGAATGTAAGCACTTGGGAAATATCTGAAAGAACCACACAAGAAACTGGGAGAGTCGGACAACTTTCCATGTCCCGTATGATTGGAATGCTGAAGGGTACACACACGAACTAATGGACGTGTGCTACCAGCCTCCGGCTAAGGAGGGAAATTGCAGGCATCAGAATCCTCTTTACGGATCAAGCGCGTTAATCCGCCTGCGTGATGACAGTCATCTCGACACGCCACGCGGTGGCGCATGCGCGGTAGAAGGAGGTCCGCGAGCTGCGTGGGCTTGTGCCTAGGCGCCTGTGGTTCGTGGCCTTGTGCTGGCACCGGGGATGCCGGGTTGGCGACTTTGGCACTCCTGGCGGGGGTGACATGAGCCAGTTCGTCGGCCACGAGGAAGGGCGGAAAGCACATCCCGGAAAGGTAATACGCCTTGGCCCCTGGGCGTTGCCGGTGGAGCTCGGAGCCCCTGGGCCTGGGCTTCCGTCTCTTGTGCTGTCGCCTGTCACAGTGGCCCCCGTGCGCTGGCCCGTCCGCGCTGTGCTAGGGGGTGCTGGTCGTCTCGCGGCTCAGTTCATAGTAGCTGAAAGGGACAGTGTGTGATGTTCTGATTTCTCCCCATCGTTTTAAAAGGGAGGCTCTGGCCATTGCTCCTTGGGTAAAATGCAGCGGGACTGCTTTTTAAGATGGGACTGTCAGTGTTGGGGACCCTCCTTAATTACCAGGATGGAATCCCCTTCAGTTCCTCAAGCCGTGTTGTTTAGGCACAGAAAATGTGAGTAATAGGCACTGGAACTAAGTTTGAGTGAAAAAACGCACCGGTACCGCCGAGTTTTCCATCGAGACAGTTGATCCGTGTTGTCTCTTGGAATTATAAAGGGCGTACTGTTGCTTCCTAACCAGTGTCCTTTGAGAGCTCTACCTCTGTACGTTCAAATGATGAATTTTGAGGCTTTGCTCATACGTGGAGTAAACCCTTAAATTCCCTAAGACCTTCCTTTCCTCCGTCTCATACCCCATTAAGCCCGCTTCAGTTTATCTCCTGAATTTCTTCTGAATCTGTCAACTCTTCCTCAACATCCTCATACTGAACTTGCCTGTCTGTTGCAATGAGGTCCTAACTAGTGTCCATATATCTTGTTTCCTTCCAATCCATTCTTCACACAAGAAACCTTAGAAGCAAGTTGGGACATTGCTCATAAACATGGCTCAAAAACATTGTTTTGAGAATAGAAAACAAACTGTTGGCCTTTAACACTCTGCGTGGTCTAGAATCCTGTCTGCTTCTCTGCTACGTGGACTCCAGCTTGGTGCCTCTCCAACTTTAATATGGGTATGCCTCTCCTGTGGATCTTGTTAAATGCAGGCTGTAATTCAGTAGTTCTGGGTGGGGCCTGGATTCTGTGTTTCTAACGAGCTCCTAGGTGACGGTGACCCTGAGAGCAAGGGTCCAGCTCCTGCCTTTCTCCCTTCTTTCTGGAAGAGCAGGACGTCTGCCCCCCCGGGAGGAGAAAACATCTGCAACGTGACTACTAGCAACCAGCTTCCCTCACAGGCAAGGGACCTTTACCACTGCTCCCTACCATTTTGTCTGAGGCGCAGCAAGCCAAAACACTGACATGCTGAGGTTTGCAGCAAAGAGGAGGTTTATTCACAAGGCAGCCAAGCGAGGAAGTGACGTGACAATAGCTCTCAAATCCGCCTCCCCAAAGGCAAGGGGCTTGGGGTATCTATGGGATAAAGAATAAAGAAGCAGGGCAGTATGAGGCACGGGGAGCATGAGGAAAGGTGATTGGGAAAAGGTGTGCTCCTCATTGTTCTGAGCTGGCGTAACTAGGCTACGGGGCTCAGCACATTCTCAGGCTGTAGTTTTCGGCCCTCTGATGGCAGGAGGTCAAAAGGCACTGGGCCAGGTGGAAGATCGGTGGTCCTCTCCAGTCTTAACCAGCTCAGCCTAACTAGACACAGCTGATTCCAAGTTCCTGGACAGTACCCGGGGCAAACATCTTATTGCTTATGCTACGTGCTATTTGGAGGACGTGCAAGTGTTCAAGCTACCTTGAGGAGTGAAGACAGGATTTGACTAATCCTTACACATGGTTTCACCTCCAGATGAGCAGAAGAGGCCTGTAGGCTGAATCTGGCTCCTGGCACCTGGAATTGGAGGCAGATGGTTTAAAAACAGGCTCTCCCGCCCTCTGTGTTATCTTAGGTAGATAGACTATTGAACCTTCCTGTGCCTGTTTCTCCACCAGCAGCATGGGGACACTCAGAGTCCCTCTCTTGGGGGCTGTTATGGGGGTTCAGTGAGCTATAGATGCATGCACAGGCACACGGGAGACACCCAGTGTGTGTTAGCTTCATGCTTACTTTTTATTAGGAGACCAGTATTGTTAGAAGATTTCTGGTTTGGACAACAGATTCGATAGGTGGTCATTACTATAGTTTATGCAACAGCAATTCACATTACCATTTGCAGAAAAGCAGTTGGTTGTCCAACGGGGATTATAAACATCCATTTACCATGAGCTACTGAACAGATACTTTACACAGTAACTACTTCAAGTACTATTTAAGATCAATTCTCTATGTTGTCTTAAGCAGTTGTTAACCCCCAATTTCGTGAATAGTACCAAGTAAGTCACTTGAACATCAGCTAGAGCAATCTGTTATCACTTAGCAAGCCTAAAGCTATAGTTCAACAATTTTATTTACTGTTCTATGACAAAAATGACTCTCAACAGCTATGCCCTGGATAAGTAATCAGCTAAAGCTAGTTTGACTGACCAAATCTGATTTACTGAGTTAATAAGCCAGTTGATTTAGAAAGGTCTAATGCCTATTTCTCATCCATTCAGCATTCAACTGTTTCCCATGCCTAAAATGTCTTTTTTCCCATTCGTACATATCCAGATTCCTACTTCTGTGCCGTAGGGCTTGGCTGAACTACAACTGCCTTTAGTGACACTTTTCTCACCTGCACAATTGGAGATAATTTTAGTCTCCTCAAGACTCCCACGGGGTTACCTCTGTTGTGACACTTGACGATTTGGTGGCATATTTTACTTTATTTTATTTTAAATAGCCTTCCATTACTCCGTGCACATCAAACGGTAAATGCTTTCTCCTAGTAAACGTGTATAACGATTTTCTGAACTCTTCTGCTCTGGGCAAGATTCATAAATACACCAGGCAAACATAGTGAAAGAGGAGACAGTACTTGTGTTATATTCAGTTGGGTCTTGATACCTAAGTGTGACTCTTAACCAAGGATTATGCAGTAATTAAGGACACAGGTTAAAGTTGTTTAGAGTGTGTCCTAAAGTCTCCCTGGCAGAATTTAAATCTCTCCTCTGGAAATTGTAGACCTGAGACAAATTACTTCCCTAAACTTCATTTCCTACATCTGAGAAAGATAATAGTATCTACCTTGTAGTAGACTGAATAGTACCATTGCCCCCAAATGTCCACCTTCTAATCCCCAGAACCTATGAATGTCACCTTAAGTGGCAGAAGGGACTTTGCCAATGGGATGAAAGTAAGGGTTTTGAGATGGGGAGATTCTTCTGGACTACCTGGATGGACCCAGATGTAACCACTGGTGTTCTCGTAAGAGAGAGGCAGAGGGAGTGTTTACTCCAAAGAGAATGTGATGATGAAGTTGGGGTTGGATTGATGTGGCCAGAAGTCAAGGAATGCTGTCAAGGAAACAGATTCTCCCTTAGAGCCTCTAGAAGGTGGATGGACGGCCTTGTCAACTCCTGGTTCCAGCCCAGGGAAACTGGTTTTGGACCTCTGTCTTCCAGAACCATAAGAGAATGAGTGTGTTTTGTTTTACGCAAGCTCATTGGTAGTCATTTGTTACAGCAGCCATAGGGAACTAATGCGTACCTCATAGGAACTATTTCTCCAATGAAAATGTGTGACTGGAAACACACTTGGTGGCATGTCTGACACACGGTAGGTATGCTACTGTGGGTAGTTCTTGGAAAGTAAAGCCTTGGTTTTTGAGGAATCATCAAAACCAGTACAATGGTTGCCATGTTTCTCCTTGTTCATCCTGGTGACAAAGCTGTAGAGAGAGCTCCATCCTTTCCCACAGGACGCCCACCCCTAGTACTTACAGGGAAGAGGTTATGTCTCACTTCAGGCACCTTCCTCTTTCCCTTTCTGCTTTTTGTTTCATTAATCTTCATCCAGCTGGCCTTTCTAAGTTAAAAAAACAAAACAAAACAAAACCATTTCTCAATGGATTCAGATAGTACCCCAAGTTAATATTCCAACCATGTTCTTGTTCTTCTGGGTCTCACCACCAGAAATTTCTGAGCTGAAATCCTCTCTAGTTTCTAGGATCAGTCACTTTCTAATTTCTCCCTTCTCAAGTTCAGAGTCTTGTCAGTTTAGTCCCTTCCCTAACCACAACATCTATTAAGGTGACACAGCAAAGTGATGAAAGTCTAGACGGTCTGGTTTTCATCCTGGGTTTCTGCCCGCTACTTACTGTGTGGCATTAGGCAAGCTATTCAACCCCCCTGGGCCTCAGTTTCCCCCCAAAAAGGTGAATATTATGAACATTACCTACCTATAGGGTTGCCATTATGAGGATTAAGTGAGTTAATATTTGCTAAGCACTTAGAATATTACTTGTTATAGTCTAAGCACTACAGTTGTGCTTGTTAGTAATAATAAATGCAATTCCAAGCGTATAACTTACTCAACTTTCTGTCATAACTTTGAAGTGTTGGTCTATCTGTTGGCCAGCGTTGCAGGGAAATGAGTCGAGGCATGGGCTGAGGCATTGCTACCAGTGCGTGGTGTGTTCCCAGAACTAGGAACAGCCGTGTGAAATAGGTAGTGGTTCTACTTGGAGACGGGGCAGACTGGAAAATGACAGCCCTGGAGGTGTGTCCATAGGTTTGGTGTCAGAGCTGCTGCCTGCTGAAGCACTGATGCCGGCCTGAGCCGTAAATGGGGGGGGGGGGCGCTGGGGAAAACAGGGGCAGAATGGAAAGGGAAAATAGGGGAAGAACGGAAAAAGATAGCCTAGGGAGGAGGTGTGGTGTCCATAGCTTCGGGGTCAGAGGTGCTGCCTGCTGCAGCACCGATGACACCCGAAGCCGTAGATGGGGGGCTGGGGAAAAGAGGGGCAGAATGGAAAGGGAAAACAGGGGCAGAACGGAAAACGAAAGCCCGGGAAGGTGGTGTGGTGTCCATCGCTTCGGGGTCAGAGGTGCTGCCTGCAGCAGCACCAATGACACCCGAAGCCGTAAATGGGGTGCTGGGGAAAAGAGGGGCAGAATGGAAAGGGACAACAGGGGCAGAACGGAAAACGATAGCCCGGGACGGTGGTGTGGTGTCCATAGCTTCGGGGTCAGAGGTGCTGCCGGGAGCAGCACCAATGACACCCGAAGCCGTAAATGGGGTGCTGGGGAAAAGAGGGGCAGAATGGAAAGGGAAAACAGGGGCAGAACGGAAAACGAAAGCCCGGGAAGGTGGTGTGGTGTCCATAGCTTCGGGGTCAGAGGTGCTGCCGGGAGCAGCACCAATGACACCCGAAGCCGTAAATGGGGTGCTGGGGAAAAGAGGGGCAGAATGGAAAGGGACAACAGGGGCAGAACGGAAAACGAAAGCCCGGGAAGGTGGTGTGGTGTCCATAGCTTCGGGGTCAGAGGTGCTGCCTGCTGCAGCACCGATGACACCCGAAGCCGTAGATGGGGTGCTGGGGAAAAGAGGGGCAGAATGGAAAGGGACAACAGGGGCAGAACGGAAAACGAAAGCCCGGGAAGGTGGTGTGGTGTCCATAGCTTCGGGGTCAGAGGTGCTGCCTGCTGCAGCACCGATGACACCCGAAGCCGTAGATGGGGTGCTGGGGAAAAGAGGGGCAGAATGGAAAGGGAAAACAGGGGCAGAACGGAAAACGATAGCCTGGGAAGGAGGTGTGGTGTCCATCGCTTTGGGGTGAGATGGGCTGCCTGGCTGATCTGAGAAAAGCGAGTGAAAGTGGGAGAGCTTCTCCCTAGCTGCTAACTCTTCTCAAGGTCTAGCACGCACTGAACACTGGCCTGCCGGCTCAGCCTGGGTGTTGCCATTGCATTGTACGTGTCACAGAGCAAGGGCGGGCGGGTCAGGGGGTGGGCTGGGGGCCCCACACAAGCCCAGCCCCTGGAGAAACCCGGCCCGAGGGCAAAGAGCCCGAGCCCTTCTGGACTTTCTAGCGGCTGGGACTTGTCGCTGTGGGTGGCAGGTGTTTGGCACCGGATGGGCCACCATGCGGAGACTGTTGGGGACTGTGGAAGGCTTCTCCTCCAGAGCTCACGCTGCCTGGGCACCGGCTCTGCAGACCCCTCAGCCCTGGGTATGTATCGGCCAGCCCTTCCCCGCAACGGGGCCCAGAGGCCAGAGCCTGCCCAGAGCTGAGTGCAGGAGGCACCCAGAGCTTGCCAGGCTGTGGCCCGCCTCCTCCGTGGACCTCCCCAGCTTGTCCGCGAGCCCTGGAGACAGGAGCAGGAGCGCCTTCTCCAGGGCTGCTGAGCTGCCAGCGTCACCGTGAGCCAGGCGGTGAAGGTTTCTGAGCAGGGGATGCAGAGCCCTGACCCGACTGGATGCTGCACCCCACGATGTCCCTTCCTGGCGGGTAGGTTCTTTCTTCACTTGTTTTTCGAAATTTGGTAAAAGAACATTTCAACCTTCGACTGTTCTTCAGGGTATACAGATGGTAGTGGCTTAGCCGGGATTCGAAGCAAGCCTGTGTGATTCCAGAGCTCGTGCTCTGGACTCTGGCGCCTCCTTATCATATATGCTTCATGTGTTACTTTTTCTTTTGTTTCTTGAAGTCCTTATGATACTTAGCCCTAAGTGCCATACCTGTAATGAACACATCCACTGCCCTGTAGGAGGTGTTCTTTTGTTCAACGCGTGAATTGGTCATCCACCACACTGGGTTCTAATCTCAGAAGATAGGTCAGGGACCACCAGTTGTCAGCATAGCACCATCCCACATTTCTGATTGAGGCTTGGAGCCTAGATTTTTCCCTTTGGTCTAGTTTGAAGGATCCAGGTATGTAAAGCTTATATTCTAGATAAATCATGGGCTATCCTGAAAGGAATTCATCAATGAATTATTCTGTATGGATTAGAAGCCAGTTTCTCTGGCCTTCCTGGAGTATATCCAGTAAGGCATCTCATTCATGTCTAGAAAGCAAATATATCATTTATTGCAACTTCAGCGTGGAGCGATGTATTGGTTTAAAATAAAGTACGAGCAACACAATTTGGTCATTGTGAGTATGCCGGCTGGGTCCACTCTTTACTACACATATGTAACTCTAGAGCTTCTTATGCCCCATAGAGGAGACATACTCTTGTGTGTCTAGGACAAGGGAAACATGTGTTGTTATTCAGGAGCTGGAAGCTACAGCATGACAGGAAAGAATTGAAAAATCCTGGTCTTGGTCTACACGTCACTTTACCTTGTCCGAATCTTGTTTCTTTGGCTTGCTTCATTGGAGTGTTTTCTCTCTCCTGGGACTGACATTGTGTGTTCTGTATCAGGCATGTGACATGTAGAAGTTTCAGAACCCAGAATCGTATAGATCAGTAAAAATCTATATATTTTTGTTTAAAATCTATTTAAAATCACACTGGGCATAATTCATATATTCCAAAAGTAGTTTGACCCTCTGCTCATGAGATTCTTTTTATGGTATGTCGAAGCAAATTTGGACTTCCATCCCCAATAAACTTTGAGGTTGGAGGACACAAAAGCTTTTGCTCAGACCTAAATTCTGTCTGAAAAAAAAAAGGGTAACTATTATAAGCCCTTTCTAACCTCTCCAGGAGCAGAAATGATTTACAGCTATGGCATTGAACCATAATTTCTTGATCTCGTTTGAGAAGAGTTCAGTAAGAAACAGTGTCTTGAGTTTTGTTCGTTGGTTCCCTGTTTTCTTGTCTTGCGTGCCAACAATCCACTGTAATACGTGAGTGAGTATGGCAGCAGGCTGAGTGTTCCCTGGAGCTCATTAAATGAACGTGTTTTCCTAAAATGACTTTTGTCTCCTTGTTTTCAGCCCCTCTTCCTTCCTCTGTCCTTTACTATAACCAGGGCTCAGCAAAAGCTGACTGGCTTTGTGCAGACCCTACTTAGGGTAGTCTTTTCTTCATTATTTTATTCATGGCCCCTCCATTTCATTGTTTGCCTTCTCGAAATGTGTTGAAATCTTTCTGTGGTTGATGACTTCCACAATGTCTTGGCTCTTATTGGTTGATTAATTTGGGTATTTCTACAGTTTTATTTAAACCTGGTTTCAGGAGGACCAGAAAGTAAATATATTTCCTAGTCTGCCATCTTGAGCTGAAAATCCCTGTGGATTTTAGCATCCAATGTTCCCATGGGTAAAAAACCCAACCTTGGCATCAATAGATGTACACTCAAGATTTCAGCTTTTCTTGAGCAATCACTAAGGATTTAATATGCGGTCACTTCTAATGGGAAAATAGTAACTATCTCATGGCGTTGATTTGAGGATTAACTTAGATAATGGACAAGAAAATGCTTGGTAAGGTTTTAAAATCTATAAAAAATGTTTTTTGTTATTATTTGATTTGTTGCTATTTCAACTTTAGCTGACAGTTGTTTGTGACCTTGCTTATGTGAGAAAATGCCTTCTGGTTTATTGTTTTGAAAGCCAGATTATATTTTTCAATAGCTCAATGGAAATGGCATCATTTGTGAAGTTGAAGGGTGAAGGCATAAATGTTTCTTGACATTTGAATCAACTATTGGTCTTCTGGGGCTTGTCCTTATTCTCCTGCAGTCTCTAATCAACATGGCATCCAGAGAGATCCTGTTAAAACGTAAGTCAGATCATGTCACTCCAGGCTCTTCAGTGGCTTCTTCACAGGAAAAGCAAAGTCCTCAAAGTGCCTCCACAGCCCTAGAAATCTGGGCCTCTGTTTCCTCTCTGACGGTTTCCTTCTCCTCTCCACTTTGCTCCCTCTGTTTTCCACACACTGACATCCTTTCTGCTCCTTGGATACTCCAAGCCCACTCTTGCCTCATTGCCTTTCCATCTGACTGTTCCCTCTGCTTGTACTATTCACTTCCCAGATATGCACCTTGCTCCCTCTCACAACCTTAGGTTCCCTCTTAAATTTTATCTTCCCCAGAAAGCCCTCAGTGATCACTTAGTTTCAGATCGCAGCCTCCTCCTACCAGCTAACAATCTCCATCCCCCTTCCCTGCTTGCTGTTTTTCTCCAGCACTTACCTGATATACTAGTTATTCTACCCATTTATTCAATTTTTATTTACGTATTTACACTTACGATTTTATATTTGCTTCTTTACTTTTGTCTCTCCCCTCAGCTCGAGAGAGGCTATATTCATCTGTGTTAATCACTGCTGTGTTTCCTGAACATGCCTAGAAAACATACTGAAGAAGGGTGCCTGAAATTTGGTAAGGGAGCCATCAGTTTTCTTGGCTGAATGAAGAAATATGCTCATAAATTAATGAACAAATCTCTGGGGTTTCTGAATTAAGGACTAATGGGAAGAGGAAGGCAAATGGTTGGGACAGGGTACTGCAAGAAGTAGTATTTGGAGTACTCTGATAGCTCTCCTAATAGATAACATTTTGTTCATTTAAATAGTTTTAACGAGAGAGCTGGGAACTAGGGACACACAGCATCGAGGTTTTATAATGCATTCTGTAGAGTTCTTTTCGAGTGTGTTCAAATATCATTGAAAATATATGCATGCATATAAACCTCTGTTACTTTATTTAGTGCTTTACAAGAGCCCCTCAAGGAAGGGGTAGTAGCAACTATCAGTATCCTTCCTTTATGATGAGCTTAATTTATTCAAAATTACATCCTAATTTATTTGTAACTGTGAAACTAGACTTAGTTATTTAGTAGACCCTCCCTAGAAACCTATGACGTTAATAAAACCAACAAAAATGTGTTCAGGTTCCAGTGATACACACACTACAGACTCAATTATGTGTCATCCATTTTAATGAAGGGAAGAAGTGATTTAACAAACACAGAGCAAACAAACAGAATATGAAGGTTTGTCCTCCATTAATATTAGTAATGGATAAAGTGGGCTCCAACGCCTTCAACGTAGCTTGAGACCCATCATCTCTGTGTCATGGGAAGGGGGATGCTCGGCCAGGATGTCTTTCTGTGTCACTGAGAAAATTTTCCGTAATGTATAACGATACTTACTGAAACGGATATGGGGCATTTGGGTAATTAGGAATCCGTTAGCATATTTTTCCGGAAGCCTTGACTACGAAACGAAGATAGTAGATTTGGACACTTGCAGCTATGCAGAAGTTGTTTGGGTATTCATCTTTATGCCGAATGAAGTAAGCTTATTTCATCTCTGCAGCTTCCCATATGCCATTTTCCCACCTCTGTTTTGTGTTTGCAAAGACTTTTAGAAATTAAAACTCAAGTTAAAAAGTGAGTGACGGGCTTCCCTGGTGGCTCAGTGGTTGAGAGTCCGCCTGCCGATGCAGGGGACACGGGTTCGTGCTCCGGTCCGGGAAGATCCCACATGCCGCGGAGCGGCTAGGCCCGTGAGCCATGGCCGCTGAGCCTGCGCTCCGCAACGGGAGAGGCCACAGCAGTGAGAGGCCCGTGTACCGCAAAAAAAAAAAAAAAAAAAAAAAAAAAAAAAAAAAAGAGAAAAAGAAAGAAAAGAAAAGAGAGTGAGTGACAACTTAACTGATATATGGAATATTTTGCTGACTTAGAAGAGCATGCAGAATTAAATATGACCCAGTTGAAATGTTAATTTTATTTTAATGTGTATATTGGGGTGGAGTCTTAAAGGTGCCAGAAAACAAGCATTCACCCATCCTGTTTGGAACTGCAGCACACAGGCACCTTCAGTTACCAGTTCTGTTCATTCCACAGAATCATCTTGGGAAAACATACTGTGTTTTAGGTACCTGGTGTATATCTTAACCAGTTTGAAGAATTTCCCAAATACCTGTTAATATGTAGTTCTCCGATTCCAATCTTGCCACGTCCTGTACCAGTGACACAGCACATAGGAGTTTTATTTCTCTTTCTTTCTCTGGGTTGTTGAGAACCCAACGAAAGAACAATGGAATGGCATCAAAGAGATCAGGGTTCTTGACTCAGATTTACCAAAGAATAATAGTGTCCTCTTGGGAAAATTATAGTTGTTCTAGGCCCCTTTCCTTTTCTTTACTTTGACAGAGCTGCACTAGATGACCCCAAGTAACACTGCGCTCTTTGCAGTAGTAGCTTAGACGTTATTGGTTTTCTGAAACAAATGAAGACAGTGACACAGGAAACCGTGCAACATCTCTGTAACGATGTTTTCTTAGAGTTGCCTCCAGTTTTCAGATGATAAGATGGCTGAGCACAGAAGTAGGTGTTTTGACCAGAGGTTCCAGAGTAGATGGAACTGAACCACAAGTTTCCTTCATTCCTGAAGCTCACTTAGCCAAAACATAGGCTTCTGAATATTAAGCTGTAAAGCATATTATCAGTGTGCTTTAAAAGAAGCGGTTCTTCTAGGATTTCTAATTAATAGCAGGCGGTTTTGAAATTCTTAGAAGATCATCGAATTTTGTGAGAGTTACAGCTCTATTTTCCTGTCAAGCAAGTTGTATCAGTGCCAGACAATCATCTGAGCTTCTGGATGCTTCTCTGAACCTCTTGAATTTTTCTTCTTGCTATCTGAAATTCATGCCAGATGAGCCTTTTTGTAGAGAGCGTGTACAGACTTGTCTATTTTCATATAAGAAAGCGATGCAGTGAGCCAGGTCGGGGGTTAAGCCCTCATTCTCAGAGTGGTATTGAGCTCCTGGTGAAATGTAATCCTCATTTCCTCAGAATAGAAAAGCAGTTATCTCACGTTTTTAATGCCATTAACTCTTTATACATTTATGTATAATACATATATGTATTGTACCTACGAGGTGTGCTCTCTTTGGGAAGTACAAAGCTATTTGAGACGTAAGTTGTTCATTTTTTTGTTTTCCCACAAATACTGTGACCCTTTGAGCAGGAAGGTCTATGTTTTACTAACATCTAGAACAAGCAGCTAACACGGTGTCTAAGATGTAGTCAATAAATATGAAATAGGTAAATGAACACATTTTTAAGGAAGGGCCAGGGCATGAACAAATAGAAAATTTTCATTTTCGGTCACAAAGCCACAACAGACATAAAAATGATACAGACAACAAGTGCTACGGTCATTCAAAGAAGGCATAGAATTGAAACAACAAGGATCTCCCCTATGGCACAGGGAACTGTACTCAATATTTTGTAATAACTTATAAGGGAAAAGAATCTGAAAACGGGAATCAGTGCGCCGTACACCTGAAACGGACACGACATTGTAAATCAACTATATTTCAATTAAAAAACAAACAAGCAGACAACAGCAACAACAAAAAACCAAAGAGGTCATAGAAGTTCTTATGAGATTCCAGAAGAGAAGAGAAGCCAAATGAGGACGGGAGAGGCGGCTTTTGAATCAGTTCAGAGGAGAAGTCACAGAGGAACTAGTCATTGATCTGAACTTGAGATTAAGATTAAGATGAATTAATCTGAATTAATTAAGATTGCAACACAGGGATATTACAGATGAAGGTAATCACATAAACTTACTATACTGAAACTTGCAGAGGTTATGAGTGTTGTTCAAGATCCCAAAGCAAGTGCATTGTGGAATCAGAATTTTAAGTGAGGCCTAATGAACTAAAAACAAACCAACACAGAAACAAGCCCTTCCTGTGACACCACGTTGCCTTTGAAGTCGTTTTTTTTGGTGGGTTGGCAGAAACTGGTTCCAGTGTTTCTTGCAGGAATGACTGGCCATAGGACTGGGCGTCGTAGCTTCCTGCCAGGCGGCCGAAGGTCGCAGGCAGGTGGGTCACTGGGACACACGCGGAGGGGCTCCTGGCCGGCCCCCTGGCCGCTCAGTGCCCCTGCCCCAGAGCGGGGGTGGGGGCCTCAAAGCAGCCTTGTCTGAGTCCCCTGCCACTAGAGAGAGTATTGGCCCAACACTTGTAGAAAACGGGGACCTTGCTGGCAGTTCAGTGGAGGGACACAAATAAATCTTTGCCGACTTTCTGCTGAAGCTCACGAGGGTTCACTCCTAAGCCTCTTACAAGGCCAGCTGCCGAGGCTGCGAGAGATGAGTCAGGGCTCTCCCTCCACCACGGGGAGATCGCTGGTTAAAGCGCTCACGAGGGAGTGAACCGCGTGTCCGCACCGACACGCATGGGCAGACCTCGTCGATGCCTTCTGTCCGGGGTATGAAGCCCTCTCCTGCCTCTTCCAGGCTCTCTAGAAAGCATGTGCAGAGCCTCCCACTCCACCCTCGGACTCCGTGGGCCACAGCTGGAGGGACCAGCCAAGGAGCCGTGGCAGGAGGAGGCCAGAGGGCAGTGGGCCTCGGCCGGAGCCCGTCAGTCGGTCCCCATTCACACACCACCAGACGATCCTCTTGACCTGGGCAGTAGCCGCCAACCGACCGCTAAGGTGAGCCCGGCGCGCGCTTGGCTACCTGGCATGGCTGGGAACCCCAGGATCTCCTGGCAGAGGCGGGCATTCTCCTGGGCCGGGTCCGCGGGCGTCTGCGTGTGCAGGGCCTGAACCACCTTGGCCAGGACGATCTGGCACAGGTTGAAGAGGCCTGGGGCGTGGGAGGAAGGAGACGGGGGGCTGGCACCGTGTCCAGGCCGCGCTTGCCAGCCGGGCAGACCGGAAGCCCCCTTCCCTTCCCTCGGTCCGGCCGCATCTGGGTTGGCCTCCCGGGACTTGATGAGCTTGTCCAGCAGCTCCTGAGGGACGGTGCTGCCCGTGCCCCACCAAGACTGGCAGCAGCGCCAAGGGCCTCACAGGGCACGGCGCCCCCGGCCCCAGAGCCTTCCCTCTGGTTCTCATCACCGGCTGTCAGCAGACTTGCATGCAACGTGCTTTTCTTTTCTCTTGTCTTCTTTACGTCCCTCAGCCACGCAATGCGGTGAAGCCCTGACGCTCGCTGCCACGTCGGTACACCCTGAGAACACGATGCTCAGCGAGAGAAGTCATACACAGAAGGACACACAGGGCGTGACCCCACTGAGGAGAAACATCCAGAGCAGGTAGATCCACAGAGTCAGCGAGTGGGTTCCTGGTTGTCAGGGGCTGGCGAGGGGACGCAGTGATAGCTAAGGGCGTGAGGGACATTTTCGGGATGATGGAAATGGTCCAAAGCAGTAGTGACGTCTGTACGGCTCAGTAAACTGTCCCCACACGCCCCGGTGCAGCCTGTGAGAGCATCGCTCTCAGGATGAAGGGCTGACCACAGGAAGACCGAACGAGCAGTGGGTCCTGGGCCCAGACTCTCAGCTGGCGCCCCCCACGTGGGGAAGTCACCGGGACTTGCTGAGCCTCCACGGAGACTGGCAGCAGCCCCCGAGCTCACAGGGCACTGCGCCCCCGGCCCCAGAGCCTTCCCTCTGGTTCTCATCACCGGCTGTCAGCAGACTTGCAGGCAACGTTCCTTTCTTTTCTTTTGTCTTTTTTAAAGGCAACTCTTGAGTACATGTATTTAACATGCAGGGAACCAGCCCTGACTCCTTGATCTGGGTCTTCCAGCCTCTAGAGCCTCGAGGACATCCATTTCCGTTATTTACGCGCCCAGTGCCTGGGGTTTGATGATGGAAGCTGACACCGAGGGCGTCACCACGTGTGGGGTGATGTCAGTGAAAGAATCCCGCGGCAAGGGCCTGCCTGAGGACCACGCATGCCCGGGCCCTCCCCGCCCCCTGCCTGCAGCCCTGCGCCTGGGAGCGGAGCTGGTGCATCGCATGCCCGACGTCGTGGAAGTTGGTCTCCCGCTCATCGTGCCGCAGCAGGGAGGGCAGGTTGGGCGTAGGCTTGGTGAAGTTGGCCACCGTGGCCACGATGGCGATCTGGCAGCTCCCATCGTGCTGTAGGCAGGCCGAAGCAGGCCGCGTGCCCGGACTTCCCCACCCTGCGGAGGGACGTGGATGGGGCCCCGCTTCCACAGAGGAGCCCCGGCCCACGGCCGACCGGGGACAGGTTCCCCCACGCACGCACCGAGGATAGAGGTCAGGTAGAACTTGCCGATGGATGACCTTGCCCGAGGCCGCGTCCCAGACCGTTTAGAGCCTCACGTCTTCGTGACCCATGCTGGTGCCCTCCTCCAGGTCGAAGGTCAGCCCCAGCAGCTCCTGGGAGATGCCCAGCAGCCCGCGTGTGACCGCCTGCACGGGGAAGGACTCATTGAGCAGGTACTGGCCCACGTGGTAGCGCGTCTCCTCCCCCTGGTTCACGTAGTAGCGCAGGTCCCAGGCGTTGATGGGGCCGTCAAAGTGCAGGCCCCGCCTCTGGCACTCGGCCTTCTTTAGCTCCAGGATCACGGCCGCTCCTGCTCCCCGAGGGGCTTCAGCTTCTGGGCCAGCTCACCTGCGGGCGGAGGGGAGAGGCTCGGCTACGTCCCTGGGGCGGCCCCCCAGCCACCCCCGACCCTGTGCCCCTCGAGGCAGAATGAAGGGTCTGGGAAGGTGACCCCCAAGGGCTGACACAGTGGGGTCTCAGGCAGCACCACGTCCGGTCAAGGTCCGCCTGACCCCGTCCCCACTGGGACTCAGGGGGAGGCGGTGTTACCTAGGACAGTGGCCACCACCTGGCTGGTCTTGTCCGTGTTCATCTCCAGCACAGAGTCGGCATGGTGCGGAACCCCAGCAGGCGGGACTTCAGGGCCTGCAGCCTCACCGGCTCCCTGAGGATCACGCAGTTCTCCTGGAAGCCAGAGACGGAAGGCGCTGGGGACCGAGGGCCACGCCCTCCCCGCGGGCCCCGGGCCAGGTCTCTGCAGGCGGGCAGGGCTCCCAGGCCACTGGCGGGCACAGCCAATCCCCCTCCCTCCTCCTCCTGGCCCGGATTTCTAGACACTTTGGTGCTGTCCTAACACGTGGTCTTTATTAACACAGGTCCTTTTGGAAGCAGAAACGGCATGAACGTGATGGGCTCTAAGGCCAAGGGCAGGAAGAAATGCGGCCAGGCTCTCCAGGAGCCACCAAGGGGCCTCCCCGGGCTCAACAAGACAAACACGGCTGCCGTGCAGACAGTAGCTCAACCCCACGGCGCCCGAACACCCAGCCCCTGGACGGTGAGACACCTGTTGCCGCAGGTGGCCCGTGGCTCACTGATGAGGCCCGGCCCCAGGCGTACGCCACCTTCTCGGGGGCCACCTCTCCGGTCTGCAGCGGGGTTCTCCTGGGAGCCCCCAGTCACCACAGCACCAGCGTGGCCTGTCTGCAGCCCAAGAAGGTGGGGACACAAGACTGTCCCCCGTGCCCCCCGCATCCCCCGCGAGGCCGAGCGAGCACCAGTGGTGTCTGCGGGGAAGATGAAGGGCTCACGCACAGCCCGCATCTACAGAAGCACAGACTGCAGCCACATGCGCTATGGAACAAACACAAGTGTCCATGCAGGACCCGATGTCTGAATGTCAAGGCCATGCCCGGGCCACAGTGAGAAGGTGCATCCCCCATGCAAGCCACAGAGAGGGGATGGGGGGGTCCATCTGCGATTCTGAGCTCATCGGGCATCACCCCAGAGGGAGAGGGAGAGGGAGAGAGGTAGACAGACGTACAGAGGGAGAGAGAGAGAGAGGGAGGGAGAGACGTCTCTCCCTTCCCTGGGGGTTCTCGAGTGCAGCCAAGGCTGAAAACCACTGCATTTTGGGAGATGGGTCCTCGTGGAAGAGTTAAATAGTCGCTCATGGCATTATCGACACATACTAAAAAGGCCCCAAATCTTGGGGAGTCAGGGAGGGGAGTGTCGGCTGCCTCGTAAACGAGGAGAGATTGGGCATCAGAGGAGGTGCCTGTGCAGCCTGCGCCCAGGGCCCCGCAGACTTCATCTCCCAGCGGTGGTCCTGGGCTGGAAGTCAGCGGAGAGGTCAGGCTGTCCAAGCATCAACGTTGACTTCAGGGCTGATCTAAAAGGCGCCTGGGGTTTGTTGAAGCAGAAAAAAGAGAAAGCAGTAGGGAGAGGATGGGAGTGGGAGGGGGAGGGAGCCCCCCTCCTCAGCACTTCTACCGCTCTCCCTCTCTCTCTCTCTCTCTCTCCCTCTCTCCCTCTACCTCGCTGCCTCTCACTCTCCCTCTCCCTCCATCTCTCCCTCTGCCTCTCTCCCTCCCTCTCTCCCTGTCCCTCTCTCTCTCTCCCTCTTTCCCTCCCCCTCTCCCTCTCCCCCTTTCCCTCTCCGTCTCCCCTTCTCCCTCTCTCCCTTCCTCTCTCCCTGTCCCTGTTTCCCTGTTCCGCACGCTCTGGCTCTACCTCTACCTCTTTCCCTCTCCCTCTCCCTCCACCTCCTTCCCTCTCTGGAGAGGGAAGGAGGTGGAGGGAGAGGGAGAGAGAGATGGAGAGGGAGGGGGGAGAGGGAGAGGGAGAGGGATGGGGGAGAGCAAGGGGGAGACGGAGGTGGAGAGGGAGTTGGGAGAGGGACGGGGAGGGGGGAGAGGGAGGGGGGAGGGAGAGAGGGAAAGAGAGAGACGCAGAGGAAAGAGGGAGAGGGAAGAGAGTGAGGGACAGAGGGAGAGGGAGAGAGGGAGGAGGAGAGGGACGAGAGGAAGCAGGGAGAAAAGAGAGAAAGAACACACCATCTACATTTCTGTCAAATGACACCGGGGATCCTTACACAACCAGGAGAAAATAACACAGCGAGGCTCTTTCTCAGCTGGAACTGGAACTGCAGATGGGGCCAAACACCACCAGGGTGGCCACACATGTCCAGCTGCCGCCCCAGCCCCCTGAGTCTGGTCACCAGGGCTCTGAGTGTTTGCTCCAGGGACCTGGGGTTCACCCTGTCACCCTGGAGGTCGGGCCTAGACAGCATGGCCCCGGGCTGGACACATAGGGGGAAAAGCATCCCCACAGGGCAGCTTGTGCGAGCCGATTCAGCTGCCAGATTCTAGAGGCCCGGGATCACCCTGTGGCCCATGAAAGCCAGGAGCCAGGAGGGTCTTGCATCGGGATTCCTGTCCGTTGGACTGGAACGTTTATGTAAGGAGTCTTGGAAACAGTGGTAACAAGACTGAATTCGAAGGAGCTTTAGGATATTATGGACCACTCCGAAGTGTGTGGGTTGCTAAAAACCCTCCCGGCTTCACTCTTGTTGAAAATGAAGATCCCCGAGATGCAGCGGATGCTGTCTGAGAAGTAGACGGGAGAACACTCTGTGGCTGCCGAGTAAGAGTGGACCTGTCGAATGGGGAAGGGAGAAGTCGAAATCGTGGCCGCCTCCTTCTTGGGGTCGTCGCCCTCGAGATGATTATCGGAGGAGGAGTCCTCCCCCTCACCACAGATCTCCAAGACGGAGAAGCTTCTCCCGCAGCCGGAGCAGGTCCCTTTAGTAGATAGAGGAGAAGAGAGAGATCACTGTCCCGGGAGAGAAATCGCAAGCCGTCCCGATCTTTCTCTAGGTCTCCTAGCCGATCCAGGTCAAATGAAAGGAAATAGCAGACCACTTTGCAAGAGGAGTGGTGCACAGGAAATACCTTCATTTGACAGGAGTATGTACAGAAAATTCAAGTTTCGTTTGAGACTTCCAAAGCTTGATGCACTTTTTAAATGTTTTAGCTGTTCCCGTTTGTTTGTCTCTTGGGACAGTGACACATAAAGGTGTCATTCTCTATGGTTTGAAATGGGTCATATGAGGCATGTAATATGAAGAATTGTTTCTTTACAGTGTTCTCTTAAGCAGAATTGAATTTGCTTTGAATTTTTGGTCTTGCCTAGACTGATAATAAAACTCTAACTCCTGCCCACCTAAAGTGTGATGTTTATTATTATGGAAACAACACTGGCAAACATTGAAAAGACTTTCTGTAGCTGGGATGTGGTATGCAGCTGTAGTCAAGCAAGCAGTCTTTAAAAGGTGCTGTGAACACAAGCCAGCAGGTAGAAATGAAAGCCGCACCCTTACCCTAGATGAGAGGTTTAAGAATTCCACTAGTCTTCACACTGGACAAGAGGTTGTCCAGTGAGTTTAGCATCTAAGAAATTTCAAGGAAGTTAGTTTACCTTTGAGCTAGGTCATAAGTCCCCTCTGTGATTGCTGTACATGAATACATAGCTCCTTGTAAAGTTTTTTGGAAGTTGAGATTATCAAGATACCAATGTCCTGCCAGATAAAGAGTATACTGTAGAGCTGAACTTTGAGTTACTGTGCAATTTTTTTTTTCATGCTGTCATTTGTAATATGTTTTGTGAGACTCCTTGGGATTAAAGTTTTGGTTCCAAACGGAACAAAGAAAACAAAAAAAGGATCCACCTGCCAATGCAGGGGACCCGGGTTCGAGCCCTGGTCCGGGAAGGTCCCATGTGCCGCAGATCAACTAAGCCCGTGGGCCACAACTATTGAGCCTGCGCTCTAGATCCTGGGAGCCACAACTACTGAGCCCCCATGCCACAACTACGGAAGCCTGCACATCTAGAGCCCGTGCTCCGAAACGAAGCCACTGTAATGAGAAGCACGTGCCCGCCACAAAGAGGAGGCCCTGCTCACCGCAACTAGAGAAAGCCCGTGTGCAGCAATGAAGACCCAACGCAGCAAAAAAAAAAAAAAAAAAAAAAAAAAGACGCTACTGGCCAGGTGATCAAGGGTAAAATTGTTTGTCACAAGTCCCGTTGACGGTGTGTATCCTTGATGTGTGTATCCTTGATGGTGTGTATCCTTGATGATGTGACCTGAGGAGAATGACATTTTTATCTCTGTCTGCATCTTCCGCCCCAAACCCCATAACTCCAGCGCAACCATAAGAAAAACATCAGAAAACCAACAGACAAACAAATTGAGGGACAAAATACCTGACCAATCCTCTTCAAAACTTTCAAGGTATCAAAACCCAGGGACGTCTGAGAAATGTCACAGCCCAGAGGAGACTGGGACAGAAAAAGGATGTTAGGGGAAAGCTAGGGAAATTCTAATAAAGTGTGGACTTCAGTTAATAATAACGTATCCATCTCGGTTCCTTAGTTGGATAAGCATGTCGTACTAACGTACTAAAGTACTAACGTGTTGGAAATAGGGGTACTGGGTCGGGGGTCCACAGCACTCTGTACACTCTGTACAGATCTTTGCAACTTTTTTGTAACTTTAAGCTATTCTAAAATTAAGCAACTACTAAACAGAGATAAGAATGTTATTTCCCTGATTTGAACATGGCTGAGTTTGTTTTCATGGTCACATTTGTGCTATCTGGATGTGTCTTGGAATCAGTAGCAAAGGAGAGTTGCCAGCCCCTGGGAAGATGCGGCTGGTTTGCAGGTGGCTTGCTCTGGAGCTGAAGAGCGTGGTGGGAAGTCTGCAGCCTCGGGCTGCACTTAGAACCATGGGAGGGGATGGGCCAGCTCAGTTAGGGATGGAACCTATAAATAAAACTTTTTCTTTTCCATTATGGCTTATCACAGGATATTGAATATAGTTCCCTGTGCTAGACAGTAGGACCTTGTAGCTTATCCATCCTATATTTAATAGTTTGCGTCTGCTAACCCCAAACTCCCAATCCAACCCTCCCTCACTCTTTCTCCCCCTTGGCAACCACAAGTCTGTTCTCTATGTCTGTGAGTCTGTTTTTGTTTCGTAGACAAGTTCATTTGTGTCGTATTTTAGATTTCACATATAAGAGAGATCATATATGTGTCTTTCTCTTCTGACTTACTTCACTTAGTATGATAATCTCTAGGTCCATCCGCGACGTTGCTGCAAATAGCATTATTTCATTCTTTTTATGGCTGAATATATTCCATTGTATATATGTACCACATCTTGTTTATCCATTCACCCATCAGTGGACATTTAGGCAGCTTCCACATGTTGCCTATTATAAATAGTGATGCAATGAACATTGGGGTACATGTATCTTTTCTTTCTTTTTCTTTTTTTCTTTCTTTTTCTTTCTTTCTTTCTTTTTCTTTCTTTCTTTCTCTCTCTCTTTCTTTATTTTTTTGTTACACAGCATGTGGGATCTTAGTTCCCTGGCCAGAGATGGAACCCATGCTCCCTGCACTGGAAGCACAGAGTCTTAACCGCTAGACCACCAGGGAAACCCCAGGGGTGTATGTATATTTTTGAATTAGAGTTTTCTCCAGATCTATGCCCAGGAGTGGAATTGCGGGACCCTATGGCAGCTGTATCTGTTCTCTGCACGTCTCACATCAACCACCTGCACTCCAATCCTTGCTCTCAACGTCATCTTCTGGGAACACAACCTGCGACAGGGACCTTGACAAGAAGAAATGGCTCAGGGAGAAGCTAGCTGCACAGGGAGGAGATAGAGGCCATCGACCCTGGGGTGTGGCGGGGAGAGTGGGCACAGAGATTGGTCATTTCATCCCTGATACTCAGCCCTCCTGGCTGCCCCACTCTAGGTCACCTCGGGATACAGAGGTGACCCGGTTAGAGTCCCAGCCTGTGCAGGAATCTCGGGGCCCCAGCGGGTCTGAATAATATTAGTGCAGGGTCTCCCCCATGGCACTGGGGTTATTTGGGGCGGGTCATTCTCTGCTGGGGGCCCCTCTTGGGCACTGTGTGGGGTTCAGCAGCATCCCTGTCCCCACCCATTTGATTCCAGGGTCCCCTTCCCCCGGGTTGTGACAACCACAGATTTTCCCCAGACATCACTGAAGAACTGGGGGAGGCGGAAGCAGGATGGCCCTGGGTGAGGACAGCTGTGTTGAAGCAACCAGCCTGGCTTAGGGCAAGGTCTGCCCCAATCCCGTCAGAGCCTGCACTTAGAACTGCCCCTTCCCTCTCCCACCTCCCATGCCCTGCAGTGGTCTCCGAGACATCATCCCCATGTAAGAAATCACACCTTCTCAGTTTACTGTCCCCAGCACCTAGAAGAGTGTCTGCTATGTAGTAGATGCTTCATAAATACTTGCTGAATAAAGGAGTTGAATAAAGGGATGAGTGGATGAATGAATGAAGGTTACCATGGAAGGAAGGGGGAGATTCCCTTTCTGGCTCTCGGGGATTGGGATATCAAGTGAAAGATCCATCCTAAATAGGCTGACCAGCCTTCTGGGTTCCCCAGAAATGAGGGTTTCCCCATAGTTCCAGCGCTCAAACCTGAGCGGTCCTGGGCAAAGTGGGGGCGGGTGTTGGTCACCCTGTGTAAACACAGTAACAATTCCAACTGCAATAGCAATGGCCAAGGACCTCTACGGTCTTACTGACCAGGCACAGTTCTTCACCTGGCGGGGAAGGGTGGGCCAGGATTGGAATTCCGGTGATCCAGGGTGGGCGGGTGAGGGCACACCCCGGGCTTGTGTAGGGGAGTCCAGGAAGGTTCTGGAGGAAGTGACAGTGACACAGGAGGGAGGGAGGAGTCTAAGGAAGAACGTCCCACACGACAACGTGTGCCAATGGCCCTGGGCCCAAGGTCACACCTGACCAGGGCTTGCTTGTTTTCTTTTTTTCTAATTTACTTTTCCCCACATAGATATGCAATTGTCCTAATGCCATTTATTGAAAACTCCTTAATTTCCTCACTTTCTGTCATATCAAGTTCTCATCTATCTGTTTCTGGACCTTTATTCTCTACCATAGAGCTATACGTCCCATCCTTGCACCACTAGGGCTGTTTCATCACTATAACTTTATTTTTTACTCATTTATTTCTTTGGCCGTGCTGGGCGGCATGTGGGATCTTATTTCCCTGACCAGGCTTTGAACCCGCACCCCTTGCAGTGGAAGCTCGGAGTCTTAATCGCTGGACCTCCAGGGAAGTCCCCAGGGCTTGCTTTGACATCCATCGAATGGTGGCGGGTGGGCACGGGGAGCAGCTGTCTGTGAGCCACCCTGTGTAGAAATGCAGGGTGGAGGGCAGGACAGCTGGAGCGGGAGGGGAAAAGGCGGAGGAGGGAGGGATGGCGGGCGGGCGAGAGACAGACAGAGAGTTTCCGGAGACAATAGCTCTGGCCGTGTCCTAGGGCATGAAAGCTGAAAATAGCTCCTAGTGCCGGGAGCCCTGGAGCCGGAGCCTGGGAGCCATTGTGACTGGCTCTCCTCCCTGGTGTGTGTGTGTGCGGGGGCGGGGGGCTCTGGACTTCTCAGGCTGGGAATGGGGTGCACGGAGCAAGGACGGAGCAGGGACGGAGCAGGGACCCTTCTCTCTGGGACCTCGCAGGCCATCCTTAGCTCACAAAGCTGAGCCACGCCTGGCCCTACGAGTGGGGGGCTTATCCTCCCTGCCCCCTGGATCACACCCCCTCACACACAACTTCCCCTTGTGTGCTCCCAGCAACCAAGAGAACCTGTTTTTAAAAGATTTGGGGGAGGGGGGTAAACAGACAAACAAGAGCAGAATGGATACTTTTTCCGAATGGGAATGGCTCTGTGTAACCCTATTCCCAGGGTAACCAGAGTCCTGACCTCTAACACCCTTGACGAGTCAGCCTTGGTCTGGGCTTGCAGACCCATGGAAGCTTCCTCATCCCCTCCTTCAGACCCCGTCTCTCCCTCGGCGTCTTTGTGAGAGGCACCCGGGGAAGTGGGACTGCTAGGCTGTACTGCTGCTAGAACTCCACCTGGGCTCCACCAGGCTCCAGCCCCCCGCCCTGTGCACCTCTCTGACCCTGAGGCACCTCAACTGGTAGGAGCGGCATCACCTTCCCTCCCGGGACATGTGACACTTAAGTGAGACACAGAAAGGACAAGCGTTTGGCTCCCTGGCTGGCAAAGAGCAGGTGCTCAATTGTCATAAGTGGCCGTATCAGTGAGGGTTCTCCAGACAAACAGAATCCGTAGGGTGTGTGTGTATATACACACACACGTACATATGTACACGCATACAAAAATATACAGCTGTGTATATATGCAGTACGCATACAGACATATACACATATAGTATATACAATACGCAAATACATATATACACACATATATATAAAATGCATAGTTTGTATATATACAGTATGTATACACACATATACACGTAATGTATACAATAGACACATACATATACACTATACATACACACATATGAAATGCATCGTTTGTGTATATACAGTATGTACACATACGTATAACATATGCAATATACACACCTAGGTACGTCTATATCATACATATATACACACATAGAAAGATATTTAGGTGTGTATATATACAGTATACATACATACACATATAATATATGCAATACATACACGTACATACATATAGACACACATATACACCTACATAGAAAAGCATGTAGAATAAAAATATATATGTACTGCATATATAAATTCCTTGTATTCGTTCCTCCTTTACGCAAAGTGGACCAATTTCAGTGTTAATCTCTTCTGAAAAATACCTTCCCGGCCACATCTGGAATAATGTTTGTGGTTGCCGGGGCCCCACGCAGTGCGCACATGAGATTAACCATCCCCGTGGCGATGATGACACTTTATTTTCTCCCTTGACCATTGTCACTACTATTCCAATTAAAATAGCAGTGCTATGAGGGCAGGGCATTTCCTTTTTGGCCAGTACTGAGCGTCCGCGGTCTGGTGCCTAGCATAGGCTAAATACACGGCAATTTTGTGAACAGAAGCCGGGATTCCAGCTGTCATATTTAATAGGAATTATAGTCTTATTATTGGGGGGGAGGGGTTGTGTCACGGTACGTCGAGGTCGGGAGTCGAACTCGCCACCACTGGCCCTGAGAGGTTTGGCCGGGTCCCCACTTCGGGCCGGTGGGTGTGGCCAGGGGCAGCCGATGACGTGCGTACGTGCGTGCGTGGGAGCGTGCGTGCGTGGGAGCGTGCGTGCGTGGGAGCGTGCGTGCGTGAGAGCGTGCGAGTCCACGGGGCGGGCCGCGCGCGCCGGGAGTGTTTCAGCCCGGCCCCCGGCTCATTGTGGTCGCCTCACGCCGGCCCGAGTTCGCAGCAGCGCTGGAGGCCCCGGGCCTGTGAGCACAAAGAGGGAGCCGGGGGCCGGACGATAGTGTGGCGGCGGCAGCTGGGGCCCAGGCCAGGCCCCCTCCCCTCAGCCTCCCGCCTGCCCGTCTGCCCCGCCCCCGGCGGTGGCGCCGCGCCCCTCCCCCAACCGCCAGACTAGCGCGGTGCGGGTGCCGCGCGCGAAGGAATGGGGGAGAAGCTGGAGCTGAGGCTGGAGTCGCTCTTGGGGACCGAGCCCGCCGTCTACCCGTGGCCGCTGCCGGTCTACGTAAGTGCCGCCCGTCCCCTCCTCCCGGACCCCCGCTCCTGTTCCCCCACGGCGCGCGCTGAGCCCACCGAGAAACGGAGCGACTCGAGTCGCTAGACCCTCTTTGGAGCCCCCCTTCCCGCCCCGCCGTGGTTCTCCGCGGCAGTTTCCAGCCCCCGCGCGCAGGGTGGGCAGAGGGGAGCCGGCGCCGGCCGGGGGCGCCGACTCGGCCGCGGGGACCCCGCGCTTCCGAGGGGCGCCTGAGCCGGTCTGCGGTTGGCTCTGCAGGGCTGGGGACCCCGGTCCCCCCGGGCCTGGACTGCCGGCGGGCTTGCCCTTCTGTACTTTAGGATCTGACACGTAGGGTTTCTTTTTCCTGGTAGTTTATTCTTAGCTCTGTCAACGTACTTAGTTTTTAAAATTTGTTTTTATTTTTCAGGGCACCCTTTCCTCCCTCTCTCCAGTTTTTTTGTGTTTCTCTTTTGTTTTGTTTTAGTGAGGCATTTTGTCCCTCTGATCTTGAGTGGGTGGGCTGGCAGGACACTTGGAGAGGAGGCGTTCTGTCCCCTGATCTTGAGTGGCCTTTGGAAAATGACGGGCCAGACGGAAATTAAATTTAATTGATATATAATATTGTATCCGTCCAAGGTGTACAATGTGATGATTAATATATATAGTGTGTGTGTGAAATGATTACCACAATAAGTTTAGTTAACCTTAATTCACATAATTACATATGTTATCTTTGTGATGAGAACTTTCAAGATCTACTCTCTTAGCAACTTTCAAACATAAAATACGGTATTGTTAACTGTAGTGACCGAGCTGTACATTACATCACCATTACTCACTTGTCTTATAACTAGAAGTTTTTACCTTTTGATCATCTTCCCTCATTTTCGTCACCTCCAGCCCCCAGCTCTGGCAACCGTCATTCCATTCTTTCTATCATGAGTTCAGTATTTTAGATTTCACATATGAGATCATAAAGTATTTATCTTTCTCTGTCTGACATTTCATTTAGCATAATGCCCCCCAAACCCACCCATGTGGTCACAAATAGCCAGATTTCCTTCTTTATCATGGCTGAATAATAGTAGGTTGTATGCACCCCATTTTCTTCATCCATTCATCCACAAGAAAACACTGAGGTTGTTTCCATGTCTTGGCTACTGTATTGGGTTGGCCAGAAAGTTCATACAGTTAATGAATACACTGTTCAATCAAACTTGGTGAAAATGAGTCTTTTATTTTTACTTAAAATAAATCTTTGACAAAGCCAGCTAGGCATCCCTTTGAGTAACGACTTATATCACATTGAAATATTTTAAACATATGAACAGTAATAGCTGAAATGACAAATGTTACTAATATTGACACAATTTATCAAGGAGAATATGTTAGAATATGTCAAAATGCAGGTGGACAGTGAAAGAACAACTATAACTTTTAACTAAATATTGTCTTGATATTTAGACTATTGGTTAAAATCATGATAACAGGTTTCATCCGTTTCAAGAAAGCAGAATATTTGCAGATCACTTAACATTTACTAGGTATGTTCTCAGTCTGGAAGGATGTATTTCACTTACATGTGTCATTTAATTTAACCACATCCCTCTGTAATAGATAGTGGTATCCCTATTTGCAGATAGGAGACAGGCTCAGAAAGATTAAGAATGTTACCTAATTCTAGTAAGTAGCCAAACCTAAACTGATCTAATTCCAGGGCAAAGCTCTTTCTGGCACATCAGTGTGGGTCTTTATCTCTTTGAGAATTGTTGAACATTAAAAGCCTTCTTCCAGGTAAATGCATAAAGAAACAACATGAGCAATGATATAACAATACAAGTCTCACTAAATAATTGGTGTGTTTGGCCTTGCTTTTGCTGATAGATCTTTTGCAAAATTGCTTTTCTCTGAGATATTTAAAGTGGACTTTAACTATTTTCTTGGAAGACTTTCCAAAATTATACCTATCAGAAAGCTGCTTTGCTTTAAGGCCGAAGAAAAATGAAAGCTTACTTAACTACACTTAGGTGCCAGGGTCATACTATGAGCTCTACACCTGCCAGGATTCACGCTAAGATAGATAGGGTGGCTCAGCAAACTGTCCATAGTCCTGTGATTTCTTTCTGATATTCTGAAGTAGAAATAATTTCATAACTGTTCACAAAAGAGAGAAACACTGTTTCTTGGTCCTCAATATCATACCGCTGTAGGCTAATTCTTTCTCTCTTCTGTTGCCCCTTAGTATAGAGAGTGTGTTTTGGGAACCCTCCTTCACGATCTTCTCCATTCCAAGAGCATCTTACATAAATCCAGGACTTCTCAAGCAGCCAGTTTTGCCAGATGGTCTTAGGGTTGGTTGTACCCATATATGTATAATCTGAACTTCTCAAGTAAGGTCCTTAGAGAGCATAATGGCTAAGAGAATTGGTGCTGATACCAGACCTGAGTCCAAATACTGCCTATGCCCCTAACTAGCTGTGTAACCTTGGAGAAGTGACTTCAGCCCCTTAAAGGGATTAGATTTCTCACCTGGAAAATGGTATAATAAATGCATCTACCTCATATGGTTAGTGTGTAAATTAATGTAACTTGAGATGGTGCATGTTAAGCATTAGCACAGTGCCTGTCTCTTGTTAGTAATACCTGCTTTTCTTATTAATTATTCTCTTTATATTCCCAGTTCCAGCTGGGTGCCTAACATATAATAGTTGTTCAGCAAATAGTTACTGGATTGAACCAGCTCTGAAATTGAAGCATTGGGTCAACAGCAAAGTAGTCACCCCACCATCATTTCTCCCAGAGAAAGGGAGAATAGATGGAAGCCAGCCATCATACTTTCTTTTCTTATTCTAAACTTCCCATCGAGCCCCAGCAATAAAATAATCTTCCTGGACCCTAACAATTTCAAGAATTTTTCAAATCACACTATTTGAAAATAGCTGGGTTGCCCTAATCTAATATGTCCCAGGACCCCAAGGTCACCAAGCTTCTATTAATGAAGTCTAGTTAAGATAAATGATAACAGTTAGTAAACCAACTGCTTATGAGCTCATTGGGCTTTTTAAAATTTACTATCTGCGCTTCATAGAGACACAGGTATTTTGCTTTTGTAGGACATTCAACAGTCAAAGTAGTCTTTTAAAAAGCACAAATCAGACGCTGTTATTGCACTGCTTCTAACCTCTAAAGGCTATCTATTGTAAAGAGATGAAATTTTCAACTACTTAGCCAGGCTCACAGAGACCATGTGCTCTGGTCACTTACTACATCTTTCCCTGACCTTCATGGGGCTCGAGGCACAGTTGTCCTTTTCAGTCCCTCAGATGCAACAAGCTCTACTTCTTGCTCTCCCAGCTTTAGATTGGCTAATCCATCTACCCAGACCAATTTCCCTCTTATCGTTAAGGCCTCGGTTCAAACGCCACCACTACTATCTTGACCAAAGAGACCTGCCTCCTCAGTGCCTCTCCATCCCTTTGTCCAGTCGTATTTCTGTCACTGTACAACATTTATTTACATGTTTACTCTGTCTTCCTCCACCACTGGACATTTGCTTAAGAGCAGGGACTTTGTAATTTTTTGCTTCCAAGGCTTGCAGCAGACACTGGCACATAGGTGTGTAGGAAATGTGTGTCTAATAAAGAATAAATATGTGGATGAAAAAAAAAACTGAAACACTAACACAAGATTATTCTTCTTTCAAAAGAATAATGAAAAATAATTTCATTCAATAAGAGTCATTCTTAGTTACTGATACATGACTTAGTAGATCCCATTCAATTTAAAATGTCCCCTTTTTTTCTGATACTTTCACAAGTCATTAATTAAATGTTGCTCACTTTTAAGGCCAATCGGTGAGACATTATTTAACTTGTCTCCTCTAAAGTTCCAGCATTAACTCAGGCGGGGGCTTCACCAAGTACTGATCATGTGACCTTGGCCTCTCATTGCCTCAGTTTTCTCATTTGTAACATGGGTATAATAATCGGCTTATTTCATACGCCTATGAGGAGGAAAACTTCATATGTGTGTGTGTGTGTGTGTGTGTGTGTGTGTGTCTATATATATGTATTTAAACAGTGTCTTAGAATAGTGTCTGGCACATGATAAGCATTATAGAAGTATTGACTGCTGCTACTAGTACTGTTATTATGAGAACTAACTGTTGAGAATAATCCTTCATATAGGGGTTTATTCCACTGAAGATAAAGGAAACTCATAGAATGTTAGAGATCAGATTAAACACGGAAAGCCAGTAAAATATACCAGGACAGAAGATGATGAGAGTGTGAAAGGATAGAGGAAAAAAAATGGTTTTTGTTTTTCTTTTTCTTTTTTAAAGAAGGAAAGAGCCTAGAAATAGCACAAAAACTATTCATTGGCTATACTGACATGGAGATCGCTGGTGACCTTCATAAGTAAAATTTCAGGACAGTGGGCAGAGAGATTACGGTGAGGGAAGTCAGATGGATGTAAATTATAGAGTAGATGGGACGTGAGGAAATGGAAACAATATATGATGATAACAATTTTGAAAAGTTCAGACATGAATTGGCTAAAGAAGATATGCAGGGATCAGAGGAGGAGGGAGGCTTTCGTGTTACACGTATAGTTTTTAACATTTTAAGTTGGAGTTACTAGTCTAGAATGAGGTTGAATTTTGGCAAGAATCATTCATAGGGAGTAGATGGGTTGTAGAAAATGCAGTGCTGTGAAGTACTTGAGAAGATGAGAGAAAATGAAATGCTATCTGTAGTGCACGTGGCCTTTGAACTTGAACTCCTGTAGTGCAAGGGAATACAAAGATCAATGCAAATGCTAATGAATTAACGGATTTGGCAGTGGACTGTTTACTGACTTCTGTGTTGCTAATGAGTTAGGAAGCGCCTCACCAGCTCAGAGTGAAGGAAGTAGAGAGGATGGAGGAAAATTTGAGGAGGGTAGGGAAAGCTTCTAAGAAAATAGTCCTTAAGGAGAATTAGAAAGAACTTACTGTAAGTCAGAGCAATATTTCCAGTCTTGAAAATCCATTTGAAGTTGGTGTTTATTAATTTATTGGAATACCAATTTTCCCTGCCACATGATGTTTCTCCAGCTACCTGGATATAAGTTACACAGAGGCAGAAAAGAATGAGAGATAACAATCGAGGGAAAATACAATTAGTATTTTTTTTTTACCTTTTTCCACTTCCCCGCGCCAACTCTGGGGAGCCTTCATGGACATGGCTGCCCTCGCAGCCTGCAGCAGCACGCTGTTATCAAAGAATTCAAAGAAATGGAACATAGGTTTCCAACTTAATAATTCAGCAAAATCAAAAATTGTATATAATGTTTTCTGTTGGCAAAGATTTTTGCAATATAATTTGGTTCCATCTTTTGACAAGTAATTTGGCAATGTCTAGCAAGATAAAAATGTTAATAGCTTTTTACACATTAATTCTAATTCTGGAAGCTTATGCCGATAAATAATTTATAATCCAGAAAATTATTATATAAAGATGCTCATTGTCATGTCATTTGTAATAACAAAACATTGGAAACACCTTTAATTGTTAAGAATAGGAAAACAGTTTAGGAAATTATATCCACTTAGTAGAAAGTGACACAGTTACTATATTATAATTACAAGATGATGGAGCAAAATAAAATAATGCTTAATAAAGAAAGAATGAAGAAAGCTGACCTAAAATTGTGTCTTCCTTATGACAGTAATTATGTAAACATATCAATGTTTATTAAAGCTTAAAACCAAGATAAAGTTTTAAAAGCTCTGTACCAGTAATGGGGATTTTATGTTCGTTTCAAAATATTTTTTGACACAACTCTTAGAATTTTGTTTTGTCTACTCCTTTTCTTAAGAATTTCTGATTATTACCTCACTTTTCATTTCATAGTTTCAAATAAAGCCAGCAATTTTATCATCAGAGAAGATTAGACTTATTGGACAGTCCATAATTCCAAGTTATTTGGTATAAAAAGACCATATACACTTGTAGGTGCTTTCAAAATAAAATTTCGAGAAGTTTTTTTTTTTGCTTAGTCTTTCCTAGTATGGAGATGAAGCAAACTACCTAAAATTGCTAGCCATTCTTTTTTCATTTTTCTCATTTTATTGATTTATCTTGCCCTTCACAGAAATGATAAGAAATGAGTCTGCAGTTGCATCTGCCAATTTCTTAAATCCTCTATTATCCACATTATGAAATCATACTAGTATGAATGCTTCCAGTATTTTCAGAACTCTTTAGTTAGTATACTTTAGCATTCTGTATGAAGTATCTTATGTAAGTGTAAAATTTAGACTCAACTTCTGGAAGCTTTTGATTTCTTAGTTCAAAAGTGAGAGATCCTTAGTTCAGCCATATGATTAACAATTACTTGTATAGTAAGAAGCTCCTAAATTATTGTTTTATGGGTACCTGGCAGTTTTCTTGCCATTTCTCAGAAGTTCTCTATTAAACACATTCTCTCTCTTTCTCTCTCTCTATCTCTCTGTCTCTCTCTGTCTCTGTCTCTGTCTCTCTCTCTCTCACACACACACACACACACACACATTGTGATTAAAAGCACAGATTTTGGCATTATGAAATCTAAGGTTCAATTTCCAGTTGTGTAGTTTCTGGGCCACTTCACTTTAGGCAAGTAACCTAATGTCTCTGAACCTTGTTATTTTCATCTGTAAAATAGAAATTACAATTATATCAGACAATCCTCAAAACATCCGTAATGATTTTAGAGTTTCAGAGTCAGGTAAAAGCAGGCACTCAGTAAATGGCTAGTGCTTTTATTACTTTATTATTATTTAGGTCTTGGTTTTCCTTGAGTGTGTGAGTCCCCATAATGAAATGTAATTTCCAGTAGATTGAGTAACACCTGTTTTCACCAAAAATTTTAACTGAGTTCATTACTTTCTGTGCAACCCAGATTAGTTTTCTGCCTCCTTTTCTGTGCCGTATGTAGGTGTTCAGTAGATTTATTTAATAAATGTATGAATGCATGAACGCGTAGATGAATTTTTAAATGCTTCTTTTTGAGAAGGTAGAACAAATGTGACACAGTAGAACAGATAAGAAAATAATCCATGGAAAAAATGGCAAAGTCATGTATGTGTCCAGGGCCAGCCTAAGAGGAATTACTTTTTTTTTTTTTTTTTTTTAGGAAAAATGTGTTGAATAGCTTATTTTAATTATTTTTAAAAGTTAAGTACAGGGACTTCCCTGGCGGTCCAGTGGTTAAGACTTCGCCTTCCAATGCAGGGGGGTGTGGGTTCAATCCCTAGTCGGGGAGCTATGGTCCCACATGCCTCGCAGCCAAAAAACCAGAACATAAAACAGAAGCAGTATTGTAACAAATTCAATGAAGACTTTAACAAATGGTCCACATCCAAAAAAAAAGTTAAGTACAAAACTTTGCTGATGATTTACATATTTAGGACCAATAAAATAATGTGAGATTAGCTGTACTGAAACAGAATGTTGAGCTACATTCACATTAAGTGACATTATATAGTCTGAGTTTATGGAAAACTTCTGAGATGGTGAGTGACCTTTGAGCAGAAAAAGACAGAAGGAGAAATGGCCTTTTCTACATTCTATTGTGCCTCTAAGTAAAATGCTTGGTAATCTAGCTACAAAGCTCTATGTCATTGGCCTTAGGCACGTACTGTGATGTACCTTGTGAAGATCAGATTTTGCCATGGAGAGGATTTGTAAAAGTATCACACATTCCAGTACCGTTGGCAACCACAGCTACCAAAAACTCCAATTTAAATTGATGAGCCTAATATCAGATGATAGTATCATTTCCTTGTGGGTGTTCTGGGAAAAGGTGGGTAGGAAATGTATAAAAGTGAATACTTTATTGACTGAAATAACACTTCATCATTTTGAAAACATAAAATACATTAAAGTTGTTATAGCATCATACATGAATATTTCACTGTATTTTAGACCTTGCCTACAAGCAATGTTTTCTGCCCTTTGAAAGAGAACCATGCTTGTGGTATGCATTAATCATAGAAAAGATTAAACACTGAAAAGAAATTCAGCCTTTAAAGACAATTTGCTTTGATTTATTCAGTGGGTTCTCCTAAAAAGTTAATACCCAGAATTATTGCTTGTTAAATTGGAGTTACAAATTCTTTCAGAGTTACTTAGTATTTTCTTTAATATCAGTATCAAGGAAGGCAAAGCAAATTTACATATTTATTAGGAAATACAGGCACATAATCATAAAACAAGAAAACACAACGTTTTTATAGACTTTATTTTTTAGAAGTGTTTTAATTTTCCAGAAAAATTGAGAAGATAGTATAAAGTGTTTCCATATACACTATACCCATTTCCCTCTGTGACGATCAACTTATATTAGTATGTTACATTGTTACAATCAGTGAACAAATATTGATACATTATTGTTTACTATAGTCCATACATTAGTCCAGTTCCTTAGTTTTTACCTAATGTCCTTTTTCTATTCCAGGATTTCATCCAAAACATCACATTACATTTAGTTGCCATGTTTCCTTAGGCTCCTCTTGGGTTTGATAGCTTCTCAGATTTTCCTTGCATGACCTTGGCAATTTTGAGTAGTTAGGCTTGTGTAGGATGCCCGCTACTAGAATTTGTTTGATGCATGTTTCATTGATAATATTGGGATTATGTGTTTGGGGGAGGAAGACCACAAGAGTAGAAGGGTTATTTTGTCAGATCACATCAAGTGTACAAAGTATCAATATGCATTATGAATGCTGAGGTCGACCTTGATCAGCAGGCTGAGGTAGTGTTTTTCAGGTTTCTCCATTGTAAAATTACTGTTTTCCCTTCTCCATATTGTACTTTTTGGAAGGAAGTCAATATGCTCAGCCCACAACTAAGGAATAGAGAGTTATGCTTACGATGGAGTACTACATAAACTATTTGGAATTCTTTTGCACTGGAGATTTATCTATTCTCCCGCATTTATTTATGTATCCAATTATTTATTTATATCAGAAGAACTCACGGATTTTTATTTTATACTTTGGGTCATAATCTAATTCTACGTTAGTTACTTTGTTCCTCAAATTGCTCTAGTCCTGACCCTTGTGAACTCTTTTCAGTTCAGTGGCTCGTGTGCCACTCTGAGGTATCCCCATCCTATATATATTTTTGGAACTTCCTTACTTTCTGACACTATAAGATGGCCTTGTATATAAATCTTGTATATTTACTGCCCCAGTCCTAGAATCAGCTATTTCTTCAAGGATAACTAGGTCTTTTTAGTGGAGAACAGCATTAGACAGCAGGATCTGGGTGTGGGGTGTGCTAATTGCTGCCCGGATGTCATTGCTTCTAGATCTTCTCAGCTGACAGAGCAAAGAGATAACATGTGTGTACATTCCCCACGTATATGGACATATCTATAAGTATCTCTCTACATAACCATGTGTGTTAAGGTAATATGAAGCAATATTAAGCTAAGCATGAATGTATATTGATGTTTCCAACTTTAATCTGTTACCACATAGATCATCTTAGCCTCATCTCTTGCTTATCTTTAAATTTCAACTGCGGCAAAACACTTGACTTTTAGAAGTATGAAAATCAAATTGTAGCTACTTTGGGAAGCCACATCATCTAGCAGAAGAATTCTTAAAGGGCAAGGTGTATATCATCAAATTTTAATTTACAGTCAGCAGTACTTTGTAACATCCATAGGCCTCCAGACCTCTGCTTCCAAGAAGGTGAAGTAGCCCATTTCTCCCAGGTTCTTCCACTTAAAACTAAAACCCTGAACATAACAACAGACAAACATAGGAAGACACTGAAAGGTGGAAATGAGAAGGCAGACTTAACTAGGGACTTTGGGACTTGAGGAATAACATGGTGATGAGTCCCCTGTGTTTCCTGTTGCTTCCCATACATCCTGGAGAGGGTATTACAGGAACCCCCAATCAATAACCACCAACAGAACAACAGACAAAAAAGCTTCAAAAAAGAAAACACAAAACCCCCGTTCCCCCTAGCCAAGGTATGAGGAAAGGGGTTGTCAAAGACAGAAAACCATTTGGGCAATAATATACACACTACTCGAGCCAAGTGCCAGTGGAATATTGCACCCATCCCCTATGTCCTGTGGTTTCAGTTGGGCCAAGCTACGATTTGATCTTCCACACCACCCCACTCCTGCCCTCCAGAAGAGGCAGCGCTCTGATTCGCCACCAGGGCTGTTTCAGTGTGGTGCAGTGGTGAGCTGAGCCTCCACCCCTTTGCATTAGCAAAGAGACTTTCAAAGGTGGTGCCTGACAGGCTAGTTAACACTGGGCTGCCCTCACACAGTCGTGGGGTCCAATGGTGGGACCTAGCCTCCGTCTCTCCCTGACATCGATAAGAATAGGATGTTACAGGTTGGAGGGAGTAGGCACCCCACTAACCCCCAACACATGGTGTCCGTGAGACCCAATGGGGTGCTGAATCCCCATAACCGTCCTGAGGCAGTAAGACAGAATGAGATGGCACAAGCAGGGCTAGTTGGCAGTTCTCTTCCTCTTACCCTGGTGTCAGTGGGGCCAGCAGGTAGCTGACCCTCTACCCACACCCGGCATCAACAAGAAGGAATGAAGTGGGAGGAAGGACAGCAAACACAGCAAACACTTCACCTCTCCCCTCCCCTGGTGTCAAGAAATCTACTGGGGAGATGAACTTCCACTCCTACTAAAAGGCAACAGAATGATATTAATGTTCCCACTTTTGGGGGGAAGGTGTCAGAAGGGCCAGTAGGATAGCTGAACTTCTACTTGATCTGTCTGCAGTGAGAGAATGTAAGTGCCCACTTTTGCTGGGGTTTTGACAGTAGGGCCCAGTGGAAATCTGTACGTAACCCCCCAGTCCTCATACTCCACCTCCAATAGGATGACTTCCTTCTAAAAAGTAATAATAAAATTAAATGGGATACAGAGTCATATAATAACTCACAATGTTTAGAATCCAATTGAAAAATACTCATGGCACCAAGAAGCAGGAAATCACAGAATAAATGAGAAAAGACAATAGACCTACACCAGCACTGAGATAAAACATCTATTGAAATTATCAGACAGGGGTTTTAAATAAGCTGTCACATAAATGCTTCAATTAGCAATTATGTGTTCCTTGACGGAAATGGGAAAAATAGAAAATGTGAACAAAGAACTAGAAGTTATAAGAATAAAAACAAATGAGAACAGTAGAACTGAAAAATACAACAATCAAAAAACTTTGCTCAAGAGTAGAGTGGAGATTACAAAGCACAGAATCATGAACTTAGAAGAGATCAATACGATGTACCACATGTACAGAGAAAAATAGGCTGAGGGGTAGAGATGGGAGAAAGAACAGGATCTCAAGAACCTGTAAACAGTAACAAAAGCACTAACATTCATATCATCAAGGTTCCAGAATGAAAACAGAGAGCACGTAGGACTGACAAAGTATTCAGAGAAATAATGACTGAAACGTTCCCAATTTTTTAGAAGACATAAGCACACATCCAAGGATCTGAGCAAATCCAAAGAGGAAAAACACAAAGGTATCCTTGTCAAGACGCGTCATAATTAAACTTCTGAAAAGTAGAGACAAAACAAATCTCGAAAGTGGACAGGCAGAAACGATGCATCACTTATTGAGAAACCAATTCCAATGACAGCATATTTCTTGTCTAAAATTATGGAGTCAGAAGCATTGACATAACATTTTTCAAGTAGTAAAAGAAAAGAACTCTCAGCCACAAATTCACACTTTTTATATCCACTTTCTTGTTTGACTTATATTAATGGACTACCAACTCATCTTTCTATATCCGGGCCTGCCATCACACTTCTCCAAAAATCTAGTCACAGTATTTCCAGAGTGATCTTTCTGAAAAAGAAACAAATTTTTCTTATAAAAGTACCTGATTGTGTTATGAAACTTTTCTCTCTTCTAAGTTACCAGGTAAAATCCTTCAATGGATTCCCATCTTTCTTGGAGGAAAATCTCACATCCAAACTCTCTTTGTCCTTTTGGGCTGCTGTAAGATTATACTGCAGGTTGGGTGGCTCATAAACACCAGGAATTTTTTTTCTCACGGCTCCGGAGGCTGTGAGTTCAAGAATAGGTTGCCAGTATGGTCAGATGAGGGCCCTCTTCTGAATCACAGACTTCTCATTGTATCCTCACATGGCAGAAGAGCTTAGGGAGCTCTGTGGGGTCTCTTTTATAAGAGCACTAATACCATAATCATTTCCCAAAGGCCCCACCTACTAATACTATCAGCTACGGAAAGTAAGATTTCAACGTATGAATTTGGAGGGGAACACAAAGACTAGACCATAGCACTTACTATACATACATGGACCATGCATGATCTGGCTTCTACGCCCCTCTCCATTGTCTTCTTTTCCTACACGCCAGTGAGCATTTCTCTTTTTTTTTTTTTTTTTCTTTTTTTTTGCGGTACGCGGGCCTCTCACTGTTGTGGCCTCTCCCGTTGCGGAGCACAGGCTCCGGACGCGCAGGCTCAGTGTCCATGGCTCACGGGGCCTAGCCGCTCCGCGGCATGTGGGATCTTCCCGGACCGGGACACGAACCCGTGTCCCCTGCATCGGCAGGCGGACTCTCAACCACTGCGCCACCAGGGAAGCCCCAGTGAGCATTTCTTATACTGATTATGAATGGAACTCCTTTCTGGACTGATCCTTAACCATTCATTTTCTGGTAAGTGTGAATTTATCTTCTCTTTTCTTCAAAACTTCACCCTTCCTTCATGTTACATATCCATTTCAATTGCCTTCTACAGGAAGCCCTACTGATATCGCCCATATACTACTGTCCACAGCATGAATTAAGGTCTTACTGTGTCTTCCTATAGCACTCTGTAATATCTTTTACGGTAACTGTGGATTTTCTTACTTGAGTGTCACAATACATTGAATTCTAGGTGGCACTATAATGATTTTAGTAACAGTAACACTGGTGCCTACTTTATCCCATGACATACTTTAGGTGTTCAATAAATGTGTGTTGAATGAGTGAATGAATGAATGGTCAATTTGAAATCTTAATCATGTTACTTTTCAAAAATCTGTTAAAAAGATACCACAGTTTTCCAGAAGATTAGGGAGTTAGGACCTTAAACTTGATTTAACAGAGGAAATTTTTACTCATACATCCTGCTTAAATACCTCAAAGTAAAACCATAAACCCAGGAATTTAAGGTTATCCATTTGGACTTTCAAGCCAATAATTAATATCTCCTGCCCCGACTGTATTAGATGGTTTCGATGCTCCACTCATATCTCCCCAGCACTCATCATTCCAGTATATGCTGATAGAATCATGCTGCCGCCTGCAATTATCCACCTTAGGGCAGGCCAGAAGTGTACAGGAGTTAATGTATCTGGGTGTAGCTTTCAACCAAGGACAGAGGGGACTGGAAGATAAGTACTTCAAGTTTCTCACCGATTCTTGGGATAACTCTGAGACATGTTCTGTAGAGTTTCACAGAACTCGCCTGAAGTACTGGCAGCAGTTCCCTGCAGGAGTAATTTATTCGGTAATACACCTCTGTTGGCTTCCTTCCATGCCTCCATTCTCAATTCCCACTCCACTTCTGAGTTTTCTGGAAGCACCTCCCAGATGAGCAGTTTGCACTCAAATTATCGCCTCAAGTTCTGCTTCTAGGGGAACTCAGTTGATAGCCTCCTAACAACCCAGTGCTCCTTACAGAGCCGTCACTGGTACAAGTACCAAGGCACGGCACATTACGTATCACTCCTCCTAAATCCTAATATTTTTAAACAGATAGGAAAGAGCATGACCTTGAAGAGAAAAAGAGTTCATATGAGGATGGCCAATGGATAAAGGGAAGGAGGGACAGTGCCATTTGTTTTCCATTAATGATAGTGTGAAATGTATGGGCAGATGGTCTAACAGGTGTGACTATAATTTGAGGAGCCTGCTCCCTTGGTTACAGAAGACTGCTACTGTTATTATTTTGGAACCACAACCTCATGACTTTATAGTTTCACTTGATGTAACCTTCTCCTTTACCTTTAAATCTTCGTACATCACTGAATTGCAGCCAATAGATTTATTTTCTCCCTATGGCTCCATCACAGAAAAAGACACACATGTGCGCACACACACACACGCGCGCACACACACACACACACACACAGAGTTTTGTGTATGCCAGTGCTAGAAAAGACAAGCTCATGGTGCATGTATGCAATGGATATTGTACATTACAGGTCTCTGTGAAATAGTCTTCTGCAGGTTCCTATGTTTATTTTATGAATAATTAACTTTAGTAAAGTTAATTTCCTGAAGATCTTGTTGAAGACTGAAGAAAGGAAGTAAATTGTAAAGAAAAAGACTTCGAAACTTGCCCTTTTCGCCCTCTCTTTGTGTCTTAATGAACAAAGGATAACTGGGCCTTTTTTGAAGCCTTTGCTTGAGTTGAAGACACAAAATGCAACCTGTACTCTTATCATAATATGTTCAGTTTATGAGTACCCAAACTTATAAACCGTGAATTTCCCTAAAGTTATTATACCATCTAGAAGATGTTTGCTTGGACGTTTACTTAAAACCAAACAATTGAGGTCTATGTGTCCAAATAATTTCCTTCTCTCTTGCTGTCTCCATTTCAGTTTCCTGAGTTTCTGGGAAGGCCTGGTTTCCCCAAAGGAAGGATTTCTGGTAGAAGTCTGAAGGTCTGACCCAAGAAGAAAAAAATCCAGTACAGCCAATGAATTGAGGACAAGAAGTTTTCCGATCAGGTAGGAACATTTAATCTCATACATTACGATCGCCTTAAGTAAGGTGTGCTGATAGCTGGATATGATTTAACTGCTTGGAAAAAGATGCATATATATTATATGACCTACCCCACAAGGAAGCTGTTCTCAATTCTCTTAGAGGTTGTGGTGTTTATCAGAGAGCGCCTTGGGGGAAAATGAATACAATAACAGTATGATGCTTTTTTTTATTATTAGCTCATTGTTGCCAAGTACACTTGGTGACCTTGGTGCCTGTGGTTTAATCCAGGGGGTTAGACATGTGGAACAGCACATTAACCCTCTTCAGTATTTTCTCCCAAGACAAATCATTTTTATAGGTTGTCTCCATGGTCTTCTAGTTGCTTATCAAAATTAAGCATCAAGCCTTCTAAGTGTGCAATAGCCCCAGTCAGTGTGAGGAAATCAGCTTGGTTCTTATTGGGGCACAGCTTCTTGTCCTTGGCACAAAGTGACTTCACATAGGGAGTTAGAAGGAGGAGAACGGGACATGAGAAAGGGGAGTTCTGTGTTCTCATTTACCTATGCATGTTGAAACTCCACTAACAGCTTTATTTTCATTAGCAATTTGTGATAAAAACTTAGGGTAAAGGGAATAATGAAGCTGTCCCATTATATGGCAGGACAAAAGATAGTAGTGACATCAAAATCAGGGCCTGTCCATCTCGTTTGCAGCTATATACTGAGTGTTTAGCATAGCATTTGACCCCTCATCAGTATTCAATAAGAAGATGCGTGTTGAATGATTTAGGGATGAATTGATGAATGAAAAAAGTTAATATGGTAGAAAATGTGTTTTATCCTTGTATTTTCGTGTGTTGACTTCTGTATTTCAAGACCCAGCACTGTAACTGACACATAGAATATAAGCAATAAAATGTGTTGAAAGAATGAATGAGTCCCCACTATTCTAAGAATAATTTTAAGACCAACACAGACCCCATATCTGCCAGAGGTATCCAGAGGTGAAAGCCTGGATCTCAGCTAGTGGTAGAGCTGACAGGATTTATCTAGTTTTAATAATTTACAGCTCATCCCATTACATTTAGGCATAGTACCTACATGAGCCATACAATTAAATGTTGACTGAAAAACAATGCACAACCTAGAAGTTGAGAATTATGTTTTATGTGGAGGACATACTGAGGACTGAAGTCAGGAGACAGCCTCTCAGATAGCTCTGAGGGACTGTTCTGAAGAGCTAAGGGAGGGCACAGGGTATTTAGAGGTTCTTGCAAAAAAAAAAAAAAAGACAGGTAGTTGGAACATCAAAAGATTACTGTTAATTAAAGAAACTAGACATCTTAAGTTAATAAATGTAGCACTTTTCTATATATGGTGAGATGCAAGAATCTGGTCTCCTGGAAATCATTCCCTTGATTTGCACTTTAATTATCTAGGGCCAGTATCCTGTTTTCTCCATCCTGAATCCCCTCAGGGTGCGGCTTTGGGTGTGGCTTCAGCGGCTGATGGCTTGATGGCTATAACATCCTGTGTTACTGATAAGGCTGGCTACATTCTTTCTCCACATAAATGACTTGAATATGGATAGTAAATCTGTGGATTTGCAAAACGTAATTCTTGGAGCATTTTTATAAGGACAAAGTTAAGGGCAATTTCAGAATCACTAGTGGCTAAAATTGCTATTTATACTTTTCCACTGGTAGGTAGTAATCTGCTGTTGCTGTCTTCAGTATTCCCAAGGGATAACAAAAGCCATTTAATTCAAGAAAGAAAGGTAAAATTTAGCACAATGCAGCTTCCACAAAACCAAACACACACCCAACTCTCTCAGATATGAAGTAGTAATCTAAAATAGAATCCTGGAACTAATTGCAAAACAAGAGCAAATGTACTCATATTGGATAATTTTATTCTTTTATTAATGTTTGATACATATATGTATTTATTATTAAAATTCAAAGTTGCTGTATGGAGAAATAGTTTTGTACCAATAGTGTCTTTGTATGTGTTTATCAATAATGTATGAGATTGCCTCCTATGCGCCTTTTCTTTTATTGGGGGGGGAGGGGGTGTGTCACGCTACGTCAAGGTCGGGAGTCAAACCCGCCACGACTGTCCATGAGGGGTTTTCCCGGGTCCCCACTTCAGGCCGGTGAGGGTGGCCAGGGGCAGCCGAAGACGTGCGTACGTGCGTGCGTGCGTGCGAGCCTGCGAGTCCACGGGGCGGGCCGCGCGCGCCGGGAGTGTTTCAGCCCGGCCCCCGGCTCATTGTGGTCGCCTCACGCCGGCCCGAGTTCGCAGCAGCGCTGGAGGCCCCGGGCCTGTGACCACAAAGAGGGAGCCGGGGGTCGGACGGGAGCGCTGCGGCGGCAGCTGAGGCCCAGACCAGGCCCCCCTCAGCCTCCCGCCTGCCCGTCTGCCCCGCCCCCGCCGGCGGCGCCGCGCCCCTCCCCCAACCGCCAGACTAGCGCGGTGCGGGGCCCGCGCGCGAAGACATGGGGGAGAAGCTGGAGCTGAGGCTGGAGTCGCTCTTGGGGACCGAGCCCGCCGTCTACCCGTGGCCGCTGCCGGTCTACGTAAGTGCCGTCCGTCCCCTCCTCCCGGACCCCCGCTCCTGTTCCCCCACGGCGCGCGCTGAGCCCACCGAGAAACGGAGCGACTCGAGTCGCCAGACCCTCTTTGGAGCCCCCCTTCCCGCCCCGCCGTGGTTCTCCGCGGCAGTTTCCAGCCCCCGCGCGCAGGGTGGGCAGAGGGGAGCCGGCGCCGGCCGGGGGTCACAGACTCGGCCGCGGGGATCCCGCGCTTCCGAGGGGCGCCCGAGCCGGTCTGCGGTTGGCTCTGCAGGGCTGGGGACCCCGGTCCCCCCGGTCCTGGAATGTCGGCGGGCTTGCCCTTCTGTACTTTAGGATCTGACATGTAGGGTTTCTTTTTCCTGGTAGTTTATTCTTAGCGCTGTCAACGTGCTTAGTTTTTTTAATTTTTTTTTATTTTTCAGGGCACCCTTTCCTCCCTCTCTCCAGTTTTTTTGTGTTTCTGTTTTGTTTTGTTTTAGTGAGGCATTTTGTCCCTCTGATCTTGAGTGGGTGGGCTGGCAGGACACTTGGAGAGGAGGCGTTCTGTCCCCTGATCTTGAGTGGCCTTTGGAAAATGACAGGCCAGACGGAAATTTACACAGGCGTCCGGTGATTCCAGAAATGCAGGGTGTCCGGCTAGGTGGGCGCCCGGCCTGTCGTCCCCCGTGGCGGCGTGGTGCGCGTGTTCCTTGTCTCAGGGTTTACGCTTGGGCCCCGCAGCCCAGCTTCCAAAGGGAAAGCGCAGCGGGCGCCTTGGGCCGGCGCCTTTGGGGCGCCCTTTCGTGCGCTCGGCTTGCGGGGGACCGGCCTCCAGGCGACCCGGCGGGGAAGCCCGCGCGACCCGGCCCTCGCGCGGGCTCCGTGTGTGTCAGTTTGTGGAAAGTGTGTCGCGCGCGGCCGGGGTCGGGGTCGGGGTCGGGACGCTGGGACCACCTGGGAGCCGGTGTAGAGGGATATGATTTCCATTTTCAAGGCGCATTCATCCTGTGCAGGGAGACAGCCTAACATAAAATTTGCCTAACAAAAACTATATTAACAGGTGGAAAGACTATCTCCCAGTTGAACAGCGGATGCCTGGGACTCGTTTCATTGCTTTCAAAGTTCCTTTAAAAAAGGTGAGCAAAAGTTAATACCGTATTCTTCCAGAAATCTGAATTCACCATATAGAGAGCCCTGGCTCTCAACCCCGTCGTACTCCATTTTCCCTTTTTATAGCAAATACTTTTTTTTTTTTTTTTTTTTTTGCGGTACGCGGGTCTCTCACCGCTGTGGCCTCTCCCGCTGCGGAGCACAGGCTCCAGACGCGCAGGCTCAGCAGCCATGGCCCACAGGCCAAGCCGCTCGGCAGCATGTGAGATCCTCCCAGACCGGGGCGCGAACCCGTGTCCCCTGCATTGGCAGGCGGACTCTCAACCACTGCGCCACCACGGAAGCCCCAGCAAATACTTTTGAATACCTCTTTTACTATCCAGAAATGGGATTCATAGACAAATACAACCAACTTTTGTACTTAATTAAAAAACAAAAAAAAAACAATGCAATGCCCTAACTATAAATAAAGAATAAAGTAATTTATAAGAAAGTAATATGTATCTCAGTATGTAAATGTTTGGGGATGACTATACTAGAAATAAAGAAATAGTCGGTTACTTGTACCATGAATGCAATAAACTGTGGACTTTGATTGATAACGATGTGTCAGTGTTGGTTCATGAATTCTAACAAATGAAGCACACTGGTATGGCATGTTGATAATGGGGAAGGCTGTGTGGGATGAAGGAGAGAGGGTGTAAGTGGGAACTGTGTACATTTTGCTCAGTTTTGCTGTGAATCTCAAACTGCTCTAAAACTAGTCTACTAATTAAGAAAAAAAGTGTGTGTTGCTGACTTTTGAATAACCAAAGAGATCAATGGAACAGGGTACATGTATAAGCCAAATACATGAAAGAATATTTAGCAGTGAAAGCCATCCTTCCTATATGTAGATATTCAAGAAGTATTTATTTCTGTGTCTATTTTCAGGCACTCCGCTTGGAGCTGGCAATACAGTGGTAGGCAAAATTGATGTGGTCCCTGCCTTCTGGGAGTTTAGAGTCAGGTTAGGAGACCAACATGAAATAAACAAACATAGAAATAACTATATAGAAGTGAGCTTATTTTCTTCCGTCTAATCTCTCTGGAAGAAAGGATTGTAATATCGCTTGTAAGCTGCAGAGGAGGAAACTTGACTTTGAATCTCATATGTTAGCATCCCAGGGTTTGAATAAATGGATAACATAGTAAAGGATTTTAAACATCTGTTCTTCCTTATTTTATTCTTTCTGACAGAGTTTTGAAAAGAATCTTGCTCCAGAAGAACGTTTCTCCCCCTTGGATCTCTTAACAAAATCCAAGGACAGAATGAAGAACTTGGGCTGATTATTGACTTAGCAAATACTCGCCGCTCTTACAAGCCAGAGGTAAATGGAAGGCGTAATTGAAAATGACCTTCTTTCTGATACTGTAATAATTCATAGTAGTTCAGTAGTTATCATCTTATGGTAAGGTGAGTCCTGGCCTTCTCTCGTGGGTTCAAAAAGGGAAGCTAGTGGTTTCCTTAAATACACATTTGTAATTGCTGTTTCAAAATGAGATGAAAGATATGAATTGAACTATAGTATTTGGCAGTAGGCTCTAGATATGCTTAAGAAATTCTATAAGCTTCCATGTTCTACATTTTGAAAATGAAGTAAACTTTTAGTAGTTACAGTAGTATCCTAAAAAGAAAGAAAGGTATGTCCATTATGTCTTTAGCACTTATGTTAAGCAGTTGCCTGAGCATGTTTAAGCATCAGTGTAAAAGACAATTGTTCTCTAAGTTTTATGCTTCCTTTTCCTGATGCCTTCTGATATAGCACAGAAACCCATCTATTCTCTTGGCCCATGTAGGACATTCCAGTGCAAAAGAATTATCCTCCTTCTGACCTGTTCCATGGCCTTGGGAGACAGTAACACCTAATGTCTTTTAATATTTGTAGAGCAGTTTGCCATTTAGAAAGTTCTTTCATATCCATTGACTTAGTTAATCTTCACAGCAATCCTTTGCTCTTGAAGTGGAAGTAGTACTGATATCTCCTACTGAGTGCTTACCCTGCACTAAGCTCAGAGGATAGACAACTACAATTACTAATTTTACAGACGATGAAACTGACTCTCGGAAAAGGAAGAATTGAAATTTCAGCTCTGTTATTGCTTTTTTTTTATTGTGGTAAAATATAGAGAAATCATATTTCTTTTAACCGTTTATAAATATGCAGTTCAGTGGCATTAAGTACAGTCACAGTGCTGTGTAACCATCACCGCTGTCTAGAACCAAAACTTTTTCATCATCCTCAACAAAAACTCTGTAACCATCAAACAGTAACAACCCCATTTTCCCTCCCACCAATCCTTGGTAACCTCTATTCTATTTTCTGTCTCTGTGAATTGGCCTATTCTAGGTACCTCGTGTAAGTGGAATCTGCAGTATTTGTCCTTCTGTGTCTGGCTTATTGCACTAAACGTCGTGTTTTCAAGGTTCATCCATGTTATAGCACGTAACGAAATGCCATTTCTTTTTTGGCTTAGAAAATCCCATTGTGTGTATATAGACCACAGTTTGTTATTCAACGGTTGATTGACACTTGGTTGTTTTCCACCTTGTAGGTATTGTGAATCATGCTGCTATGATCATTGGTGTACAGATATTTGTTCAAATCCCTGCTTTCAGTTCTGTTAGATGTGCAGCGTAGGTAGTAGCAGAGTTGTTGGATCATAGCCTACTGCCAAATACTAAGCTCTACGCTTAACCTGTGAGAAAGTGCCAAACTGTTTTCTACAGTGTCGTCTTGTTTTTAAACAATTATCACAAATTTTAAGCATATACAAAAGTATAAAACTACTGTGAGTGTTCCTTGTATACCCAGGAACTCATCCAGCTTTCTTATTTACCAACTGATGGCTGTCATGTTTTATCTATACCCCCACCTGTTTCACCCCATTCCGTATTATCTTGAAGCAGCTCCGAGACAACATGTAAATTACACCTGTACGTTTTTGGTACGTGCATTTAAAATATAGGACTTTTATTCCTTAATATCATTTTTTAATATTAAATACCCAGGGAGTGCTCAAATTTGCAGTTGTCTCCTAAACGTCATAAAAAATTGTCTATAAGAATTTTGAATTAGATCCAAATAAGGTCCACACTTTGCCGTGGATTGTTAGGTCTCTGAAGTCTTGTTTAATCTATAGGTTCTCCCTCCATGTCTCTCTCACTTTTTTTTTCCTCCTTGAATTTTGTTTTTAAAGAAACCAGGTAATTTGTCCCATCTAGATGCCGATGATTACATTCCATGTGTTGGTAACATATTCTTCAGTCCTTTTATTTCCTGTAAATCGGTAGTTGATCTGAATGAAGCTTGCATGTTTTGTTTTGGCAAGACAGTTTCATGGGTGATGATGTGTTCTTCCATGGAGACGTATATAGTTGTGTCTTTCTGTGGTATTAGCAGTCACTGATGATTCATACCTACATCCATTAATTCAGTTGAGGCTTCAAAGAATGGTGAATTCTGTTGTTCTTTTTTTCACTTATTAGCTGGGTATATTTGTACGAGGAGAAGATTCCCCTCATCAGCTGTTTGGTTGCTCAGTTGTAGAGGCATGATTCTCTTCTTTTATTTAACAGTTTTCAAAATAATGAGTTGATTCACAAATATCCTCCAGTGTTGACCAGTTTTGTAAAATTTTATTTATTCCTCTCACCGTGGACTCCGTTACAGTTATTATTCTAACTGAGGCCCTATCTTTGGCCAGTTGGAGCTTCTCGGTGACTCCTGAGTCCTTTGGACATGACATCAGTTGTTTCTAGACTTTTTCAGTGGTCAGAGCTAGGAAATATGTACGTTTGTTTTTAATATTTTTAAAATATGTCATAGGTTCCTACTGCTACTTTCCATTTAAATTCAGAACTAGAGAATTTTCACTTATCCTTTTCTGTCTTCTATTGATAGTCTACTTTCTCCCACCTCAAGAATACCAGTTCTCAACAATGCCTGAAATTGCCTCTGTTTCCTAATTCGAATCCAAGTTCTTCTGACTCTATTCTACTACTCTCCTTAAATCACAGCCGCTTTATGGCCCTTGAAATGTAAGATAGAACATAAATGTAGGCAGAACTGTTTATATCATTTTGAGTTACATGTGCATTCATTCACATAGATTTGCTTTTCCTTTTGCATGCCTGGTAACTGTCCGTTCTGCAGTTTGAATGAAAATCAAGTGATAATTACTGGTTAAAGCAGCTTTGGAAAAAATGGCTCTCATCAGAATGACTGACATACAAAGTTTAATGTACTCTCCTGGTTTATATTCTGCCTTCTCTAATTAATTTTTTATTCTTTCCCTACAAAGGAAATAATACATATTTTCATGGTTTTGCCTTATAGGACTTACCAGAAACTCTTCCTTATTTAAAAATGTGTACAATTGGGCATCAGGTGTCAGATGACGACACTAGTTTTAAATTCCAGTGTGCTGTTAATGGGTTTCTGAAAGAACATAAAGATAACGGTGAGTTGCTTTTGTGTTTGTTTTTGTTTTTCCTTTACCTGAACTTTGGTATGCATTTTGAGTGGGGTTGGGGATTTTTAACATTTTTAATAGTTCTGACATTAGTGTCAAGTTGTGTTTGGTAACATTACGGTGGAAATGTCAGATGGTGCTACTAGAGTACGGTGTTTTTCCTGTTTATGGTCACAAACAATTGAGTTTAGTTTGGAAAGTGATCTTTGTGAGAAATATGAACTGAGCTAGCTTACTTACCTCTTTTTTAAAAATTTGAATGGAAAATACATAAAAACATAAAAATGTTCTTTTGTCCTGTTTATTGGTTGAGAGGTGGAAGAAAAGGTTTAGACTCTCAGGTTCTTAGCGTACATAAAAGAGAAAACAAAAAGCAAAGGTTCAGAGTGAGACAGATCCCTAGAAGCAAAACAAAACAGAGTGGACCAGGTAGAGTGGCTTCCTCATCATATATGTGTTTAAGATATTTTTGCTGCTTTTACCCTTCGGGTGCAAGTGAGGAAGAACACTACCACCTCTTACTCTTATCTTCAGACAGGAAGAACTTAAAAGGCTGGTGTTTTCTTGTTTCCGCTTTAAGATCTACTCTGTTGATAGTAGGTGTTAATAGCGTGTGAATTTTAAGGATCCACTTGCCTTTTTCTAGCATCTAACTATCAGAAGGAACATGGTGTTTGCCATGTTTTAAGACTGAGGAATCTTTTGTCTTTGGAACACCACTGACGCCCATGTGAAAGTGTTCATTTTGTCCTCTTTCTAAATTTAGCCTGAGGAGTGTGCACTTTATTAAATCAATGTAACAGACAGTAAATATTCCGTGTATATATAAAATGATGCACGTATATACATAAAACAGGGAGTAGGGGAGAGGGGATAGAGATGGAGGTGGGAAGATAGGGGATAGGAGGCGAGAGAGAGAGGGAGAGACTGGAATTTCAAGATAAATGTTCATTCTATAACCTGGTTGCTTAATGCAGGTACTAGCTCTTAAATATCTTCAGCCCTATTCACAGATCTTCCGTGTACTTTAGCTTTAAAACTTGAGAGGCTTGGCCTGTCCTGTGATAACCAGGGTGTCTAGAAAGGAGGCAAATTATCTGATGTGTTTAAACTGTAGTCACAGAAATGTTACCTCTTAAGACGTTAGGGCGCAGCTGCCGGCCTACTCACTTCCTCCAGGCTCCTTTGTGTGTGTTCTGTCTGTTCCGCGTGGGCTAGAAGATCCTTACAAGTGCATGAGAACACGTTTGTAAACCTTGATTGTTCACATGTTATACCAAGTGTAGTCCATTGCATATGCTGACTCCTCTGTGGGTCTTCTGCATGCAGTGGGCTAACTTCACCATGCTGTCTGCCATTGCAGTCTCAGGACCTTAGTTATGATCCATTGGTGACTTCCTCTGCTGTAAGGCCCTCCCACAGATGCCAGGCTCACTGATAACGAGGAGGAGACTATACTACGCACTCCCTAGAATTGGTAGAGACTCAGAAAATGAATTGTTGCAGTAAACACCGAGAGCCTTATAGGTTTGTTGTTAGGGCACGGGGATACAGAGGTGAGTAGAAGTCTTTGTTCAGTAGCAACTTCCAGTTGTCTAGGAAGAGAAACATGTAGTGAGTCTAAGTGGGTTAATTATGATAAAAGAATCAAGTGCAGCAGGAATATAGAGGAGAAATTGAGGAAGGCCTGACTGAGGAGACAGCGTTTGAGCTGGGCTTGGGGGAAGAGGATTTTGCCGGAATGAGGAAAGGACAGCCCAGGTATTGGGGACAGGTACAAAAGGCCCAGGGCTTGAACTTGTGCTCTGGAGGGGCAGCCTCTGGTGTGACTAGAGGGTAGTGTGAAAGGGCAAAGAAGTCATACGTTCATTTTCAGCAAATATTTGTATAACACCTTCTAAGTTGAAGGCACTGTTCTAGGAAGTAGGAAGAGAACAAAGTTCTTGCCCTTACGTACTTTCCATTCTAGTGGGGGAGAGAGATGAATAAATAAGTCAATATGTGGAGTGTCAAGCGGTGGTAAATGCTTTGGAGAATAACAAAAGAAGATGAAGAGGTGAGGGAATGTGGTAGGTGATCAGGGAAGTCTCCCCTCTATTAAGATGTCGATTGAGCAGAGCCTTGCAGTGAGAAACAAGCCATTGGATATCTGGGAGAGTGGAGATGGGGTGGGAGGGTGTGTTCTGGGAGAGTGGAGATGGGGTGGGAGGGTGTGTTCTGAAGCAGAAGGAATAGTAGGTGCAAAGTCCCTGAGGCACGCCTGTGCTTGGCATGTTTGAGGAATAGTAAGGAAGCCAGTGTGGCTGGACAGGGGAAAGTGAGTGAGGGCAGGGCAGTAGAGAATGAGATCAGGGGAGGCTGGCAGGGCAAAGGAGGGAGGTGGATGATGTAGGTCCTTGTAAGTCATAGTTTGAACTTATAATTCAGTTGGAGAGACAGACTGATATTTGTTTATAAAGAGTTCTCAATGCTGTGCTAACAACCTGGGCTGTATTCTGTGCTAAGTGAAGATGTTCAAGCGACAGAGCAATCCAGCCAAGTTTATATTTTAGAAAGATAACAGCGTCACTATCCAAGACACATTGTAGACTATGTATGTAGTACGTGTATAGTGTGCTGCTCTTCTATAAACTACAGGATACCTGTTACGTACAAATACTTACATACAAGATACAAGTGTGAATGTAAGCACTTGGGAAATATCTGAAAGAACCACACAAGAAACTGGGAGAGTCGGACAACTTTCCATGTCCCGTATGATTGGAATGCTGAAGGGTACACACACGAACTAATGGACGTGTGCTACCAGCCTCCGGCTAAGGAGGGAAATTGCAGGCATCAGAATCCTCTTTACCGATCAAGCGCGTTAATCCGCCTGCGTGATGACAGTCATCTCGACACGCCACGCGGTGGCGCATGCGCGGTAGAAGGAGGTCCGCGAGCTGCGTGGGCTTGTGCCTAGGCGCCTGTGGTTCGTGGCCTTGTGCTGGCACCGGGGATGCCGGGTTGGCGACTTTGGCACTCCTGGCGGGGGTGACATGAGCCAGTTCGTCGGCCACGAGGAAGGGCGGAAAGCACATCCCGGAAAGGTAATACGCCTTGGCCCCTGGGCGTTGCCGGTGGAGCTCGGAGCCCCTGGGCCTGGGCTTCCGTCTCTTGTGCTGTCGCCTGTCACAGTGGCCCCCGGCGCTGTGCTAGGGGGTGCTGGTCGTCTCGCGGCTCAGTTCATAGTAGCTGAAAGGGACAGTGTGTGATGTTCTGATTTCTCCCCATCGTTTTAAAAGGGAGGCTCTGGCCATTGCTCCTTGGGTAAAATGCAGCGGGACTGCTTTTTAAGATGGGACTGTCAGTGTTGGGGACCCTCCTTAATTACCAGGATGGAATCCCCTTCAGTTCCTCAAGCTGTGTTGTTTAGGCACAGAAAATGTGAGTAATAGGCACTGGAACTAAGTTTGAGTGAAAAAACGCACCGGTACCGCCGAGTTTTCCATCGAGACAGTTGATCCGTGTTGTCTCTTGGAATTATAAAGGGCGTACTGTTGCTTCCTAACCAGTGTCCTTTGAGAGCTCTACCTCTGTACGTTCAAATGATGAATTTTGAGGCTTTGCTCATACGTGGAGTAAACCCTTAAATTCCCTAAGACCTTCCTTTCCTCCGTCTCATACCCCATTAAGCCCGCTTCAGTTTATCTCCTGAATTTCTTCTGAATCTGTCAACTCTTCCTCAACATCCTCATACTGAACTTGCCTGTCTGTTGCAATGAGGTCCTAACTAGTGTCCATATATCTTGTTTCCTTCCAATCCATTCTTCACACAAGAAACCTTAGAAGCAAGTTGGGACATTGCTCATAAACATGGCTCAAAAACATTGTTTTGAGAATAGAAAACAAACTGTTGGCCTTTAACACTCTGCGTGGTCTAGAATCCTGTCTGCTTCTCTGCTACGTGGACTCCAGCTTGGTGCCTCTCCAACTTTAATATGGGTATGCCTCTCCTGTGGATCTTGTTAAATGCAGGCTGTAATTCAGTAGTTCTGGGTGGGGCCTGGATTCTGTGTTTCTAACGAGCTCCTAGGTGACGGTGACCCTGAGAGCAAGGGTCCAGCTCCTGCCTTTCTCCCTTCTTTCTGGAAGAGCAGGACGTCTGCCCCCCCGGGAGGAGAAAACATCTGCAACGTGACTACTAGCAACCAGCTTCCCTCACAGGCAAGGGACCTTTACCACTGCTCCCTACCATTTTGTCTGAGGCGCAGCAAGCCAAAACACTGACATGCTGAGGTTTGCAGCAAAGAGGAGGTTTATTCACAAGGCAGCCAAGCGAGGAAGTGACGTGACAATAGCTCTCAAATCCGCCTCCCCAAAGGCAAGGGGCTTGGGGTATCTATGGGATAAAGAAAAAAGAAGCAGGGCAGTATGAGGCACGGGGAGCATGAGGAAAGGTGATTGGGAAAAGGTGTGCTCATCATTGTCCTGAGCTGGCGTAACTAGGCTGCGGGGCTCAGCACATTCTCAGGCTGTAGTTTTCGGCCCTCTGATGGCAGGAGGTCAAAAGGCACTGGGCCAGGTGGAAGATCGGTGGTCCTCTCCAGTCTTAACCAGCTCAGCCTAACTAGACACAGCTGATTCCAAGTTCCTGGACAATACCCGGGGCAAACATCTTATTGCTTATGCTACGTGCTATTTGGAGGACGTGCAAGTGTTCAAGCTACCTTGAGGAGTGAAGACAGGATTTGACTAATCCTTACACATGGTTTCACCTCCAGATGAGCAGAAGAGGCCTGTAGGCTGAATCTGGCTCCTGGCACCTGGAATTGGAGGCAGATGGTTTAAAAACAGGCTCTCCCGCCCTCTGTGTTATCTTAGGTAGATAGACTATTGAACCTTCCTGTGCCTGTTTCTCCACCAGCAGCATGGGGACACTCAGGGTCCCTCTCTTGGGGGCTGTTATGGGGGTTCAGTGAGCTATAGATGCATGCACAGGCACACGGGAGACACCCAGTGTGTGTTAGCTTCATGCTTACTTTTTATTAGGAGACCAGTATTGTTAGAAGATTTCTGGTTTGGACAACAGATTAGATAGGTGGTCATTACTATAGTTTATGCAACAGCAATTCACATTACCATTTGCAAAAAAGCAGTTGGTTGTCCAACGGGGATTATAAACATCCATTTACCATGAGCTACTGAACAGATACTTTACACAGTAACTACTTCAAGTACTATTTAAGATCAATTCTCTATGTTGTCTTAAGCAGTTGTTAACCCCCAATTTCGTGAATAGTACCAAGTAAGTCACTTGAACATCAGCTAGAGCAATCTGTTATCACTTAGCAAGCCTAAAGCTATAGTTCAACAATTTTATTTACTGTTCTATGACAAAAATGACTCTCAACAGCTATGCCCTGGATAAGTAATCAGCTAAAGCTAGTTTGACTGACCAAATCTGATGTACTGAGTTAATAAGCCAGTTGATTTAGAAAGGTCTAATGCATATTTCTCATCCATTCAGCATTCAACTGTTTCCCATGCCTAAAATGTCTTTTTTCCCATTCGTACATATCCAGATTCCTACTTCTGTGCCGTAGGGCTTGGCTGAACTACAACTGCCTTTAGTGACACTTTTCTCACCTGCACAATTGGAGATAATTTTAGTCTCCTCAAGACTCCCACGGGGTTACCTCTGTTGTGACACTTGACGATTTGGTGGCATATTTTACTTTATTTTATTTTAAATAGCCTTCCATTACTCCGTGCACATCAAACGGTAAATGCTTTCTCCTAGTAAACGTGTATAACGATTTTCTGAACTCTTCTGCTCTGGGCAAGATTCATAAATACACCAGGCAAACATAGTGAAAGAGGAGACAGTACTTGTGTTATATTCAGTTGGGTCTTGATACCTAAGTGTGACTCTTAACCAAGGATTATGCAGTAATTAAGGACACAGGTTAAAGTTGTTTAGAGTGTGTCCTAAAGTCTCCCTGGCAGAATTTAAATCTCTCCTCTGGAAATTGTAGACCTGAGACAAATTACTTCCCTAAACTTCATTTCCTACATCTGAGAAAGCTAATAGTATCTACCTTGTAGTAGACTGAATAGTACCATTGCCCCCAAATGTCCACCTTCTAATCCCCAGAACCTATGAATGTCACCTTAAATGGCAGAAGGGACTTTGCCAATGGGATGAAAGTAAGGGTTTTGAGATGGGGAGATTCTTCTGGACTACCTGGATGGACCCAGATGTAACCACTGGTGTTCTCGTAAGAGAGAGGCAGAGGGAGTGTTTACTCCAAAGAGAATGTGATGATGAAGTTGGGGTTGGATTGATGTGGCCAGAAGTCAAGGAATGCTGTCAAGGAAACAGATTCTCCCTTAGAGCCTCTAGAAGGTGGATGGACGGCCTTGTCAACTCCTGGTTCCAGCCCAGGGAAACTGGTTTTGGACCTCTGTCTTCCAGAACCATAAGAGAATGAGTGTGTTTTGTTTTACGCAAGCTCATTGGTAGTCATTTGTTACAGCAGCCATAGGGAACTAATGCGTACCTCATAGGAACTATTTCTCCAATTAAAATGTGTGACTGGAAACACACTTGGTGGCATGTCTGACACACGGTAGGTATGCTACTGTGGGTAGTTCTTGGAAAGTAAAGCCTTGGTTTTTGAGGAATCATCAAAACCAGTACAATGGTTGCCATGTTTCTCCTTGTTCATCCTGGTGACAAAGCTGTAGAGAGAGCTCCATCCTTTCCCACAGGACGCCCACCCCTAGTACTTACAGGGAAGAGGTTATGTCTCACTTCAGGCACCTTCCTCTTTCCCTTTCTGCTTTTTGTTTCATTAATCTTCATCCAGCTGGCCTTTCTAAGTTAAAAAAACAAAACAAAACAAAACCATTTCTCAATGGATTCAGATAGTACCCCAAGTTAATATTCCAACCATGTTCTTGTTCTTCTGGGTCTCACCACCAGAAATTTCTGAGCTGAAATCCTCTCTAGTTTCTAGGATCAGTCACTTTCTAATTTCTCCCTTCTCAAGTTCAGAGTCTTGTCAGTTTAGTCCCTTCCCTAACCACAACATCTATTAAGGTGACACAGCAAAGTGATGAAAGTCTAGACGGTCTGGTTTTCATCCTGGGTTTCTGCCCGCTACTTACTGTGTGGCATTAGGCAAGCTATTCAACCCCCCCTGGGCCTCAGTTTCCCCCCAAAAAGGTGAATATTATGAACATTACCTACCTATAGGGTTGCCATTATGAGGATTAAGTGAGTTAATATTTGCTAAGCACTTAGAATATTACTTGTTATAGTCTAAGCACTACAGTTGTGCTTGTTAGTAATAATAAATGCAATTCCAAGCGTATAACTTACTCAACTTTCTGTCATAACTTTGAAGTGTTGGTCTATCTGTTGGCCAGCGTTGCAGGGAAATGAGTCGAGGCATGGGCTGAGGCATTGCTACCAGTGCGTGGTGTGTTCCCAGAACTAGGAACAGCCGTGTGAAATAGGTAGTGGTTCTACTTGGAGACGGGGCAGACTGGAAAATGACAGCCCTGGAGGTGTGTCCATAGGTTTGGTGTCAGAGCTGCTGCCTGCTGAAGCACTGATGCCGGCCTAAGCCGTAAATGGGGGGGGGGCGCTGGGGAAAACAGGGGCAGAATAGAAAGGGAAAATAGGGGAAGAACGGAAAAAGATAGCCTAGGGAGGAGGTGTGGTGTCCATAGCTTCGGGGTCAGAGGTGCTGCCTGCTGCAGCACCGATGACACCCGAAGCCGTAGATGGGGGGCTGGGGAAAAGAGGGGCAGAATGGAAAGGGAAAACAGGGGAAGAACGGAAAACGAAAGCCCGGGAAGGTGGTGTGGTGTCCATAGCTTCGGGGTCAGAGGTGCTGCCGGGAGCAGCACCAATGACACCCGAAGCCGTAGATGGGGGGCTGGGGAAAAGAGGGGCAGAATGGAAAGGGACAACAGGGGCAGAACGGAAAACGAAAGCCCGGGAAGGTGGTGTGGTGTCCATAGCTTCGGGGTCAGAGGTGCTGCCGGGAGCAGCACCAATGACACCCGAAGCCGTAGATGGGGTGCTGGGGAAAAGAGGGGCAGAATGGAAAGGGACAACAGGGGCAGAACGGAAAACGAAAGCCCGGGAAGGTGGTGTGGTGTCCATAGCTTCGGGGTCAGAGGTGCTGCCGGGAGCAGCACCAATGACACCCGAAGCCGTAGATGGGGTGCTGGGGAAAAGAGGGGCAGAATGGAAAGGGAAAACAGGGGCAGAATGGAAAACGAAAGCCCGGGAAGGTGGTGTGGTGTCCATAGCTTCGGGGTCAGAGGTGCTGCCGGGAGCAGCACCAATGACACCCGAAGCCGTAAATGGGGTGCTGGGGAAAAGAGGGGCAGAATGGAAAGGGACAACAGGGGCAGAACGGAAAACGAAAGCCCGGGAAGGTGGTGTGGTGTCTATAGCTTTGGGGTCAGAGGTGCTGCCTTCTGCAGCACCGATGACACCCGAAGCCGTAGATGGGGTGCTGGGGAAAAGAGGGGCAGAATGGAAAGGGACAACAGGGGCAGAACGGAAAACGAAAGCCCGGGAAGGTGGTGTGGTGTCCATAGGTTCGGGGTCAGAGGTGCTGCCTGCTGCAGCACCGATGACACCCGAAGCCGTAGATGGGGTGCTGGGGAAAAGAGGGGCAGAATGGAAAGGGAAAACAGGGGCAGAACGGAAAACGATAGCCTGGGAAGGAGGTGTGGTGTCCATCGCTTTGGGGTGAGATGGGCTGCCTGGCTGATCTGAGAAAAGCGAGTGAAAGTGGGAGAGCTTCTCCCTAGCTGCTAACTCTTCTCAAGGTCTAGCACGCACTGAACACTGGCCTGCCGGCTCAGCCTGGGTGTTGCCATTGCATTGTACGTGTCACAGAGCAAGGGCGGGCGGGTCAGGGGGTGGGCTGGGGGCCCCACACAAGCCCAGCCCCTGGAGAAACCCGGCCCGAGGGCAAAGAGCCCGAGCCCTTCTGGACTTTCTAGCGGCTGGGACTTGTCGCTGTGGGTGGCAGGTGTTTGGCACCGGATGGGCCACCATGCGGAGACTGTTGGGGACTGTGGAAGCCTTGTCCTCCAGAGCTCACGCTGCCTGGGCACCGGCTCTGCAGACCCCTCAGCCCTGGGTATGTATCGGCCAGCCCTTCCCCGCAACGGGGCCCAGAGGCCAGAGCCTGCCCAGAGCTGAGTGCAGGAGGCACCCAGAGCTTGCCAGGCTGTGGCCCGCCTCCTCCGTGGACCTCCCCAGCTTGTCCGCGAGCCCTGGAGACAGGAGCAGGAGCGCCTTCTCCAGGGCTGCTGAGCTGCCAGCATCACCGTGAGCCAGGCGGTGAAGGTTTCTGAGCAGGGGATGCAGAGCCCTGACCCGACTGGATGCTGCACCCCACGATGTCCCTTCCTGGCAGGTAGGTTCTTTCTTCACTTGTTTTTCGAAATTTGGTAAAAGAACATTTCAACCTTCGACTGTTCTTCAGGGTATACAGATGGTAGTGGCTTAGCCGGGATTCGAAGCAAGCCTGTGTGATTCCAGAGCTCGTGCTCTGGACTCTGGCGCCTCCTTATCATATATGCTTCATGTGTTACTTTTTCTTTTGTTTCTTGAAGTCCTTATGATACTTAGCCCTAAGTGCCATACCTGTAATGAACACATCCACTGCCCTGTAGGAGGTGTTCTTTTGTTCAACGCGTGAATTGGTCATCCACCACACTGGGTTCTAATCTCAGAAGATAGGTCAGGGACCACCAGTTGTCAGCATAGCACCATCCCACATTTCTAATTGAGGCTTGGAGCCTAGATTTTTCCCTTTGGTCTAGTTTGAAGGATCCAGGTAGGTAAAGCTTATATTCTAGATAAATCATGGGCTATCCTGAAAGGAATTCATCAATGAATTATTCTGTATGGATTAGAAGCCAGTTTCTCTGGCCTTCCTGGAGTATATCCAGTAAGGCATCTCATTCATGTCTAGAAAGCAAATATATCATTTATTGCAACTTCAGCGTGGAGCGATGTATTGGTTTAAAATAAAGTACGAGCAACACAATTTGGTCATTGTGAGTATGCCGGCTGGGTCCACTCTTTACTACACATATGTAACTCTAGAGCTTCTTATGCCCCATAGAGGAGACATACTCTTGTGTGTCTAGGACAAGGGAAACATGTGTTGTTATTCAGGAGCTGGAAGCTACAGCATGACAGGAAAGAATTGAAAAATCCTGGTCTTGGTCTACACGTCACTTTACCTTGTCCGAATCTTGTTTCTTTGGCTTGCTTCATTGGAGTGTTTTCTCTCTCCTGGGACTGACATTGTGTGTTCTGTATCAGGCATGTGACATGTAGAAGTTTCAGAACCCAGAATCGTATAGATCAGTAAAAATCTATATATTTTTGTTTAAAATCTATTTAAAATCACACTGGGCATAATTCATATATTCCAAAAGTAGTTTGACCCTCTGCTCATGAGATTCTTTTTATGGTATGTCGAAGCAAATTTGGACTTCCATCCCCAATAAACTTTGAGGTTGGAGGACACAAAAGCTTTTGCTCAGACCTAAATTCTGTCTGAAAAAAAAAGGGTAACTATTATAAGCCCTTTCTAACCTCTCCAGGAGCAGAAATGATTTACAGCTATGGCATTGAACCATAATTTCTTGATCTCGTTTGAGAAGAGTTCAGTAAGAAACAGTGTCTTGAGTTTTGTTCGTTGGTTCCCTGTTTTCTTGTCTTGCGTGCCAACAATCCACTGTAATACGTGAGTGAGTATGGCAGCAGGCTGAGTGTTCCCTGGAGCTCATTAAATGAACGTGTTTTCCTGAAATGACTTTTGTCTCCTTGTTTTCAGCCCCTCTTCTTTCCTCTGTCCTTTACTATAACCAGGGCTCAGCAAAAGCTGACTGGCTTTGTGCAGACCCTACTTAGGGTAGTCTTTTCTTCATTATTTTATTCATGGCCCCTCCATTTCATTGTTTGCCTTCTCGAAATGTGTTGAAATCTTTCTGTGGTTGATGACTTCCACAATGTCTTGGCTCTTATTGGTTGATTAATTTGGGTATTTCTACAGTTTTATTTAAACCTGGTTTCAGGAGGACCAGAAAGTAAATATATTTCCTAGTCTGCCATCTTGAGCTGAAAATCCCTGTGGATTTTAGCATCCAATGTTCCCATGGGTAAAAAACCCAACCTTGGCATTAATAGATGTACACTCAAGATTTCAGCTTTTCTTGAGCAATCACTAAGGATTTAATATGCGGTCACTTCTAATGGGAAAATAGTAACTATCTCATGGCGTTGATTTGAGGATTAACTTAGATAATGGACAAGAAAATGCTTGGTAAGGTTTTAAAATCTATAAAAAATGTTTTTTGTTATTATTTGATTTGTTGCTATTTCAACTTTAGCTGACAGTTGTTTGTGACCTTGCTTATGTGAGAAAATGCCTTCTGGTTTATTGTTTTGAAAGCCAGATTATATTTTTCAATAGCTCAATGGAAATGGCATCATTTGTGAAGTTGAAGGGTGAAGGCATAAATGTTTCTTGACATTTGAATCAACTATTGGTCTTCTGGGGCTTGTCCTTATTCTCCTGCAGTCTCTAATCAACATGGCATCCAGAGAGATCCTGTTAAAACGTAAGTCAGATCATGTCACTCCAGGCTCTTCAGTGGCTTCTTCACAGGAAAAGCAAAGTCCTCACAGTGCCTCCACAGCCCTAGAAATCTGGGCCTCTGTTTCCTCTCTGACTGTTTCCTTCTCCTCTCCACTTTGCTCCCTCTGTTTTCCACACACTGACATCCTTTCTGCTCCTTGGATACTCCAAGCCCACTCTTGCCTCATTGCCTTTCCATCTGACTGTTCCCTCTGCTTGTACTATTCACTTCCCAGATATGCACCTTGCTCCCTCTCACAACCTTAGGTTCCCTCTTAAATTTTATCTTCCCCAGAAAGCCCTCAGTGATCACTTAGTTTCAGATCGCAGCCTCCTCCTACCAGCTAACAATCTCCATCCCCCTTCCCTGCTTGCTGTTTTTCTCCAGCACTTACCTGATATACTAGTTATTCTACCCATTTATTCAATTTTTATTTACGTATTTACACTTACGATTTTATATTTGCTTCTTTACTTTTGTCTCTCCCCTCAGCTCGAGAGAGGCTATATTCATCTGTGTTAATCACTGCTGTGTTTCCTGAACATGCCTAGAAAACATACTGAAGAAGGGTGCCTGAAATTTGGTAAGGGAGCCATCAGTTTTCTTGGCTGAATGAAGAAATATGCTCATAAATTAATGAACAAATCTCTGGGGTTTCTGAATTAAGGACTAATGGGAAGAGGAAGGCAAATGGTTGGGACAGGGTACTGCAAGAAGTAGTATTTGGAGTACTCTGATAGCTCTCCTAATAGATAACATTTTGTTCATTTAAATAGTTTTAACGAGAGAGCTGGGAACTAGGGACACACAGCATCGAGGTTTTATAATGCATTCTGTAGAGTTCTTTTCGAGTGTGTTCAAATATCATTGAAAATATATGCATGCATATAAACCTCTGTTACTTTATTTAGTGCTTTACAAGAGCTCCTCAAGGAAGGGGTAGTAGCAACTATCAGTATCCTTCCTTTATGATGAGCTTAATTTATTCAAAATTACATCCTAATTTATTTGTAACTGTGAAACTAGACTTAGTTATTTAGTAGACCCTCCCTAGAAACCTATGACGTTAATAAAACCAACAAAAATGTGTTCAGGTTCCAGTGATACACACACTACAGACTCAATTATGTGTCATCCATTTTAATGAAGGGAAGAAGTGATTTAACAAACACAGAGCAAACAAACAGAATATGAAGGTTTGTCCTCCATTAATATTAGTAATGGATAAAGTGGGCTCCAACGCCTTCAACGTAGCTTGAGACCCATCATCTCTGTGTCATGGGAAGGGGGATGCTCGGCCAGGATGTCTTTCTGTGTCACTGAGAAAATTTTCCGTAATGTATAACGATACTTACTGAAACGGATATGGGGCATTTGGGTAATTAGGAATCCGTTAGCATATTTTTCCGGAAGCCTTGACTACGAAACGAAGATAGTAGATTTGGACACTTGCAGCTATGCAGAAGTTGTTTGGGTATTCATCTTTATGCCGAATGAAGTAAGCTTATTTCATCTCTGCAGCTTCCCATATACCATTTTCCCACCTCTGTTTTGTGTTTGGAAAGACTTTTAGAAATTAAAACTCAAGTTAAAAAGTGAGTGACGGGCTTCCCTGGTGGCTCAGTGGTTGAGAGTCCGCCTGCCGATGCAGGGGACACGGGTTCGTGCTCCGGTCCGCGAAGATCCCACATGCCGCGGAGCGGCTAGGCCCGTGAGCCGTGGCCGCTGAGCCTGCGCTCCGCAACGGGAGAGGCCACAGCAGTGAGAGGCCCGTGTACCGCAAAAAAAAAAAAAAAAAAAGAAGAAAAAGAAAGAAAAGAAAAGAGAGTGAGTGACAACTTAAATGATATATGGAATATTTTGCTGACTTAGAAGAGCATGCAGAATTAAATATGACCCAGTTGAAATGTTAATTTTATTTTAATGTGTATATTGGGGTGGAGTCTTAAAGGTGCCAGAAAACAAGCATTCACCCATCCTGTTTGGAAGTGCAGCACACAGGCACCTTCAGTTACCAGTTCTGTTCATTCCACAGAATCATCTTGGGAAAACATACTGTGTTTTAGGTACCTGGTGTATATCTTAACCAGTTTGAAGAATTTCCCAAATACCTGTTAATATGTAGTTCTCCGATTCCAATCTTGCCACGTCCTGTACCAGTGACACAGCACATAGGAGTTTTATTTCTCTTTCTTTCTCTGGGTTCTTGAGAACCCAACGAAAGAACAATGGAATGGCATCAAAGAGATCAGGGTTCTTGACTCAGATTTACCATAAAATAATAGTGTCCTCTTGGGAAAATTATAGTTGTTCTAGGCCCCTTTCCTTTTCTTTACTTTGACAGAGCTGCACTAGATGACCCCAAGTAACACTGCGCTCTTTGCAGTAGTAGCTTAGACGTTATTGGTTTTCTGAAACAAATGAAGACAGTGACACAGGAAACTGTGCAACATCTCTGTAACTATGTTTTCTTAGAGTTGCCTCCATTTTTCAGATGATAAGATGGCTGAGCACAGAAGTAGGTGTTTTGACCAGAGGTTCCAGAGTAGAGGGAACTGAACCACAAGTTTCCTTCATTCCTGAAGCTCACTTAGCCGAAACATAGGCTTCTGAATATTAAGCTGTAAAGCATATTATCAGTGTGCTTTAAAAGAAGCGGTTCTTCTAGGATTTCTAATTAATAGCAGGCGGTTTTGAAATTCTTAGAAGATCATCGAATTTTGTGAGATTTACAGCTCTATTTTCCTGTCAAGCAAGTTGTATCAGTGCCAGATAATCATCTGAGCTTCTGGATGCTTCTCTGAACCTCTTGAATTTTTCTTCTTGCTATCTGAAATTCATGCCAGATAAGCCTTTTTGTAGAGAGCGTGTACAGACTTGTCTATTTTCATATACGAAAGCGATGCAGTGAGCCAGGTCGGGGGTTAAGCCCTCATTCTCAGAGTGGTATTGAGCTCCTGGTGAAATGTAATCCTCATTTCCTCAGAATAGAAAAGCAGTTATCTCACGTTTTTAATGCCATTAACTCTTTATACATTTATGTATAATACATATATTTATTGTACCTACGAGGTGTGCTCTCTTTGGGAAGTACAAAGCTATTTGAGACGTAAGTTGTTCATTTTTTTGTTTTCCCACAAATACTGTGACCCTTTGAGCAGGAAGGTCTATGTTTTATTAACATCTAGAACAAGCAGCTAACACGGTGTCTAAGATGTAGTCAATAAATATGAAATAGGTAAATGAACACATTTTTAAGGAAGGGCCAGGGCATGAACAAATAGAAAACTTTCATTTTCAGTCACAAAGCCACAACAGACATAAAAATGATACAGACAACAAGTGCTACGGTCGTTCAAAGAAGGCATAGAATTGATACAACAAGGATCTCCCCTATGGCACAGGGAACTGTACTCAATATTTTGTAATAACTTATAAGGGAAAAGAATCTGAAAACGGAATCACTGCGCCGTACACCTGAAACGGACACGACATTGTAAATCAACTATATTTCAATTAAAAAACAAACAAACAGACAACAGCAACAACAAAAAACCAAAGAGGTCATAGAAGTTCTTATGAGATTCCAGAAGAGAAGAGAAGCCAAATGAGGACGGGAGAGGCGGCTTTTCAATCCGTTCAGAGGAGAAGTCACAGAGGAACTAGTCATTGATCTGAATTTGAGATTAAGATTAAGATGAATTAATCTGAATTAATTAAGATTGCAACACAGGGATATTACAGATGAAGGTAATCACATAAACTTACTATACTGAAACTTGCAGAGGTTATGAGTGTTGCTCAAGATCCCAAAGCAAGTGCATTGTGGAATCAGAATTTTAAGTGAGGCCTAATGAACTAAAAACAAACCAGCACAGAAACAAGCCCTTCCTGTGACACCACGTTGCCTTTGAAGTCGTTTTTTTTGGTGGGTTGGCAGAAACTGGTTCCAGTGTTTCTTGCAGGAATGACTGGCCACAGGACTGGGCGTCGTAGCTTCCTGCCAGGCGACCGAAGGTCGCAGGCAGGTGGGTCACTGGGACACACGCGGAGGGGCTCCTGGCCGGCCCCCTGGCCGCTCAGCGCCCCTGCCCCAGAGCGGGGGTGGGGGCCTCAAAGCAGCCTTGTCTGAGTCCCCTGCCACTAGAGAGAGTATTGGCCCAACACTTGTAGAAAACGGGGACCTTGCTGGCAGTTCAGTGGAGGGACACAAATAAATCTTTGCCGACTTTCTGCTGAAGCTCACGAGGGTTCACTCCTAAGCCTCTTACAGGGTCAGCTGCCGAGGCTGCGAGAGATGAGTCAGGGCTCTCCCTCCACCACGGGGAGATCGCTGGTTAAAGCGCTCACGAGGGAGTGAACCGCGTGTCCGCACCGACACGCATGGGCAGACCTCGTCGATGCCTTCTGTCCGGGGTACGAAGCCCTCTCCTGCCTCTTCCAGGCTCTCTAGAAAGCATGTGCAGAGGCTCCCACTCCACCCTCGGACTCCGTGGGCCACAGCTGGAGGGACCAGCCAAGGAGCCGTGGCAGGAGGAGGCCAGAGGGCAGCGGGCCTCGGCCGGAGCCCGTCAGTCGGTCCCCATTCACACACCACCAGACGATCCTCTTGACCTGGGCAGTAGCCGCCAACCGACCGCTAAGGTGAGCCCGGCGCGCGCTTGGCTACCTGGCATGGCTGGGAACCCCAGGATCTCCTGGCAGAGGCGGGCATTCTCCTGGGCCGGGTCCGCGGGCGTCTGCGTGTGCAGGGCCTGAACCACCTTGGCCAGGACGATCTGGCACAGGTTGAAGGAGACGGGGGGCTGGCACCGTGTCCAGGCCGCGCTTGCCAGCCGGGCAGACCGGAAGCCCCCTTCCCTTCCCTCGGTCCGGCCGCATCTGGGTTGGCCTCCCGGGACTTGATGAGCTTGTCCAGCAGCTCCTGAGGGACGGTGCTGCCCGTGCCCCACCAAGACTGGCAGCAGCGCCAGGGCCTCACAGGGCACGGCGCCCCCGGCCCCAGAGCCTTCCCTCTGGTTCTCATCACCGGCTGTCACCAGACTTGCATGCAACGTGCTTTTCTTTTCTCTTGTCTTCTTTACGTCCCTCAGCCACGCAATGCGGTGAAGCCCTGACGCTCGCTGCCGCGTCGGTACACCCTGAGAACACGATGCTCAGCGAGCAAAGTCATACACAGAAGGACACACAGGGCGTGACCCCACTGAGGAGAAACGTCCAGAGCAGGTAGATCCACAGAGTCAGCGAGTGGGTTCCTGGTTGTCAGGGGCTGGCGAGGGGACGGAGTGATAGCTAAGGGCGTGAGGGACATTTTCGGGATGATGGAAATGGTCCAAAGCAGTAGTGACGTCTGTACGGCTCAGTAAACTGTCCCCACACGCCCCGGTGCAGCCTGTGAGAGCATCGCTCTCAGGATGAAGGGCTGACCACAGGAAGACTGAACGAGCAGTGGGTCCTGGGCCCAGACTCTCAGCTGGCGCCCCCCCACGTGGGGAAGTCACTGGGACTTGCTGAGCCTCCACGGAGACTGGCAGCAGCCCCCGAGCTCACAGGGCACTGCGCCCCCGGCCCCAGAGCCTTCCCTCTGGTTCTCATCACCGGCTGTCAGCAGACTTGCAGGCAACGTTCCTTTCTTTTCTTTTGTCTTTTTTAAAGGCAACTCTTGAGTACATGTATTTAACATGCAGGGAACCAGCCCTGACTCCTTGATCTGGGTCTTCCAGCCTCTAGAGCCTCGAGGACATCCATTTCCGTTATTTACGCGCCCAGTGCCTGGGGTTTGATGATGGAAGCTGACACCGAGGGCGTCACCACGTGTGGGGTGATGTCAGTGAAAGAATCCCGTGGCGAGGGCCTGCCTGAGGACCACGCATGCCCGGGCCCTCCCCGCCCCCGCCTGCAGCCCTGCGCCTGGGAGCGGAGCTGGTGCATCGCATGCCCGACGTCGTGGAAGTTGGTCTCCCGCTCATCATGCCGCAGCAGGGAGGGCAGGTTGGGCGTAGGCTTGGCGAAGTTGGCCACCATGGCCGCGATGGCGATCTGGCAGCTCCCATCGTGCTGTAGGCAGGCCGAAGCAGGCCGCGTGCCCGGACTTCCCCACCCTGCGGAGGGACGTGGATGGGGCCCCGCTTCCACAGAGGAGCCCCGGCCCACGGCCGACAGGTTCCCCCACCACGCACGCACCGAGGATAGAGGTCAGGTAGAACTTGCCGATGGATGACCTTGCCCGAGGCCGCGTCCCAGACCGTTTAGAGCCTCACGTCTTCGTGACACGTGCTCGTGCCCTCCTCCAGGTCGAAGGTCAGCCCCAGCAGCTCCTGGGAGATGCCCAGCAGCCCGCGCGTGACTGCCTGCACGGGGAAAGACTCCTTGAGCAGGTACTGGTCCACGTGGTAGCGCGTCTCCTCCCCCTGGTTCATGTAGTAGCCGCAGGTCCCAGGCGTTGATGGGGCCGTCAAAGTGCAGGCCCCGCCTCTGGCACTCGGCCTTCTTTAGCTCCAGGATCACGGCCGCTCCTGCTCCCCGAGGGGCTTCAGCTTCTGGGCCAGCTCACCTGCGGGCGGAGGGGAGAGGCTCGGCTACGTCCCTGGGGTGGCCCCCCAGCCACCCCCGACCCTGCGCCCCTCGAAGCAGAATGAAGGGTCTGGGATGGTGACCCCCAAGGGCTGACACAGTGGGGTCTCAGGCAGCACCACGTCCGGTCAAGGTCCGCCTGACCCCGTCCCCACTGGGACTCAGGGGGAGGCGGTGTTACCTAGGACAGTGGCCACCACCTGGCTGGTCTTGTCCGTGTTCATCTCCAGCACAGAGTCGGCATGGTGCGGAACCCCAGCAGGCGGGACTTCAGGGCCTGCAGCCTCACCAGCTCCCTGAGGATCACGCAGTTCTCCTGGAAGCCAGAGACGGAAGGCGCTGGGGACCGAGGGCCACGCCCTCCCCACGGGCCCCGGGCCAGGTCTCTGCAGGCGGGCAGGGCTCCCAGGCCACTGGCGGGCACAGCCAATCCCCCTCCCTCCTCCTCCTGGCCCGGATTTCTAGACACTTTGGTGCTGTCCTAACACGTGGCCTTTATTAACACAGGTCCTTTTGGAAGCAGAAACGGCATGAACGTGATGGGCTCTAAGGCCAAGGGCAGGAAGAAATGCGGCCAGGCTCTCCAGGAGCCACCAAGGGGCCTCCCCGGGCTCAACAAGACAAACACGGCTGCCGTGCAGACAGTAGCTCAACCCCACGGCGCCCGAACACCCAGCCCCTGGACGGTGAGACACCTGTTGCTGCAGGTGGCCCGTGGCTCACTGATGAGGCCCGGCCCCAGGCGTACGCCACCTTCTGGGGGGCCACCTCTCCGGTCTGCAGTGGGGTTCTCCTGGGAGCCCCCCGTCACCACAGCACCAGCGTGGCCTGTCTGTAGCCCAAGAAGGTGGGGACGCAAGACTGTCCCCCGTGCCCCCCGCATCCCCCGCGAGGCCGAGCGAGCACCAGTGGTGTCTGCGGGGAAGGTGAAGGGCTCACGCACAGCCCCCATCTACAGAAGCACAGACTGCAGCCACATGCGCTATGGAACAAACACAAGTGTCCATGCAGGACCCGATGTCTGAATGTCAAGGCCATGCCCGGGCCACAGTGAGAAGGTGCATCCCCCATGCAAGCCACAGAGAGGGGATGGGGGGGTCCATCTGCGATTCTGAGCTCATCGGGCATCACCCCAGAGGGAGAGGGAGAGGGAGAGGGAGAGAGGTAGACAGAAGTACAGAGGGAGAGAAAGAGAGAGGGAGGGAGAGACGTCTCTCCCTTCCCTGGGGGTTCTCTAGTGCAGCTAAGGCTGAAAACCACGGCATTTTGGGAGATGGGTCCTCGTGGAAGAGTTAAATAGTCGCTCATGGCATTATCGACACATACTAAAAAAGGCCCCAAATCTTGGGGAGTCAGGGAGGGGAGTGTCGGCTGCCTCGTAAACGAGGAGAGATTGGGCATCAGAGGAGGTGCCTGTGCAGCCTGCGCCCAGGGCCCCGCAGACTTCATCTCCCAGCGGTGGTCCTGGGCTGGAAGTCAGCGGGGAGGTCAGGCTGTCCAAGCATCAACGTTGACTTCAGGGCTGATCTAAAAGGCGCCTGGTGTTTGTTGAAGCAGAAAAAGGAGAAAGCAGTAGGGAGGGAGTGGGAGTGGGAGGGGGAGGGAGCCCCCCTCCTCAGCACTTCTACCGCTCTCCCTCTCTCTCTCTCTCTCTCTCCCTTTCTCCCTCTCTCCCTCTACCTCGCTGCCTCTCACTCTCCCTCTCCCTCCATCTCTCCCTCTGCCTCTCTCCCTCCCTCTCTCCCTGTCCCTCTCTCTCTCTCCCTCTTTCCCTCCCCCTCTCCCTCTCCCCTTCTCCCTCTCTCCCTTCCTCTCTCCCTGTCCCTGTTCCCCTGTTCCGCACGCTCTGGCTCTACCTCTTTCCCTCTTCCTCTCCCTCCACCTCCTTCCCTCTCTGGAGAGGGAAGGAGGTGGAAGAAAAGGGAGAGAGAGATGGAGAGGGAGGGGGGAGAGGGAGAGAGAGGGTGGAGAGGGAGAGAGTGATGGAGGGAGCGAAAGATGTCTCTCCCTCCCTCCCTCTCTCCCTCCCTCTCTCCCTCTCTCCCTCCCTCTCTCCCTCTCCCTCCCTCCTTCTCCTCCCTCTCCCTCTGGCTCCAACTCTCCTCCCTCCATCTCTCCCTCTCCCTCACTCCCTCCCAGAGAGGCAGAGATAAGGCAGAGGGAGAGAGGAAGAGGGAGAGGGAGGGAGAGGGAGAGAGGGAGAGGGAGAGAGGGAGAGGGAGGGAGAGGGAGAGAGGGAGAGGGAAATAGGTCTCTTCCTCCCTCCCTCTCCCTCTCTCCTCCTTCTCTCCCTCCCTCCCTCTCCCTCTCTCTCTCCCTGTCCCTGTTTCCCTGTTCCAGTCTCCCTCTGCCTCTCTCCCTCTCCCTTGTCTCTGCCTCTCCCTCCATCTCTCCCTCTCTGAGAGGGAGTGAGGGCGAGGGAGAGATGGAGGGAGAGGGAGTGAGGGCGAGGGAGAGAGGGAGGGAGAGGGAGGAAGAGGAAGAGTGGAAGGGAAAGGGCGAGGGAAGGAGAGGGGGAGACGGAGGAGAGAGGGAGAGGGAGGGAAGAAGAGACCATTTTCCCTCTCCCGCTCTCCCTCTCTATCTCTCTCTGCCTCTGTCCCTCTCTCTCTTCTTCTCTCCCTCTCCCTCCATCTCTCCCTCTCCCTCTCTGTCTCTTCCTCCATCTCTCCCTTTCTGGGAAAGAGTGAGGGAGATGGAGACATGGAGGGAGAGGGAGGAGAAGGAGAGAGGGAGGGAGAGAGGTGTAGAGGGAGAGAGGGAGAGACGTCTTCGCTCCCTCCCTCTATCCCTCTCTCCCTTTCCCCCCTCTCTCTCCCTCTCCCCCTCCCTCTCCTGCTCTCCCTCTCCCTCTTTCCCTCTCCCTCTCCCTCCACCTCCTTCCCTCTCTGGAGAGGGAAGGAGGTGGAGGGAGAGGGAGAGCGGAACAGGGAAACAGGGACAGGGAGAGAGGGAGGGAGGAAGAGACCTCTTTCCATCTCCCTCTCACCCCCCCTCTCCCTCTCCTCTCCATATCTCTTTCCCTCCCTCTCCCTCTCCCTCCATCTCTCCCTCTCCCTCTCTCCCTCTCCCTTGTCTCTGCCTCTCTATCTCTCCCTCTCTGGGAGGGAGTGAGGGAGATGGAGAGATGGAGGGAGTGGGAGAGTTGGAGGGGGAGAGAGGGAGGGAGGGAGAGAGGGATAGAGGGAGGGAGCGAGAGAGGGATAGAGGGAGGGAGGGAGAGGGATAGAGGGAGGGAGGGAGAGAGGGATGGAGGGAGGGAGTGAGAGGGAGGGAGGGAGGGAGGGAGAGACGGTCTTTCGCTCCCTCCCTCTCTCCCTCTCTCCCTCTCACCCCTCTCTCTCCCTCTCCCCCCTCCCTCTCCTGCTCTCTCTCCCTGTCCCTCCACCTCCTTCCCTCTCCGGAGAGGGAAGGAGGTGGAGGGACAGGGAGAGGGAAAGAGGTAGAGGGAGAGCGTGCGGAACAGGGAAACAGGGACAGGGAGAGAGGAAAGAAAAGAGGGAGAGGGAAGAGGGACGGGGGAGGCAGGAAGAGGGAGGGGGAGGAGGGAGAGAGACGGGGGAGAGCGAGGAGGTAGAGGGAGGGGAGAGGGAGAGGGATGGGGAGAGCAAGGGGGAGACGGAGGTGGAGAGGGAGTTGGGAGAGGGACAGGGAGAGGGACGGGGAGGGGGGAGAGGGAGGGGGGAGGGAGAGAGGGAAAGAGAGAGACGCAGAGGAAAGAGGGAGAGGGAAGAGAGAGAGGGACAGAGGGAGAGGGAGAGAGGGAGGAGGAGAGGGACGAGAGGAAGCAGGGAGAAAAGAGAGAAAGAACACACCATCTACATTTCTGTCAAATGACACCGGGGATCCTTACACAACCAGGAGAAAATAACACAGCGAGGCTCTTTCTCAGCTGGAACTGGAACTGCAGATGGGGCCAAACACCACCAGGGTGGCCACACATGTCCAGCTGCCGCCCCAGCCCCCTGAGTCTGGTCACCAGGGCTCTGAGTGTTTGCTCCAGGGACCTGGGGTTCACCCTGTCACCCTGGAGGTCGGGCCTAGACAGCATGGTCCCGGGCTGGACACATAGGGAGAAAAGCATCCCCACAGGCCAGCTTGTGCGAGCCGATTCAGCTGCCAGATTTTAGAGGCCCGGGATCACCCTGTGGCCCATGAAAGCCAGGAGCCAGGAGGGTCTTGCATCGGGATTCCTGTCCGTTGGACTGGAACGTTTATGTAAGGAGTCTTGGAAACAGTGGTAACAAGACTGAATTCGAACGAGCTTTAGGATATTATGGACCACTCCGAAGTGTGTGGGTTGCTAAAAACCCTCCCGGCTTCACTCTTGTTGAAAATGAAGATCCCCGAGATGCAGCGGATGCTGTCTGAGAAGTAGACGGGAGAACACTCTGTGGCTGCCGAGTAAGAGTGGACCTGTCGAATGGGGAAGGGAGAAGTCGAAATCGTGGCCGCCTCCTTCTGGGGGTCGTCGCCCTCGAGATGATTATCGGAGGAGGAGTCCTCCCCCTCACCACAGATCTCCAAGATGGAGAAGCTTCTCCCGCAGCCGGAGCAGGTCCCTTTAGTAGATATAGGAGAAGAGAGAGATCACTGTCCCAGGAGAGAAATCGCAAGCCGTCCCGATCTTTCTCTAGGTCTCCTAGCCGATCCAGGTCAAATGAAAGGAAATAGCAGACCACTTTGCAAGAGGAGCGGTGCACAGGAAATACCTTCATTTGACAGGAGTATGTACAGAAAATTCAAGTTTCGTTTGAGACTTCCGAAGCTTGATGCACTTTTTAAATGTTTTAGCTGTTCCCGTTTGTGTGTCTCTTGGGACAGTGACACATAAAGGTGTCAATCTCTGTGGTTTGAAATGGGTCGTATGAGGCATGTAATATGAAGAATTGTTTCTTTACAATGTTCTCTTAAGCAGAATTGAATTTGCTTTGAATTTTTGGTCTTGCCTAGACTGATAATAAAACTCTAACTCCTGCCCACCTAAAGTGTGATGTTTATCATTATGGAAACAACACTGGCAAACATTGAAAAGACTTTCTGTAGCTGGGATGTGGTATGCAGCTGTAGTCAAGCAAGCAGTCTTTAAAAGGTGCTGTGAACACAAGCCAGCAGGGAGAAATGAAAGCCGCACCCTTACCCTAGATTAGAGGTTTAAGAATTCCACTAGTCTTCACACTGGACAAGAGGTTGTCCAGTGAGTTTAGCATCTAAGAAGTTTCAAGGAAGTTAGTTAACCTTTGAGTTAGGTCATAAGTCCCCTCTGTGATTGCTGTACATGAATACATAGCTCTTTGTAAAGTTTTTTGGAAGTTGAGATTATCAAGACACCAGTGTCCTGCCAGATTAAGAGTATATTGTAGAGCTGAACTTTGAGTTACTGTGCAATTTTTTTTTCATGCTGTCATTTGTAATATGTTTTGTGAGACTCCTTGGGATTAAAGTTTTGGTTCCAAACGGAACAAAGAAAACAAAAAAAGGATCCACCTGCCAATGCAGGGGACCCGGGTTCGATTCCTGGTCCGGGAAGATCCCATGTGCCGCAGATCAACTAAGCCCGTGGGCCACAACTATTGAGCCTGCGCTCTAGATCCTGGGAGCCACAACTACTGAGCCCCCATGCCACAACTACAGAAGCCCGCACATCTAGAGTCCGTGCTCCGAAACAAAAGAAGCCACTGTAATGAGAAGCACATGCCCGCAACAAAGAGGAGCCCCTGCTCGCCGCAACTAGAGAAAGCCCGTGTGCAGCAATGAAGACCCAACGCAGCAAAAAAAAAAAAAAAAAAAAAAAAGACGCTACTGGCCAGGTGATCAAGGGTAAAATTGTTTGTCACAAGTCCCGTTGATGGTGTGTATCCTTGATGTGTGTATCCTTGATGGTGTGTATCCTTGACGATGTGACCTGAGGAGAATGACATTTTTATCTCTGTCTGGATCTTCCGCCCCAAACCCCATAACTCCAGCCCAACCATAAGAAAAACATCAGAAAACCAACAGACAAACAAATTGAGGGACAAAATACCTGACCAGTCCTCCTCAAAACTTTCAAGGTATCAAAACCCAGGGACGTCTGAGAAATGTCACAGCCCAGAGGAGACTGGGACAGAAAAAGGGTGTTAGGGGAAAGCTAGGGAAATTCTAATAAAGTGTGGACTTTAGTTAATAATAACGTATCCATCTCGGTTCCTTAGTTGGATAAGCATGTCGTACTAACGTACTAAAGTACTAACGTGTTGGAAATAGGGGTACTGGGTCGGGGGTCCACAGCACTCTGTACACTCTGTACAGATCTTTGCAACTTTTTTGTAACTCTAAGCTATTCTAAAATTAAGCAACTACTAAACAGAGATAAGAATGTTATTTCCCTGATTTGAACATGGCTGAGTTTGTTTTCATGGTCACATTTGTGCTATCTGGATGTGTCTTGGAATCAGTAGCAAAGGAGAGTTGCCAGCCCCTGGGAAGATGCGGCTGGTTTGCAGGTGGCTTGCTCTGGAGCTGAAGACCAGGGTGGGAAGTCTGCAGCCTCGGGCTGCACTTAGGACCATGGGAGGGGATGGGCCAGCTCAGTTAGGGATGGAACCTATAAATAAAACTTTTTCTTTTCCATTATGGCTTATCACAGGATATTGAATATAGTTTCCTGTGCTAGACAGTAGGACCTTGTAGCTTATCCATCCTATATTTAATAGTTTGCGTCTGCTAACCCCAAATTCCCAATCCAACCCTCCCTCACTCTTTCTCCCCCTTGGCAACCACAAGTCTGTTCTCTATGTCTGTGAGTCTGTTTTTGTTTCGTAGACAAGTTCATTTGTGTCGTATTTTAGATTTCACATATAAGAGAGATCATATATGTGTCTTTCTCTTCTGACTTACTTCACTTAGTATGATAATCTCTAGGTCCATCCACGACGTTGCTGCAAATAGCATTATTTCATTCTTTTTATGGCTGAATATATTCCATTGTATATATGTACCACATCTTCTTTATCCACTCACCCATCAGTGGACATTTAGGCAGCTTCCACATCTTGCCTATTATAAATAGTGATGCAATGAACACTGGGGTACATGTATCTTTTCTTTCTTTTTCTTTCTTTTTTTCTTTCTTTTTTCTTTCTTTTTCTTTCTTTCTTTCTTTTTCTTTCTTTCTTTCTCTCTCTCTTTCTTTATTTTTTTGTTACACAGCATGTGGGATCTTAGTTCCCTGGCCAGAGATGGAACCCATGCTCCCTGCACTGGAAGCACAGAGTCTTAACCGCTAGACCACCAGGGAAATCCCAGGGGTGTATGTATATTTTTGAATTAGAGTTTTCTCCAGATCTATGCCCAGGAGTGGAATTGCGGGACCCTATGGCAGCTGTATCTGTTCTCTGCACGTCTCACATCAACCACGTGCACTCCAATCCTTGCTCTCAACGTCATCTTCGGGGAACACAACCTGCGACAGGGACCTTGACAAGAAGAAATGGCTCAGGGAAAAGCTAGCTGCACAGGGAGGAGATAGAGGCCATCGACCCTGGGGTGTGGCGGGGAGAGTGGGCACAGAGATTGGTCATTTCATCCCTGATACTCAGCCCTCCTGGCTGCCCCACTCTAGGTCACCTCGGGATACAGAGGTGACCCGGTTAGAGTCCCAGCCTGTGCAGGAATCTCGGGGCACAAGCGGGTCTGAATAATATTAGTGCAGGGTCTCCCCCATGGCACTGGGGTTATTTGGGGCGGGTCATTCTCTGCTGGGGGCCCCTCTTGGGCACTGTGTGGGGTTCAGCAGCATCCCTGTCCCCACCCATTTGATTCCAGGGTCCCCTCCCCCCCAGTTGTGACAACCACAGATTTTCCCCAGACATCACTGAAGACCTGGGGGAGGCGGAAGCAGGATGGCCCTGGGTGAGGACAGCTGTGTTGAAGCAACCAGCCTGGCTTAGGGCAGGGTCTGCCCCAATCCCGTCAGAGCCTGCATTTAGAACTGCCCCTTCCCTCTCCCACCTCCCATGCCCTGCAGTGGTCTCCGAGACATCATCCCCATGTAAGAAATCACACCTTCTCAGTTTACTGTCCCCAGCACCTAGAAGAGTGTCTGCTATGTAGTAGATGCTTCATAAATACTTGCTGAATAAAGGAGTTGAATAAAGGGATGAGTGGATGAATGAATGAAGGTTACCATGGAAGGAGGGGGGAGATTCCCTTTCTGGCTCTCGGGGATTGGGATATCAAGTGAAAGATCCATCCTAAATAGGCTGACCAGCCTTCTGGGTTCCCCAGAAATGAGGGTTTCCCCATAGTTCCAGCGCTCAAACCTGAGCGGTCCTGGGCAAAGTGGGGGCGGGTGTTGGTCACCCTGTGTAAACACAGTAACAATTCCAACTGCAATAGCAATGGCCAAGGACCTCTACGGTCTTACTGACCAGGCACAGTTCTTCACCTGGCGGGGAAGGGTGGGCCAGGATTGGAATTCCGGTGATCCAGGGTGGGCGGGTGAGGGCACACCCCGGGCTTGTGTAGGGGAGTCCAGGAAGGTTCTGGAGGAAGTGACAGTGACACAGGAGGGAGGGAGGAGTCTAAGGAAGAACGTCCCACACGACAACGTGTGCCAATGGCCCTGGGCCCAAGGTCACACCTGACCAGGGCTTGCTTGTTTTCTTTTTTTCTAATTTACTTTTCCCCACATGGATATGCAATTGTCCTAATGCCATTTATTGAAAACTCCTTAATTTCCTCACTTTCTGTCATATCAAGTTCTCATCTATCTGTTTCTGGACCTTTATTCTCTACCATAGAGCTATACGTCCCATCCTTGCACCACTAGGGCTGTTTCATCACTATAACTTTATTTTTTACTCATTTATTTCTTTGGCCGTGCTGGGCGGCATGTGGGATCTTATTTCCCTGACCAGGCTTTGAACCCGCACCCCTTGCAGTGGAAGCTCGGAGTCTTAATCGCTGGACCTCCAGGGAAGTCCCCAGGGCTTGCTTTGACATCCATCGAATGGTGGCGGGTGGGCACGGGGAGCAGCTGTCTGTGAGCCACCCTGTGTAGAAATGCAGGGTGGAGGGCAGGACAGCTGGAGCGGGAGGGGAAAAGGCGGAGGAGGGAGGGAGGGAGGGATGGCGGGCGGGCGAGAGACAGACAGAGAGTTTCCGGAGACAATAGCTCTGGCCGTGTCCTAGGGCATGAAAGCTGAAAATAGCTCCTAGTGCCGGGAGCCCTGGAGCCGGAGCCTGGGAGCCATTGTGACTGGCACTCCTCCCTGGTGTGTGTGTGTGCGGGGGCGGGGGGCTCTGGACTTCTCAGGCTGGGAATGGGGCGCACGGAGCAAGGACGGAGCAGGGACGGAGCAGGGACCCTTCTCTCTGGGACCTCGCAGGCCATCCTTAGCTCACAAAGCTGAGCCACTCCCGGCCCTACGAGGGGGGGGCTTATCCTCCCTGTCCCCTGGATCACACCCCCTCACACACGACTTCCCCTTGTGTGCTCCCAGCAACCAAGAGAATCTGTTTTTAAAAGATTTGGGGGAGGGGGGTAAACATACAAACAAGAGCAGAATGGATACTTTTTCCGAATGGGAATGGCTCTGTGTAACCCCATCCCCAGGGTAACCAGAGTCCTGACCTCTAACACCCTTGACGAGTCAGCCTTGGTCTGGGCTTGCAGACCCACGGAAGCTTCCTCATCCCCTCCTTCAGACCCCGTCTCTCCCTCGGCGTCTTTGTGAGAGGCACCCGGGGAAGTGGGACTGCTAGGCTGTACTGCTGCTAGAACTGCACCTGGGCTCCACCAGGCTCCAGCCCCCCCGCCCTGTGCACCTCTCTGTCCCTGAGGCACCTCAACTGGTAGGAGCGGCATCACCTTCCCTCCCGGGACTTGTGACACTTAAGGGAGACACAGAAAGGACAAGCGTTTGGCTCCCTGGCTGGCAAAGAGCAGGTGCTCAATTGTCATAAGTGGCCGTATCAGTGAGGGTTCTCCAGACAAACAGAATCCATAGGGTGTGTGTGTATATACACACACACGTACATATGTACACGCATACAAAAATATACAGCTGTGTATATATGCAGTACGCATACAGACATATACACATATAGTATATACAATACGCAAACACATATATACACACATATATATAAAATGCACAGTTTGTATATATACAGTATGTATACACACATATACACGTAATATATACAATAGACACATACAGATACACTATACATACACACATATGAAATGCATCGTTTGTGTATATACAGTATGTACACATACGTATAACATATGCAATGTACACACCTAGGTACGTCTATATCATACATATATACACACATAGAAAGATATTTAGGTGTGTATATATACAGTATACATACATACACATATAATATATGCAATACATACACGTACATACATATAGACACGCATATACACCTACATAGAAAAGCATGTAGAATAAAAATATATATGTACTGCATATATAAATTCCTTGTATTCGTTCCTCCTTTACGCAAAGTGGACCAATTTCAGTGTTAATCTCTTCTGAAAAATCCCTTCCTGGCCACATCTGGAATAATGTTTGTGGTTGCCGGGGCCCCACGCAGTGCGCACATGAGATTAACCATCCCCGTGGCGATGATGACACTTTATTTTCTCCCTTGACCATTGTCACTACTATTCCAATTAAAATGGCAGTGCTATGAGGGCAGGGCATTTCCTTTTTGGCCAGTACTGAGCGTCCGCGGTCTGGTGCCTAGCATAGGCTAAATACACGGCAATTTTGTGAACAGAAGCCGGGATTCCAGCTGTCATATTTAATAGGAATTATAGTCTTATTATTGGGGGGGAGGGGTTGTGTCACGGTACGTCGAGGTCGGGAGTCGAACTCGCCACCACTGGCCCTGAGAGGTTTTGCCGGGTCCCCACTTCGGGCCGGTGGGTGTGGCCAGGGGCAGCCGATGACGTGCGTATGTGCGTGCGTACGTGCGTGCGTGCGTGGGAGCGTGCGTGCGTGAGAGCGTGCGAGTCCACGGGGTGGGCCGCGCGCGCCGGGAGTGTTTCAGCCCGGCCCCCGGCTCATTGTGGTCGCCTCACGCCGGCCCGAGTTCGCAGCAGCGCTGGAGGCCCCGGGCCTGTGAGCACAAAGAGGGAGCCGGGGGCCGGACGGGAGCGCTGTGGCGGCAGCTGAGGCCCAGACCAGGCCCCCCTCAGCCTCCCGCCTGCCCGTCTGCCCCGCCCCCGCCGGCGGCGCCGCGCCCCTCCCCCAACCGCCAGACTAGCGCGGTGCGGGGCCCGCGCGCGAAGACATGGGGGAGAAGCTGGAGCTGAGGCTGGAGTCGCTCTTGGGGACCGAGCCCGCCGTCTACCCGTGGCCGCTGCCGGTCTACGTAAGTGCCACCCGTCCCCTCCTCCCGGACCCCCGCTCCTGTTCCCCCACGGCGCGCGCTGAGCCCACCGAGAAACGGAGCGACTCGAGTCGCCAGACCCTCTTTGGAGCCCCCCTTCCCGCCCCGCCGTGGTTCTCCGCGGCAGTTTCCAGCCCCCGCGCGCAGGGTGGGCAGAGGGGAGCCGGCGCCGGCCGGGGGCGCCGACTCGGCCGCGGGGACCCCGCGCTTCCGAGGGGCGCCCGAGCCGGTCTGCGGTTGGCTCTGCAGGGCTGGGGACCCCGGTCCCCCCGGGCCTGGACTGCCGGCGGGCTTGCCCTTCTGTACTTTAGGATCTGACACGTAGGGTTTCTTTTTCCTGGTAGTTTCTTCTTAGCTCTGTTAACGTACTTAGTTTTTTTAATTTTTTTTTCTTTTTCAGGGCACCCTTTCCTCCCTCTCTCCAGTTTTTTTGTGTTTCTCTTTTGTTTTGTTTTAGTTAGGCATTTTGTCCCTCTGATCTTGAGTGGGTGGGCTGGCAGGACACTTGGAGAGGAGGCGTTCTGTCCCCTGATCTTGAGTGGCCTTTGGAAAATGACGGGCCAGACGGAAATTAAATTTAATTGATATATAATATTGTATCCGTCCAAGGTGTACAATGTGATGATTAATATATATATAGTGTGTGTGAAATGATTACCACAATAACTTTAGTTAACCTTAATTCACATAATTACAAATGTTATCTTTGTGATGAGAACTTTCAAGATCTACTCTCTTAGCAACTTTCAAACATAAAATACGGTATTGTCAACTGTAGTGACCGAGCTGTACATTACATCACCATTACTCACTTGTCTTATAACTAGAAGTTTTTACCTTTTGATCATCTTCCCTCATTTTCGTCACCTCCAACCCCCAGCTCTGGCAACCGTCATTCCATTCTTTCTATCATGAGTTCAGTATTTTAGATTTCACATATGAGATCATAAAGTATTTATCTTTCTCTGTCTGACATTTCATTTAGCATAATGCCCCCCAAACCCACCCATGTGGTCACAAATAGCCAGATTTCCTTCTTTATCATGGCTGACTAATAGTAGGTTGTATGCACCCCCATTTTCTTCATCCATTCATCCACAAGAAAACACTGAGGTTGTTTCCATGTCTTGGCTACTGTATTGGGTTGGCCAGAAAGTTCATACAGTTAATGAATACACTGTTCAGTCAAACTTGGTGAAAATGAGTCTTTTATTTTTACTTAAAATAAATCTTTGACAAAGCCAGCTAGGCATCCCTTTGAGTAACGACTTATATCACATTGAAATATTTTAAACATATGAACAGTAATAGCTGAAATGACAAATGTTACTAATATTGACACAATTTATCAAGGAGAATAGGTTAGAATATGTTAAAATGCAGGTGGACAGTGAAAGAACAACTATAACTTTTAACTAAATATTGTCTTGATATTTAGACCATTGGTTAAAATCATGATAACAGGTTTCATCCGTTTCAAGAAAGCAGAATATTTGCAGATCACTTAACATTTACTAGGTATGTTCTCAGCCTGGAAGGATATATTTCACTTACATGTGTCATTTAATTTAACCACATCCCTCTGTAATAGATAGTGGTATCCCTATTTGCAGATAGGAGACAGGCTCAGAAAGATTAAGAATGTTACCTAATTCTAGTAAGTAGCCGAACCTAAACTGATCTAATTCCAGGGCAAAGCTCTTTCTGGCACATCAGTGTGGGTCTTTATCTCTTTGAGAATTGTTGAACATTAAAAGCCTTCTTCCAGGTAAATGCATAAAGAAACAACATGAGCAATGATATAACAATACAAGTCTCACTAAATAATTGGTGTGTTTGGCCTTGCTTTTGCTGATAGATCTTTTGCAAAATTGCTTTTCTCTGAGATATTTAAAGTGGACTTTAACTATTTTCTTGGAAGACTTTCCTAAATTATACCTATCAGAAAGCTGCTTTGCTTTAAGGCCGAAGAAAAATGAAAGCTTACTTAACTACACTTAGGTGCCAGGGTCATACTATGAGCTCTACACCTGCCAGGATTCACGCTAAGATAGATAGGGTGGCTCAGCAAACTGTCCATAGTCCTGTGATTTCTTTCTGATATTCTGAAGTAGAAATAATTTAATAACTGTTCACAAAAGAGAGAAACACTGTTTCTTGGTCCTCAATATCATACTGCTGTAGGCTAATTCTTTCTCTCTTCTGTTGCCCCTTAGTATAGAGAGTGTGTTTTGGGGACCCTCCTTCACGATCTTCTCCATTCCAAGAGCATCTTACATAAATCCAGGACTTCTCAAGCAGCCAGTTTTGCCAGATGGTCTTAGGGTTGGTTGTACCCATATATGTATAATCTGAACTTCTCAAGTAAGGTCCTTAGAGAGCATAATGGCTAAGAGAATTGGTGCTGATACCAGACCTGAGTCCAAATACTGCCTATGCCCCTAACTAGCTGTGTAACCTTGGAGAAGTAACTTAAGCCCCTTAAAGGGATTAGATTTCTCACCTGGAAAATGGTATAATAAATGCATCTACCTCATATGGTTAGTGTGTAAATTAATGTAACTTGAGATGGTGCGTGTTAAGCATTAGCACAGTGCCTGTCTCTTGTTAGTAATACCTGCTTTTCTTATTAATTATTCTCTTTATATTCCCAGTTCCAGCTGGGTGCCTAACATATAATAGTTGTTCAGCAAATAGTTACTGGATTGAACCAGCTCTGAAATTGAAGCATTGGGTCAACAGCAAAGTAGTCACCCCACCATCATTTCTCCCAGAGAAAGGGAGAATAGATGGAAGCCAGCCATCATACCTTCTTTTCTTATTCTAAACTTCCCATCCAGCCCCAGCAATAAAATAATCTTCCTGGACCCTAACAATTTCAAGGATTCTTCAAATCACACTATTTGAAAATAGCTGGGTTGCCCTAATCTAATATGTCCCAGGACCCCAAGGTCACCAAGCTTCTATTAATGAAGTCTAGTTAAGATAAATGATAACAGTTAGTCAACCAACTGCTTATGAGCTCATTGGGCTTTTTAAAATTTACTATCTGCGCTTCATAGAGACACAGGTATTTTGCTTTTGTAGGACATTCAACAGTCAAAGTAGTCTTTTAAAAAGCACAAATCAGACGCTATTATTGCACTGCTTCTAACCTCTAAAGGCTATCTATTGTAAAGAGATGAAATTTTCAACTACTTAGCCAGGCTCACAGAGACCATGTGCTCTGGTCACTTACTACATCTTTCCCTGACCTTCATGGGGCTCGAGGCACAGTTGTCCTTTTCAGTCCCTCAGATGCAACAAGCTCTACTTCTTGCTCTCCCAGCTTTAGATTGGCTAATCCATCTACCCAGACCAATTTCCCTCTTATCGTTAAGGTCTCGGTTCAAACGCCACCACTACTATCTTGACCAAAGAGACCTGCCTCCTCAGTGCCTCTCCATCCCTTTGTCCAGTCGTATTTCTGTCACTGTACCACATTTATTTACATGTTTACTCTGTCTTCCTCCACCACTGGACATTTGCTTAAGAGCAGGGACTTTGTAATTTTTTGCTTCCAAGGCTTGCAGCGGACACTGGCACGTAGGTGTGTAGGAAATGTGTGTCTAATAAAGAATAAATATGTGAATGAAAAAAAAAACTGTGAAACACTAACACAAGATTATTCTTCTTTCAAAAGAATAATGAAAAATAATTTCATTCAATAAGAGTCATTCTTAGTTACTGATCCATGACTTAGTAGATCCCATTCAATTTAAAATGTCCCCTTTTTTTCTGATACTTTCACAAGTCATTAATTAAGTGTTGCTCACTTTTAAGGCCAATCTGTGAGACATTATTTAACTTGTCTCCTCTAAAGTTCCAGCATTAACTCAGGCGGGGCTTCACCAAGTACTGATCATGTGACCTTGGCCTCTCATTGCCTCCGTTTTCTCATTTGTAACATGGGTATAATAATCGGCTTATTTCATACGCCTATGAGGAGGAAAACTTCATGTGTGTGTGTGTGTGTGTGTGTGTGTGTGTGTGTGTCTATATATATGTATTTAAACAGTGTCTTAGAATAGTGTCTGGCAGATGATAAGCATTATAGAAGTATTGACTGCTGCTACTAGTACTGTTATTATGAGAACTAATTGTTGAGAATAATCCTTCATATAGGGGTTTATTCCACTGAAGATAAAGGAAACTCATAGAATGTTAGAAATCAGATTAAACACGGAAAGCCAGTAAAATATACCAGGACAGAAGATGATGAGAGTGTGAAAGGATAGAGGAAAAAAAATGGTTTTTGTTTTTCTTTTTCTTTTTTAAAGAAGGAAAGAGCCCTGAAATAGGAGAAAAACTATTCATTGGCTATACTGACATGGAGATCGCTGGTGACCTTCATAAGTAAAATTTCAGGACAGTGGGCAGAGAGATTACGGTGAGGGAAGTCAGATGGATGTAAATTATAGAGTAGATGGGACGTGAGGAAATGGAAACAATATATGATGATAACAATTTTGAAAAGTTCAGACATGAATTGGCTAAAGAAGATATGCAGGGATTAGAGGAGGAGGGAGGCTTTCGTGTTACACGTATAGTTTTAACATTTTAAGTTGGAGTTACTAGTCTAGAATGAGGTTGAATTTTGGCAAGAATCATTCATAAGGAGTAGATGGGTTGTAGAAAATGCAGTGCTGTGAAGTACTTGAGAAGATGAGAGAAAATGAAATGCTATCTGTAGTGCACGTGGCCTTTGAACTTGAACTCCTGTAGTGCAAGGGAATACAAAGATCAATGCAAATGCTAATGAATTAACGGATTTGGCAGTGGACTATTTACTGACTTCTGTGTTCCTAATGAGTTAGGAAGCGCCTCACCAGCTCAGAGTGAAGGAAGTAGAGAGGATGGAGGAAAATTTGAGGAGGGTAGGGAAAGCTTCTAAGAAAATAGTCCTTAAGGAGAATTAGAAAGAACTTACTGTAAGTCAGAGCAATATTTCCAGTCTTGAAAATCCATTTGAAGTTGGTGTTTATTAATTTATTGGAATACCAATTTTCCCTGCCACATGATGTTTCTCCAGCTACCTGGATATAAGTTACACAGAGGCAGAAAAGAATGAGAGATAACAATCGAGGGAAAATACAATTAGTATTTTTTTTTTTACCTTTTTCCACTTCCCCGCTCCAACTCTGGGGAGCCTTCATGGACATGGCTGCCCTCGCAGCCTGCAGCAGCACGCTGTTATCAAAGAATTCAAAGAAATGGAACATAGATTTCCAACTTAATAATTCAGCAAAATCAAAAATTGTATATAATGTTTTCTGTTGGCAAAGATTTTTGCAATATAATTTGGTTCCATCTTTTGACAAGTAATTTGGCAATGTCTAGCAAGATAAAAATGTTAATAGCTTTTTACACATTAATTCTAATTCTGGAAGCTTATGCCGATAAATAATTTATAATCCAGAAAATTATTATATAAAGATGCTCATTGTCATGTCATTTGTAATAACAAAACATTGGAAACACCTTTAATTGTTAAGAATAGGAAAACAGTTTAGGAAATTATATCCACTTAGTAGAAAGTGACACAGTTACTATATTATAATTACAAGATGATGGAGCAAAATAAAATAATGCTTAATAAAGAAAGAATGAAGAAAGCTGACCTAAAATTGTGTCTTCCTTATGACAGTAATTATGTAAACATATCAATGTTTATTAAAGCTTAAAACCAAGATAAAGTTTTAAAAGCTCTGTACCAGTAATGGGGATTTTATGTTCGTTTCAAAATATTTTTTGACAGAACTCTTAGAATTTTGTTTTGTCTACTCCTTTTCTTAAGAATTTCTGATTATTACCTCACTTTTCATTTCATAGTTTCAAATAAAGCCAGCAATTTTATCATCAGAGAAGATTAGACTTATTGGACAGTTCATAATTCCAAGTTATTTGGTATAAAAAGACCATATACACTTGTAGGGGCTTTCAAAATAAAATTTCGAGAAGTTTTTTTTTTTTGCTTAGTCTTTCCTAGTATGGAGATGAAGCAAACTACCTAAAATTGCTAGCCATTCTTTTTTCATTTTTCTCATTTTATTGATTTATCTTGCCCTTCACAGAAATGATAAGAAATGAGTCTGCAGTTGCATCTGCCAATTTCTTAAATCCTCTATTATCCACATTATGAAATCATACTAGTATGAATGCTTCCAGTATTTTCAGAACTCTTTAGTTAGTATACTTTAGCATTCTGTATGAAGTATCTTATGTAAGTGTAAAATTTAGACTCAACTTCTGGAAGCTTTTGATTTCTTAGTTCAAAAGTGAGAGATCCTTAGTTCAGCCATATGATTAACAATTACTTGTATAGTAAGAAGCTCCTAAATTATTGTTTTATGGGTACCTGGCAGTTTTCTTGCCATTTCTCAGAAGTTCTCTATTAAACACATTCTCTCTCTTTCTCTCTCTCTATCTCTCTGTCTCTCTCTGTCTCTCTCTCTCTCTCTGTCTCTCTCTCTCTCTCTCTCACACACACACACACACACACACACACACACACACATTGTGATTAAAAGCACAGATTTTGGCATTATGAAATCTAAGGTTCAATTTCCAGTTGTGTAGTTTCTGGGCCACTTCACTTTAGGCAAGTAACCTAATGTCTCTGAACCTTGTTATTTTCATCTGTAAAATAGAAATTACAATTATATCAGACAATCCTCAAAACATCCGTAATGATTTTAGAGTTTCAGAGTCAGGTAAAAGCAGGCACTCAGTAAATGGCTAGTGCTTTTATTACTTTATTATTATTTAGGTCTTGGTTTTCCTTGAGTGTGTGAGTCCCCATAATGAAATGTAATTTCCAGTAGATTGAGTAACACCTGTTTTCACCAAAAATTTTAACTGAGTTCATTACTTTCTGTGCAACCCAGATTAGTTTTCTGCCTCCTTTTCTGTGCCGTATGTAGGTGTTCAGTAGATTTATTTAATAAATGTATGAATGCATGAACGCGTAGATGAATTTTTAAATGCTTCTTTTTGAGAAGGTAGAACAAATGTGACACAGTAGAACAGATAAGAAAATAATCCATGGAAAAAATGGCAAAGTCATGTATGTGTCCAGGGCCAGCCTAAGAGGAATTACTTTTTTTTTTTTTTTTTTTTAGGAAAAATGTGTTGAATAGCTTATTTTAATTATTTTTAAAAGTTAAGTACAGGGACTTCCCTGGCGGTCCAGTGGTTAAGACTTCGCCTTCCAATGCAGGGGGGTGTGGGTTCAATCCCTAGTCGGGGAGCTATGGTCCCACATGCCTCGCAGCCAAAAAACCAGAACATAAAACAGAAGCAGTATTGTAACAAATTCAATGAAGACTTTAACAAATGGTCCACATCCAAAAAAAAAGTTAAGTACAAAACTTTGCTGATGATTTACATATTTAGGACCAATAAAATAATGTGAGATTAGCTGTACTGAAACAGAATGTTGAGCTACATTCACATTAAGTGACATTATATAGTCTGAGTTTATGGAAAACTTCTGAGATGGTGAGTGACCTTTGAGCAGAAAAAGACAGAAGGAGAAATGGCCTTTTCTACATTCTATTGTGCCTCTAAGTAAAATGCTTGGTAATCTAGCTACAAAGCTCTATGTCATTGGCCTTAGGCACGTACTGTGATGTACCTTGTGAAGATCAGATTTTGCCATGGAGAGGATTTGTAAAAGTATCACACATTCCAGTACCGTTGGCAACCACAGCTACCAAAAACTCCAATTTAAATTGATGAGCCTAATATCAGATGATAGTATCATTTCCTTGTGGGTGTTCTGGGAAAAGGTGGGTAGGAAATGTATAAAAGTGAATACTTTATTGACTGAAATAACACTTCATCATTTTGAAAACATAAAATACATTAAAGTTGTTATAGCATCATACATGAATATTTCACTGTATTTTAGACCTTGCCTACAAGCAATGTTTTCTGCCCTTTGAAAGAGAACCATGCTTGTGGTATGCATTAATCATAGAAAAGATTAAACACTGAAAAGAAATTCAGCCTTTAAAGACAATTTGCTTTGATTTATTCAGTGGGTTCTCCTAAAAAGTTAATACCCAGAATTATTGCTTGTTAAATTGGAGTTACAAATTCTTTCAGAGTTACTTAGTATTTTCTTTAATATCAGTATCAAGGAAGGCAAAGCAAATTTACATATTTATTAGGAAATACAGGCACATAATCATAAAACAAGAAAACACAACGTTTTTATAGACTTTATTTTTTAGAAGTGTTTTAATTTTCCAGAAAAATTGAGAAGATAGTATAAAGTGTTTCCATATACACTATACCCATTTCCCTCTGTGACGATCAACTTATATTAGTATGTTACATTGTTACAATCAGTGAACAAATATTGATACATTATTGTTTACTATAGTCCATACATTAGTCCAGTTCCTTAGTTTTTACCTAATGTCCTTTTTCTATTCCAGGATTTCATCCAAAACATCACATTACATTTAGTTGCCATGTTTCCTTAGGCTCCTCTTGGGTTTGATAGCTTCTCAGATTTTCCTTGCATGACCTTGGCAATTTTGAGTAGTTAGGCTTGTGTAGGATGCCCGCTACTAGAATTTGTTTGATGCATGTTTCATGATAATATTGGGATTATGTGTTTTGGGGAGGAAGACCACAAGAGTAGAAGGGTTATTTTGTCAGATCGCATCAAGTGTACAAAGTATCAATATGCATTATGAATGCTGAGGTCGACCTTGATCACCAGGCTGAGGTAGTGTTTTTCAGGTTTCTCCATTGTAAAATTACTGTTTTCCCTTCTCCATATTGTACTTTTTGGAAGGAAGTCAATATGCTCAGCCCACAACTAAGGAATAGAGAGTTATGCTTACGATGGAGTACTACATAAACTATTTGGAATTCTTTTGCACTGGAGATTTATCTATTCTCCCGCATTTATTTATGTATCCAATTATTTATTTATATCAGAAGAACTCACGGATTTTTATTTTATACTTTGGGTCATAATCTAATTCTACGTTAGTTACTTTGTTCCTCAAATTGCTCTAGTCCTGACCCTTGTGAACTCTTTTCAGTTCAGTGGCTCGTGTGCCACTCTGAGGTATCCCCATCCTATATATTTTTTTGGAACTTCCTTACTTTCTGACACTATAAGATGGCCTTGTATATAAATCTTGTATATTTACTGCCCCAGTCCTAGAATCAGCTATTTCTTCAAGGATAACTAGGTCTTTTTAGTGGAGAACAGCATTAGACAGCAGGATCTGGGTGTGGGGTGTGCTAATTGCTGCCCGGATGTCATTGCTTCTAGATCTTCTCAGCTGACAGAGCAAAGAGATAACATGTGTGTACATTCCCCACGTATATGGACATATCTATAAGTATCTCTCTACATAACCATGTGTGTTAAGGTAATATGAAGCAATATTAAGCTAAGCATGAATGTATATTGATGTTTCCAACTTTAATCTGTTACCACATAGATCATCTTAGCCTCATCTCTTGCTTATCTTTAAATTTCAACTGCGGCAAAACACTTGACTTTTAGAAGTATGAAAATCAAATTGTAGCTACTTTGGGAAGCCACATCATCTAGCAGAAGAATTCTTAAAGGGCAAGGTGTATATCATCAAATTTTAATTTACAGTCAGCAGTACTTTGTAACATCCATAGGCCTCCAGACCTCTGCTTCCAAGAAGGTGAAGTAGCCCATTTCTCCCAGGTTCTTCCACTTAAAACTAAAACCCTGAACATAACAACAGACAAACATAGGAAGACACTGAAAGGTGGAAATGAGAAGGCAGACTTAACTAGGGACTTTGGGACTTGAGGAATAACATGGTGATGAGTCCCCTGTGTTTCCTGTTGCTTCCCATACATCCTGGAGAGGGTATTACAGGAACCCCCAATCAATAACCACCAACAGAACAACAGACAAAAAAGCTTCAAAAAAGAAAACACAAAACCCCCGTTCCCCCTAGCCAAGGTATGAGGAAAGGGGTTGTCAAAGACAGAAAACCATTTGGGCAATAATATACACACTACTCGAGCCAAGTGCCAGTGGAATATTGCACCCATCCCCTATGTCCTGTGGTTTCAGTTGGGCCAAGCTACGATTTGATCTTCCACACCACCCCACTCCTGCCCTCCAGAAGAGGCAGCGCTCTGATTCGCCACCAGGGCTGTTTCAGTGTGGTGCAGTGGTGAGCTGAGCCTCCACCCCTTTGCATTAGCAAAGAGACTTTCAAAGGTGGTGCCTGACAGGCTAGTTAACACTGGGCTGCCCTCACACAGTCGTGGGGTCCAATGGTGGGACCTAGCCTCCGTCTCTCCCTGACATCGATAAGAATAGGATGTTACAGGTTGGAGGGAGTAGGCACCCCACTAACCCCCAACACATGGTGTCCGTGAGACCCAATGGGGTGCTGAATCCCCATAACCGTCCTGAGGCAGTAAGACAGAATGAGATGGCACAAGCAGGGCTAGTTGGCAGTTCTCTTCCTCTTACCCTGGTGTCAGTGGGGCCAGCAGGTAGCTGACCCTCTACCCACACCCGGCATCAACAAGAAGGAATGAAGTGGGAGGAAGGACAGCAAACACAGCAAACACTTCACCTCTCCCCTCCCCTGGTGTCAAGAAATCTACTGGGGAGATGAACTTCCACTCCTACTAAAAGGCAACAGAATGATATTAATGTTCCCACTTTTGGGGGGAAGGTGTCAGAAGGGCCAGTAGGATAGCTGAACTTCTACTTGATCTGTCTGCAGTGAGAGAATGTAAGTGCCCACTTTTGCTGGGGTTTTGACAGTAGGGCCCAGTGGAAATCTGTACGTAACCCCCCAGTCCTCATACTCCACCTCCAATAGGATGACTTCCTTCTAAAAAGTAATAATAAAATTAAATGGGATACAGAGTCATATAATAACTCACAATGTTTAGAATCCAATTGAAAAATACTCATGGCACCAAGAAGCAGGAAATCACAGAATAAATGAGAAAAGACAATAGACCTACACCAGCACTGAGATAAAACATCTATTGAAATTATCAGACAGGGGTTTTAAATAAGCTGTCACATAAATGCTTCAATTAGCAATTATGTGTTCCTTGACGGAAATGGGAAAAATAGAAAATGTGAACAAAGAACTAGAAGTTATAAGAATAAAAACAAATGAGAACAGTAGAACTGAAAAATACAACAATCAAAAAACTTTGCTCAAGAGTAGAGTGGAGATTACAAAGCACAGAATCATGAACTTAGAAGAGATCAATACGATGTACCACATGTACAGAGAAAAATAGGCTGAGGGGTAGAGATGGGAGAAAGAACAGGATCTCAAGAACCTGTAAACAGTAACAAAAGCACTAACATTCATATCATCAAGGTTCCAGAATGAAAACAGAGAGCACGTAGGACTGACAAAGTATTCAGAGAAATAATGACTGAAACGTTCCCAATTTTTTAGAAGACATAAGCACACATCCAAGGATCTGAGCAAATCCAAAGAGGAAAAACACAAAGGTATCCTTGTCAAGACGCGTCATAATTAAACTTCTGAAAAGTAGAGACAAAACAAATCTCGAAAGTGGACAGGCAGAAACGATGCATCACTTATTGAGAAACCAATTCCAATGACAGCATATTTCTTGTCTAAAATTATGGAGTCAGAAGCATTGACATAACATTTTTCAAGTAGTAAAAGAAAAGAACTCTCAGCCACAAATTCACACTTTTTATATCCACTTTCTTGTTTGACTTATATTAATGGACTACCAACTCATCTTTCTATATCCGGGCCTGCCATCACACTTCTCCAAAAATCTAGTCACAGTATTTCCAGAGTGATCTTTCTGAAAAAGAAACAAATTTTTCTTATAAAAGTACCTGATTGTGTTATGAAACTTTTCTCTCTTCTAAGTTACCAGGTAAAATCCTTCAATGGATTCCCATCTTTCTTGGAGGAAAATCTCACATCCAAACTCTCTTTGTCCTTTTGGGCTGCTGTAAGATTATACTGCAGGTTGGGTGGCTCATAAACACCAGGAATTTTTTTTCTCACGGCTCCGGAGGCTGTGAGTTCAAGAATAGGTTGCCAGTATGGTCAGATGAGGGCCCTCTTCTGAATCACAGACTTCTCATTGTATCCTCACATGGCAGAAGAGCTTAGGGAGCTCTGTGGGGTCTCTTTTATAAGAGCACTAATACCATAATCATTTCCCAAAGGCCCCACCTACTAATACTATCAGCTACGGAAAGTAAGATTTCAACGTATGAATTTGGAGGGGAACACAAAGACTAGACCATAGCACTTACTATACATACATGGACCATGCATGATCTGGCTTCTACGCCCCTCTCCATTGTCTTCTTTTCCTACACGCCAGTGAGCATTTCTCTTTTTTTTTTTTTTTTTTTCTTTTTTTTTGCGGTACGCGGGCCTCTCACTGTTGTGGCCTCTCCCGTTGCGGAGCACAGGCTCCGGACGCGCAGGCTCAGTGTCCATGGCTCACGGGGCCTAGCCGCTCCGCGGCATGTGGGATCTTCCCGGACCGGGACACGAACCCGTGTCCCCTGCATCGGCAGGCGGACTCTCAACCACTGCGCCACCAGGGAAGCCCCAGTGAGCATTTCTTATACTGATTATGAATGGAACTCCTTTCTGGACTGATCCTTAACCATTCATTTTCTGGTAAGTGTGAATTTATCTTCTCTTTTCTTCAAAACTTCACCCTTCCTTCATGTTACATATCCATTTCAATTGCCTTCTACAGGAAGCCCTACTGATATCGCCCATATACTACTGTCCACAGCATGAATTAAGGTCTTACTGTGTCTTCCTATAGCACTCTGTAATATCTTTTACGGTAACTGTGGATTTTCTTACTTGAGTGTCACAATACATTGAATTCTAGGTGGCACTATAATGATTTTAGTAACAGTAACACTGGTGCCTACTTTATCCCATGACATACTTTAGGTGTTCAATAAATGTGTGTTGAATGAGTGAATGAATGAATGGTCAATTTGAAATCTTAATCATGTTACTTTTCAAAAATCTGTTAAAAGATACCACAGTTTTCCAGAAGATTAGGGAGTTAGGACCTTAAACTTGATTTAACAGAGGAAATTTTTACTCATACATCCTGCTTAAATACCTCAAAGTAAAACCATAAACCCAGGAATTTAAGGTTATCCATTTGGACTTTCAAGCCAATAATTAATATCTCCTGCCCCGACTGTATTAGATGGTTTCGATGCTCCACTCATATCTCCCCAGCACTCATCATTCCAGTATATGCTGATAGAATCATGCTGCCGCCTGCAATTATCCACCTTAGGGCAGGCCAGAAGTGTACAGGAGTTAATGTATCTGGGTGTAGCTTTCAACCAAGGACAGAGGGGACTGGAAGATAAGTACTTCAAGTTTCTCACCGATTCTTGGGATAACTCTGAGACATGTTCTGTAGAGTTTCACAGAACTCGCCTGAAGTACTGGCAGCAGTTCCCTGCAGGAGTAATTTATTCGGTAATACACCTCTGTTGGCTTCCTTCCATGCCTCCATTCTCAATTCCCACTCCACTTCTGAGTTTTCTGGAAGCACCTCCCAGATGAGCAGTTTGCACTCAAATTATCGCCTCAAGTTCTGCTTCTAGGGGAACTCAGTTGATAGCCTCCTAACAACCCAGTGCTCCTTACAGAGCCGTCACTGGTACAAGTACCAAGGCACGGCACATTACGTATCACTCCTCCTAAATCCTAATATTTTTAAACAGATAGGAAAGAGCATGACCTTGAAGAGAAAAAGAGTTCATATGAGGATGGCCAATGGATAAAGGGAAGGAGGGACAGTGCCATTTGTTTTCCATTAATGATAGTGTGAAATGTATGGGCAGATGGTCTAACAGGTGTGACTATAATTTGAGGAGCCTGCTCCCTTGGTTACAGAAGACTGCTATTGTTATTATTTTGGAACCACAACCTCATGACTTTATAGTTTCACTTGATGTAACCTTCTCCTTTACCTTTAAATCTTCGTACATCACTGAATTGCAGCCAATAGATTTATTTTCTCCCTATGGCTCCATCACAGAAAAAGACACACACGTGCGCACACACACACACGCGCGCACACACACACACACACACAGAGTTTTGTGTATGCCAGTGCTAGAAAAGACAAGCTCATGGTGCATGTATGCAATGGATATTGTACATTACAGGTCTCTGTGAAATAGTCTTCTGCAGGTTCCTATGTTTATTTTATGAATAATTAACTTTAGTAAAGTTAATTTCCTGAAGATCTTGTTGAAGACTGAAGAAAGGAAGTAAATTGTAAAGAAAAAGACTTCGAAACTTGCCCTTTTCGCCCTCTCTTTGTGTCTTAATGAACAAAGGATAACTGGGCCTTTTTTGAAGCCTTTGCTTGAGTTGAAGACACAAAATGCAACCTGTACTCTTATCATAATATGTTCAGTTTATGAGTACCCAAACTTATAAACCGTGAATTTCCCTAAAGTTATTATACCATCTAGAAGATGTTTGCTTGGACGTTTACTTAAAACCAAACAATTGAGGTCTATGTGTCCAAATAATTTCCTTCTCTCTTGCTGTCTCCATTTCAGTTTCCTGAGTTTCTGGGAAGGCCTGGTTTCCCCAAAGGAAGGATTTCTGGTAGAAGTCTGAAGGTCTGACCCAAGAAGAAAAAAATCCAGTACAGCCAATGAATTGAGGACAAGAAGTTTTCCGATCAGGTAGGAACATTTAATCTCATACATTACGATCGCCTTAAGTAAGGTGTGCTGATAGCTGGATATGATTTAACTGCTTGGAAAAAGATGCATATATATTATATGACCTACCCCACAAGGAAGCTGTTCTCAATTCTCTTAGAGGTTGTGGTGTTTATCAGAGAGCGCCTTGGGGGAAAATGAATACAATAACAGTATGATGCTTTTTTTTATTATTAGCTCATTGTTGCCAAGTACACTTGGTGACCTTGGTGCCTGTGGTTTAATCCAGGGGGTTAGACATGTGGAACAGCACATTAACCCTCTTTAGTATTTTCTCCCAAGACAAATCATTTTTATAGGTTGTCTCCATGGTCTTCTAGTTGCTTATCAAAATTAAGCATCAAGCCTTCTAAGTGTGCAATAGCCCCAGTCAGTGTGAGGAAATCAGCTTGGTTCTTATTGGGGCACAGCTTCTTGGCCTTGGCACAAAGTGACTTCACATAGGGAGTTAGAAGGAGGAGAACGGGACATGAGAAAGGGGAGTTCTGTGTTCTCATTTACCTATGCATGTTGAAACTCCACTAACAGCTTTATTTTCATTAGCAATTTGTGATAAAAACTTAGGGTAAAGGGAATAATGAAGCTGTCCCATTATATGGCAGGACAAAAGATAGTAGTGACATCAAAATCAGGGCCTGTCCATCTCGTTTGCAGCTATATACTGAGTGTTTAGCATAGCATTTGACCCCTCATCAGTATTCAATAAGAAGATGCGTGTTGAATGATTTAGGGATGAATTGATGAATGAAAAAAGTTAATATGGTAGAAAATGTGTTTTATCCTTGTATTTTCGTGTGTTGACTTCTGTATTTCAAGACCCAGCACTGTAACTGACACATAGAATATAAGCAATAAAATGTGTTGAAAGAATGAATGAGTCCCCACTATTCTAAGAATAATTTTAAGACCAACACAGACCCCATATCTGCCAGAGGTATCCAGAGGTGAAAGCCTGGATCTCAGCTAGTGGTAGAGCTGACAGGATTTATCTAGTTTTAATAATTTACAGCTCATCCCATTACATTTAGGCATAGTACCTACATGAGCCATACAATTAAATGTTGACTGAAAAACAATGCACAACCTAGAAGTTGAGAATTATGTTTTATGTGGAGGACATACTGAGGACTGAAGTCAGGAGACAGCCTCTCAGATAGCTCTGAGGGACTGTTCTGAAGAGCTAAGGGAGGGCACAGGGTATTTAGAGGTTCTTGCAAAAAAAAAAAAAAAGACAGGTAGTTGGAACATCAAAAGATTACTGTTAATTAAAGAAACTAGACATCTTAAGTTAATAAATGTAGCACTTTTCTATATATGGTGAGATGCAAGAATCTGGTCTCCTGGAAATCATTCCCTTGATTTGCACTTTAATTATCTAGGGCCAGTATCCTGTTTTCTCCATCCTGAATCCCCTCAGGGTGCGGCTTTGGGTGTGGCTTCAGCGGCTGATGGCTTGATGGCTATAACATCCTGTGTTACTGATAAGGCTGGCTACATTCTTTCTCCACATAAATGACTTGAATATGGATAGTAAATCTGTGGATTTGCAAAACGTAATTCTTGGAGCATTTTTATAAGGACAAAGTTAAGGGCAATTTCAGAATCACTAGTGGCTAAAATTGCTATTTATACTTTTCCACTGGTAGGTAGTAATCTGCTGTTGCTGTCTTCAGTATTCCCAAGGGATAACAAAAGCCATTTAATTCAAGAAAGAAAGGTAAAATTTAGCACAATGCAGCTTCCACAAAACCAAACACACACCCAACTCTCTCAGATATGAAGTAGTAATCTAAAATAGAATCCTGGAACTAATTGCAAAACAAGAGCAAATGTACTCATATTGGATAATTTTATTCTTTTATTAATGTTTGATACATATATGTATTTATTATTAAAATTCAAAGTTGCTGTATGGAGAAATAGTTTTGTACCAATAGTGTCTTTGTATGTGTTTATCAATAATGTATGAGATTGCCTCCTATGCTCCTTTTCTTTTATTGGGGGGGGGAGGGGGTGTGTCACGCTACGTCAAGGTCGGGAGTCAAACCCGCCACGACTGTCCATGAGGGGTTTTCCCGGGTCCCCACTTCAGGCCGGTGAGGGTGGCCAGGGGCAGCCGAAGACGTGCGTACGTGCGTGCGTGCGTGCGTGCGTGCGAGCCTGCGAGTCCACGGGGCGGGCCGCGCGCGCCGGGAGTGTTTCAGCCCGGCCCCCGGCTCATTGTGGTCGCCTCACGCCGGCCCGAGTTCGCAGCAGCGCTGGAGGCCCCGGGCCTGTGACCACAAAGAGGGAGCCGGGGGTCGGACGGGAGCGCTGCGGCGGCAGCTGAGGCCCAGACCAGGCCCCCCTCAGCCTCCCGCCTGCCCGTCTGCCCCGCCCCCGCCGGCGGCGCCGCGCCCCTCCCCCAACCGCCAGACTAGCGCGGTGCGGGGCCCGCGCGCGAAGACATGGGGGAGAAGCTGGAGCTGAGGCTGGAGTCGCTCTTGGGGACCGAGCCCGCCGTCTACCCGTGGCCGCTGCCGGTCTACGTAAGTGCCGTCCGTCCCCTCCTCCCGGACCCCCGCTCCTGTTCCCCCACGGCGCGCGCTGAGCCCACCGAGAAACGGAGCGACTCGAGTCGCCAGACCCTCTTTGGAGCCCCCCTTCCCGCCCCGCCGTGGTTCTCCGCGGCAGTTTCCAGCCCCCGCGCGCAGGGTGGGCAGAGGGGAGCCGGCGCCGGCCGGGGGTCACAGACTCGGCCGCGGGGATCCCGCGCTTCCGAGGGGCGCCCGAGCCGGTCTGCGGTTGGCTCTGCAGGGCTGGGGACCCCGGTCCCCCCGGTCCTGGAATGTCGGCGGGCTTGCCCTTCTGTACTTTAGGATCTGACATGTAGGGTTTCTTTTTCCTGGTAGTTTATTCTTAGCGCTGTCAACGTGCTTAGTGTTTTTAATTTTTTTTTATTTTTCAGGGCACCCTTTCCTCCCTCTCTCCAGTTTTTTTGTGTTTCTGTTTTGTTTTGTTTTAGTCAGGCATTTTGTCCCTCTGATCTTGAGTGGGTGGGCTGGCAGGACACTTGGAGAGGAGGCGTTCTGTCCCCTGATCTTGAGTGGCCTTTGGAAAATGACAGGCCAGACGGAAATTTACACAGGCGTCCGGTGATTCCAGAAATGCAGGGTGTCCGGCTAGGTGGGCGCCCGGCCTGTCGTCCCCCGTGGCGGCGTGGTGCGCGTGTTCCTTGTCTCAGGGTTTACGCTTGGGCCCCGCAGCCCAGCTTCCAAAGGGAAAGCGCAGCGGGCGCCTTGGGCCGGCGCCTTTGGGGCGCCCTTTCGTGCGCTCGGCTTGCGGGGGACCGGCCTCCAGGCGACCCGGCGGGGAAGCCCGCGCGACCCGGCCCTCGCGCGGGCTCCGTGTGTGTCAGTTTGTGGAAAGTGTGTCGCGCGCGGCCGGGGTCGGGGTCGGGACGCTGGGACCACCTGGGAGCCGGTGTAGAGGGATATGATTTCCATTTTCAAGGCGCATTCATCCTGTGCAGGGAGACAGCCTAACATAAAATTTGCCTAACAAAAACTATATTAACAGGTGGAAAGACTATCTCCCAGTTGAACAGCGGATGCCTGGGACTCGTTTCATTGCTTTCAAAGTTCCTTTAAAAAAGGTGAGCAAAAGTTAATACCGTATTCTTCCAGAAATCTGAATTCACCATATAGAGAGCCCTGGCTCTCAACCCCGTCGTACTCCATTTTCCCTTTTTATAGCAAATACTTTTTAATACCTCTTTTACTATCCAGAAATGGGATTCATAGACAAATACAACCAACTTTTGTACTTAATTAAAAAACAAAAAAAAAACAATGCAATGCCCTAACTATAAATAAAGAATAAAGTAATTTATAAGAAAGTAATATGTATCTCAGTATGTAAATGTTTGGGGATGACTATACTAGAAATAAAGAAATAGTCGGTTACTTGTACCATGAATGCAATAAACTGTGGACTTTGATTGATAACGATGTGTCAGTGTTGGTTCATGAATTCTAACAAATGAAGCACACTGGTATGGCATGTTGATAATGGGGAAGGCTGTGTGGGATGAAGGAGAGAGGGTGTAAGTGGGAACTGTGTACATTTTGCTCAGTTTTGCTGTGAATCTCAAACTGCTCTAAAACTAGTCTACTAATTAAGAAAAAAAGTGTGTGTTGCTGACTTTTGAATAACCAAAGAGATCAATGGAACAGGGTACATGTATAAGCCAAATACATGAAAGAATATTTAGCAGTGAAAGCCATCCTTCCTATATGTAGATATTCAAGAAGTATTTATTTCTGTGTCTATTTTCAGGCACTCCGCTTGGAGCTGGCAATACAGTGGTAGGCAAAATTGATGTGGTCCCTGCCTTCTGGGAGTTTAGAGTCAGGTTAGGAGACCAACATGAAATAAACAAACATAGAAATAACTATATAGAAGTGAGCTTATTTTCTTCCGTCTAATCTCTCTGGAAGAAAGGATTGTAATATCGCTTGTAAGCTGCAGAGGAGGAAACTTGACTTTGAATCTCATATGTTAGCATCCCAGGGTTTGAATAAATGGATAACATAGTAAAGGATTTTAAACATCTGTTCTTCCTTATTTTATTCTTTCTGACAGAGTTTTGAAAAGAATCTTGCTCCAGAAGAACGTTTCTCCCCCTTGGATCTCTTAACAAAATCCAAGGACAGAATGAAGAACTTGGGCTGATTATTGACTTAGCAAATACTCGCCGCTCTTACAAGCCAGAGGTAAATGGAAGGCGTAATTGAAAATGACCTTCTTTCTGATACTGTAATAATTCATAGTAGTTCAGTAGTTATCATCTTATGCTAAGGTGAGTCCTGGCCTTCTCTCGTGGGTTCAAAAAGGGAAGCTAGTGGTTTCCTTAAATACACATTTGTAATTGCTGTTTCAAAATGAGATGAAAGATATGAATTGAACTATAGTATTTGGCAGTAGGCTCTAGATATGCTTAAGAAATTCTATAAGCTTCCATGTTCTACATTTTGAAAATGAAGTAAACTTTTAGTAGTTACAGTAGTATCCTAAAAAGAAAGAAAGGTATGTCCATTATGTCTTTAGCACTTATGTTAAGCAGTTGCCTGAGCATGTTTAAGCATCAGTGTAAAAGACAATTGTTCTCTAAGTTTTATGCTTCCTTTTCCTGATGCCTTCTGATATAGCACAGAAACCCATCTATTCTCTTGGCCCATGTAGGACATTCCAGTGCAAAAGAATTATCCTCCTTCTGACCTGTTCCATGGCCTTGGGGGACAGTAACACCTAATGTCTTTTAATATTTGTAGAGCAGTTTGCCATTTAGAAAGTTCTTTCATATCCATTGACTTAGTTAATCTTCACAGCAATCCTTTGCTCTTGAAGTGGAAGTAGTACTGATATCTCCTACTGAGTGCTTACCCTGCACTAAGCTCAGAGGATAGACAACTACAATTACTAATTTTACAGACGATGAAACTGACTCTCGGAAAAGGAAGAATTGAAATTTCAGCTCTGTTATTGCTTTTTTTTTATTGTGGTAAAATATAGAGAAATCATATTTCTTTTAACCGTTTATAAATATGCAGTTCAGTGGCATTAAGTACAGTCACAGTGCTGTGTAACCATCACCGCTGTCTAGAACCAAAACTTTTTCATCATCCTCAACAAAAACTCTGTAACCATCAAACAGTAACAACCCCATTTTCCCTCCCACCAATCCTTGGTAACCTCTATTCTATTTTCTGTCTCTGTGAATTGGCCTATTCTAGGTACCTCGTGTAAGTGGAATCTGCAGTATTTGTCCTTCTGTGTCTGGCTTATTGCACTAAACGTCGTGTTTTCAAGGTTCATCCATGTTATAGCACGTAACGAAATGCCATTTCTTTTTTGGCTTAGAAAATCCCATTGTGTGTATATAGACCACAGTTTGTTATTCAACGGTTGATTGACACTTGGTTGTTTTCCACCTTGTAGGTATTGTGAATCATGCTGCTATGATCATTGGTGTACAGATATTTGTTCAAATCCCTGCTTTCAGTTCTGTTAGATGTGCAGCGTAGGTAGTAGCAGAGTTGTTGGATCATAGCCTACTGCCAAATACTAAGCTCTACGCTTAACCTGTGAGAAAGTGCCAAACTGTTTTCTACAGTGTCGTCTTGTTTTTAAACAACTATCACAAATTTTAAGCATATACAAAAGTATAAAACTACTGTGAGTGTTCCTTGTATACCCAGGAACTCATCCAGCTTTCTTATTTACCAACTGATGGCTGTCATGTTTTATCTATACCCCCACCTGTTTCACCCCATTCCGTATTATCTTGAAGCAGCTCCGAGACAACATGTAAATTACACCTGTACGTTTTTGGTACGTGCATTTAAAATATAGGACTTTTATTCCTTAATATCATTTTTTAATATTAAATACCCAGGGAGTGCTCAAATTTGCAGTTGTCTCCTAAACGTCATAAAAAATTGTCTATAAGAATTTTGAATTAGATCCAAATAAGGTCCACACTTTGCCGTGGATTGTTAGGTCTCTGAAGTCTTGTTTAATCTATAGGTTCTCCCTCCATGTCTCTCTCACTTTTTTTTTCCTCCTTGAATTTTGTTTTTAAAGAAACCAGGTAATTTGTCCCATCTAGATGCCGATGATTACATTCCATGTGTTGGTAACATATTCTTCAGTCCTTTTATTTCCTGTAAATCGGTAGTTGATCTGAATGAAGCTTGCATGTTTTGTTTTGGCAAGACAGTTTCATGGGTGATGATGTGTTCTTCCATGGAGACGTATATAGTTGTGTCTTTCTGTGGTATTAGCAGTCACTGATGATTCATACCTACATCCATTAATTCAGTTGAGGCTTCAAAGAATGGTGAATTCTGTTGTTCTTTTTTTCACTTATTAGCTGGGTATATTTGTACGAGGAGAAGATTCCCCTCATCAGCTGTTTGGTTGCTCAGTTGTAGAGGCATGATTCTCTTCTTTTATTTAACAGTTTTCAAAATAATGAGTTGATTCACAAATATCCTCCAGTGTGGACCAGTTTTGTAAAATTTTATTTATTCCTCTCACCGTGGACTCCGTTACAGTTATTATTCTAACTGAGGCCCTATCTTTGGCCAGTTGGAGCTTCTCGGTGACTCCTGAGTCCTTTGGACATGACATCAGTTGTTTCTAGACTTTTTCAGTGGTCAGAGCTAGGAAATATGTACGTTTGTTTTTAATATTTTTAAAATATGTCATAGGTTCCTACTGCTACTTTCCATTTAAATTCAGAACTAGAGAATTTTCACTTATCCTTTTCTGTCTTCTATTGATAGTCTACTTTCTCCCACCTCAAGAATACCAGTTCTCAACAATGCCTGAAATTGCCTCTGTTTCCTAATTCGAATCCAAGTTCTTCTGACTCTATTCTACTACTCTCCTTAAATCACAGCCGCTTTATGGCCCTTGAAGTGTAAGATAGAACATAAATGTAGGCAGAACTGTTTATATCATTTTGAGTTACATGTGCATTCATTCACATAGATTTGCTTTTCCTTTTGCATGCCTGGTAACTGTCCGTTCTGCAGTTTGAATGAAAATCAAGTGATAATTACTGGTTAAAGCAGCTTTGGAAAAAATGGCTCTCATCAGAATGACTGACATACAAAGTTTAATGTACTCTCCTGGTTTATATTCTGCCTTCTCTAATTAATTTTTTATTCTTTCCCTACAAAGGAAATAATACATATTTTCATGGTTTTGCCTTATAGGACTTACCAGAAACTCTTCCTTATTTAAAAATGTGTACAATTGGGCATCAGGTGTCAGATGACGACACTAGTTTTAAATTCCAGTGTGCTGTTAATGGGTTTCTGAAAGAACATAAAGATAACGGTGAGTTGCTTTTGTGTTTGTTTTTGTTTTTCCTTTACCTGAACTTTGGTATGCATTTTGAGTGGGGTTGGGGATTTTTAACATTTTTAATAGTTCTGACATTAGTGTCAAGTTGTGTTTGGTAACATTACGGTGGAAATGTCAGATGGTGCTACTAGAGTACGGTGTTTTTCCTGTTTATGGTCACAAACAATTGAGTTTAGTTTGGAAAGTGATCTTTGTGAGAAATATGAACTGAGCTAGCTTACTTACCTCTTTTTTAAAAATTTGAATGGAAGATACATAAAAACATAAAAATGTTCTTTTGTCCTGTTTATTGGTTGAGAGGTGGAAGAAAAGGTTTAGACTCTCAGGTTCTTAGCGTACATAAAAGAGAAAACAAAAAGCAAAGGTTCAGAGTGAGACAGATCCCTAGAAGCAAAACAAAACAGAGTGGACCAGGTAGAGTGGCTTCCTCATCATATATGTGTTTAAGATATTTTTGCTGCTTTTACCCTTCGGGTGCAAGTGAGGAAGAACACTACCACCTCTTACTCTTATCTTCAGACAGGAAGAACTTAAAAGGCTGGTGTTTTCTTGTTTCCGCTTTAAGATCTACTCTGTTGATAGTAGGTGTTAATAGCGTGTGAATTTTAAGGATCCACTTGCCTTTTTCTAGCATCTAACTATCAGAAGGAACATGGTGTTTGCCATGTTTTAAGACTGAGGAATCTTTTGTCTTTGGAACACCACTGACGCCCATGTGAAAGTGTTCATTTTGTCCTCTTTCTAAATTTAGCCTGAGGAGTGTGCACTTTATTAAATCAATGTAACAGACAGTAAATATTCCGTGTATATATAAAATGATGCACGTATATACATAAAACAGGGAGTAGGGGAGAGGGGATAGAGATGGAGGTGGGAAGATAGGGGATAGGAGGCGAGAGAGAGAGGGAGAGACTGGAATTTCAAGATAAATGTTCATTCTATAACCTGGTTGCTTAATGCAGGTACTAGCTCTTAAATATCTTCAGCCCTATTCACAGATCTTCCGTGTACTTTAGCTTTAAAACTTGAGAGGCTTGGCCTGTCCTGTGATAACCAGGGTGTCTAGAAAGGAGGCAAATTATCTGATGTGTTTAAACTGTAGTCACAGAAATGTTACCTCTTAAGACGTTAGGGCGCAGCTGCCGGCCTACTCACTTCCTCCAGGCTCCTTTGTGTGTGTTCTGTCTGTTCCGCGTGGGCTAGAAGATCCTTACAAGTGCATGAGAACACGTTTGTAAACCTTGATTGTTCACATGTTATACCAAGTGTAGTCCATTGCATATGCTGACTCCTCTGTGGGTCTTCTGCATGCAGTGGGCTAACTTCACCATGCTGTCTGCCATTGCAGTCTCAGGACCTTAGTTATGATCCATTGGTGACTTCCTCTGCTGTAAGGCCCTCCCACAGATGCCAGGCTCACTGATAACGAGGAGGAGACTATACTACGCACTCCCTAGAATTGGTAGAGACTCAGAAAATGAATTGTTGCAGTAAACACCGAGAGCCTTATAGGTTTGTTGTTAGGGCACGGGGATACAGAGGTGAGTAGAAGTCTTTGTTCAGTAGCAACTTCCAGTTGTCTAGGAAGAGAAACATGTAGTGAGTCTAAGTGGGTTAATTATGATAAAAGAATCAAGTGCAGCAGGAATATAGAGGAGAAATTGAGGAAGGCCTGACTGAGGAGACAGCGTTTGAGCTGGGCTTGGGGGAAGAGGATTTTGCCGGAATGAGGAAAGGACAGCCCAGGTATTGGGGACAGGTACAAAAGGCCCAGGGCTTGAACTTGTGCTCTGGAGGGGCAGCCTCTGGTGTGACTAGAGGGTAGTGTGAAAGGGCAAAGAAGTCATACGTTCATTTTCAGCAAATATTTGTATAACACCTTCTAAGTTGAAGGCACTGTTCTAGGAAGTAGGAAGAGAACAAAGTTCTTGCCCTTACGTACTTTCCATTCTAGTGGGGGAGAGAGATGAATAAATAAGTCAATATGTGGAGTGTCAAGCGGTGGTAAATGCTTTGGAGAATAACAAAAGAAGATGAAGAGGTGAGGGAATGTGGTAGGTGATCAGGGAAGTCTCCCCTCTATTAAGATGTCGATTGAGCAGAGCCTTGCAGTGAGAAACAAGCCATTGGATATCTGGGAGAGTGGAGATGGGGTGGGAGGGTGTGTTCTGGGAGAGTGGAGATGGGGTGGGAGGGTGTGTTCTGAAGCAGAAGGAATAGTAGGTGCAAAGTCCCTGAGGCACGCCTGTGCTTGGCATGTTTGAGGAATAGTAAGGAAGCCAGTGTGGCTGGACAGGGGAAAGTGAGTGAGGGCAGGGCAGTAGAGAATGAGATCAGGGGAGGCTGGCAGGGCAAAGGAGGGAGGTGGATGATGTAGGTCCTTGTAAGTCATAGTTTGAACTTATAATTCAGTTGGAGAGACAGACTGATATTTGTTTATAAAGAGTTCTCAATGCTGTGCTAACAACCTGGGCTGTATTCTGTGCTAAGTGAAGATGTTCAAGCGACAGAGCAATCCAGCCAAGTTTATATTTTAGAAAGATAACAGCGTCACTATCCAAGACACATTGTAGACTATGTATGTAGTACGTGTATAGTGTGCTGCTCTTCTATAAACTACAGGATACCTGTTACGTACAAATACTTACATACAAGATACAAGTGTGAATGTAAGCACTTGGGAAATATCTGAAAGAACCACACAAGAAACTGGGAGAGTCGGACAACTTTCCATGTCCCGTATGATTGGAATGCTGAAGGGTACACACACGAACTAATGGACGTGTGCTACCAGCCTCCGGCTAAGGAGGGAAATTGCAGGCATCAGAATCCTCTTTACCGATCAAGCGCGTTAATCCGCCTGCGTGATGACAGTCATCTCGACACGCCACGCGGTGGCGCATGCGCGGTAGAAGGAGGTCCGCGAGCTGCGTGGGCTTGTGCCTAGGCGCCTGTGGTTCGTGGCCTTGTGCTGGCACCGGGGATGCCGGGTTGGCGACTTTGGCACTCCTGGCGGGGGTGACATGAGCCAGTTCGTCGGCCACGAGGAAGGGCGGAAAGCACATCCCGGAAAGGTAATGCGCCTTGGCCCCTGGGCGTTGCCGGTGGAGCTCGGAGCCCCTGGGCCTGGGCTTCCGTCTCTTGTGCTGTCGCCTGTCACAGTGGCCCCCGGCGCTGTGCTAGGGGGTGCTGGTCGTCTCGCGGCTCAGTTCATAGTAGCTGAAAGGGACAGTGTGTGATGTTCTGATTTCTCCCCATCGTTTTAAAAGGGAGGCTCTGGCCATTGCTCCTTGGGTAAAATGCAGCGGGACTGCTTTTTAAGATGGGACTGTCAGTGTTGGGGACCCTCCTTAATTACCAGGATGGAATCCCCTTCAGTTCCTCAAGCTGTGTTGTTTAGGCACAGAAAATGTGAGTAATAGGCACTGGAACTAAGTTTGAGTGAAAAAACGCACCGGTACCGCCGAGTTTTCCATCGAGACAGTTGATCCGTGTTGTCTCTTGGAATTATAAAGGGCGTACTGTTGCTTCCTAACCAGTGTCCTTTGAGAGCTCTACCTCTGTACGTTCAAATGATGAATTTTGAGGCTTTGCTCATACGTGGAGTAAACCCTTAAATTCCCTAAGACCTTCCTTTCCTCCGTCTCATACCCCATTAAGCCCGCTTCAGTTTATCTCCTGAATTTCTTCTGAATCTGTCAACTCTTCCTCAACATCCTAATACTGAACTTGCCTGTCTGTTGCAATGAGGTCCTAACTAGTGTCCATATATCTTGTTTCCTTCCAATCCATTCTTCACACAAGAAACCTTAGAAGCAAGTTGGGACATTGCTCATAAACATGGCTCAAAAACATTGTTTTGAGAATAGAAAACAAACTGTTGGCCTTTAACACTCTGCGTGGTCTAGAATCCTGTCTGCTTCTCTGCTACGTGGACTCCAGCTTGGTGCCTCTCCAACTTTAATATGGGTATGCCTCTCTTGTGGATCTTGTTAAATGCAGGCTGTAATTCAGTAGTTCTGGGTGGGGCCTGGATTCTGTGCTTCTAACGAGCTCCTAGGTGACGGTGACCCTGAGAGCAAGGGTCCAGCTCCTGCCTTTCTCCCTTCTTTCTGGAAGAGCAGGACGTCTGCCCCCCCGGGAGGAGAAAACATCTGCAACGTGACTACTAGCAACCAGCTTCCCTCACAGGCAAGGGACCTTTACCACTGCTCCCTACCATTTTGTCTGAGGCGCAGCAAGCCAAAACACTGACATGCTGAGGTTTGCAGCAAAGAGGAGGTTTATTCACAAGGCAGCCAAGCGAGGAAGTGACGTGACAATAGCTCTCAAATCCGCCTCCCCAAAGGCAAGGGGCTTGGGGTATCTATGGGATAAAGAATAAAGAAGCAGGGCAGTATGAGGCACGGGGAGCATGAGGAAAGGTGATTGGGAAAAGGTGTGCTCATCATTGTCCTGAGCTGGCGTAACTAGGCTGCGGGGCTCAGCACATTCTCAGGCTGTAGTTTTCGGCCCTCTGATGGCAGGAGGTCAAAAGGCACTGGGCCAGGTGGAAGATCGGTGGTCCTCTCCAGTCTTAACCAGCTCAGCCTAACTAGACACAGCTGATTCCAAGTTCCTGGACAATACCCGGGGCAAACATCTTATTGCTTATGCTACGTGCTACTTGGAGGACGTGCAAGTGTTCAAGCTACCTTGAGGAGTGAAGACAGGATTTGACTAATCCTTACACATGGTTTCACCTCCAGATGAGCAGAAGAGGCCTGTAGGCTGAATCTGGCTCCTGGCACCTGGAATTGGAGGCAGATGGTTTAAAAACAGGCTCTCCCGCCCTCTGTGTTATCTTAGGTAGATAGACTATTGAACCTTCCTGTGCCTGTTTCTCCACCAGCAGCATGGGGACACTCAGGGTCCCTCTCTTGGGGGCTGTTATGGGGGTTCAGTGAGCTATAGATGCATGCACAGGCACACGGGAGACACCCAGTGTGTGTTAGCTTCATGCTTACTTTTTATTAGGAGACCAGTATTGTTAGAAGATTTCTGGTTTGGACAACAGATTAGATAGGTGGTCATTACTATAGTTTATGCAACAGCAATTCACATTACCATTTGCAAAAAAGCAGTTGGTTGTCCAACGGGGATTATAAACATCCATTTACCATGAGCTACTGAACAGATACTTTACACAGTAACTACTTCAAGTACTATTTAAGATCAATTCTCTATGTTGTCTTAAGCAGTTGTTAACCCCCAATTTCGTGAATAGTACCAAGTAAGTCACTTGAACATCAGCTAGAGCAATCTGTTATCACTTAGCAAGCCTAAAGCTATAGTTCAACAATTTTATTTACTGTTCTATGACAAAAATGACTCTCAACAGCTATGCCCTGGATAAGTAATCAGCTAAAGCTAGTTTGACTGACCAAATCTGATGTACTGAGTTAATAAGCCAGTTGATTTAGAAAGGTCTAATGCCTATTTCTCATCCATTCAGCATTCAACTGTTTCCCATGCCTAAAATGTCTTTTTTCCCATTCGTACATATCCAGATTCCTACTTCTGTGCCGTAGGGCTTGGCTGAACTACAACTGCCTTTAGTGACACTTTTCTCACCTGCACAATTGGAGATAATTTTAGTCTCCTCAAGACTCCCACGGGGTTACCTCTGTTGTGACACTTGACGATTTGGTGGCATATTTTACTTTATTTTATTTTAAATAGCCTTCCATTACTCCGTGCACATCAAACGGTAAATGCTTTCTCCTAGTAAACGTGTATAACGATTTTCTGAACTCTTCTGCTCTGGGCAAGATTCATAAATACACCAGGCAAACATAGTGAAAGAGGAGACAGTACTTGTGTTATATTCAGTTGGGTCTTGATACCTAAGTGTGACTCTTAACCAAGGATTATGCAGTAATTAAGGACACAGGTTAAAGTTGTTTAGAGTGTGTCCTAAAGTCTCCCTGGCAGAATTTAAATCTCTCCTCTGGAAATTGTAGACCTGAGACAAATTACTTCCCTAAACTTCATTTCCTACATCTGAGAAAGCTAATAGTATCTACCTTGTAGTAGACTGAATAGTACCATTGCCCCCAAATGTCCACCTTCTAATCCCCAGAACCTATGAATGTCACCTTAAATGGCAGAAGGGACTTTGCCAATGGGATGAAAGTAAGGGTTTTGAGATGGGGAGATTCTTCTGGACTACCTGGATGGACCCAGATGTAACCACTGGTGTTCTCGTAAGAGAGAGGCAGAGGGAGTGTTTACTCCAAAGAGAATGTGATGATGAAGTTGGGGTTGGATTGATGTGGCCAGAAGTCAAGGAATGCTGTCAAGGAAACAGATTCTCCCTTAGAGCCTCTAGAAGGTGGATGGACGGCCTTGTCAACTCCTGGTTCCAGCCCAGGGAAACTGGTTTTGGACCTCTGTCTTCCAGAACCATAAGAGAATGAGTGTGTTTTGTTTTACGCAAGCTCATTGGTAGTCATTTGTTACAGCAGCCATAGGGAACTAATGCGTACCTCATAGGAACTATTTCTCCAATTAAAATGTGTGACTGGAAACACACTTGGTGGCATGTCTGACACACGGTAGGTATGCTACTGTGGGTAGTTCTTGGAAAGTAAAGCCTTGGTTTTTGAGGAATCATCAAAACCAGTACAATGGTTGCCATGTTTCTCCTTGTTCATCCTGGTGACAAAGCTGTAGAGAGAGCTCCATCCTTTCCCACAGGACGCCCACCCCTAGTACTTACAGGGAAGAGGTTATGTCTCACTTCAGGCACCTTCCTCTTTCCCTTTCTGCTTTTTGTTTCATTAATCTTCATCCAGCTGGCCTTTCTAAGTTAAAAAAACAAAACAAAACAAAACCATTTCTCAATGGATTCAGATACTACCCCAAGTTAATATTCCAACCATGTTCTTGTTCTTCTGGGTCTCACCACCAGAAATTTCTGAGCTGAAATCCTCTCTAGTTTCTAGGATCAGTCACTTTCTAATTTCTCCCTTCTCAAGTTCAGAGTCTTGTCAGTTTAGTCCCTTCCCTAACCACAACATCTATTAAGGTGACACAGCAAAGTGATGAAAGTCTAGACGGTCTGGTTTTCATCCTGGGTTTCTGCCCGCTACTTACTGTGTGGCATTAGGCAAGCTATTCAACCCCCCCTGGGCCTCAGTTTCCCCCCAAAAAGGTGAATATTATGAACATTACCTACCTATAGGGTTGCCATTATGAGGATTAAGTGAGTTAATATTTGCTAAGCACTTAGAATATTACTTGTTATAGTCTAAGCATTACAGTTGTGCTTGTTAGTAATAATAAATGCAATTCCAAGCGTATAACTTACTCAACTTTCTGTCATAACTTTGAAGTGTTGGTCTATCTGTTGGCCAGCGTTGCAGGGAAATGAGTCGAGGCATGGGCTGAGGCATTGCTACCAGTGCGTGGTGTGTTCCCAGAACTAGGAACAGCCGTGTGAAATAGGTAGTGGTTCTACTTGGAGACGGGGCAGACTGGAAAATGACAGCCCTGGAGGTGTGTCCATAGGTTTGGTGTCAGAGCTGCTGCCTGCTGAAGCACTGATGCCGGCCTAAGCCGTAAATGGGGGGGGCGCTGGGGAAAACAGGGGCAGAATGGAAAGGGAAAATAGGGGAAGAACGGAAAAAGATAGCCTAGGGAGGAGGTGTGGTGTCCATAGCTTCGGGGTCAGAGGTGCTGCCTGCTGCAGCACCGATGACACCCGAAGCCGTAGATGGGGGGCTGGGGAAAAGAGGGGCAGAATGGAAAGGAAAAACAGGGGAAGAACGGAAAACGAAAGCCCGGGAAGGTGGTGTGGTGTCCATAGCTTCGGGGTCAGAGGTGCTGCCGGGAGCAGCACCAATGACACCCGAAGCCGTAGATGGGGGGCTGGGGAAAAGAGGGGCAGAATGGAAAGGGACAACAGGGGCAGAACGGAAAACGAAAGCCCGGGAAGGTGGTGTGGTGTCCATAGCTTCGGGGTCAGAGGTGCTGCCTGCAGCAGCACCAATGACACCCGAAGCCGTAGATGGGGTGCTGGGGAAAAGAGGGGCAGAATGGAAAGGGACAACAGGGGCAGAACGGAAAACGAAAGCCCGGGAAGGTGGTGTGGTGTCCATAGCTTCGGGGTCAGAGGTGCTGCCGGGAGCAGCACCAATGACACCCGAAGCCGTAGATGGGGGGCTGGGGAAAAGAGGGGCAGAATGGAAAGGGACAACAGGGGCAGAACGGAAAACGAAAGCCCGGGAAGGTGGTGTGGTGTCCATAGCTTCGGGGTCAGAGGTGCTGCCTGCAGCAGCACCAATGACACCCGAAGCCGTAGATGGGGTGCTGGGGAAAAGAGGGGCAGAATGGAAAGGGACAACAGGGGCAGAACGGAAAACGAAAGCCCGGGAAGGTGGTGTGGTGTCCATAGGTTCGGGGTCAGAGGTGCTGCCTGCTGCAGCACCGATGACACCCGAAGCCGTAGATGGGGTGCTGGGGAAAAGAGGGGCAGAATGGAAAGGGAAAACAGGGGCAGAACGGAAAACGATAGCCTGGGAAGGAGGTGTGGTGTCCATCGCTTTGGGGTGAGATGGGCTGCCTGGCTGATCTGAGAAAAGCGAGTGAAAGTGGGAGAGCTTCTCCCTAGCTGCTAACTCTTCTCAAGGTCTAGCACGCACTGAACACTGGCCTGCCGGCTCAGCCTGGGTGTTGCCATTGCATTGTACGTGTCACAGAGCAAGGGCGGGCGGGTCAGGGGGTGGGCTGGGGGCCCCACACAAGCCCAGCCCCTGGAGAAACCCGGCCCGAGGGCAAAGAGCCCGAGCCCTTCTGGACTTTCTAGCGGCTGGGACTTGTCGCTGTGGGTGGCAGGTGTTTGGCACCGGATGGGCCACCATGCGGAGACTGTTGGGGACTGTGGAAGCCTTGTCCTCCAGAGCTCACGCTGCCTGGGCACCGGCTCTGCAGACCCCTCAGCCCTGGGTATGTATCGGCCAGCCCTTCCCCGCAACGGGGCCCAGAGGCCAGAGCCTGCCCAGAGCTGAGTGCAGGAGGCACCCAGAGCTTGCCAGGCTGTGGCCCGCCTCCTCCGTGGACCTCCCCAGCTTGTCCGCGAGCCCTGGAGACAGGAGCAGGAGCGCCTTCTCCAGGGCTGCTGAGCTGCCAGCATCACCGTGAGCCAGGCGGTGAAGGTTTCTGAGCAGGGGATGCAGAGCCCTGACCCGACTGGATGCTGCACCCCACGATGTCCCTTCCTGGCAGGTAGGTTCTTTCTTCACTTGTTTTTCGAAATTTGGTAAAAGAACATTTCAACCTTCGACTGTTCTTCAGGGTATACAGATGGAGTGGCTTAGCCGGGATTCGAAGCAAGCCTGTGTGATTCCAGAGCTCGTGCTCTGGACTCTGGCGCCTCCTTATCATATATGCTTCATGTGTTACTTTTTCTTTTGTTTCTTGAAGTCCTTATGATACTTAGCCCTAAGTGCCATACCTGTAATGAACACATCCACTGCCCTGTAGGAGGTGTTCTTTTGTTCAACGCGTGAATTGGTCATCCACCACACTGGGTTCTAATCTCAGAAGATAGGTCAGGGACCACCAGTTGTCAGCATAGCACCATCCCACATTTCTAATTGAGGCTTGGAGCCTAGATTTTTCCCTTTGGTCTAGTTTGAAGGATCCAGGTAGGTAAAGCTTATATTCTAGATAAATCATGGGCTATCCTGAAAGGAATTCATCAATGAATTATTCTGTATGGATTAGAAGCCAGTTTCTCTGGCCTTCCTGGAGTATATCCAGTAAGGCATCTCATTCATGTCTAGAAAGCAAATATATCATTTATTGCAACTTCAGCGTGGAGCGATGTATTGGTTTAAAATAAAGTACGAGCAACACAATTTGGTCATTGTGAGTATGCCGGCTGGGTCCACTCTTTACTACACATATGTAACTCTAGAGCTTCTTATGCCCCATAGAGGAGACATACTCTTGTGTGTCTAGGACAAGGGAAACATGTGTTGTTATTCAGGAGCTGGAAGCTACAGCATGACAGGAAAGAATTGAAAAATCCTGGTCTTGGTCTACACGTCACTTTACCTTGTCCGAATCTTGTTTCTTTGGCTTGCTTCATTGGAGTGTTTTCTCTCTCCTGGGACTGACATTGTGTGTTCTGTATCAGGCATGTGACATGTAGAAGTTTCAGAACCCAGAATCGTATAGATCAGTAAAAATCTATATATTTTTGTTTAAAATCTATTTAAAATCACACTGGGCATAATTCATATATTCCAAAAGTAGTTTGACCCTCTGCTCATGAGATTCTTTTTATGGTATGTCGAAGCAAATTTGGACTTCCATCCCCAATAAACTTTGAGGTTGGAGGACACAAAAGCTTTTGCTCAGACCTAAATTCTGTCTGAAAAAAAAAAGGGTAACTATTATAAGCCCTTTCTAACCTCTCCAGGAGCAGAAATGATTTACAGCTATGGCATTGAACCATAATTTCTTGATCTCGTTTGAGAAGAGTTCAGTAAGAAACAGTGTCTTGAGTTTTGTTCGTTGGTTCCCTGTTTTCTTGTCTTGCGTGCCAACAATCCACTGTAATACGTGAGTGAGTATGGCAGCAGGCTGAGTGTTCCCTGGAGCTCATTAAATGAACGTGTTTTCCTGAAATGACTTTTGTCTCCTTGTTTTCAGCCCCTCTTCCTTCCTCTGTCCTTTACTATAACCAGGGCTTAGCAAAAGCTGACTGGCTTTGTGCAGACCCTACTTAGGGTAGTCTTTTCTTCATTATTTTATTCATGGCCCCTCCATTTCATTGTTTGCCTTCTCGAAATGTGTTGAAATCTTTCTGTGGTTGATGACTTCCACAATGTCTTGGCTCTTATTGGTTGATTAATTTGGGTATTTCTACAGTTTTATTTAAACCTGGTTTCAGGAGGACCAGAAAGTAAATATATTTCCTAGTCTGCCATCTTGAGCTGAAAATCCCTGTGGATTTTAGCATCCAATGTTCCCATGGGTAAAAAACCCAACCTTGGCATTAATAGATGTACACTCAAGATTTCAGCTTTTCTTGAGCAATCACTAAGGATTTAATATGCGGTCACTTCTAATGGGAAAATAGTAACTATCTCATGGCGTTGATTTGAGGATTAACTTAGATAATGGACAAGAAAATGCTTGGTAAGGTTTTAAAATCTATAAAAAATGTTTTTTGTTATTATTTGATTTGTTGCTATTTCAACTTTAGCTGACAGTTGTTTGTGACCTTGCTTATGTGAGAAAATGCCTTCTGGTTTATTGTTTTGAAAGCCAGATTATATTTTTCAATAGCTCAATGGAAATGGCATCATTTGTGAAGTTGAAGGGTGAAGGCATAAATGTTTCTTGACATTTGAATCAACTATTGGTCTTCTGGGGCTTGTCCTTATTCTCCTGCAGTCTCTAATCAACATGGCATCCAGAGAGATCCTGTTAAAACGTAAGTCAGATCATGTCACTCCAGGCTCTTCAGTGGCTTCTTCACAGGAAAAGCAAAGTCCTCACAGTGCCTCCACAGCCCTAGAAATCTGGGCCTCTGTTTCCTCTCTGACTGTTTCCTTCTCCTCTCCACTTTGCTCCCTCTGTTTTCCACACACTGACATCCTTTCTGCTCCTTGGATACTCCAAGCCCACTCTTGCCTCATTGCCTTTCCATCTGACTGTTCCCTCTGCTTGTACTATTCACTTCCCAGATATGCACCTTGCTCCCTCTCACAACCTTAGGTTCCCTCTTAAATTTTATCTTCCCCAGAAAGCCCTCAGTGATCACTTAGTTTCAGATCGCAGCCTCCTCCTACCAGCTAACAATCTCCATCCCCCTTCCCTGCTTGCTGTTTTTCTCCAGCACTTACCTGATATACTAGTTATTCTACCCATTTATTCAATTTTTATTTACGTATTTACACTTACGATTTTATATTTGCTTCTTTACTTTTGTCTCTCCCCTCAGCTCGAGAGAGGCTATATTCATCTGTGTTAATCACTGCTGTGTTTCCTGAACATGCCTAGAAAACATACTGAAGAAGGGTGCCTGAAATTTGGTAAGGGAGCCATCAGTTTTCTTGGCTGAATGAAGAAATATGCTCATAAATTAATGAACAAATCTCTGGGGTTTCTGAATTAAGGACTAATGGGAAGAGGAAGGCAAATGGTTGGGACAGGGTACTGCAAGAAGTAGTATTTGGAGTACTCTGATAGCTCTCCTAATAGATAACATTTTGTTCATTTAAATAGTTTTAACGAGAGAGCTGGGAACTAGGGACACACAGCATCGAGGTTTTATAATGCATTCTGTAGAGTTCTTTTCGAGTGTGTTCAAATATCATTGAAAATATATGCATGCATATAAACCTCTGTTACTTTATTTAGTGCTTTACAAGAGCTCCTCAAGGAAGGGGTAGTAGCAACTATCAGTATCCTTCCTTTATGATGAGCTTAATTTATTCAAAATTACATCCTAATTTATTTGTAACTGTGAAACTAGACTTAGTTATTTAGTAGACCCTCCCTAGAAACCTATGACGTTAATAAAACCAACAAAAATGTGTTCAGGTTCCAGTGATACACACACTACAGACTCAATTATGTGTCATCCATTTTAATGAAGGGAAGAAGTGATTTAACAAACACAGAGCAAACAAACAGAATATGAAGGTTTGTCCTCCATTAATATTAGTAATGGATAAAGTGGGCTCCAACGCCTTCAACGTAGCTTGAGACCCATCATCTCTGTGTCATGGGAAGGGGGATGCTCGGCCAGGATGTCTTTCTGTGTCACTGAGAAAATTTTCCGTAATGTATAACGATACTTACTGAAACGGATATGGGGCATTTGGGTAATTAGGAATCCGTTAGCATATTTTTCCGGAAGCCTTGACTACGAAACGAAGATAGTAGATTTGGACACTTGCAGCTATGCAGAAGTTGTTTGGGTATTCATCTTTATGCCGAATGAAGTAAGCTTATTTCATCTCTGCAGCTTCCCATATACCATTTTCCCACCTCTGTTTTGTGTTTGGAAAGACTTTTAGAAATTAAAACTCAAGTTAAAAAGTGAGTGACGGGCTTCCCTGGTGGCTCAGTGGTTGAGAGTCCGCCTGCCGATGCAGGGGACACGGGTTCGTGCTCCGGTCCGCGAAGATCCCACATGCCGCGGAGCGGCTAGGCCCGTGAGCCGTGGCCGCTGAGCCTGCGCTCCGCAACGGGAGAGGCCACAGCAGTGAGAGGCCCGTGTACCGCAAAAAAAAAAAAAAAAAAAAGAAGAAAAAGAAAGAAAAGAAAAGAGAGTGAGTGACAACTTAAATGATATATGGAATATTTTGCTGACTTAGAAGAGCATGCAGAATTAAATATGACCCAGTTGAAATGTTAATTTTATTTTAATGTGTATATTGGGGTGGAGTCTTAAAGGTGCCAGAAAACAAGCATTCACCCATCCTGTTTGGAAGTGCAGCACACAGGCACCTTCAGTTACCAGTTCTGTTCATTCCACAGAATCATCTTGGGAAAACATACTGTTTTTTAGGTACCTGGTGTATATCTTAACCAGTTTGAAGAATTTCCCAAATACCTGTTAATATGTAGTTCTCCGATTCCAATCTTGCCACGTCCTGTACCAGTGACACAGCACATAGGAGTTTTATTTCTCTTTCTTTCTCTGGGTTCTTGAGAACCCAACGAAAGAACAATGGAATGGCATCAAAGAGATCAGGGTTCTTGACTCAGATTTACCATAAAATAATAGTGTCCTCTTGGGAAAATTATAGTTGTTCTAGGCCCCTTTCCTTTTCTTTACTTTGACAGAGCTGCACTAGATGACCCCAAGTAACACTGCGCTCTTTGCAGTAGTAGCTTAGACGTTATTGGTTTTCTGAAACAAATGAAGACAGTGACACAGGAAACTGTGCAACATCTCTGTAACTATGTTTTCTTAGAGTTGCCTCCATTTTTCAGATGATAAGATGGCTGAGCACAGAAGTAGGTGTTTTGACCAGAGGTTCCAGAGTAGAGGGAACTGAACCACAAGTTTCCTTCATTCCTGAAGCTCACTTAGCCGAAACATAGGCTTCTGAATATTAAGCTGTAAAGCATATTATCAGTGTGCTTTAAAAGAAGCGGTTCTTCTAGGATTTCTAATTAATAGCAGGCGGTTTTGAAATTCTTAGAAGATCATCGAATTTTGTGAGATTTACAGCTCTATTTTCCTGTCAAGCAAGTTGTATCAGTGCCAGATAATCATCTGAGCTTCTGGATGCTTCTCTGAACCTCTTGAATTTTTCTTCTTGCTATCTGAAATTCATGCCAGATAAGCCTTTTTGTAGAGAGCGTGTACAGACTTGTCTATTTTCATATACGAAAGCGATGCAGTGAGCCAGGTCGGGGGTTAAGCCCTCATTCTCAGAGTGGTATTGAGCTCCTGGTGAAATGTAATCCTCATTTCCTCAGAATAGAAAAGCAGTTATCTCACGTTTTTAATGCCATTAACTCTTTATACATTTATGTATAATACATATATTTATTGTACCTACGAGGTGTGCTCTCTTTGGGAAGTACAAAGCTATTTGAGACGTAAGTTGTTCATTTTTTTGTTTTCCCACAAATACTGTGACCCTTTGAGCAGGAAGGTCTATGTTTTATTAACATCTAGAACAAGCAGCTAACACGGTGTCTAAGATGTAGTCAATAAATATGAAATAGGTAAATGAACACATTTTTAAGGAAGGGCCAGGGCATGAACAAATAGAAAACTTTCATTTTCAGTCACAAAGCCACAACAGACATAAAAATGATACAGACAACAAGTGCTACGGTCGTTCAAAGAAGGCATAGAATTGATACAACAAGGATCTCCCCTATGGCACAGGGAACTGTACTCAATATTTTGTAATAACTTATAAGGGAAAAGAATCTGAAAACGGAATCACTGCGCCGTACACCTGAAACGGACACGACATTGTAAATCAACTATATTTCAATTAAAAAACAAACAAACAGACAACAGCAACAACAAAAAACCAAAGAGGTCATAGAAGTTCTTATGAGATTCCAGAAGAGAAGAGAAGCCAAATGAGGACGGGAGAGGCGGCTTTTCAATCCGTTCAGAGGAGAAGTCACAGAGGAACTAGTCATTGATCTGAATTTGAGATTAAGATTAAGATGAATTAATCTGAATTAATTAAGATTGCAACACAGGGATATTACAGATGAAGGTAATCACATAAACTTACTATACTGAAACTTGCAGAGGTTATGAGTGTTGCTCAAGATCCCAAAGCAAGTGCATTGTGGAATCAGAATTTTAAGTGAGGCCTAATGAACTAAAAACAAACCAGCACAGAAACAAGCCCTTCCTGTGACACCACGTTGCCTTTGAAGTCGTTTTTTTTGGTGGGTTGGCAGAAACTGGTTCCAGTGTTTCTTGCAGGAATGACTGGCCACAGGACTGGGCGTCGTAGCTTCCTGCCAGGCGACCGAAGGTCGCAGGCAGGTGGGTCACTGGGACACACGCGGAGGGGCTCCTGGCCGGCCCCCTGGCCGCTCAGCGCCCCTGCCCCAGAGCGGGGGTGGGGGCCTCAAAGCAGCCTTGTCTGAGTCCCCTGCCACTAGAGAGAGTATTGGCCCAACACTTGTAGAAAACGGGGACCTTGCTGGCAGTTCAGTGGAGGGACACAAATAAATCTTTGCCGACTTTCTGCTGAAGCTCACGAGGGTTCACTCCTAAGCCTCTTACAGGGTCAGCTGCCGAGGCTGCGAGAGATGAGTCAGGGCTCTCCCTCCACCACGGGGAGATCGCTGGTTAAAGCGCTCACGAGGGAGTGAACCGCGTGTCCGCACCGACACGCATGGGCAGACCTCGTCGATGCCTTCTGTCCGGGGTACGAAGCCCTCTCCTGCCTCTTCCAGGCTCTCTAGAAAGCATGTGCAGAGGCTCCCACTCCACCCTCGGACTCCGTGGGCCACAGCTGGAGGGACCAGCCAAGGAGCCGTGGCAGGAGGAGGCCAGAGGGCAGCGGGCCTCGGCCGGAGCCCGTCAGTCGGTCCCCATTCACACACCACCAGACGATCCTCTTGACCTGGGCAGTAGCCGCCAACCGACCGCTAAGGTGAGCCCGGCGCGCGCTTGGCTACCTGGCATGGCTGGGAACCCCAGGATCTCCTGGCAGAGGCGGGCATTCTCCTGGGCCGGGTCCGCGGGCGTCTGCGTGTGCAGGGCCTGAACCACCTTGGCCAGGACGATCTGGCACAGGTTGAAGGAGACGGGGGGCTGGCACCGTGTCCAGGCCGCGCTTGCCAGCCGGGCAGACCGGAAGCCCCCTTCCCTTCCCTCGGTCCGGCCGCATCTGGGTTGGCCTCCCGGGACTTGATGAGCTTGTCCAGCAGCTCCTGAGGGACGGTGCTGCCCGTGCCCCACCAAGACTGGCAGCAGCGCCAGGGCCTCACAGGGCACGGCGCCCCCGGCCCCAGAGCCTTCCCTCTGGTTCTCATCACCGGCTGTCACCAGACTTGCATGCAACGTGCTTTTCTTTTCTCTTGTCTTCTTTACGTCCCTCAGCCACGCAATGCGGTGAAGCCCTGACGCTCGCTGCCGCGTCGGTACACCCTGAGAACACGATGCTCAGCGAGCAAAGTCATACACAGAAGGACACACAGGGCGTGACCCCACTGAGGAGAAACGTCCAGAGCAGGTAGATCCACAGAGTCAGCGAGTGGGTTCCTGGTTGTCAGGGGCTGGCGAGGGGACGGAGTGATAGCTAAGGGCGTGAGGGACATTTTCGGGATGATGGAAATGGTCCAAAGCAGTAGTGACGTCTGTACGGCTCAGTAAACTGTCCCCACACGCCCCGGTGCAGCCTGTGAGAGCATCGCTCTCAGGATGAAGGGCTGACCACAGGAAGACTGAACGAGCAGTGGGTCCTGGGCCCAGACTCTCAGCTGGCGCCCCCCCACGTGGGGAAGTCACTGGGACTTGCTGAGCCTCCACGGAGACTGGCAGCAGCCCCCGAGCTCACAGGGCACTGCGCCCCCGGCCCCAGAGCCTTCCCTCTGGTTCTCATCACCGGCTGTCAGCAGACTTGCAGGCAACGTTCCTTTCTTTTCTTTTGTCTTTTTTAAAGGCAACTCTTGAGTACATGTATTTAACATGCAGGGAACCAGCCCTGACTCCTTGATCTGGGTCTTCCAGCCTCTAGAGCCTCGAGGACATCCATTTCCGTTATTTACGCGCCCAGTGCCTGGGGTTTGATGATGGAAGCTGACACCGAGGGCGTCACCACGTGTGGGGTGATGTCAGTGAAAGAATCCCGTGGCGAGGGCCTGCCTGAGGACCACGCATGCCCGGGCCCTCCCCGCCCCCGCCTGCAGCCCTGCGCCTGGGAGCGGAGCTGGTGCATCGCATGCCCGACGTCGTGGAAGTTGGTCTCCCGCTCATCATGCCGCAGCAGGGAGGGCAGGTTGGGCGTAGGCTTGGCGAAGTTGGCCACCATGGCCGCGATGGCGATCTGGCAGCTCCCATCGTGCTGTAGGCAGGCCGAAGCAGGCCGCGTGCCCGGACTTCCCCACCCTGCGGAGGGACGTGGATGGGGCCCCGCTTCCACAGAGGAGCCCCGGCCCACGGCCGACAGGTTCCCCCACCACGCACGCACCGAGGATAGAGGTCAGGTAGAACTTGCCGATGGATGACCTTGCCCGAGGCCGCGTCCCAGACCGTTTAGAGCCTCACGTCTTCGTGACACGTGCTCGTGCCCTCCTCCAGGTCGAAGGTCAGCCCCAGCAGCTCCTGGGAGATGCCCAGCAGCCCGCGCGTGACTGCCTGCACGGGGAAAGACTCCTTGAGCAGGTACTGGTCCACGTGGTAGCGCGTCTCCTCCCCCTGGTTCATGTAGTAGCGCAGGTCCCAGGCGTTGATGGGGCCGTCAAAGTGCAGGCCCCGCCTCTGGCACTCGGCCTTCTTTAGCTCCAGGATCACGGCCGCTCCTGCTCCCCGAGGGGCTTCAGCTTCTGGGCCAGCTCACCTGCGGGCGGAGGGGAGAGGCTCGGCTACGTCCCTGGGGCGGCCCCCCAGCCACCCCCGACCCTGCGCCCCTCGAGGCAGAATGAAGGGTCTGGGATGGTGACCCCCAAGGGCTGACACAGTGGGGTCTCAGGCAGCACCACGTCCGGTCAAGGTCCGCCTGACCCCGTCCCCACTGGGACTCAGGGGGAGGCGGTGTTACCTAGGACAGTGGCCACCACCTGGCTGGTCTTGTCCGTGTTCATCTCCAGCACAGAGTCGGCATGGTGCGGAACCCCAGCAGGCGGGACTTCAGGGCCTGCAGCCTCACCAGCTCCCTGAGGATCACGCAGTTCTCCTGGAAGCCAGAGACGGAAGGCGCTGGGGACCGAGGGCCACGCCCTCCCCACGGGCCCCGGGCCAGGTCTCTGCAGGCGGGCAGGGCTCCCAGGCCACTGGCGGGCACAGCCAATCCCCCTCCCTCCTCCTCCTGGCCCGGATTTCTAGACACTTTGGTGCTGTCCTAACACGTGGCCTTTATTAACACAGGTCCTTTTGGAAGCAGAAACGGCATGAACGTGATGGGCTCTAAGGCCAAGGGCAGGAAGAAATGCGGCCAGGCTCTCCAGGAGCCACCAAGGGGCCTCCCCGGGCTCAACAAGACAAACACGGCTGCCGTGCAGACAGTAGCTCAACCCCACGGCGCCCGAACACCCAGCCCCTGGACGGTGAGACACCTGTTGCTGCAGGTGGCCCGTGGCTCACTGATGAGGCCCGGCCCCAGGCGTACGCCACCTTCTGGGGGGCCACCTCTCCGGTCTGCAGTGGGGTTCTCCTGGGAGCCCCCCGTCACCACAGCACCAGCGTGGCCTGTCTGTAGCCCAAGAAGGTGGGGACGCAAGACTGTCCCCCGTGCCCCCCGCATCCCCCGCGAGGCCGAGCGAGCACCAGTGGTGTCTGCGGGGAAGGTGAAGGGCTCACGCACAGCCCCCATCTACAGAAGCACAGACTGCAGCCACATGCGCTATGGAACAAACACAAGTGTCCATGCAGGACCCGATGTCTGAATGTCAAGGCCATGCCCGGGCCACAGTGAGAAGGTGCATCCCCCATGCAAGCCACAGAGAGGGGATGGGGGGGTCCATCTGCGATTCTGAGCTCATCGGGCATCACCCCAGAGGGAGAGGGAGAGGGAGAGGGAGAGAGGTAGACAGAAGTACAGAGGGAGAGAAAGAGAGAGGGAGGGAGAGACGTCTCTCCCTTCCCTGGGGGTTCTCTAGTGCAGCTAAGGCTGAAAACCACGGCATTTTGGGAGATGGGTCCTCGTGGAAGAGTTAAATAGTCGCTCATGGCATTATCGACACATACTAAAAAAGGCCCCAAATCTTGGGGAGTCAGGGAGGGGAGTGTCGGCTGCCTCGTAAACGAGGAGAGATTGGGCATCAGAGGAGGTGCCTGTGCAGCCTGCGCCCAGGGCCCCGCAGACTTCATCTCCCAGCGGTGGTCCTGGGCTGGAAGTCAGCGGGGAGGTCAGGCTGTCCAAGCATCAACGTTGACTTCAGGGCTGATCTAAAAGGCGCCTGGTGTTTGTTGAAGCAGAAAAAGGAGAAAGCAGTAGGGAGGGAGTGGGAGTGGGAGGGGGAGGGAGCCCCCCTCCTCAGCACTTCTACCGCTCTCCCTCTCTCTCTCTCTCTCTCTCTCTCCCTTTCTCCCTCTCTCCCTCTACCTCGCTGCCTCTCACTCTCCCTCTCCCTCCATCTCTCCCTCTGCCTCTCTCCCTCCCTCTCTCCCTGTCCCTCTCTCTCTCTCCCTCTTTCCCTCCCCCTCTCCCTCTCCCCTTCTCCCTCTCTCCCTTCCTCTCTCCCTGTCCCTGTTCCCCTGTTCCGCACGCTCTGGCTCTACCTCTTTCCCTCTTCCTCTCCCTCCACCTCCTTCCCTCTCTGGAGAGGGAAGGAGGTGGAAGAAAAGGGAGAGAGAGATGGAGAGGGAGGGGGGAGAGGGAGAGAGAGGGTGGAGAGGGAGAGAGTGATGGAGGGAGCGAAAGATGTCTCTCCCTCCCTCCCTCTCTCCCTCCCTCTCTCCCTCTCCCTCCCTCCTTCTCCTCCCTCTCCCTCTGGCTCCAACTCTCCTCCCTCCATCTCTCCCTCTCCCTCACTCCCTCCCAGAGAGGCAGAGATAAGGCAGAGGGAGAGAGGAAGAGGGAGAGATGGAGGGAGAGGGAGAGGGAGGGAGAGGGAGAGGGAGGGGGAGGGAGAGGGAGAGAGGGAGAGGGAGAGGGAGGGAGAGGGAGAGAGGGAGAGGGAGAGAGGGAGAGGGAGGGAGAGGGAGAGAGGGAGAGGGAGAGAGGGAGAGGGAAATAGGTCTCTTCCTCCCTCCCTCTCCCTCTCTCCTCCTTCTCTCCCTCCCTCCCTCTCCCTCTCTCTCTCCCTGTCCCTGTTTCCCTGTTCCAGTCTCCCTCTGCCTCTCTCCCTCTCCCTTGTCTCTGCCTCTCCCTCCATCTCTCCCTCTCTGAGAGGGAGTGAGGGCGAGGGAGAGATGGAGGGAGAGGGAGTGAGGGCGAGGGAGAGAGGGAGGGAGAGGGAGGAAGAGGAAGAGTGGAAGGGAAAGGGCGAGGGAAGGAGAGGGGGAGACGGAGGAGAGAGGGAGAGGGAGGGAAGAAGAGACCATTTTCCCTCTCCCGCTCTCCCTCTCTCTCTCTCTCTGCCTCTGTCCCTCTCTCTCTTCTTCTCTCCCTCTCCCTCCATCTCTCCCTCTCCCTCTCTGTCTCTCCCTCCATCTCTCCCTTTCTGGGAAAGAGTGAGGGAGATGGAGACATGGAGGGAGAGGGAGGAGAAGGAGAGAGGGAGGGAGAGAGGTGTAGAGGGAGAGAGGGAGAGACGTCTTCGCTCCCTCCCTCTATCCCTCTCTCCCTTTCCCCCCTCTCTCTCCCTCTCCCCCTCCCTCTCCTGCTCTCCCTCTCCCTCTTTCCCTCTCCCTCTCCCTCCACCTCCTTCCCTCTCTGGAGAGGGAAGGAGGTGGAGGGAGAGGGAGAGCGGAACAGGGAAACAGGGACAGGGAGAGAGGGAGGGAGGAAGAGACCTCTTTCCATCTCCCTCTCACCCCCCCTCTCCCTCTCCTCTCCATATCTCTTTCCCTCCCTCTCCCTCTCCCTCCATCTCTCCCTCTCCCTCTCTCCCTCTCCCTTGTCTCTGCCTCTCTATCTCTCCCTCTCTGGGAGGGAGTGAGGGAGATGGAGAGATGGAGGGAGTGGGAGAGTTGGAGGGGGAGAGAGGGAGGGAGGGAGAGAGGGATAGAGGGAGGGAGCGAGAGAGGGATAGAGGGAGGGAGGGAGAGGGATAGAGGGAGGGAGGGAGAGAGGGATGGAGGGAGGGAGTGAGAGGGAGGGAGGGAGGGAGGGAGAGACGGTCTTTCGCTCCCTCCCTCTCTCCCTCTCTCCCTCTCACCCCTCTCTCTCCCTCTCCCCCCTCCCTCTCCTGCTCTCTCTCCCTGTCCCTCCACCTCCTTCCCTCTCCGGAGAGGGAAGGAGGTGGAGGGACAGGGAGAGGGAAAGAGGTAGAGGGAGAGCGTGCGGAACAGGGAAACAGGGACAGGGAGAGAGGAAAGAAAAGAGGGAGAGGGAAGAGGGACGGGGGAGGCAGGAAGAGGGAGGGGGAGGAGGGAGAGAGACGGGGGAGAGCGAGGAGGTAGAGGGAGGGGAGAGGGAGAGGGATGGGGAGAGCAAGGGGGAGACGGAGGTGGAGAGGGAGTTGGGAGAGGGACAGGGAGAGGGACGGGGAGGGGGGAGAGGGAGGGGGGAGGGAGAGAGGGAAAGAGAGAGACGCAGAGGAAAGAGGGAGAGGGAAGAGAGAGAGGGACAGAGGGAGAGGGAGAGAGGGAGGAGGAGAGGGACGAGAGGAAGCAGGGAGAAAAGAGAGAAAGAACACACCATCTACATTTCTGTCAAATGACACCGGGGATCCTTACACAACCAGGAGAAAATAACACAGCGAGGCTCTTTCTCAGCTGGAACTGGAACTGCAGATGGGGCCAAACACCACCAGGGTGGCCACACATGTCCAGCTGCCGCCCCAGCCCCCTGAGTCTGGTCACCAGGGCTCTGAGTGTTTGCTCCAGGGACCTGGGGTTCACCCTGTCACCCTGGAGGTCGGGCCTAGACAGCATGGCCCCGGGCTGGACACATAGGGAGAAAAGCATCCCCACAGGCCAGCTTGTGCGAGCCGATTCAGCTGCCAGATTTTAGAGGCCCGGGATCACCCTGTGGCCCATGAAAGCCAGGAGCCAGGAGGGTCTTGCATCGGGATTCTTGTCCGTTGGACTGGAACGTTTATGTAAGGAGTCTTGGAAACAGTGGTAACAAGACTGAATTCGAACGAGCTTTAGGATATTATGGACCACTCCGAAGTGTGTGGGTTGCTAAAAACCCTCCCGGCTTCACTCTTGTTGAAAATGAAGATCCCCGAGTTGCAGCGGATGCTGTCTGAGAAGTAGACGGGAGAACACTCTGTGGCTGCCGAGTAAGAGTGGACCTGTCGAATGGGGAAGGGAGAAGTCGAAATCGTGGCCGCCTCCTTCTGGGGGTCGTCGCCCTCGAGATGATTATCGGAGGAGGAGTCCTCCCCCTCACCACAGATCTCCAAGATGGAGAAACTTCTCCCGCAGCCGGAGCAGGTCCCTTTAGTAGATACAGGAGAAGAGAGAGATCACTGTCCCAGGAGAGAAATCGCAAGCCGTCCCGATCTTTCTCTAGGTCTCCTAGCCGATCCAGGTCAAATGAAAGGAAATAGCAGACCACTTTGCAAGAGGAGCGGTGCACAGGAAATACCTTCATTTGACAGGAGTATGTACAGAAAATTCAAGTTTCGTTTGAGACTTCCGAAGCTTGATGCCCTTTTTAAATGTTTTAGCTGTTCCCGTTTGTGTGTCTCTTGGGACAGTGACACATAAAGGTGTCAATCTCTGTGGTTTGAAATGGGTCGTATGAGGCATGTAATATGAAGAATTGTTTCTTTACAATGTTCTCTTAAGCAGAATTGAATTTGCTTTGAATTTTTGGTCTTGCCTAGACTGATAATAAAACTCTAACTCCTGCCCACCTAAAGTGTGATGTTTATCATTATGGAAACAACACTGGCAAACATTAAAAAGACTTTCTGTAGCTGGGATGTGGTATGCAGCTGTAGTCAAGCAAGCAGTCTTTAAAAGGTGCTGTGAACACAAGCCAGCAGGGAGAAATGAAAGCCGCACCCTTACCCTAGATTAGAGGTTTAAGAATTCCACTAGTCTTCACACTGGACAAGAGGTTGTCCAGTGAGTTTAGCATCTAAGAAGTTTCAAGGAAGTTAGTTAACCTTTGAGTTAGGTCATAAGTCCCCTCTGTGATTGCTGTACATGAATACATAGCTCTTTGTAAAGTTTTTTGGAAGTTGAGATTATCAAGACACCAGTGTCCTGCCAGATTAAGAGTATATTGTAGAGCTGAACTTTGAGTTACTGTGCAATTTTTTTTTCATGCTGTCATTTGTAATATGTTTTGTGAGACTCCTTGGGATTAAAGTTTTGGTTCCAAACGGAACAAAGAAAACAAAAAAAGGATCCACCTGCCAATGCAGGGGACCCGGGTTCGATTCCTGGTCCGGGAAGATCCCATGTGCCGCAGATCAACTAAGCCCGTGGGCCACAACTATTGAGCCTGCGCTCTAGATCCTGGGAGCCACAACTACTGAGCCCCCATGCCACAACTACAGAAGCCCGCACATCTAGAGTCCGTGCTCCGAAACAAAAGAAGCCACTGTAATGAGAAGCACATGCCCGCAACAAAGAGGAGCCCCTGCTCGCCGCAACTAGAGAAAGCCCGTGTGCAGCAATGAAGACCCAACGCAGCAAAAAAAAAAAAAAAAAAAAAAAAAAGACGCTACTGGCCAGGTGATCAAGGGTAAAATTGTTTGTCACAAGTCCCGTTGATGGTGTGTATCCTTGATGTGTGTATCCTTGATGGTGTGTATCCTTGATGATGTGACCTGAGGAGAATGACATTTTTATCTCTGTCTGGATCTTCCGCCCCAAACCCCATAACTCCAGCCCAACCATAAGAAAAACATCAGGGGGCTTCCCTGGTGGCGCGGTGGTTGAGAGTCTGCCTGCCGATGCAGGGGACGTGGGTTCGTGCCCCGGTCTGGGAGGATCCCACATGCCGCGGAGCGGCTGGGCCCGTGAGCCATGGCCGCTGGGCCTGCGCGTCCGGAGCCTGTGCTCTGCAGGGGGAGAGGCCACAGCGGTGAGAGCCCCGCGTACCACAAAAAAAAAAAAAAAAAAGAAAAACATCAGAAAACCAACAGACAAACAAATTGAGGGACAAAATACCTGACCAGTCCTCCTCAAAACTTTCAAGGTATCAAAACCCAGGGACGTCTGAGAAATGTCACAGCCCAGAGGAGACTGGGACAGAAAAAGGGTGTTAGGGGAAAGCTAGGGAAATTCTAATAAAGTGTGGACTTTAGTTAATAATAACGTATCCATCTCGGTTCCTTAGTTGGATAAGCATGTCGTACTAACGTACTAAAGTACTAACGTGTTGGAAATAGGGGTACTGGGTCGGGGGTCCACAGCACTCTGTACACTCTGTACAGATCTTTGCAACTTTTTTGTAACTCTAAGCTATTCTAAAATTAAGCAACTACTAAACAGAGATAAGAATGTTATTTCCCTGATTTGAACATGGCTGAGTTTGTTTTCATGGTCACATTTGTGCTATCTGGATGTGTCTTGGAATCAGTAGCAAAGGAGAGTTGCCAGCCCCTGGGAAGATGCGGCTGGTTTGCAGGTGGCTTGCTCTGGAGCTGAAGACCAGGGTGGGAAGTCTGCAGCCTCGGGCTGCACTTAGGACCATGGGAGGGGATGGGCCAGCTCAGTTAGGGATGGAACCTATGAATAAAACTTTTTCTTTTCCATTATGGCTTATCACAGGATATTGAATATAGTTCCCTGTGCTAGACAGTAGGACCTTGTAGCTTATCCATCCTATATTTAATAGTTTGCGTCTGCTAACCCCAAATTCCCAATCCAACCCTCCCTCACTCTTTCTCCCCCTTGGCAACCACAAGTCTGTTCTCTATGTCTGTGAGTCTGTTTTTGTTTCGTAGACAAGTTCATTTGTGTCGTATTTTAGATTTCACATATAAGAGAGATCATACATGTGTCTTTCTCTTCTGACTTACTTCACTTAGTATGATAATCTCTAGGTCCATCCACGACGTTGCTGCAAATAGCATTATTTCATTCTTTTTATGGCTGAATATATTCCATTGTATATATGTACCACATCTTCTTTATCCACTCACCCATCAGTGGACATTTAGGCAGCTTCCACATCTTGCCTATTATAAATAGTGATGCAATGAACACTGGGGTACATGTATCTTTTCTTTCTTTTTCTTTCTTTTTTTCTTTCTTTTTTCTTTCTTTTTCTTTCTTTCTTTCTTTTTCTTTCTTTCTTTCTCTCTCTCTTTCTTTATTTTTTTGTTACACAGCATGTGGGATCTTAGTTCCCTGGCCAGAGATGGAACCCATGCTCCCTGCACTGGAAGCACAGAGTCTTAACCGCTAGACCACCAGGGAAATCCCAGGGGTGTATGTATATTTTTGAATTAGAGTTTTCTCCAGATCTATGCCCAGGAGTGGAATTGCGGGACCCTATGGCAGCTGTATCTGTTCTCTGCACGTCTCACATCAACCACGTGCACTCCAATCCTTGCTCTCAACGTCATCTTCGGGGAACACAACCTGCGACAGGGACCTTGACAAGAAGAAATGGCTCAGGGAAAAGCTAGCTGCACAGGGAGGAGATAGAGGCCATCGACCCTGGGGTGTGGCGGGGAGAGTGGGCACAGAGATTGGTCATTTCATCCCTGATACTCAGCCCTCCTGGCTGCCCCACTCTAGGTCACCTCGGGATACAGAGGTGACCCGGTTAGAGTCCCAGCCTGTGCAGGAATCTCGGGGCACAAGCGGGTCTGAATAATATTAGTGCAGGGTCTCCCCCATGGCACTGGGGTTATTTGGGGCGGGTCATTCTCTGCTGGGGGCCCCTCTTGGGCACTGTGTGGGGTTCAGCAGCATCCCTGTCCCCACCCATTTGATTCCAGGGTCCCCTCCCCCCCAGTTGTGACAACCACAGATTTTCCCCAGACATCACTGAAGACCTGGGGGAGGCGGAAGCAGGATGGCCCTGGGTGAGGACAGCTGTGTTGAAGCAACCAGCCTGGCTTAGGGCAAGGTCTGCCCCAATCCCGTCAGAGCCTGCATTTAGAACTGCCCCTTCCCTCTCCCACCTCCCATGCCCTGCAGTGGTCTCCGAGACATCATCCCCATGTAAGAAATCACACCTTCTCAGTTTACTGTCCCCAGCACCTAGAAGAGTGTCTGCTATGTAGTAGATGCTTCATAAATACTTGCTGAATAAAGGAGTTGAATAAAGGGATGAGTGGATGAATGAATGAAGGTTACCATGGAAGGAGGGGGGAGATTCCCTTTCTGGCTCTCGGGGATTGGGATATCAAGTGAAAGATCCATCCTAAATAGGCTGACCAGCCTTCTGGGTTCCCCATAAATGAGGGTTTCCCCATAGTTCCAGCGCTCAAACCTGAGCGGTCCTGGGCAAAGTGGGGGCGGGTGTTGGTCACCCTGTGTAAACACAGTAACAATTCCAACTGCAATAGCAATGGCCAAGGACCTCTACGGTCTTACTGACCAGGCACAGTTCTTCACCTGGCGGGGAAGGGTGGGCCAGGATTGGAATTCCGGTGATCCAGGGTGGGCGGGTGAGGGCACACCCCGGGCTTGTGTAGGGGAGTCCAGGAAGGTTCTGGAGGAAGTGACAGTGACACAGGAGGGAGGGAGGAGTCTAAGGAAGAACGTCCCACACGACAACGTGTGCCAATGGCCCTGGGCCCAAGGTCACACCTGACCAGGGCTTGCTTGTTTTCTTTTTTTCTAATTTACTTTTCCCCACATGGATATGCAATTGTCCTAATGCCATTTATTGAAAACTCCTTAATTTCCTCACTTTCTGTCATATCAAGTTCTCATCTATCTGTTTCTGGACCTTTATTCTCTACCATAGAGCTATACGTCCCATCCTTGCACCACTAGGGCTGTTTCATCACTATAACTTTATTTTTTACTCATTTATTTCGTTGGCCGTGCTGGGCGGCATGTGGGATCTTATTTCCCTGACCAGGCTTTGAACCCGCACCCCTTGCAGTGGAAGCTCGGAGTCTTAATCGCTGGACCTCCAGGGAAGTCCCCAGGGCTTGCTTTGACATCCATCGAATGGTGGCGGGTGGGCACGGGGAGCAGCTGTCTGTGAGCCACCCTGTGTAGAAATGCAGGGTGGAGGGCAGGACAGCTGGAGCGGGAGGGGAAAAGGCGGAGGAGGGAGGGAGGGAGGGATGGCGGGCGGGCGAGAGACAGACAGAGAGTTTCCGGAGACAATAGCTCTGGCCGTGTCCTAGGGCATGAAAGCTGAAAATAGCTCCTAGTGCCGGGAGCCCTGGAGCCGGAGCCTGGGAGCCATTGTGACTGGCACTCCTCCCTGGTGTGTGTGTGTGCGGGGGCGGGGGGCTCTGGACTTCTCAGGCTGGGAATGGGGCGCACGGAGCAAGGACGGAGCAGGGACGGAGCAGGGACCCTTCTCTCTGGGACCTCGCAGGCCATCCTTAGCTCACAAAGCTGAGCCACTCCCGGCCCTACGAGGGGGGGGCTTATCCTCCCTGTCCCCTGGATCACACCCCCTCACACACGACTTCCCCTTGTGTGCTCCCAGCAACCAAGAGAATCTGTTTTTAAAAGATTTGGGGGAGGGGGGTAAACATACAAACAAGAGCAGAATGGATACTTTTTCCGAATGGGAATGGCTCTGTGTAACCCCATCCCCAGGGTAACCAGAGTCCTGACCTCTAACACCCTTGACGAGTCAGCCTTGGTCTGGGCTTGCAGACCCACGGAAGCTTCCTCATCCCCTCCTTCAGACCCCGTCTCTCCCTCGGCGTCTTTGTGAGAGGCACCCGGGGAAGTGGGACTGCTAGGCTGTACTGCTGCTAGAACTGCACCTGGGCTCCACCAGGCTCCAGCCCCCCCGCCCTGTGCACCTCTCTGTCCCTGAGGCACCTCAACTGGTAGGAGCGGCATCACCTTCCCTCCCGGGACTTGTGACACTTAAGGGAGACACAGAAAGGACAAGCGTTTGGCTCCCTGGCTGGCAAAGAGCAGGTGCTCAATTGTCATAAGTGGCCGTATCAGTGAGGGTTCTCCAGACAAACAGAATCCATAGGGTGTGTGTGTATATACACACACACGTACATATGTACACGCATACAAAAATATACAGCTGTGTATATATGCAGTACGCATACAGACATATACACATATAGTATATACAATACGCAAACACATATATACACACATATATATAAAATGCACAGTTTGTATATATACAGTATGTATACACACATATACACGTAATATATACAATAGACACATACAGATACACTATACATACACACATATGAAATGCATCGTTTGTGTATATACAGTATGTACACATACGTATAACATATGCAATGTACACACCTAGGTACGTCTATATCATACATATATACACACATAGAAAGATATTTAGGTGTGTATATATACAGTATACATACATACACATATAATATATGCAATACATACACGTACATACATATAGACACGCATATACACCTACATAGAAAAGCATGTAGAATAAAAATATATATGTACTGCATATATAAATTCCTTGTATTCGTTCCTCCTTTACGCAAAGTGGACCAATTTCAGTGTTAATCTCTTCTGAAAAATCCCTTCCTGGCCACATCTGGAATAATGTTTGTGGTTGCCGGGGCCCCACGCAGTGCGCACATGAGATTAACCATCCCCGTGGCGATGATGACACTTTATTTTCTCCCTTGACCATTGTCACTACTATTCCAATTAAAATGGCAGTGCTATGAGGGCAGGGCATTTCCTTTTTGGCCAGTACTGAGCGTCCGCGGTCTGGTGCCTAGCATAGGCTAAATACACGGCAATTTTGTGAACAGAAGCCGGGATTCCAGCTGTCATATTTAATAGGAATTATAGTCTTATTATTGGGGGGGAGGGGTTGTGTCACGGTACGTCGAGGTCGGGAGTCGAACTCGCCACCACTGGCCCTGAGAGGTTTTGCCGGGTCCCCACTTCGGGCCGGTGGGTGTGGCCAGGGGCAGCCGATGACGTGCGTATGTGCGTGCGTACGTGCGTGCGTGCGTGGGAGCGTGCGTGCGTGAGAGCGTGCGAGTCCACGGGGCGGGCCGCGCGCGCCGGGAGTGTTTCAGCCCGGCCCCCGGCTCATTGTGGTCGCCTCACGCCGGCCCGAGTTCGCAGCAGCGCTGGAGGCCCCGGGCCTGTGAGCACAAAGAGGGAGCCGGGGGCCGGACGGGAGCGCTGTGGCGGCAGCTGAGGCCCAGACCAGGCCCCCCTCAGCCTCCCGCCTGCCCGTCTGCCCCGCCCCCGCCGGCGGCGCCGCGCCCCTCCCCCAACCGCCAGACTAGCGCGGTGCGGGGCCCGCGCGCGAAGACATGGGGGAGAAGCTGGAGCTGAGGCTGGAGTCGCTCTTGGGGACCGAGCCCGCCGTCTACCCGTGGCCGCTGCCGGTCTACGTAAGTGCCACCCGTCCCCTCCTCCCGGACCCCCGCTCCTGTTCCCCCACGGCGCGCGCTGAGCCCACCGAGAAACGGAGCGACTCGAGTCGCCAGACCCTCTTTGGAGCCCCCCTTCCCGCCCCGCCGTGGTTCTCCGCGGCAGTTTCCAGCCCCCGCGCGCAGGGTGGGCAGAGGGGAGCCGGCGCCGGCCGGGGGCGCCGACTCGGCCGCGGGGACCCCGCGCTTCCGAGGGGCGCCTGAGCCGGTCTGCGGTTGGCTCTGCAGGGCTGGGGACCCCGGTCCCCCCGGGCCTGGACTGCCGGCGGGCTTGCCCTTCTGTACTTTAGGATCTGACACGTAGGGTTTCTTTTTCCTGGTAGTTTCTTCTTAGCTCTGTCAACGTACTTAGTTTTTTTAATTTTTTTTTCTTTTTCAGGGCACCCTTTCCTCCCTCTCTCCAGTTTTTTTGTGTTTCTCTTTTGTTTTGTTTTAGTTAGGCATTTTGTCCCTCTGATCTTGAGTGGGTGGGCTGGCAGGACACTTGGAGAGGAGGCGTTCTGTCCCCTGATCTTGAGTGGCCTTTGGAAAATGACGGGCCAGACGGAAATTACATTTAATTGATATATAATATTGTATCCGTCCAAGGTGTACAATGTGATGATTAATATATATATAGTGTGTGTGAAATGATTACCACAGTAACTTTAGTTAACCTTAATTCACATAATTACAAATGTTATCTTTGTGATGAGAACTTTCAAGATCTACTCTCTTAGCAACTTTCAAACATAAAATACGGTATTGTTAACTGTAGTGACCGAGCTGTACATTACATCACCATTACTCACTTGTCTTATAACTAGAAGTTTTTACCTTTTGATCATCTTCCCTCATTTTCGTCACCTCCAGCCCCCAGCTCTGGCAACCGTCATTCCATTCTTTCTATCATGAGTTCAGTATTTTAGATTTCACATATGAGATCATAAAGTATTTATCTTTCTCTGTCTGACATTTCATTTAGCATAATGCCCCCCAAACCCACCCATGTGGTCACAAATAGCCAGATTTCCTTCTTTATCATGGCTGACTAATAGTAGGTTGTATGCACCCCCATTTTCTTCATCCATTCATCCACAAGAAAACACTGAGGTTGTTTCCATGTCTTGGCTACTGTATTGGGTTGGCCAGAAAGTTCATACAGTTAATGAATACACTGTTCAGTCAAACTTGGTGAAAATGAGTCTTTTATTTTTACTTAAAATAAATCTTTGACAAAGCCAGCTAGGCATCCCTTTGAGTAACGACTTATATCACATTGAAATATTTTAAACATATGAACAGTAATAGCTGAAATGACAAATGTTACTAATATTGACACAATTTATCAAGGAGAATAGGTTAGAATATGTTAAAATGCGGGTGGACAGTGAAAGAACAACTATAACTTTTAACTAAATATTGTCTTGATATTTAGACCATTGGTTAAAATCATGATAACAGGTTTCATCCGTTTCAAGAAAGCAGAATATTTGCAGATCACTTAACATTTACTAGGTATGTTCTCAGCCTGGAAGGATATATTTCACTTACATGTGTCATTTAATTTAACCACATCCCTCTGTAATAGATAGTGGTATCCCTATTTGCAGATAGGAGACAGGCTCAGAAAGATTAAGAATGTTACCTAATTCTAGTAAGTAGCCGAACCTAAACTGATCTAATTCCAGGGCAAAGCTCTTTCTGGCACATCAGTGTGGGTCTTTATCTCTTTGAGAATTGTTGAACATTAAAAGCCTTCTTCCAGGTAAATGCATAAAGAAACAACATGAGCAATGATATAACAATACAAGTCTCACTAAATAATTGGTGTGTTTGGCCTTGCTTTTGCTGATAGATCTTTTGCAAAATTGCTTTTCTCTGAGATATTTAAAGTGGACTTTAACTATTTTCTTGGAAGACTTTCCTAAATTATACCTATCAGAAAGCTGCTTTGCTTTAAGGCCGAAGAAAAATGAAAGCTTACTTAACTACACTTAGGTGCCAGGGTCATACTATGAGCTCTACACCTGCCAGGATTCACGCTAAGATAGATAGGGTGGCTCAGCAAACTGTCCATAGTCCTGTGATTTCTTTCTGATATTCTGAAGTAGAAATAATTTAATAACTGTTCACAAAAGAGAGAAACACTGTTTCTTGGTCCTCAATATCATACTGCTGTAGGCTAATTCTTTCTCTCTTCTGTTGCCCCTTAGTATAGAGAGTGTGTTTTGGGGACCCTCCTTCACGATCTTCTCCATTCCAAGAGCATCTTACATAAATCCAGGACTTCTCAAGCAGCCAGTTTTGCCAGATGGTCTTAGGGTTGGTTGTACCCATATATGTATAATCTGAACTTCTCAAGTAAGGTCCTTAGAGAGCATAATGGCTAAGAGAATTGGTGCTGATACCAGACCTGAGTCCAAATACTGCCTATGCCCCTAACTAGCTGTGTAACCTTGGAGAAGTAACTTAAGCCCCTTAAAGGGATTAGATTTCTCACCTGGAAAATGGTATAATAAATGCATCTACCTCATATGGTTAGTGTGTAAATTAATGTAACTTGAGATGGTGCGTGTTAAGCATTAGCACAGTGCCTGTCTCTTGTTAGTAATACCTGCTTTTCTTATTAATTATTCTCTTTATATTCCCAGTTCCAGCTGGGTGCCTAACATATAATAGTTGTTCAGCAAATAGTTACTGGATTGAACCAGCTCTGAAATTGAAGCATTGGGTCAACAGCAAAGTAGTCACCCCACCATCATTTCTCCCAGAGAAAGGGAGAATAGATGGAAGCCAGCCATCATACCTTCTTTTCTTATTCTAAACTTCCCATCCAGCCCCAGCAATAAAATAATCTTCCTGGACCCTAACAATTTCAAGGATTCTTCAAATCACACTATTTGAAAATAGCTGGGTTGCCCTAATCTAATATGTCCCAGGACCCCAAGGTCACCAAGCTTCTATTAATGAAGTCTAGTTAAGATAAATGATAACAGTTAGTCAACCAACTGCTTATGAGCTCATTGGGCTTTTTAAAATTTACTATCTGCGCTTCATAGAGACACAGGTATTTTGCTTTTGTAGGACATTCAACAGTCAAAGTAGTCTTTTAAAAAGCACAAATCAGACGCTATTATTGCACTGCTTCTAACCTCTAAAGGCTATCTATTGTAAAGAGATGAAATTTTCAACTACTTAGCCAGGCTCACAGGGATCGTGTGCTCTGGTCACTTACTACATCTTTCCCTGACCTTCATGGGGCTCGAGGCACAGTTGTCCTTTTCAGTCCCTCAGATGCAACAAGCTCTACTTCTTGCTCTCCCAGCTTTAGATTGGCTAATCCATCTACCCAGACCAATTTCCCTCTTATCGTTAAGGTCTCGGTTCAAACGCCACCACTACTATCTTGACCAAAGAGACCTGCCTCCTCAGTGCCTCTCCATCCCTTTGTCCAGTCGTATTTCTGTCACTGTACAACATTTATTTACATGTTTACTCTGTCTTCCTCCACCACTGGACATTTGCTTAAGAGCAGGGACTTTGTAATTTTTTGCTTCCAAGGCTTGCAGCGGACACTGGCACGTAGGTGTGTAGGAAATGTGTGTCTAATAAAGAATAAATATGTGAATGAAAAAAAAAACTGTGAAACACTAACACAAGATTATTCTTCTTTCAAAAGAATAATGAAAAATAATTTCATTCAATAAGAGTCATTCTTAGTTACTGATCCATGACTTAGTAGATCCCATTCAATTTAAAATGTCCCCTTTTTTTCTGATACTTTCACAAGTCATTAATTAAGTGTTGCTCACTTTTAAGGCCAATCTGTGAGACATTATTTAACTTGTCTCCTCTAAAGTTCCAGCATTAACTCAGGCGGGGCTTCACCAAGTACTGATCATGTGACCTTGGCCTCTCATTGCCTCCGTTTTCTCATTTGTAACATGGGTATAATAATCGGCTTATTTCATACGCCTATGAGGAGGAAAACTTCGTGTGTGTGTGTGTGTGTGTGTGTGTGTGTCTATATATATGTATTTAAACAGTGTCTTAGAATAGTGTCTGGCAGATGATAAGCATTATAGAAGTATTGACTGCTGCTACTAGTACTGTTATTATGAGAACTAACTGTTGAGAATAATCCTTCATATAGTGGTTTATTCCACTGAAGATAAAGGAAACTCATAGAATGTTAGAAATCAGATTAAACACGGAAAGCCAGTAAAATATACCAGGACAGAAGATGATGAGAGTGTGAAAGGATAGAGGAAAAAAAATGGTTTTTGTTTTTCTTTTTCTTTTTTAAAGAAGGAAAGAGCCTAGAAATAGGAGAAAAACTATTCATTGGCTATACTGACATGGAGATCGCTGGTGACCTTCATAAGTAAAATTTCAGGACAGTGGGCAGAGAGATTACGGTGAGGGAAGTCAGATGGATGTAAATTATAGAGTAGATGGGACGTGAGGAAATGGAAACAATATATGATGATAACAATTTTGAAAAGTTCAGACATGAATTGGCTAAAGAAGATATGCAGGGATTAGAGGAGGAGGGAGGCTTTCGTGTTACACGTATAGTTTTAACATTTTAAGTTGGAGTTACTAGTCTAGAATGAGGTTGAATTTTGGCAAGAATCATTCATAAGGAGTAGATGGGTTGTAGAATATGCAGTGCTGTGAAGTACTTGAGAAGATGAGAGAAAATGAAATGCTATCTGTAGTGCACGTGGCCTTTGAACTTGAACTCCTGTAGTGCAAGGGAATACAAAGATCAATGCAAATGCTAATGAATTAACGGATTTGGCAGTGGACTATTTACTGACTTCTGTGTTGCTAATGAGTTAGGAAGCGCCTCACCAGCTCAGAGTGAAGGAAGTAGAGAGGATGGAGGAAAATTTGAGGAGGGTAGGGAAAGCTTCTAAGAAAATAGTCCTTAAGGAGAATTAGAAAGAACTTACTGTAAGTCAGAGCAATATTTCCAGTCTTGAAAATCCATTTGAAGTTGGTGTTTATTAATTTATTGGAATACCAATTTTCCCTGCCACATGATGTTTCTCCAGCTACCTGGATATAAGTTACACAGAGGCAGAAAAGAATGAGAGATAACAATCGAGGGAAAATACAATTAGTATTTTTTTTTTTACCTTTTTCCACTTCCCCGCTCCAACTCTGGGGAGCCTTCATGGACATGGCTGCCCTCGCAGCCTGCAGCAGCACGCTGTTATCAAAGAATTCAAAGAAATGGAACATAGATTTCCAACTTAATAATTCAGCAAAATCAAAAATTGTATATAATGTTTTCTGTTGGCAAAGATTTTTGCAATATAATTTGGTTCCATCTTTTGACAAGTAATTTGGCAATGTCTAGCAAGATAAAAATGTTAATAGCTTTTTACACATTAATTCTAATTCTGGAAGCTTATGCCGATAAATAATTTATAATCCAGAAAATTATTATATAAAGATGCTCATTGTCATGTCATTTGTAATAACAAAACATTGGAAACACCTTTAATTGTTAAGAATAGGAAAACAGTTTAGGAAATTATATCCACTTAGTAGAAAGTGACACAGTTACTATATTATAATTACAAGATGATGGAGCAAAATAAAATAATGCTTAATAAAGAAAGAATGAAGAAAGCTGACCTAAAATTGTGTCTTCCTTATGACAGTAATTATGTAAACATATCAATGTTTATTAAAGCTTAAAACCAAGATAAAGTTTTAAAAGCTCTGTACCAGTAATGGGGATTTTATGTTCGTTTCAAAATATTTTTTGACACAACTCTTAGAATTTTGTTTTGTCTACTCCTTTTCTTAAGAATTTCTGATTATTACCTCACTTTTCATTTCATAGTTTCAAATAAAGCCAGCAATTTTATCATCAGAGAAGATTAGACTTATTGGACAGTTCATAATTCCAAGTTATTTGGTATAAAAAGACCATATACACTTGTAGGTGCTTTCAAAATAAAATTTCGAGAAGTTTTTTTTTTTTTGCTTAGTCTTTCCTAGTATGGAGATGAAGCAAACTACCTAAAATTGCTAGCCATTCTTTTTTCATTTTTCTCATTTTATTGATTTATCTTGCCCTTCACAGAAATGATAAGAAATGAGTCTGCAGTTGCATCTGCCAATTTCTTAAATCCTCTATTATCCACATTATGAAATCATACTAGTATGAATGCTTCCAGTATTTTCAGAACTCTTTAGTTAGTATACTTTAGCATTCTGTATGAAGTATCTTATGTAAGTGTAAAATTTAGACTCAACTTCTGGAAGCTTTTGATTTCTTAGTTCAAAAGTGAGAGATCCTTAGTTCAGCCATATGATTAACAATTACTTGTATAGTAAGAAGCTCCTAAATTATTGTTTTATGGGTACCTGGCAGTTTTCTTGCCATTTCTCAGAAGTTCTCTATTAAACACATTCTCTCTCTTTCTCTCTCTCTATCTCTCTGTCTCTCTCTCTCTGTCTCTCTCTCTCTCTCTCTCTCTGTCTCTCTCTCTCTCTCTCACACACACACACACACACACACACATTGTGATTAAAAGCACAGATTTTGGCATTATGAAATCTAAGGTTCAATTTCCAGTTGTGTAGTTTCTGGGCCACTTCACTTTAGGCAAGTAACCTAATGTCTCTGAACCTTGTTATTTTCATCTGTAAAATAGAAATTACAATTATATCAGACAATCCTCAAAACATCCGTAATGATTTTAGAGTTTCAGAGTCAGGTAAAAGCAGGCACTCAGTAAATGGCTAGTGCTTTTATTACTTTATTATTATTTAGGTCTTGGTTTTCCTTGAGTGTGTGAGTCCCCATAATGAAATGTAATTTCCAGTAGATTGAGTAACACCTGTTTTCACCAAAAATTTTAACTGAGTTCATTACTTTCTGTGCAACCCAGATTAGTTTTCTGCCTCCTTTTCTGTGCCGTATGTAGGTGTTCAGTAGATTTATTTAATAAATGTATGAATGCATGAACGCGTAGATGAATTTTTAAATGCTTCTTTTTGAGAAGGTAGAACAAATGTGACACAGTAGAACAGATAAGAAAATAATCCATGGAAAAAATGGCAAAGTCATGTATGTGTCCAGGGCCAGCCTAAGAGGAATTACTTTTTTTTTTTTTTTTTTAGGAAAAATGTGTTGAATAGCTTATTTTAATTATTTTTAAAAGTTAAGTACAGGGACTTCCCTGGCGGTCCAGTGGTTAAGACTTCGCCTTCCAATGCAGGGGGGTGTGGGTTCAATCCCTAGTCGGGGAGCTATGGTCCCACATGCCTCGCAGCCAAAAAACCAGAACATAAAACAGAAGCAGTATTGTAACAAATTCAATGAAGACTTTAACAAATGGTCCACATCCAAAAAAAAAGTTAAGTACAAAACTTTGCTGATGATTTACATATTTAGGACCAATAAAATAATGTGAGATTAGCTGTACTGAAACAGAATGTTGAGCTACATTCACATTAAGTGACATTATATAGTCTGAGTTTATGGAAAACTTCTGAGATGGTGAGTGACCTTTGAGCAGAAAAAGACAGAAGGAGAAATGGCCTTTTCTACATTCTATTGTGCCTCTAAGTAAAATGCTTGGTAATCTAGCTACAAAGCTCTATGTCATTGGCCTTAGGCACGTACTGTGATGTACCTTGTGAAGATCAGATTTTGCCATGGAGAGGATTTGTAAAAGTATCACACATTCCAGTACCGTTGGCAACCACAGCTACCAAAAACTCCAATTTAAATTGATGAGCCTAATATCAGATGATAGTATCATTTCCTTGTGGGTGTTCTGGGAAAAGGTGGGTAGGAAATGTATAAAAGTGAATACTTTATTGACTGAAATAACACTTCATCATTTTGAAAACATAAAATACATTAAAGTTGTTATAGCATCATACATGAATATTTCACTGTATTTTAGACCTTGCCTACAAGCAATGTTTTCTGCCCTTTGAAAGAGAACCATGCTTGTGGTATGCATTAATCATAGAAAAGATTAAACACTGAAAAGAAATTCAGCCTTTAAAGACAATTTGCTTTGATTTATTCAGTGGGTTCTCCTAAAAAGTTAATACCCAGAATTATTGCTTGTTAAATTGGAGTTACAAATTCTTTCAGAGTTACTTAGTATTTTCTTTAATATCAGTATCAAGGAAGGCAAAGCAAATTTACATATTTATTAGGAAATACAGGCACATAATCATAAAACAAGAAAACACAACGTTTTTATAGACTTTATTTTTTAGAAGTGTTTTAATTTTCCAGAAAAATTGAGAAGATAGTATAAAGTGTTTCCATATACACTATACCCATTTCCCTCTGTGACGATCAACTTATATTAGTATGTTACATTGTTACAATCAGTGAACAAATATTGATACATTATTGTTTACTATAGTCCATACATTAGTCCAGTTCCTTAGTTTTTACCTAATGTCCTTTTTCTATTCCAGGATTTCATCCAAAACATCACATTACATTTAGTTGCCATGTTTCCTTAGGCTCCTCTTGGGTTTGATAGCTTCTCAGATTTTCCTTGCATGACCTTGGCAATTTTGAGTAGTTAGGCTTGTGTAGGATGCCCGCTACTAGAATTTGTTTGATGCATGTTTCATTGATAATATTGGGATTATGTGTTTGGGGGAGGAAGACCACAAGAGTAGAAGGGTTATTTTGTCAGATCGCATCAAGTGTACAAAGTATCAATATGCATTATGAATGCTGAGGTCGACCTTGATCACCAGGCTGAGGTAGTGTTTTTCAGGTTTCTCCATTGTAAAATTACTGTTTTCCCTTCTCCATATTGTACTTTTTGGAAGGAAGTCAATATGCTCAGCCCACAACTAAGGAATAGAGAGTTATGCTTACGATGGAGTACTACATAAACTATTTGGAATTCTTTTGCACTGGAGATTTATCTATTCTCCCGCATTTATTTATGTATCCAATTATTTATTTATATCAGAAGAACTCACGGATTTTTATTTTATACTTTGGGTCATAATCTAATTCTACGTTAGTTACTTTGTTCCTCAAATTGCTCTAGTCCTGACCCTTGTGAACTCTTTTCAGTTCAGTGGCTCGTGTGCCACTCTGAGGTATCCCCATCCTATATATATTTTTGGAACTTCCTTACTTTCTGACACTATAAGATGGCCTTGTATATAAATCTTGTATATTTACTGCCCCAGTCCTAGAATCAGCTATTTCTTCAAGGATAACTAGGTCTTTTTAGTGGAGAACAGCATTAGACAGCAGGATCTGGGTGTGGGGTGTGCTAATTGCTGCCCGGATGTCATTGCTTCTAGATCTTCTCAGCTGACAGAGCAAAGAGATAACATGTGTGTACATTCCCCACGTATATGGACATATCTATAAGTATCTCTCTACATAACCATGTGTGTTAAGGTAATATGAAGCAATATTAAGCTAAGCATGAATGTATATTGATGTTTCCAACTTTAATCTGTTACCACATAGATCATCTTAGCCTCATCTCTTGCTTATCTTTAAATTTCAACTGCGGCAAAACACTTGACTTTTAGAAGTATGAAAATCAAATTGTAGCTACTTTGGGAAGCCACATCATCTAGCAGAAGAATTCTTAAAGGGCAAGGTGTATATCATCAAATTTTAATTTACAGTCAGCAGTACTTTGTAACATCCATAGGCCTCCAGACCTCTGCTTCCAAGAAGGTGAAGTAGCCCATTTCTCCCAGGTTCTTCCACTTAAAACTAAAACCCTGAACATAACAACAGACAAACATAGGAAGACACTGAAAGGTGGAAATGAGAAGGCAGACTTAACTAGGGACTTTGGGACTTGAGGAATAACATGGTGATGAGTCCCCTGTGTTTCCTGTTGCTTCCCATACATCCTGGAGAGGGTATTACAGGAACCCCCAATCAATAACCACCAACAGAACAACAGACAAAAAAGCTTCAAAAAAGAAAACACAAAACCCCCGTTCCCCCTAGCCAAGGTATGAGGAAAGGGGTTGTCAAAGACAGAAAACCATTTGGGCAATAATATACACACTACTCGAGCCAAGTGCCAGTGGAATATTGCACCCATCCCCTATGTCCTGTGGTTTCAGTTGGGCCAAGCTACGATTTGATCTTCCACACCACCCCACTCCTGCCCTCCAGAAGAGGCAGCGCTCTGATTCGCCACCAGGGCTGTTTCAGTGTGGTGCAGTGGTGAGCTGAGCCTCCACCCCTTTGCATTAGCAAAGAGACTTTCAAAGGTGGTGCCTGACAGGCTAGTTAACACTGGGCTGCCCTCACACAGTCGTGGGGTCCAATGGTGGGACCTAGCCTCCGTCTCTCCCTGACATCGATAAGAATAGGATGTTACAGGTTGGAGGGAGTAGGCACCCCACTAACCCCCAACACATGGTGTCCGTGAGACCCAATGGGGTGCTGAATCCCCATAACCGTCCTGAGGCAGTAAGACAGAATGAGATGGCACAAGCAGGGCTAGTTGGCAGTTCTCTTCCTCTTACCCTGGTGTCAGTGGGGCCAGCAGGTAGCTGACCCTCTACCCACACCCGGCATCAACAAGAAGGAATGAAGTGGGAGGAAGGACAGCAAACACAGCAAACACTTCACCTCTCCCCTCCCCTGGTGTCAAGAAATCTACGGGGGAGATGAACTTCCACTCCTACTAAAAGGCAACAGAATGATATTAATGTTCCCACTTTTGGGGGGAAGGTGTCAGAAGGGCCAGTAGGATAGCTGAACTTCTACTTGATCTGTCTGCAGTGAGAGAATGTAAGTGCCCACTTTTGCTGGGGTTTTGACAGTAGGGCCCAGTGGAAATCTGTACGTAACCCCCCAGTCCTCATACTCCACCTCCAATAGGATGACTTCCTTCTAAAAAGTAATAATAAAATTAAATGGGATACAGAGTCATATAATAACTCACAATGTTTAGAATCCAATTGAAAAATACTCATGGCACCAAGAAGCAGGAAATCACAGAATAAATGAGAAAAGACAATAGACCTACACCAGCACTGAGATAAAACATCTATTGAAATTATCAGACAGGGGTTTTAAATAAGCTGTCACATAAATGCTTCAATTAGCAATTATGTGTTCCTTGACGGAAATGGGAAAAATAGAAAATGTGAACAAAGAACTAGAAGTTATAAGAATAAAAACAAATGAGAACAGTAGAACTGAAAAATACAACAATCAAAAAACTTTGCTCAAGAGTAGAGTGGAGATTACAAAGCACAGAATCATGAACTTAGAAGAGATCAATACGATGTACCACATGTACAGAGAAAAATAGGCTGAGGGGTAGAGATGGGAGAAAGAACAGGATCTCAAGAACCTGTAAACAGTAACAAAAGCACTAACATTCATATCATCAAGGTTCCAGAATGAAAACAGAGAGCACGTAGGACTGACAAAGTATTCAGAGAAATAATGACTGAAACGTTCCCAATTTTTTAGAAGACATAAGCACACATCCAAGGATCTGAGCAAATCCAAAGAGGAAAAACACAAAGGTATCCTTGTCAAGACGCGTCATAATTAAACTTCTGAAAAGTAGAGACAAAACAAATCTCGAAAGTGGACAGGCAGAAACGATGCATCACTTATTGAGAAACCAATTCCAATGACAGCATATTTCTTGTCTAAAATTATGGAGTCAGAAGCATTGACATAACATTTTTCAAGTAGTAAAAGAAAAGAACTCTCAGCCACAAATTCACACTTTTTATATCCACTTTCTTGTTTGACTTATATTAATGGACTACCAACTCATCTTTCTATATCCGGGCCTGCCATCACACTTCTCCAAAAATCTAGTCACAGTATTTCCAGAGTGATCTTTCTGAAAAAGAAACAAATTTTTCTTATAAAAGTACCTGATTGTGTTATGAAACTTTTCTCTCTTCTAAGTTACCAGGTAAAATCCTTCAATGGATTCCCATCTTTCTTGGAGGAAAATCTCACATCCAAACTCTCTTTGTCCTTTTGGGCTGCTGTAAGATTATACTGCAGGTTGGGTGGCTCATAAACACCAGGAATTTTTTTTCTCACGGCTCCGGAGGCTGTGAGTTCAAGAATAGGTTGCCAGTATGGTCAGATGAGGGCCCTCTTCTGAATCACAGACTTCTCATTGTATCCTCACATGGCAGAAGAGCTTAGGGAGCTCTGTGGGGTCTCTTTTATAAGAGCACTAATACCATAATCATTTCCCAAAGGCCCCACCTACTAATACTATCAGCTACGGAAAGTAAGATTTCAACGTATGAATTTGGAGGGGAACACAAAGACTAGACCATAGCACTTACTATACATACATGGACCATGCATGATCTGGCTTCTACGCCCCTCTCCATTGTCTTCTTTTCCTACACGCCAGTGAGCATTTCTCTTTTTTTTTTTTTTTTTTTTCTTTTTTTTTGCGGTACGCGGGCCTCTCACTGTTGTGGCCTCTCCCGTTGCGGAGCACAGGCTCCGGACGCGCAGGCTCAGTGTCCATGGCTCACGGGGCCTAGCCGCTCCGCGGCATGTGGGATCTTCCCGGACCGGGACACGAACCCGTGTCCCCTGCATCGGCAGGCGGACTCTCAACCACTGCGCCACCAGGGAAGCCCCAGTGAGCATTTCTTATACTGATTATGAATGGAACTCCTTTCTGGACTGATCCTTAACCATTCATTTTCTGGTAAGTGTGAATTTATCTTCTCTTTTCTTCAAAACTTCACCCTTCCTTCATGTTACATATCCATTTCAATTGCCTTCTACAGGAAGCCCTACTGATATCGCCCATATACTACTGTCCACAGCATGAATTAAGGTCTTACTGTGTCTTCCTATAGCACTCTGTAATATCTTTTACGGTAACTGTGGATTTTCTTACTTGAGTGTCACAATACATTGAATTCTAGGTGGCACTATAATGATTTTAGTAACAGTAACACTGGTGCCTACTTTATCCCATGACATACTTTAGGTGTTCAATAAATGTGTGTTGAATGAGTGAATGAATGAATGGTCAATTTGAAATCTTAATCATGTTACTTTTCAAAAATCTGTTAAAAGATACCACAGTTTTCCAGAAGATTAGGGAGTTAGGACCTTAAACTTGATTTAACAGAGGAAATTTTTACTCATACATCCTGCTTAAATACCTCAAAGTAAAACCATAAACCCAGGAATTTAAGGTTATCCATTTGGACTTTCAAGCCAATAATTAATATCTCCTGCCCCGACTGTATTAGATGGTTTCGATGCTCCACTCATATCTCCCCAGCACTCATCATTCCAGTATATGCTGATAGAATCATGCTGCCGCCTGCAATTATCCACCTTAGGGCAGGCCAGAAGTGTACAGGAGTTAATGTATCTGGGTGTAGCTTTCAACCAAGGACAGAGGGGACTGGAAGATAAGTACTTCAAGTTTCTCACCGATTCTTGGGATAACTCTGAGACATGTTCTGTAGAGTTTCACAGAACTCGCCTGAAGTACTGGCAGCAGTTCCCTGCAGGAGTAATTTATTCGGTAATACACCTCTGTTGGCTTCCTTCCATGCCTCCATTCTCAATTCCCACTCCACTTCTGAGTTTTCTGGAAGCACCTCCCAGATGAGCAGTTTGCACTCAAATTATCGCCTCAAGTTCTGCTTCTAGGGGAACTCAGTTGATAGCCTCCTAACAACCCAGTGCTCCTTACAGAGCCGTCACTGGTACAAGTACCAAGGCACGGCACATTACGTATCACTCCTCCTAAATCCTAATATTTTTAAACAGATAGGAAAGAGCATGACCTTGAAGAGAAAAAGAGTTCATATGAGGATGGCCAATGGATAAAGGGAAGGAGGGACAGTGCCATTTGTTTTCCATTAATGATAGTGTGAAATGTATGGGCAGATGGTCTAACAGGTGTGACTATAATTTGAGGAGCCTGCTCCCTTGGTTACAGAAGACTGCTATTGTTATTATTTTGGAACCACAACCTCATGACTTTATAGTTTCACTTGATGTAACCTTCTCCTTTACCTTTAAATCTTCGTACATCACTGAATTGCAGCCAATAGATTTATTTTCTCCCTATGGCTCCATCACAGAAAAAGACACACACGTGCGCACACACACACACGCGCGCACACACACACACACACACACAGAGTTTTGTGTATGCCAGTGCTAGAAAAGACAAGCTCATGGTGCATGTATGCAATGGATATTGTACATTACAGGTCTCTGTGAAATAGTCTTCTGCAGGTTCCTATGTTTATTTTATGAATAATTAACTTTAGTAAAGTTAATTTCCTGAAGATCTTGTTGAAGACTGAAGAAAGGAAGTAAATTGTAAAGAAAAAGACTTCGAAACTTGCCCTTTTCGCCCTCTCTTTGTGTCTTAATGAACAAAGGATAACTGGGCCTTTTTTGAAGCCTTTGCTTGAGTTGAAGACACAAAATGCAACCTGTACTCTTATCATAATATGTTCAGTTTATGAGTACCCAAACTTATAAACCGTGAATTTCCCTAAAGTTATTATACCATCTAGAAGATGTTTGCTTGGACGTTTACTTAAAACCAAACAATTGAGGTCTATGTGTCCAAATAATTTCCTTCTCTCTTGCTGTCTCCATTTCAGTTTCCTGAGTTTCTGGGAAGGCCTGGTTTCCCCAAAGGAAGGATTTCTGGTAGAAGTCTGAAGGTCTGACCCAAGAAGAAAAAAATCCAGTACAGCCAATGAATTGAGGACAAGAAGTTTTCCGATCAGGTAGGAACATTTAATCTCATACATTACGATCGCCTTAAGTAAGGTGTGCTGATAGCTGGATATGATTTAACTGCTTGGAAAAAGATGCATATATATTATATGACCTACCCCACAAGGAAGCTGTTCTCAATTCTCTTAGAGGTTGTGGTGTTTATCAGAGAGCGCCTTGGGGGAAAATGAATACAATAACAGTATGATGCTTTTTTTTATTATTAGCTCATTGTTGCCAAGTACACTTGGTGACCTTGGTGCCTGTGGTTTAATCCAGGGGGTTAGACATGTGGAACAGCACATTAACCCTCTTTAGTATTTTCTCCCAAGACAAATCATTTTTATAGGTTGTCTCCATGGTCTTCTAGTTGCTTATCAAAATTAAGCATCAAGCCTTCTAAGTGTGCAATAGCCCCAGTCAGTGTGAGGAAATCAGCTTGGTTCTTATTGGGGCACAGCTTCTTGGCCTTGGCACAAAGTGACTTCACATAGGGAGTTAGAAGGAGGAGAACGGGACATGAGAAAGGGGAGTTCTGTGTTCTCATTTACCTATGCATGTTGAAACTCCACTAACAGCTTTATTTTCATTAGCAATTTGTGATAAAAACTTAGGGTAAAGGGAATAATGAAGCTGTCCCATTATATGGCAGGACAAAAGATAGTAGTGACATCAAAATCAGGGCCTGTCCATCTCGTTTGCAGCTATATACTGAGTGTTTAGCATAGCATTTGACCCCTCATCAGTATTCAATAAGAAGATGCGTGTTGAATGATTTAGGGATGAATTGATGAATGAAAAAAGTTAATATGGTAGAAAATGTGTTTTATCCTTGTATTTTCGTGTGTTGACTTCTGTATTTCAAGACCCAGCACTGTAACTGACACATAGAATATAAGCAATAAAATGTGTTGAAAGAATGAATGAGTCCCCACTATTCTAAGAATAATTTTAAGACCAACACAGACCCCATATCTGCCAGAGGTATCCAGAGGTGAAAGCCTGGATCTCAGCTAGTGGTAGAGCTGACAGGATTTATCTAGTTTTAATAATTTACAGCTCATCCCATTACATTTAGGCATAGTACCTACATGAGCCATACAATTAAATGTTGACTGAAAAACAATGCACAACCTAGAAGTTGAGAATTATGTTTTATGTGGAGGACATACTGAGGACTGAAGTCAGGAGACAGCCTCTCAGATAGCTCTGAGGGACTGTTCTGAAGAGCTAAGGGAGGGCACAGGGTATTTAGAGGTTCTTGCAAAAAAAAAAAAAAAAGACAGGTAGTTGGAACATCAAAAGATTACTGTTAATTAAAGAAACTAGACATCTTAAGTTAATAAATGTAGCACTTTTCTATATATGGTGAGATGCAAGAATCTGGTCTCCTGGAAATCATTCCCTTGATTTGCACTTTAATTATCTAGGGCCAGTATCCTGTTTTCTCCATCCTGAATCCCCTCAGGGTGCGGCTTTGGGTGTGGCTTCAGCGGCTGATGGCTTGATGGCTATAACATCCTGTGTTACTGATAAGGCTGGCTACATTCTTTCTCCACATAAATGACTTGAATATGGATAGTAAATCTGTGGATTTGCAAAACGTAATTCTTGGAGCATTTTTATAAGGACAAAGTTAAGGGCAATTTCAGAATCACTAGTGGCTAAAATTGCTATTTATACTTTTCCACTGGTAGGTAGTAATCTGCTGTTGCTGTCTTCAGTATTCCCAAGGGATAACAAAAGCCATTTAATTCAAGAAAGAAAGGTAAAATTTAGCACAATGCAGCTTCCACAAAACCAAACACACACCCAACTCTCTCAGATATGAAGTAGTAATCTAAAATAGAATCCTGGAACTAATTGCAAAACAAGAGCAAATGTACTCATATTGGATAATTTTATTCTTTTATTAATGTTTGATACATATATGTATTTATTATTAAAATTCAAAGTTGCTGTATGGAGAAATAGTTTTGTACCAATAGTGTCTTTGTATGTGTTTATCAATAATGTATGAGATTGCCTCCTATGCTCCTTTTCTTTTATTGGGGGGGGGAGGGGGTGTGTCACGCTACGTCAAGGTCGGGAGTCAAACCCGCCACGACTGTCCATGAGGGGTTTTCCCGGGTCCCCACTTCAGGCCGGTGAGGGTGGCCAGGGGCAGCCGAAGACGTGCGTACGTGCGTGCGTGCGTGCGTGCGAGCCTGCGAGTCCACGGGGCGGGCCGCGCGCGCCGGGAGTGTTTCAGCCCGGCCCCCGGCTCATTGTGGTCGCCTCACGCCGGCCCGAGTTCGCAGCAGCGCTGGAGGCCCCGGGCCTGTGACCACAAAGAGGGAGCCGGGGGTCGGACGGGAGCGCTGCGGCGGCAGCTGAGGCCCAGACCAGGCCCCCCTCAGCCTCCCGCCTGCCCGTCTGCCCCGCCCCCGCCGGCGGCGCCGCGCCCCTCCCCCAACCGCCAGACTAGCGCGGTGCGGGGCCCGCGCGCGAAGACATGGGGGAGAAGCTGGAGCTGAGGCTGGAGTCGCTCTTGGGGACCGAGCCCGCCGTCTACCCGTGGCCGCTGCCGGTCTACGTAAGTGCCGTCCGTCCCCTCCTCCCGGACCCCCGCTCCTGTTCCCCCACGGCGCGCGCTGAGCCCACCGAGAAACGGAGCGACTCGAGTCGCCAGACCCTCTTTGGAGCCCCCCTTCCCGCCCCGCCGTGGTTCTCCGCGGCAGTTTCCAGCCCCCGCGCGCAGGGTGGGCAGAGGGGAGCCGGCGCCGGCCGGGGGTCACAGACTCGGCCGCGGGGATCCCGCGCTTCCGAGGGGCGCCCGAGCCGGTCTGCGGTTGGCTCTGCAGGGCTGGGGACCCCGGTCCCCCCGGTCCTGGAATGTCGGCGGGCTTGCCCTTCTGTACTTTAGGATCTGACATGTAGGGTTTCTTTTTCCTGGTAGTTTATTCTTAGCGCTGTCAACGTGCTTAGTTTTTTTAATTTTTTTTTATTTTTCAGGGCACCCTTTCCTCCCTCTCTCCAGTTTTTTTGTGTTTCTGTTTTGTTTTGTTTTAGTGAGGCATTTTGTCCCTCTGATCTTGAGTGGGTGGGCTGGCAGGACACTTGGAGAGGAGGCGTTCTGTCCCCTGATCTTGAGTGGCCTTTGGAAAATGACAGGCCAGACGGAAATTTACACAGGCGTCCGGTGATTCCAGAAATGCAGGGTGTCCGGCTAGGTGGGCGCCCGGCCTGTCGTCCCCCGTGGCGGCGTGGTGCGCGTGTTCCTTGTCTCAGGGTTTACGCTTGGGCCCCGCAGCCCAGCTTCCAAAGGGAAAGCGCAGCGGGCGCCTTGGGCCGGCGCCTTTGGGGCGCCCTTTCGTGCGCTCGGCTTGCGGGGGACCGGCCTCCAGGCGACCCGGCGGGGAAGCCCGCGCGACCCGGCCCTCGCGCGGGCTCCGTGTGTGTCAGTTTGTGGAAAGTGTGTCGCGCGCGGCCGGGGTCGGGGTCGGGACGCTGGGACCACCTGGGAGCCGATGTAGAGGGATATGATTTCCATTTTCAAGGCGCATTCATCCTGTGCAGGGAGACAGCCTAACATAAAATTTGCCTAACAAAAACTATATTAACAGGTGGAAAGACTATCTCCCAGTTGAACAGCGGATGCCTGGGACTCGTTTCATTGCTTTCAAAGTTCCTTTAAAAAAGGTGAGCAAAAGTTAATACCGTATTCTTCCAGAAATCTGAATTCACCATATAGAGAGCCCTGGCTCTCAACCCCGTCGTACTCCATTTTCCCTTTTTATAGCAAATACTTTTTAATACCTCTTTTACTATCCAGAAATGGGATTCATAGACAAATACAACCAACTTTTGTACTTAATTAAAAAACAAAAAAAAAACAATGCAATGCCCTAACTATAAATAAAGAATAAAGTAATTTATAAGAAAGTAATATGTATCTCAGTATGTAAATGTTTGGGGATGACTATACTAGAAATAAAGAAATAGTCGGTTACTTGTACCATGAATGCAATAAACTGTGGACTTTGATTGATAACGATGTGTCAGTGTTGGTTCATGAATTCTAACAAATGAAGCACACTGGTATGGCATGTTGATAATGGGGAAGGCTGTGTGGGATGAAGGAGAGAGGGTGTAAGTGGGAACTGTGTACATTTTGCTCAGTTTTGCTGTGAATCTCAAACTGCTCTAAAACTAGTCTACTAATTAAGAAAAAAAGTGTGTGTTGCTGACTTTTGAATAACCAAAGAGATCAATGGAACAGGGTACATGTATAAGCCAAATACATGAAAGAATATTTAGCAGTGAAAGCCATCCTTCCTATATGTAGATATTCAAGAAGTATTTATTTCTGTGTCTATTTTCAGGCACTCCGCTTGGAGCTGGCAATACAGTGGTAGGCAAAATTGATGTGGTCCCTGCCTTCTGGGAGTTTAGAGTCAGGTTAGGAGACCAACATGAAATAAACAAACATAGAAATAACTATATAGAAGTGAGCTTATTTTCTTCCGTCTAATCTCTCTGGAAGAAAGGATTGTAATATCGCTTGTAAGCTGCAGAGGAGGAAACTTGACTTTGAATCTCATATGTTAGCATCCCAGGGTTTGAATAAATGGATAACATAGTAAAGGATTTTAAACATCTGTTCTTCCTTATTTTATTCTTTCTGACAGAGTTTTGAAAAGAATCTTGCTCCAGAAGAACGTTTCTCCCCCTTGGATCTCTTAACAAAATCCAAGGACAGAATGAAGAACTTGGGCTGATTATTGACTTAGCAAATACTCGCCGCTCTTACAAGCCAGAGGTAAATGGAAGGCGTAATTGAAAATGACCTTCTTTCTGATACTGTAATAATTCATAGTAGTTCAGTAGTTATCATCTTATGCTAAGGTGAGTCCTGGCCTTCTCTCGTGGGTTCAAAAAGGGAAGCTAGTGGTTTCCTTAAATACACATTTGTAATTGCTGTTTCAAAATGAGATGAAAGATATGAATTGAACTATAGTATTTGGCAGTAGGCTCTAGATATGCTTAAGAAATTCTATAAGCTTCCATGTTCTACATTTTGAAAATGAAGTAAACTTTTAGTAGTTACAGTAGTATCCTAAAAAGAAAGAAAGGTATGTCCATTATGTCTTTAGCACTTATGTTAAGCAGTTGCCTGAGCATGTTTAAGCATCAGTGTAAAAGACAATTGTTCTCTAAGTTTTATGCTTCCTTTTCCTGATGCCTTCTGATATAGCACAGAAACCCATCTATTCTCTTGGCCCATGTAGGACATTCCAGTGCAAAAGAATTATCCTCCTTCTGACCTGTTCCATGGCCTTGGGAGACAGTAACACCTAATGTCTTTTAATATTTGTAGAGCAGTTTGCCATTTAGAAAGTTCTTTCATATCCATTGACTTAGTTAATCTTCACAGCAATCCTTTGCTCTTGAAGTGGAAGTAGTACTGATATCTCCTACTGAGTGCTTACCCTGCACTAAGCTCAGAGGATAGACAACTACAATTACTAATTTTACAGACGATGAAACTGACTCTCGGAAAAGGAAGAATTGAAATTTCAGCTCTGTTATTGCTTTTTTTTTATTGTGGTAAAATATAGAGAAATCATATTTCTTTTAACCGTTTATAAATATGCAGTTCAGTGGCATTAAGTACAGTCACAGTGCTGTGTAACCATCACCGCTGTCTAGAACCAAAACTTTTTCATCATCCTCAACAAAAACTCTGTAACCATCAAACAGTAACAACCCCATTTTCCCTCCCACCAATCCTTGGTAACCTCTATTCTATTTTCTGTCTCTGTGAATTGGCCTATTCTAGGTACCTCGTGTAAGTGGAATCTGCAGTATTTGTCCTTCTGTGTCTGGCTTATTGCACTAAACGTCGTGTTTTCAAGGTTCATCCATGTTATAGCACGTAACGAAATGCCATTTCTTTTTTGGCTTAGAAAATCCCATTGTGTGTATATAGACCACAGTTTGTTATTCAACGGTTGATTGACACTTGGTTGTTTTCCACCTTGTAGGTATTGTGAATCATGCTGCTATGATCATTGGTGTACAGATATTTGTTCAAATCCCTGCTTTCAGTTCTGTTAGATGTGCAGCGTAGGTAGTAGCAGAGTTGTTGGATCATAGCCTACTGCCAAATACTAAGCTCTACGCTTAACCTGTGAGAAAGTGCCAAACTGTTTTCTACAGTGTCGTCTTGTTTTTAAACAATTATCACAAATTTTAAGCATATACAAAAGTATAAAACTACTGTGAGTGTTCCTTGTATACCCAGGAACTCATCCAGCTTTCTTATTTACCAACTGATGGCTGTCATGTTTTATCTATACCCCCACCTGTTTCACCCCATTCCGTATTATCTTGAAGCAGCTCCGAGACAACATGTAAATTACACCTGTACGTTTTTGGTACGTGCATTTAAAATATAGGACTTTTATTCCTTAATATCATTTTTTAATATTAAATACCCAGGGAGTGCTCAAATTTGCAGTTGTCTCCTAAACGTCATAAAAAATTGTCTATAAGAATTTTGAATTAGATCCAAATAAGGTCCACACTTTGCCGTGGATTGTTAGGTCTCTGAAGTCTTGTTTAATCTATAGGTTCTCCCTCCATGTCTCTCTCACTTTTTTTTTCCTCCTTGAATTTTGTTTTTAAAGAAACCAGGTAATTTGTCCCATCTAGATGCCGATGATTACATTCCATGTGTTGGTAACATATTCTTCAGTCCTTTTATTTCCTGTAAATCGGTAGTTGATCTGAATGAAGCTTGCATGTTTTGTTTTGGCAAGACAGTTTCATGGGTGATGATGTGTTCTTCCATGGAGACGTATATAGTTGTGTCTTTCTGTGGTATTAGCAGTCACTGATGATTCATACCTACATCCATTAATTCAGTTGAGGCTTCAAAGAATGGTGAATTCTGTTGTTCTTTTTTTCACTTATTAGCTGGGTATATTTGTACGAGGAGAAGATTCCCCTCATCAGCTGTTTGGTTGCTCAGTTGTAGAGGCATGATTCTCTTCTTTTATTTAACAGTTTTCAAAATAATGAGTTGATTCACAAATATCCTCCAGTGTTGACCAGTTTTGTAAAATTTTATTTATTCCTCTCACCGTGGACTCCGTTACAGTTATTATTCTAACTGAGGCCCTATCTTTGGCCAGTTGGAGCTTCTCGGTGACTCCTGAGTCCTTTGGACATGACATCAGTTGTTTCTAGACTTTTTCAGTGGTCAGAGCTAGGAAATATGTACGTTTGTTTTTAATATTTTTAAAATATGTCATAGGTTCCTACTGCTACTTTCCATTTAAATTCAGAACTAGAGAATTTTCACTTATCCTTTTCTGTCTTCTATTGATAGTCTACTTTCTCCCACCTCAAGAATACCAGTTCTCAACAATGCCTGAAATTGCCTCTGTTTCCTAATTCGAATCCAAGTTCTTCTGACTCTATTCTACTACTCTCCTTAAATCACAGCCGCTTTATGGCCCTTGAAATGTAAGATAGAACATAAATGTAGGCAGAACTGTTTATATCATTTTGAGTTACATGTGCATTCATTCACATAGATTTGCTTTTCCTTTTGCATGCCTGGTAACTGTCCGTTCTGCAGTTTGAATGAAAATCAAGTGATAATTACTGGTTAAAGCAGCTTTGGAAAAAATGGCTCTCATCAGAATGACTGACATACAAAGTTTAATGTACTCTCCTGGTTTATATTCTGCCTTCTCTAATTAATTTTTTATTCTTTCCCTACAAAGGAAATAATACATATTTTCATGGTTTTGCCTTATAGGACTTACCAGAAACTCTTCCTTATTTAAAAATGTGTACAATTGGGCATCAGGTGTCAGATGACGACACTAGTTTTAAATTCCAGTGTGCTGTTAATGGGTTTCTGAAAGAACATAAAGATAACGGTGAGTTGCTTTTGTGTTTGTTTTTGTTTTTCCTTTACCTGAACTTTGGTATGCATTTTGAGTGGGGTTGGGGATTTTTAACATTTTTAATAGTTCTGACATTCGTGTCAAGTTGTGTTTGGTAACATTACGGTGGAAATGTCAGATGGTGCTACTAGAGTACGGTGTTTTTCCTGTTTATGGTCACAAACAATTGAGTTTAGTTTGGAAAGTGATCTTTGTGAGAAATATGAACTGAGCTAGCTTACTTATCTCTTTTTTAAAAATTTGAATGGAAAATACATAAAAACATAAAAATGTTCTTTTGTCCTGTTTATTGGTTGAGAGGTGGAAGAAAAGGTTTAGACTCTCAGGTTCTTAGCGTACATAAAAGAGAAAACAAAAAGCAAAGGTTCAGAGTGAGACAGATCCCTAGAAGCAAAACAAAACAGAGTGGACCAGGTAGAGTGGCTTCCTCATCATATATGTGTTTAAGATATTTTTGCTGCTTTTACCCTTCGGGTGCAAGTGAGGAAGAACACTACCACCTCTTACTCTTATCTTCAGACAGGAAGAACTTAAAAGGCTGGTGTTTTCTTGTTTCCGCTTTAAGATCTACTCTGTTGATAGTAGGTGTTAATAGCGTGTGAATTTTAAGGATCCACTTGCCTTTTTCTAGCATCTAACTATCAGAAGGAACATGGTGTTTGCCATGTTTTAAGACTGAGGAATCTTTTGTCTTTGGAACACCACTGACGCCCATGTGAAAGTGTTCATTTTGTCCTCTTTCTAAATTTAGCCTGAGGAGTGTGCACTTTATTAAATCAATGTAACAGACAGTAAATATTCCGTGTATATATAAAATGATGCACGTATATACATAAAACAGGGAGTAGGGGAGAGGGGATAGAGATGGAGGTGGGAAGATAGGGGATAGGAGGCGAGAGAGAGAGGGAGAGACTGGAATTTCAAGATAAATGTTCATTCTATAACCTGGTTGCTTAATGCAGGTACTAGCTCTTAAATATCTTCAGCCCTATTCACAGATCTTCCGTGTACTTTAGCTTTAAAACTTGAGAGGCTTGGCCTGTCCTGTGATAACCAGGGTGTCTAGAAAGGAGGCAAATTATCTGATGTGTTTAAACTGTAGTCACAGAAATGTTACCTCTTAAGACGTTAGGGCGCAGCTGCCGGCCTACTCACTTCCTCCAGGCTCCTTTGTGTGTGTTCTGTCTGTTCCGCGTGGGCTAGAAGATCCTTACAAGTGCATGAGAACACGTTTGTAAACCTTGATTGTTCACATGTTATACCAAGTGTAGTCCATTGCATATGCTGACTCCTCTGTGGGTCTTCTGCATGCAGTGGGCTAACTTCACCATGCTGTCTGCCATTGCAGTCTCAGGACCTTAGTTATGATCCATTGGTGACTTCCTCTGCTGTAAGGCCCTCCCACAGATGCCAGGCTCACTGATAACGAGGAGGAGACTATACTACGCACTCCCTAGAATTGGTAGAGACTCAGAAAATGAATTGTTGCAGTAAACACCGAGAGCCTTATAGGTTTGTTGTTAGGGCACGGGGATACAGAGGTGAGTAGAAGTCTTTGTTCAGTAGCAACTTCCAGTTGTCTAGGAAGAGAAACATGTAGTGAGTCTAAGTGGGTTAATTATGATAAAAGAATCAAGTGCAGCAGGAATATAGAGGAGAAATTGAGGAAGGCCTGACTGAGGAGACAGCGTTTGAGCTGGGCTTGGGGGAAGAGGATTTTGCCGGAATGAGGAAAGGACAGCCCAGGTATTGGGGACAGGTACAAAAGGCCCAGGGCTTGAACTTGTGCTCTGGAGGGGCAGCCTCTGGTGTGACTAGAGGGTAGTGTGAAAGGGCAAAGAAGTCATACGTTCATTTTCAGCAAATATTTGTATAACACCTTCTAAGTTGAAGGCACTGTTCTAGGAAGTAGGAAGAGAACAAAGTTCTTGCCCTTACGTACTTTCCATTCTAGTGGGGGAGAGAGATGAATAAATAAGTCAATATGTGGAGTGTCAAGCGGTGGTAAATGCTTTGGAGAATAACAAAAGAAGATGAAGAGGTGAGGGAATGTGGTAGGTGATCAGGGAAGTCTCCCCTCTATTAAGATGTCGATTGAGCAGAGCCTTGCAGTGAGAAACAAGCCATTGGATATCTGGGAGAGTGGAGATGGGGTGGGAGGGTGTGTTCTGGGAGAGTGGAGATGGGGTGGGAGGGTGTGTTCTGAAGCAGAAGGAATAGTAGGTGCAAAGTCCCTGAGGCACGCCTGTGCTTGGCATGTTTGAGGAATAGTAAGGAAGCCAGTGTGGCTGGACAGGGGAAAGTGAGTGAGGGCAGGGCAGTAGAGAATGAGATCAGGGGAGGCTGGCAGGGCAAAGGAGGGAGGTGGATGATGTAGGTCCTTGTAAGTCATAGTTTGAACTTATAATTCAGTTGGAGAGACAGACTGATATTTGTTTATAAAGAGTTCTCAATGCTGTGCTAACAACCTGGGCTGTATTCTGTGCTAAGTGAAGATGTTCAAGCGACAGAGCAATCCAGCCAAGTTTATATTTTAGAAAGATAACAGCGTCACTATCCAAGACACATTGTAGACTATGTATGTAGTACGTGTATAGTGTGCTGCTCTTCTATAAACTACAGGATACCTGTTACGTACAAATACTTACATACAAGATACAAGTGTGAATGTAAGCACTTGGGAAATATCTGAAAGAACCACACAAGAAACTGGGAGAGTCGGACAACTTTCCATGTCCCGTATGATTGGAATGCTGAAGGGTACACACACGAACTAATGGACGTGTGCTACCAGCCTCCGGCTAAGGAGGGAAATTGCAGGCATCAGAATCCTCTTTACCGATCAAGCGCGTTAATCCGCCTGCGTGATGACAGTCATCTCGACACGCCACGCGGTGGCGCATGCGCGGTAGAAGGAGGTCCGCGAGCTGCGTGGGCTTGTGCCTAGGCGCCTGTGGTTCGTGGCCTTGTGCTGGCACCGGGGATGCCGGGTTGGCGACTTTGGCACTCCTGGCGGGGGTGACATGAGCCAGTTCGTCGGCCACGAGGAAGGGCGGAAAGCACATCCCGGAAAGGTAATGCGCCTTGGCCCCTGGGCGTTGCCGGTGGAGCTCGGAGCCCCTGGGCCTGGGCTTCCGTCTCTTGTGCTGTCGCCTGTCACAGTGGCCCCCGGCGCTGTGCTAGGGGGTGCTGGTCGTCTCGCGGCTCAGTTCATAGTAGCTGAAAGGGACAGTGTGTGATGTTCTGATTTCTCCCCATCGTTTAAAAAGGGAGGCTCTGGCCATTGCTCCTTGGGTAAAATGCAGCGGGACTGCTTTTTAAGATGGGACTGTCAGTGTTGGGGACCCTCCTTAATTACCAGGATGGAATCCCCTTCAGTTCCTCAAGCTGTGTTGTTTAGGCACAGAAAATGTGAGTAATAGGCACTGGAACTAAGTTTGAGTGAAAAAACGCACCGGTACCGCCGAGTTTTCCATCGAGACAGTTGATCCGTGTTGTCTCTTGGAATTATAAAGGGCGTACTGTTGCTTCCTAACCAGTGTCCTTTGAGAGCTCTACCTCTGTACGTTCAAATGATGAATTTTGAGGCTTTGCTCATACGTGGAGTAAACCCTTAAATTCCCTAAGACCTTCCTTTCCTCCGTCTCATACCCCATTAAGCCCGCTTCAGTTTATCTCCTGAATTTCTTCTGAATCTGTCAACTCTTCCTCAACATCCTAATACTGAACTTGCCTGTCTGTTGCAATGAGGTCCTAACTAGTGTCCATATATCTTGTTTCCTTCCAATCCATTCTTCACACAAGAAACCTTAGAAGCAAGTTGGGACATTGCTCATAAACATGGCTCAAAAACATTGTTTTGAGAATAGAAAACAAACTGTTGGCCTTTAACACTCTGCGTGGTCTAGAATCCTGTCTGCTTCTCTGCTACGTGGACTCCAGCTTGGTGCCTCTCCAACTTTAATATGGGTATGCCTCTCTTGTGGATCTTGTTAAATGCAGGCTGTAATTCAGTAGTTCTGGGTGGGGCCTGGATTCTGTGCTTCTAACGAGCTCCTAGGTGACGGTGACCCTGAGAGCAAGGGTCCAGCTCCTGCCTTTCTCCCTTCTTTCTGGAAGAGCAGGACGTCTGCCCCCCCGGGAGGAGAAAACATCTGCAACGTGACTACTAGCAACCAGCTTCCCTCACAGGCAAGGGACCTTTACCACTGCTCCCTACCATTTTGTCTGAGGCGCAGCAAGCCAAAACACTGACATGCTGAGGTTTGCAGCAAAGAGGAGGTTTATTCACAAGGCAGCCAAGCGAGGAAGTGACGTGACAATAGCTCTCAAATCCGCCTCCCCAAAGGCAAGGGGCTTGGGGTATCTATGGGATAAAGAATAAAGAAGCAGGGCAGTATGAGGCACGGGGAGCATGAGGAAAGGTGATTGGGAAAAGGTGTGCTCATCATTGTCCTGAGCTGGCGTAACTAGGCTGCGGGGCTCAGCACATTCTCAGGCTGTAGTTTTCGGCCCTCTGATGGCAGGAGGTCAAAAGGCACTGGGCCAGGTGGAAGATCGGTGGTCCTCTCCAGTCTTAACCAGCTCAGCCTAACTAGACACAGCTGATTCCAAGTTCCTGGACAATACCCGGGGCAAACATCTTATTGCTTATGCTACGTGCTACTTGGAGGACGTGCAAGTGTTCAAGCTACCTTGAGGAGTGAAGACAGGATTTGACTAATCCTTACACATGGTTTCACCTCCAGATGAGCAGAAGAGGCCTGTAGGCTGAATTTGGCTCCTGGCACCTGGAATTGGAGGCAGATGGTTTAAAAACAGGCTCTCCCGCCCTCTGTGTTATCTTAGGTAGATAGACTATTGAACCTTCCTGTGCCTGTTTCTCCACCAGCAGCATGGGGACACTCAGGGTCCCTCTCTTGGGGGCTGTTATGGGGGTTCAGTGAGCTATAGATGCATGCACAGGCACACGGGAGACACCCAGTGTGTGTTAGCTTCATGCTTACTTTTTATTAGGAGACCAGTATTGTTAGAAGATTTCTGGTTTGGACAACAGATTAGATAGGTGGTCATTACTATAGTTTATGCAACAGCAATTCACATTACCATTTGCAAAAAAGCAGTTGGTTGTCCAACGGGGATTATAAACATCCATTTACCATGAGCTACTGAACAGATACTTTACACAGTAACTACTTCAAGTACTATTTAAGATCAATTCTCTATGTTGTCTTAAGCAGTTGTTAACCCCCAATTTCGTGAATAGTACCAAGTAAGTCACTTGAACATCAGCTAGAGCAATCTGTTATCACTTAGCAAGCCTAAAGCTATAGTTCAACAATTTTATTTACTGTTCTATGACAAAAATGACTCTCAACAGCTATGCCCTGGATAAGTAATCAGCTAAAGCTAGTTTGACTGACCAAATCTGATGTACTGAGTTAATAAGCCAGTTGATTTAGAAAGGTCTAATGCATATTTCTCATCCATTCAGCATTCAACTGTTTCCCATGCCTAAAATGTCTTTTTTCCCATTCGTACATATCCAGATTCCTACTTCTGTGCCGTAGGGCTTGGCTGAACTACAACTGCCTTTAGTGACACTTTTCTCACCTGCACAATTGGAGATAATTTTAGTCTCCTCAAGACTCCCACGGGGTTACCTCTGTTGTGACACTTGACGATTTGGTGGCATATTTTACTTTATTTTATTTTAAATAGCCTTCCATTACTCCGTGCACATCAAACGGTAAATGCTTTCTCCTAGGAAACGTGTATAACGATTTTCTGAACTCTTCTGCTCTGGGCAAGATTCATAAATACACCAGGCAAACATAGTGAAAGAGGAGACAGTACTTGTGTTATATTCAGTTGGGTCTTGATACCTAAGTGTGACTCTTAACCAAGGATTATGCAGTAATTAAGGACACAGGTTAAAGTTGTTTAGAGTGTGTCCTAAAGTCTCCCTGGCAGAATTTAAATCTCTCCTCTGGAAATTGTAGACCTGAGACAAATTACTTCCCTAAACTTCATTTCCTACATCTGAGAAAGCTAATAGTATCTACCTTGTAGTAGACTGAATAGTACCATTGCCCCCAAATGTCCACCTTCTAATCCCCAGAACCTATGAATGTCACCTTAAATGGCAGAAGGGACTTTGCCAATGGGATGAAAGTAAGGGTTTTGAGATGGGGAGATTCTTCTGGACTACCTGGATGGACCCAGATGTAACCACTGGTGTTCTCGTAAGAGAGAGGCAGAGGGAGTGTTTACTCCAAAGAGAATGTGATGATGAAGTTGGGGTTGGATTGATGTGGCCAGAAGTCAAGGAATGCTGTCAAGGAAACAGATTCTCCCTTAGAGCCTCTAGAAGGTGGATGGACGGCCTTGTCAACTCCTGGTTCCAGCCCAGGGAAACTGGTTTTGGACCTCTGTCTTCCAGAACCATAAGAGAATGAGTGTGTTTTGTTTTACGCAAGCTCATTGGTAGTCATTTGTTACAGCAGCCATAGGGAACTAATGCGTACCTCATAGGAACTATTTCTCCAATTAAAATGTGTGACTGGAAACACACTTGGTGGCATGTCTGACACACGGTAGGTATGCTACTGTGGGTAGTTCTTGGAAAGTAAAGCCTTGGTTTTTGAGGAATCATCAAAACCAGTACAATGGTTGCCATGTTTCTCCTTGTTCATCCTGGTGACAAAGCTGTAGAGAGAGCTCCATCCTTTCCCACAGGACGCCCACCCCTAGTACTTACAGGGAAGAGGTTATGTCTCACTTCAGGCACCTTCCTCTTTCCCTTTCTGCTTTTTGTTTCATTAATCTTCATCCAGCTGGCCTTTCTAAGTTAAAAAAACAAAACAAAACAAAACCATTTCTCAATGGATTCAGATACTACCCCAAGTTAATATTCCAACCATGTTCTTGTTCTTCTGGGTCTCACCACCAGAAATTTCTGAGCTGAAATCCTCTCTAGTTTCTAGGATCAGTCACTTTCTAATTTCTCCCTTCTCAAGTTCAGAGTCTTGTCAGTTTAGTCCCTTCCCTAACCACAACATCTATTAAGGTGACACAGCAAAGTGATGAAAGTCTAGACGGTCTGGTTTTCATCCTGGGTTTCTGCCCGCTACTTACTGTGTGGCATTAGGCAAGCTATTCAACCCCCCCTGGGCCTCAGTTTCCCCCCAAAAAGGTGAATATTATGAACATTACCTACCTATAGGGTTGCCATTATGAGGATTAAGTGAGTTAATATTTGCTAAGCACTTAGAATATTACTTGTTATAGTCTAAGCACTACAGTTGTGCTTGTTAGTAATAATAAATGCAATTCCAAGCGTATAACTTACTCAACTTTCTGTCATAACTTTGAAGTGTTGGTCTATCTGTTGGCCAGCGTTGCAGGGAAATGAGTCGAGGCATGGGCTGAGGCATTGCTACCAGTGCGTGGTGTGTTCCCAGAACTAGGAACAGCCGTGTGAAATAGGTAGTGGTTCTACTTGGAGACGGGGCAGACTGGAAAATGACAGCCCTGGAGGTGTGTCCATAGGTTTGGTGTCAGAGCTGCTGCCTGCTGAAGCACTGATGCCGGCCTAAGCCGTAAATGGGGGGGGCGCTGGGGAAAACAGGGGCAGAATGGAAAGGGAAAATAGGGGAAGAACGGAAAAAGATAGCCTAGGGAGGAGGTGTGGTGTCCATAGCTTCGGGGTCAGAGGTGCTGCCTGCTGCAGCACCGATGACACCCGAAGCCGTAGATGGGGGGCTGGGGAAAAGAGGGGCAGAATGGAAAGGGAAAACAGGGGAAGAACGGAAAACGAAAGCCCGGGAAGGTGGTGTGGTGTCCATAGCTTCGGGGTCAGAGGTGCTGCCGGGAGCAGCACCAATGACACCCGAAGCCGTAGATGGGGGGCTGGGGAAAAGAGGGGCAGAATGGAAAGGGACAACAGGGGCAGAACGGAAAACGAAAGCCCGGGAAGGTGGTGTGGTGTCCATAGCTTCGGGGTCAGAGGTGCTGCCGGGAGCAGCACCAATGACACCCGAAGCCGTAGATGGGGTGCTGGGGAAAAGAGGGGCAGAATGGAAAGGGACAACAGGGGCAGAACGGAAAACGAAAGCCCGGGAAGGTGGTGTGGTGTCCATAGCTTCGGGGTCAGAGGTGCTGCCGGGAGCAGCACCAATGACACCCGAAGCCGTAGATGGGGTGCTGGGGAAAAGAGGGGCAGAATGGAAAGGGAAAACAGGGGCAGAATGGAAAACGAAAGCCCGGGAAGGTGGTGTGGTGTCCATAGCTTCGGGGTCAGAGGTGCTGCCGGGAGCAGCACCAATGACACCCGAAGCCGTAAATGGGGTGCTGGGGAAAAGAGGGGCAGAATGGAAAGGGACAACAGGGGCAGAACGGAAAACGAAAGCCCGGGAAGGTGGTGTGGTGTCCATAGCTTTGGGGTCAGAGGTGCTGCCTGCTGCAGCACCGATGACACCCGAAGCCGTAGATGGGGTGCTGGGGAAAAGAGGGGCAGAATGGAAAGGGACAACAGGGGCAGAACGGAAAACGAAAGCCCGGGAAGGTGGTGTGGTGTCCATAGCTTCGGGGTCAGAGGTGCTGCCTGCTGCAGCACCGATGACACCCGAAGCCGTAGATGGGGTGCTGGGGAAAAGAGGGGCAGAATGGAAAGGGAAAACAGGGGCAGAACGGAAAACGATAGCCTGGGAAGGAGGTGTGGTGTCCATCGCTTTGGGGTGAGATGGGCTGCCTGGCTGATCTGAGAAAAGCGAGTGAAAGTGGGAGAGCTTCTCCCTAGCTGCTAACTCTTCTCAAGGTCTAGCACGCACTGAACACTGGCCTGCCGGCTCAGCCTGGGTGTTGCCATTGCATTGTACGTGTCACAGAGCAAGGGCGGGCGGGTCAGGGGGTGGGCTGGGGGCCCCACACAAGCCCAGCCCCTGGAGAAACCCGGCCCGAGGGCAAAGAGCCCGAGCCCTTCTGGACTTTCTAGCGGCTGGGACTTGTCGCTGTGGGTGGCAGGTGTTTGGCACCGGATGGGCCACCATGCGGAGACTGTTGGGGACTGTGGAAGCCTTGTCCTCCAGAGCTCACGCTGCCTGGGCACCGGCTCTGCAGACCCCTCAGCCCTGGGTATGTATCGGCCAGCCCTTCCCCGCAACGGGGCCCAGAGGCCAGAGCCTGCCCAGAGCTGAGTGCAGGAGGCACCCAGAGCTTGCCAGGCTGTGGCCCGCCTCCTCCGTGGACCTCCCCAGCTTGTCCGCGAGCCCTGGAGACAGGAGCAGGAGCGCCTTCTCCAGGGCTGCTGAGCTGCCAGCATCACCGTGAGCCAGGCGGTGAAGGTTTCTGAGCAGGGGATGCAGAGCCCTGACCCGACTGGATGCTGCACCCCACGATGTCCCTTCCTGGCAGGTAGGTTCTTTCTTCACTTGTTTTTCGAAATTTGGTAAAAGAACATTTCAACCTTCGACTGTTCTTCAGGGTATACAGATGGTAGTGGCTTAGCCGGGATTCGAAGCAAGCCTGTGTGATTCCAGAGCTCGTGCTCTGGACTCTGGCGCCTCCTTATCATATATGCTTCATGTGTTACTTTTTCTTTTGTTTCTTGAAGTCCTTATGATACTTAGCCCTAAGTGCCATACCTGTAATGAACACATCCACTGCCCTGTAGGAGGTGTTCTTTTGTTCAACGCGTGAATTGGTCATCCACCACACTGGGTTCTAATCTCAGAAGATAGGTCAGGGACCACCAGTTGTCAGCATAGCACCATCCCACATTTCTAATTGAGGCTTGGAGCCTAGATTTTTCCCTTTGGTCTAGTTTGAAGGATCCAGGTAGGTAAAGCTTATATTCTAGATAAATCATGGGCTATCCTGAAAGGAATTCATCAATGAATTATTCTGTATGGATTAGAAGCCAGTTTCTCTGGCCTTCCTGGAGTATATCCAGTAAGGCATCTCATTCATGTCTAGAAAGCAAATATATCATTTATTGCAACTTCAGCGTGGAGCGATGTATTGGTTTAAAATAAAGTACGAGCAACACAATTTGGTCATTGTGAGTATGCCGGCTGGGTCCACTCTTTACTACACATATGTAACTCTAGAGCTTCTTATGCCCCATAGAGGAGACATACTCTTGTGTGTCTAGGACAAGGGAAACATGTGTTGTTATTCAGGAGCTGGAAGCTACAGCATGACAGGAAAGAATTGAAAAATCCTGGTCTTGGTCTACACGTCACTTTACCTTGTCCGAATCTTGTTTCTTTGGCTTGCTTCATTGGAGTGTTTTCTCTCTCCTGGGACTGACATTGTGTGTTCTGTATCAGGCATGTGACATGTAGAAGTTTCAGAACCCAGAATCGTATAGATCAGTAAAAATCTATATATTTTTGTTTAAAATCTATTTAAAATCACACTGGGCATAATTCATATATTCCAAAAGTAGTTTGACCCTCTGCTCATGAGATTCTTTTTATGGTATGTCGAAGCAAATTTGGACTTCCATCCCCAATAAACTTTGAGGTTGGAGGACACAAAAGCTTTTGCTCAGACCTAAATTCTGTCTGAAAAAAAAAAGGGTAACTATTATAAGCCCTTTCTAACCTCTCCAGGAGCAGAAATGATTTACAGCTATGGCATTGAACCATAATTTCTTGATCTCGTTTGAGAAGAGTTCAGTAAGAAACAGTGTCTTGAGTTTTGTTCGTTGGTTCCCTGTTTTCTTGTCTTGCGTGCCAACAATCCACTGTAATACGTGAGTGAGTATGGCAGCAGGCTGAGTGTTCCCTGGAGCTCATTAAATGAACGTGTTTTCCTGAAATGACTTTTGTCTCCTTGTTTTCAGCCCCTCTTCCTTCCTCTGTCCTTTACTATAACCAGGGCTCAGCAAAAGCTGACTGGCTTTGTGCAGACCCTACTTAGGGTAGTCTTTTCTTCATTATTTTATTCATGGCCCCTCCATTTCATTGTTTGCCTTCTCGAAATGTGTTGAAATCTTTCTGTGGTTGATGACTTCCACAATGTCTTGGCTCTTATTGGTTGATTAATTTGGGTATTTCTACAGTTTTATTTAAACCTGGTTTCAGGAGGACCAGAAAGTAAATATATTTCCTAGTCTGCCATCTTGAGCTGAAAATCCCTGTGGATTTTAGCATCCAATGTTCCCATGGGTAAAAAACCCAACCTTGGCATTAATAGATGTACACTCAAGATTTCAGCTTTTCTTGAGCAATCACTAAGGATTTAATATGCGGTCACTTCTAATGGGAAAATAGTAACTATCTCATGGCGTTGATTTGAGGATTAACTTAGATAATGGACAAGAAAATGCTTGGTAAGGTTTTAAAATCTATAAAAAATGTTTTTTGTTATTATTTGATTTGTTGCTATTTCAACTTTAGCTGACAGTTGTTTGTGACCTTGCTTATGTGAGAAAATGCCTTCTGGTTTATTGTTTTGAAAGCCAGATTATATTTTTCAATAGCTCAATGGAAATGGCATCATTTGTGAAGTTGAAGGGTGAAGGCATAAATGTTTCTTGACATTTGAATCAACTATTGGTCTTCTGGGGCTTGTCCTTATTCTCCTGCAGTCTCTAATCAACATGGCATCCAGAGAGATCCTGTTAAAACGTAAGTCAGATCATGTCACTCCAGGCTCTTCAGTGGCTTCTTCACAGGAAAAGCAAAGTCCTCACAGTGCCTCCACAGCCCTAGAAATCTGGGCCTCTGTTTCCTCTCTGACTGTTTCCTTCTCCTCTCCACTTTGCTCCCTCTGTTTTCCACACACTGACATCCTTTCTGCTCCTTGGATACTCCAAGCCCACTCTTGCCTCATTGCCTTTCCATCTGACTGTTCCCTCTGCTTGTACTATTCACTTCCCAGATATGCACCTTGCTCCCTCTCACAACCTTAGGTTCCCTCTTAAATTTTATCTTCCCCAGAAAGCCCTCAGTGATCACTTAGTTTCAGATCGCAGCCTCCTCCTACCAGCTAACAATCTCCATCCCCCTTCCCTGCTTGCTGTTTTTCTCCAGCACTTACCTGATATACTAGTTATTCTACCCATTTATTCAATTTTTATTTACGTATTTACACTTACGATTTTATATTTGCTTCTTTACTTTTGTCTCTCCCCTCAGCTCGAGAGAGGCTATATTCATCTGTGTTAATCACTGCTGTGTTTCCTGAACATGCCTAGAAAACATACTGAAGAAGGGTGCCTGAAATTTGGTAAGGGAGCCATCAGTTTTCTTGGCTGAATGAAGAAATATGCTCATAAATTAATGAACAAATCTCTGGGGTTTCTGAATTAAGGACTAATGGGAAGAGGAAGGCAAATGGTTGGGACAGGGTACTGCAAGAAGTAGTATTTGGAGTACTCTGATAGCTCTCCTAATAGATAACATTTTGTTCATTTAAATAGTTTTAACGAGAGAGCTGGGAACTAGGGACACACAGCATCGAGGTTTTATAATGCATTCTGTAGAGTTCTTTTCGAGTGTGTTCAAATATCATTGAAAATATATGCATGCATATAAACCTCTGTTACTTTATTTAGTGCTTTACAAGAGCTCCTCAAGGAAGGGGTAGTAGCAACTATCAGTATCCTTCCTTTATGATGAGCTTAATTTATTCAAAATTACATCCTAATTTATTTGTAACTGTGAAACTAGACTTAGTTATTTAGTAGACCCTCCCTAGAAACCTATGACGTTAATAAAACCAACAAAAATGTGTTCAGGTTCCAGTGATACACACACTACAGACTCAATTATGTGTCATCCATTTTAATGAAGGGAAGAAGTGATTTAACAAACACAGAGCAAACAAACAGAATATGAAGGTTTGTCCTCCATTAATATTAGTAATGGATAAAGTGGGCTCCAACGCCTTCAACGTAGCTTGAGACCCATCATCTCTGTGTCATGGGAAGGGGGATGCTCGGCCAGGATGTCTTTCTGTGTCACTGAGAAAATTTTCCGTAATGTATAACGATACTTACTGAAACGGATATGGGGCATTTGGGTAATTAGGAATCCGTTAGCATATTTTTCCGGAAGCCTTGACTACGAAACGAAGATAGTAGATTTGGACACTTGCAGCTATGCAGAAGTTGTTTGGGTATTCATCTTTATGCCGAATGAAGTAAGCTTATTTCATCTCTGCAGCTTCCCATATACCATTTTCCCACCTCTGTTTTGTGTTTGGAAAGACTTTTAGAAATTAAAACTCAAGTTAAAAAGTGAGTGACGGGCTTCCCTGGTGGCTCAGTGGTTGAGAGTCCGCCTGCCGATGCAGGGGACACGGGTTCGTGCTCCGGTCCGCGAAGATCCCACATGCCGCGGAGCGGCTAGGCCCGTGAGCCGTGGCCGCTGAGCCTGCGCTCCGCAACGGGAGAGGCCACAGCAGTGAGAGGCCCGTGTACCGCAAAAAAAAAAAAAAAAAAAAGAAGAAAAAGAAAGAAAAGAAAAGAGAGTGAGTGACAACTTAAATGATATATGGAATATTTTGCTGACTTAGAAGAGCATGCAGAATTAAATATGACCCAGTTGAAATGTTAATTTTATTTTAATGTGTATATTGGGGTGGAGTCTTAAAGGTGCCAGAAAACAAGCATTCACCCATCCTGTTTGGAAGTGCAGCACACAGGCACCTTCAGTTACCAGTTCTGTTCATTCCACAGAATCATCTTGGGAAAACATACTGTTTTTTAGGTACCTGGTGTATATCTTAACCAGTTTGAAGAATTTCCCAAATACCTGTTAATATGTAGTTCTCCGATTCCAATCTTGCCACGTCCTGTACCAGTGACACAGCACATAGGAGTTTTATTTCTCTTTCTTTCTCTGGGTTCTTGAGAACCCAACGAAAGAACAATGGAATGGCATCAAAGAGATCAGGGTTCTTGACTCAGATTTACCATAAAATAATAGTGTCCTCTTGGGAAAATTATAGTTGTTCTAGGCCCCTTTCCTTTTCTTTACTTTGACAGAGCTGCACTAGATGACCCCAAGTAACACTGCGCTCTTTGCAGTAGTAGCTTAGACGTTATTGGTTTTCTGAAACAAATGAAGACAGTGACACAGGAAACTGTGCAACATCTCTGTAACTATGTTTTCTTAGAGTTGCCTCCATTTTTCAGATGATAAGATGGCTGAGCACAGAAGTAGGTGTTTTGACCAGAGGTTCCAGAGTAGAGGGAACTGAACCACAAGTTTCCTTCATTCCTGAAGCTCACTTAGCCGAAACATAGGCTTCTGAATATTAAGCTGTAAAGCATATTATCAGTGTGCTTTAAAAGAAGCGGTTCTTCTAGGATTTCTAATTAATAGCAGGCGGTTTTGAAATTCTTAGAAGATCATCGAATTTTGTGAGATTTACAGCTCTATTTTCCTGTCAAGCAAGTTGTATCAGTGCCAGATAATCATCTGAGCTTCTGGATGCTTCTCTGAACCTCTTGAATTTTTCTTCTTGCTATCTGAAATTCATGCCAGATAAGCCTTTTTGTAGAGAGCGTGTACAGACTTGTCTATTTTCATATACGAAAGCGATGCAGTGAGCCAGGTCGGGGGTTAAGCCCTCATTCTCAGAGTGGTATTGAGCTCCTGGTGAAATGTAATCCTCATTTCCTCAGAATAGAAAAGCAGTTATCTCACGTTTTTAATGCCATTAACTCTTTATACATTTATGTATAATACATATATTTATTGTACCTACGAGGTGTGCTCTCTTTGGGAAGTACAAAGCTATTTGAGACGTAAGTTGTTCATTTTTTTGTTTTCCCACAAATACTGTGACCCTTTGAGCAGGAAGGTCTATGTTTTATTAACATCTAGAACAAGCAGCTAACACGGTGTCTAAGATGTAGTCAATAAATATGAAATAGGTAAATGAACACATTTTTAAGGAAGGGCCAGGGCATGAACAAATAGAAAACTTTCATTTTCAGTCACAAAGCCACAACAGACATAAAAATGATACAGACAACAAGTGCTACGGTCGTTCAAAGAAGGCATAGAATTGATACAACAAGGATCTCCCCTATGGCACAGGGAACTGTACTCAATATTTTGTAATAACTTATAAGGGAAAAGAATCTGAAAACGGAATCACTGCGCCGTACACCTGAAACGGACACGACATTGTAAATCAACTATATTTCAATTAAAAAACAAACAAACAGACAACAGCAACAACAAAAAACCAAAGAGGTCATAGAAGTTCTTATGAGATTCCAGAAGAGAAGAGAAGCCAAATGAGGACGGGAGAGGCGGCTTTTCAATCCGTTCAGAGGAGAAGTCACAGAGGAACTAGTCATTGATCTGAATTTGAGATTAAGATTAAGATGAATTAATCTGAATTAATTAAGATTGCAACACAGGGATATTACAGATGAAGGTAATCACATAAACTTACTATACTGAAACTTGCAGAGGTTATGAGTGTTGCTCAAGATCCCAAAGCAAGTGCATTGTGGAATCAGAATTTTAAGTGAGGCCTAATGAACTAAAAACAAACCAGCACAGAAACAAGCCCTTCCTGTGACACCACGTTGCCTTTGAAGTCGTTTTTTTTGGTGGGTTGGCAGAAACTGGTTCCAGTGTTTCTTGCAGGAATGACTGGCCACAGGACTGGGCGTCGTAGCTTCCTGCCAGGCGACCGAAGGTCGCAGGCAGGTGGGTCACTGGGACACACGCGGAGGGGCTCCTGGCCGGCCCCCTGGCCGCTCAGCGCCCCTGCCCCAGAGCGGGGGTGGGGGCCTCAAAGCAGCCTTGTCTGAGTCCCCTGCCACTAGAGAGAGTATTGGCCCAACACTTGTAGAAAACGGGGACCTTGCTGGCAGTTCAGTGGAGGGACACAAATAAATCTTTGCCGACTTTCTGCTGAAGCTCACGAGGGTTCACTCCTAAGCCTCTTACAGGGTCAGCTGCCGAGGCTGCGAGAGATGAGTCAGGGCTCTCCCTCCACCACGGGGAGATCGCTGGTTAAAGCGCTCACGAGGGAGTGAACCGCGTGTCCGCACCGACACGCATGGGCAGACCTCGTCGATGCCTTCTGTCCGGGGTACGAAGCCCTCTCCTGCCTCTTCCAGGCTCTCTAGAAAGCATGTGCAGAGGCTCCCACTCCACCCTCGGACTCCGTGGGCCACAGCTGGAGGGACCAGCCAAGGAGCCGTGGCAGGAGGAGGCCAGAGGGCAGCGGGCCTCGGCCGGAGCCCGTCAGTCGGTCCCCATTCACACACCACCAGACGATCCTCTTGACCTGGGCAGTAGCCGCCAACCGACCGCTAAGGTGAGCCCGGCGCGCGCTTGGCTACCTGGCATGGCTGGGAACCCCAGGATCTCCTGGCAGAGGCGGGCATTCTCCTGGGCCGGGTCCGCGGGCGTCTGCGTGTGCAGGGCCTGAACCACCTTGGCCAGGACGATCTGGCACAGGTTGAAGGAGACGGGGGGCTGGCACCGTGTCCAGGCCGCGCTTGCCAGCCGGGCAGACCGGAAGCCCCCTTCCCTTCCCTCGGTCCGGCCGCATCTGGGTTGGCCTCCCGGGACTTGATGAGCTTGTCCAGCAGCTCCTGAGGGACGGTGCTGCCCGTGCCCCACCAAGACTGGCAGCAGCGCCAGGGCCTCACAGGGCACGGCGCCCCCGGCCCCAGAGCCTTCCCTCTGGTTCTCATCACCGGCTGTCACCAGACTTGCATGCAACGTGCTTTTCTTTTCTCTTGTCTTCTTTACGTCCCTCAGCCACGCAATGCGGTGAAGCCCTGACGCTCGCTGCCGCGTCGGTACACCCTGAGAACACGATGCTCAGCGAGCAAAGTCATACACAGAAGGACACACAGGGCGTGACCCCACTGAGGAGAAACGTCCAGAGCAGGTAGATCCACAGAGTCAGCGAGTGGGTTCCTGGTTGTCAGGGGCTGGCGAGGGGACGGAGTGATAGCTAAGGGCGTGAGGGACATTTTCGGGATGATGGAAATGGTCCAAAGCAGTAGTGACGTCTGTACGGCTCAGTAAACTGTCCCCACACGCCCCGGTGCAGCCTGTGAGAGCATCGCTCTCAGGATGAAGGGCTGACCACAGGAAGACTGAACGAGCAGTGGGTCCTGGGCCCAGACTCTCAGCTGGCGCCCCCCCACGTGGGGAAGTCACTGGGACTTGCTGAGCCTCCACGGAGACTGGCAGCAGCCCCCGAGCTCACAGGGCACTGCGCCCCCGGCCCCAGAGCCTTCCCTCTGGTTCTCATCACCGGCTGTCAGCAGACTTGCAGGCAACGTTCCTTTCTTTTCTTTTGTCTTTTTTAAAGGCAACTCTTGAGTACATGTATTTAACATGCAGGGAACCAGCCCTGACTCCTTGATCTGGGTCTTCCAGCCTCTAGAGCCTCGAGGACATCCATTTCCGTTATTTACGCGCCCAGTGCCTGGGGTTTGATGATGGAAGCTGACACCGAGGGCGTCACCACGTGTGGGGTGATGTCAGTGAAAGAATCCCGTGGCGAGGGCCTGCCTGAGGACCACGCATGCCCGGGCCCTCCCCGCCCCCGCCTGCAGCCCTGCGCCTGGGAGCGGAGCTGGTGCATCGCATGCCCGACGTCGTGGAAGTTGGTCTCCCGCTCATCATGCCGCAGCAGGGAGGGCAGGTTGGGCGTAGGCTTGGCGAAGTTGGCCACCATGGCCGCGATGGCGATCTGGCAGCTCCCATCGTGCTGTAGGCAGGCCGAAGCAGGCCGCGTGCCCGGACTTCCCCACCCTGCGGAGGGACGTGGATGGGGCCCCGCTTCCACAGAGGAGCCCCGGCCCACGGCCGACAGGTTCCCCCACCACGCACGCACCGAGGATAGAGGTCAGGTAGAACTTGCCGATGGATGACCTTGCCCGAGGCCGCGTCCCAGACCGTTTAGAGCCTCACGTCTTCGTGACACGTGCTCGTGCCCTCCTCCAGGTCGAAGGTCAGCCCCAGCAGCTCCTGGGAGATGCCCAGCAGCCCGCGCGTGACTGCCTGCACGGGGAAAGACTCCTTGAGCAGGTACTGGTCCACGTGGTAGCGCGTCTCCTCCCCCTGGTTCATGTAGTAGCGCAGGTCCCAGGCGTTGATGGGGCCGTCAAAGTGCAGGCCCCGCCTCTGGCACTCGGCCTTCTTTAGCTCCAGGATCACGGCCGCTCCTGCTCCCCGAGGGGCTTCAGCTTCTGGGCCAGCTCACCTGCGGGCGGAGGGGAGAGGCTCGGCTACGTCCCTGGGGCGGCCCCCCAGCCACCCCCGACCCTGCGCCCCTCGAGGCAGAATGAAGGGTCTGGGATGGTGACCCCCAAGGGCTGACACAGTGGGGTCTCAGGCAGCACCACGTCCGGTCAAGGTCCGCCTGACCCCGTCCCCACTGGGACTCAGGGGGAGGCGGTGTTACCTAGGACAGTGGCCACCACCTGGCTGGTCTTGTCCGTGTTCATCTCCAGCACAGAGTCGGCATGGTGCGGAACCCCAGCAGGCGGGACTTCAGGGCCTGCAGCCTCACCAGCTCCCTGAGGATCACGCAGTTCTCCTGGAAGCCAGAGACGGAAGGCGCTGGGGACCGAGGGCCACGCCCTCCCCACGGGCCCCGGGCCAGGTCTCTGCAGGCGGGCAGGGCTCCCAGGCCACTGGCGGGCACAGCCAATCCCCCTCCCTCCTCCTCCTGGCCCGGATTTCTAGACACTTTGGTGCTGTCCTAACACGTGGCCTTTATTAACACAGGTCCTTTTGGAAGCAGAAACGGCATGAACGTGATGGGCTCTAAGGCCAAGGGCAGGAAGAAATGCGGCCAGGCTCTCCAGGAGCCACCAAGGGGCCTCCCCGGGCTCAACAAGACAAACACGGCTGCCGTGCAGACAGTAGCTCAACCCCACGGCGCCCGAACACCCAGCCCCTGGACGGTGAGACACCTGTTGCTGCAGGTGGCCCGTGGCTCACTGATGAGGCCCGGCCCCAGGCGTACGCCACCTTCTGGGGGGCCACCTCTCCGGTCTGCAGTGGGGTTCTCCTGGGAGCCCCCCGTCACCACAGCACCAGCGTGGCCTGTCTGTAGCCCAAGAAGGTGGGGACGCAAGACTGTCCCCCGTGCCCCCCGCATCCCCCGCGAGGCCGAGCGAGCACCAGTGGTGTCTGCGGGGAAGGTGAAGGGCTCACGCACAGCCCCCATCTACAGAAGCACAGACTGCAGCCACATGCGCTATGGAACAAACACAAGTGTCCATGCAGGACCCGATGTCTGAATGTCAAGGCCATGCCCGGGCCACAGTGAGAAGGTGCATCCCCCATGCAAGCCACAGAGAGGGGATGGGGGGGTCCATCTGCGATTCTGAGCTCATCGGGCATCACCCCAGAGGGAGAGGGAGAGGGAGAGGGAGAGAGGTAGACAGAAGTACAGAGGGAGAGAAAGAGAGAGGGAGGGAGAGACGTCTCTCCCTTCCCTGGGGGTTCTCTAGTGCAGCTAAGGCTGAAAACCACGGCATTTTGGGAGATGGGTCCTCGTGGAAGAGTTAAATAGTCGCTCATGGCATTATCGACACATACTAAAAAAGGCCCCAAATCTTGGGGAGTCAGGGAGGGGAGTGTCGGCTGCCTCGTAAACGAGGAGAGATTGGGCATCAGAGGAGGTGCCTGTGCAGCCTGCGCCCAGGGCCCCGCAGACTTCATCTCCCAGCGGTGGTCCTGGGCTGGAAGTCAGCGGGGAGGTCAGGCTGTCCAAGCATCAACGTTGACTTCAGGGCTGATCTAAAAGGCGCCTGGTGTTTGTTGAAGCAGAAAAAGGAGAAAGCAGTAGGGAGGGAGTGGGAGTGGGAGGGGGAGGGAGCCCCCCTCCTCAGCACTTCTACCGCTCTCCCTCTCTCTCTCTCTCTCTCTCTCTCCCTTTCTCCCTCTCTCCCTCTACCTCGCTGCCTCTCACTCTCCCTCTCCCTCCATCTCTCCCTCTGCCTCTCTCCCTCCCTCTCTCCCTGTCCCTCTCTCTCTCTCCCTCTTTCCCTCCCCCTCTCCCTCTCCCCTTCTCCCTCTCTCCCTTCCTCTCTCCCTGTCCCTGTTCCCCTGTTCCGCACGCTCTGGCTCTACCTCTTTCCCTCTTCCTCTCCCTCCACCTCCTTCCCTCTCTGGAGAGGGAAGGAGGTGGAAGAAAAGGGAGAGAGAGATGGAGAGGGAGGGGGGAGAGGGAGAGAGAGGGTGGAGAGGGAGAGAGTGATGGAGGGAGCGAAAGATGTCTCTCCCTCCCTCCCTCTCTCCCTCCCTCTCTCCCTCTCCCTCCCTCCTTCTCCTCCCTCTCCCTCTGGCTCCAACTCTCCTCCCTCCATCTCTCCCTCTCCCTCACTCCCTCCCAGAGAGGCAGAGATAAGGCAGAGGGAGAGAGGAAGAGGGAGAGATGGAGGGAGAGGGAGAGGGAGGGAGAGGGAGAGGGAGGGGGAGGGAGAGGGAGAGAGGGAGAGGGAGAGGGAGGGAGAGGGAGAGAGGGAGAGGGAGAGAGGGAGAGGGAGGGAGAGGGAGAGAGGGAGAGGGAGAGAGGGAGAGGGAAATAGGTCTCTTCCTCCCTCCCTCTCCCTCTCTCCTCCTTCTCTCCCTCCCTCCCTCTCCCTCTCTCTCTCCCTGTCCCTGTTTCCCTGTTCCAGTCTCCCTCTGCCTCTCTCCCTCTCCCTTGTCTCTGCCTCTCCCTCCATCTCTCCCTCTCTGAGAGGGAGTGAGGGCGAGGGAGAGATGGAGGGAGAGGGAGTGAGGGCGAGGGAGAGAGGGAGGGAGAGGGAGGAAGAGGAAGAGTGGAAGGGAAAGGGCGAGGGAAGGAGAGGGGGAGACGGAGGAGAGAGGGAGAGGGAGGGAAGAAGAGACCATTTTCCCTCTCCCGCTCTCCCTCTCTCTCTCTCTCTGCCTCTGTCCCTCTCTCTCTTCTTCTCTCCCTCTCCCTCCATCTCTCCCTCTCCCTCTCTGTCTCTCCCTCCATCTCTCCCTTTCTGGGAAAGAGTGAGGGAGATGGAGACATGGAGGGAGAGGGAGGAGAAGGAGAGAGGGAGGGAGAGAGGTGTAGAGGGAGAGAGGGAGAGACGTCTTCGCTCCCTCCCTCTATCCCTCTCTCCCTTTCCCCCCTCTCTCTCCCTCTCCCCCTCCCTCTCCTGCTCTCCCTCTCCCTCTTTCCCTCTCCCTCTCCCTCCACCTCCTTCCCTCTCTGGAGAGGGAAGGAGGTGGAGGGAGAGGGAGAGCGGAACAGGGAAACAGGGACAGGGAGAGAGGGAGGGAGGAAGAGACCTCTTTCCATCTCCCTCTCACCCCCCCTCTCCCTCTCCTCTCCATATCTCTTTCCCTCCCTCTCCCTCTCCCTCCATCTCTCCCTCTCCCTCTCTCCCTCTCCCTTGTCTCTGCCTCTCTATCTCTCCCTCTCTGGGAGGGAGTGAGGGAGATGGAGAGATGGAGGGAGTGGGAGAGTTGGAGGGGGAGAGAGGGAGGGAGGGAGAGAGGGATAGAGGGAGGGAGCGAGAGAGGGATAGAGGGAGGGAGGGAGAGGGATAGAGGGAGGGAGGGAGAGAGGGATGGAGGGAGGGAGTGAGAGGGAGGGAGGGAGGGAGGGAGAGACGGTCTTTCGCTCCCTCCCTCTCTCCCTCTCTCCCTCTCACCCCTCTCTCTCCCTCTCCCCCCTCCCTCTCCTGCTCTCTCTCCCTGTCCCTCCACCTCCTTCCCTCTCCGGAGAGGGAAGGAGGTGGAGGGACAGGGAGAGGGAAAGAGGTAGAGGGAGAGCGTGCGGAACAGGGAAACAGGGACAGGGAGAGAGGAAAGAAAAGAGGGAGAGGGAAGAGGGACGGGGGAGGCAGGAAGAGGGAGGGGGAGGAGGGAGAGAGACGGGGGAGAGCGAGGAGGTAGAGGGAGGGGAGAGGGAGAGGGATGGGGAGAGCAAGGGGGAGACGGAGGTGGAGAGGGAGTTGGGAGAGGGACAGGGAGAGGGACGGGGAGGGGGGAGAGGGAGGGGGGAGGGAGAGAGGGAAAGAGAGAGACGCAGAGGAAAGAGGGAGAGGGAAGAGAGAGAGGGACAGAGGGAGAGGGAGAGAGGGAGGAGGAGAGGGACGAGAGGAAGCAGGGAGAAAAGAGAGAAAGAACACACCATCTACATTTCTGTCAAATGACACCGGGGATCCTTACACAACCAGGAGAAAATAACACAGCGAGGCTCTTTCTCAGCTGGAACTGGAACTGCAGATGGGGCCAAACACCACCAGGGTGGCCACACATGTCCAGCTGCCGCCCCAGCCCCCTGAGTCTGGTCACCAGGGCTCTGAGTGTTTGCTCCAGGGACCTGGGGTTCACCCTGTCACCCTGGAGGTCGGGCCTAGACAGCATGGCCCCGGGCTGGACACATAGGGAGAAAAGCATCCCCACAGGCCAGCTTGTGCGAGCCGATTCAGCTGCCAGATTTTAGAGGCCCGGGATCACCCTGTGGCCCATGAAAGCCAGGAGCCAGGAGGGTCTTGCATCGGGATTCTTGTCCGTTGGACTGGAACGTTTATGTAAGGAGTCTTGGAAACAGTGGTAACAAGACTGAATTCGAACGAGCTTTAGGATATTATGGACCACTCCGAAGTGTGTGGGTTGCTAAAAACCCTCCCGGCTTCACTCTTGTTGAAAATGAAGATCCCCGAGTTGCAGCGGATGCTGTCTGAGAAGTAGACGGGAGAACACTCTGTGGCTGCCGAGTAAGAGTGGACCTGTCGAATGGGGAAGGGAGAAGTCGAAATCGTGGCCGCCTCCTTCTGGGGGTCGTCGCCCTCGAGATGATTATCGGAGGAGGAGTCCTCCCCCTCACCACAGATCTCCAAGATGGAGAAACTTCTCCCGCAGCCGGAGCAGGTCCCTTTAGTAGATACAGGAGAAGAGAGAGATCACTGTCCCAGGAGAGAAATCGCAAGCCGTCCCGATCTTTCTCTAGGTCTCCTAGCCGATCCAGGTCAAATGAAAGGAAATAGCAGACCACTTTGCAAGAGGAGCGGTGCACAGGAAATACCTTCATTTGACAGGAGTATGTACAGAAAATTCAAGTTTCGTTTGAGACTTCCGAAGCTTGATGCCCTTTTTAAATGTTTTAGCTGTTCCCGTTTGTGTGTCTCTTGGGACAGTGACACATAAAGGTGTCAATCTCTGTGGTTTGAAATGGGTCGTATGAGGCATGTAATATGAAGAATTGTTTCTTTACAATGTTCTCTTAAGCAGAATTGAATTTGCTTTGAATTTTTGGTCTTGCCTAGACTGATAATAAAACTCTAACTCCTGCCCACCTAAAGTGTGATGTTTATCATTATGGAAACAACACTGGCAAACATTAAAAAGACTTTCTGTAGCTGGGATGTGGTATGCAGCTGTAGTCAAGCAAGCAGTCTTTAAAAGGTGCTGTGAACACAAGCCAGCAGGGAGAAATGAAAGCCGCACCCTTACCCTAGATTAGAGGTTTAAGAATTCCACTAGTCTTCACACTGGACAAGAGGTTGTCCAGTGAGTTTAGCATCTAAGAAGTTTCAAGGAAGTTAGTTAACCTTTGAGTTAGGTCATAAGTCCCCTCTGTGATTGCTGTACATGAATACATAGCTCTTTGTAAAGTTTTTTGGAAGTTGAGATTATCAAGACACCAGTGTCCTGCCAGATTAAGAGTATATTGTAGAGCTGAACTTTGAGTTACTGTGCAATTTTTTTTTCATGCTGTCATTTGTAATATGTTTTGTGAGACTCCTTGGGATTAAAGTTTTGGTTCCAAACGGAACAAAGAAAACAAAAAAAGGATCCACCTGCCAATGCAGGGGACCCGGGTTCGATTCCTGGTCCGGGAAGATCCCATGTGCCGCAGATCAACTAAGCCCGTGGGCCACAACTATTGAGCCTGCGCTCTAGATCCTGGGAGCCACAACTACTGAGCCCCCATGCCACAACTACAGAAGCCCGCACATCTAGAGTCCGTGCTCCGAAACAAAAGAAGCCACTGTAATGAGAAGCACATGCCCGCAACAAAGAGGAGCCCCTGCTCGCCGCAACTAGAGAAAGCCCGTGTGCAGCAATGAAGACCCAACGCAGCAAAAAAAAAAAAAAAAAAAAAAAAAGACGCTACTGGCCAGGTGATCAAGGGTAAAATTGTTTGTCACAAGTCCCGTTGATGGTGTGTATCCTTGATGTGTGTATCCTTGATGGTGTGTATCCTTGATGATGTGACCTGAGGAGAATGACATTTTTATCTCTGTCTGGATCTTCCGCCCCAAACCCCATAACTCCAGCCCAACCATAAGAAAAACATCAGGGGGCTTCCCTGGTGGCGCGGTGGTTGAGAGTCTGCCTGCCGATGCAGGGGACGTGGGTTCGTGCCCCGGTCTGGGAGGATCCCACATGCCGCGGAGCGGCTGGGCCCGTGAGCCATGGCCGCTGGGCCTGCGCGTCCGGAGCCTGTGCTCTGCAGGGGGAGAGGCCACAGCGGTGAGAGCCCCGCGTACCACAAAAAAAAAAAAAAAAAAAGAAAAACATCAGAAAACCAACAGACAAACAAATTGAGGGACAAAATACCTGACCAGTCCTCCTCAAAACTTTCAAGGTATCAAAACCCAGGGACGTCTGAGAAATGTCACAGCCCAGAGGAGACTGGGACAGAAAAAGGGTGTTAGGGGAAAGCTAGGGAAATTCTAATAAAGTGTGGACTTTAGTTAATAATAACGTATCCATCTCGGTTCCTTAGTTGGATAAGCATGTCGTACTAACGTACTAAAGTACTAACGTGTTGGAAATAGGGGTACTGGGTCGGGGGTCCACAGCACTCTGTACACTCTGTACAGATCTTTGCAACTTTTTTGTAACTCTAAGCTATTCTAAAATTAAGCAACTACTAAACAGAGATAAGAATGTTATTTCCCTGATTTGAACATGGCTGAGTTTGTTTTCATGGTCACATTTGTGCTATCTGGATGTGTCTTGGAATCAGTAGCAAAGGAGAGTTGCCAGCCCCTGGGAAGATGCGGCTGGTTTGCAGGTGGCTTGCTCTGGAGCTGAAGACCAGGGTGGGAAGTCTGCAGCCTCGGGCTGCACTTAGGACCATGGGAGGGGATGGGCCAGCTCAGTTAGGGATGGAACCTATGAATAAAACTTTTTCTTTTCCATTATGGCTTATCACAGGATATTGAATATAGTTCCCTGTGCTAGACAGTAGGACCTTGTAGCTTATCCATCCTATATTTAATAGTTTGCGTCTGCTAACCCCAAATTCCCAATCCAACCCTCCCTCACTCTTTCTCCCCCTTGGCAACCACAAGTCTGTTCTCTATGTCTGTGAGTCTGTTTTTGTTTCGTAGACAAGTTCATTTGTGTCGTATTTTAGATTTCACATATAAGAGAGATCATACATGTGTCTTTCTCTTCTGACTTACTTCACTTAGTATGATAATCTCTAGGTCCATCCACGACGTTGCTGCAAATAGCATTATTTCATTCTTTTTATGGCTGAATATATTCCATTGTATATATGTACCACATCTTCTTTATCCACTCACCCATCAGTGGACATTTAGGCAGCTTCCACATCTTGCCTATTATAAATAGTGATGCAATGAACACTGGGGTACATGTATCTTTTCTTTCTTTTTCTTTCTTTTTTTCTTTCTTTTTTCTTTCTTTTTCTTTCTTTCTTTCTTTTTCTTTCTTTCTTTCTCTCTCTCTTTCTTTATTTTTTTGTTACACAGCATGTGGGATCTTAGTTCCCTGGCCAGAGATGGAACCCATGCTCCCTGCACTGGAAGCACAGAGTCTTAACCGCTAGACCACCAGGGAAATCCCAGGGGTGTATGTATATTTTTGAATTAGAGTTTTCTCCAGATCTATGCCCAGGAGTGGAATTGCGGGACCCTATGGCAGCTGTATCTGTTCTCTGCACGTCTCACATCAACCACGTGCACTCCAATCCTTGCTCTCAACGTCATCTTCGGGGAACACAACCTGCGACAGGGACCTTGACAAGAAGAAATGGCTCAGGGAAAAGCTAGCTGCACAGGGAGGAGATAGAGGCCATCGACCCTGGGGTGTGGCGGGGAGAGTGGGCACAGAGATTGGTCATTTCATCCCTGATACTCAGCCCTCCTGGCTGCCCCACTCTAGGTCACCTCGGGATACAGAGGTGACCCGGTTAGAGTCCCAGCCTGTGCAGGAATCTCGGGGCACCAGCGGGTCTGAATAATATTAGTGCAGGGTCTCCCCCATGGCACTGGGGTTATTTGGGGCGGGTCATTCTCTGCTGGGGGCCCCTCTTGGGCACTGTGTGGGGTTCAGCAGCATCCCTGTCCCCACCCATTTGATTCCAGGGTCCCCTCCCCCCCAGTTGTGACAACCACAGATTTTCCCCAGACATCACTGAAGACCTGGGGGAGGCGGAAGCAGGATGGCCCTGGGTGAGGACAGCTGTGTTGAAGCAACCAGCCTGGCTTAGGGCAAGGTCTGCCCCAATCCCGTCAGAGCCTGCATTTAGAACTGCCCCTTCCCTCTCCCACCTCCCATGCCCTGCAGTGGTCTCCGAGACATCATCCCCATGTAAGAAATCACACCTTCTCAGTTTACTGTCCCCAGCACCTAGAAGAGTGTCTGCTATGTAGTAGATGCTTCATAAATACTTGCTGAATAAAGGAGTTGAATAAAGGGATGAGTGGATGAATGAATGAAGGTTACCATGGAAGGAGGGGGGAGATTCCCTTTCTGGCTCTCGGGGATTGGGATATCAAGTGAAAGATCCATCCTAAATAGGCTGACCAGCCTTCTGGGTTCCCCATAAATGAGGGTTTCCCCATAGTTCCAGCGCTCAAACCTGAGCGGTCCTGGGCAAAGTGGGGGCGGGTGTTGGTCACCCTGTGTAAACACAGTAACAATTCCAACTGCAATAGCAATGGCCAAGGACCTCTACGGTCTTACTGACCAGGCACAGTTCTTCACCTGGCGGGGAAGGGTGGGCCAGGATTGGAATTCCGGTGATCCAGGGTGGGCGGGTGAGGGCACACCCCGGGCTTGTGTAGGGGAGTCCAGGAAGGTTCTGGAGGAAGTGACAGTGACACAGGAGGGAGGGAGGAGTCTAAGGAAGAACGTCCCACACGACAACGTGTGCCAATGGCCCTGGGCCCAAGGTCACACCTGACCAGGGCTTGCTTGTTTTCTTTTTTTCTAATTTACTTTTCCCCACATGGATATGCAATTGTCCTAATGCCATTTATTGAAAACTCCTTAATTTCCTCACTTTCTGTCATATCAAGTTCTCATCTATCTGTTTCTGGACCTTTATTCTCTACCATAGAGCTATACGTCCCATCCTTGCACCACTAGGGCTGTTTCATCACTATAACTTTATTTTTTACTCATTTATTTCGTTGGCCGTGCTGGGCGGCATGTGGGATCTTATTTCCCTGACCAGGCTTTGAACCCGCACCCCTTGCAGTGGAAGCTCGGAGTCTTAATCGCTGGACCTCCAGGGAAGTCCCCAGGGCTTGCTTTGACATCCATCGAATGGTGGCGGGTGGGCACGGGGAGCAGCTGTCTGTGAGCCACCCTGTGTAGAAATGCAGGGTGGAGGGCAGGACAGCTGGAGCGGGAGGGGAAAAGGCGGAGGAGGGAGGGAGGGAGGGATGGCGGGCGGGCGAGAGACAGACAGAGAGTTTCCGGAGACAATAGCTCTGGCCGTGTCCTAGGGCATGAAAGCTGAAAATAGCTCCTAGTGCCGGGAGCCCTGGAGCCGGAGCCTGGGAGCCATTGTGACTGGCACTCCTCCCTGGTGTGTGTGTGTGCGGGGGCGGGGGGCTCTGGACTTCTCAGGCTGGGAATGGGGCGCACGGAGCAAGGACGGAGCAGGGACGGAGCAGGGACCCTTCTCTCTGGGACCTCGCAGGCCATCCTTAGCTCACAAAGCTGAGCCACTCCCGGCCCTACGAGGGGGGGGCTTATCCTCCCTGTCCCCTGGATCACACCCCCTCACACACGACTTCCCCTTGTGTGCTCCCAGCAACCAAGAGAATCTGTTTTTAAAAGATTTGGGGGAGGGGGGTAAACATACAAACAAGAGCAGAATGGATACTTTTTCCGAATGGGAATGGCTCTGTGTAACCCCATCCCCAGGGTAACCAGAGTCCTGACCTCTAACACCCTTGACGAGTCAGCCTTGGTCTGGGCTTGCAGACCCACGGAAGCTTCCTCATCCCCTCCTTCAGACCCCGTCTCTCCCTCGGCGTCTTTGTGAGAGGCACCCGGGGAAGTGGGACTGCTAGGCTGTACTGCTGCTAGAACTGCACCTGGGCTCCACCAGGCTCCAGCCCCCCCGCCCTGTGCACCTCTCTGTCCCTGAGGCACCTCAACTGGTAGGAGCGGCATCACCTTCCCTCCCGGGACTTGTGACACTTAAGGGAGACACAGAAAGGACAAGCGTTTGGCTCCCTGGCTGGCAAAGAGCAGGTGCTCAATTGTCATAAGTGGCCGTATCAGTGAGGGTTCTCCAGACAAACAGAATCCATAGGGTGTGTGTGTATATACACACACACGTACATATGTACACGCATACAAAAATATACAGCTGTGTATATATGCAGTACGCATACAGACATATACACATATAGTATATACAATACGCAAACACATATATACACACATATATATAAAATGCACAGTTTGTATATATACAGTATGTATACACACATATACACGTAATATATACAATAGACACATACAGATACACTATACATACACACATATGAAATGCATCGTTTGTGTATATACAGTATGTACACATACGTATAACATATGCAATGTACACACCTAGGTACGTCTATATCATACATATATACACACATAGAAAGATATTTAGGTGTGTATATATACAGTATACATACATACACATATAATATATGCAATACATACACGTACATACATATAGACACGCATATACACCTACATAGAAAAGCATGTAGAATAAAAATATATATGTACTGCATATATAAATTCCTTGTATTCGTTCCTCCTTTACGCAAAGTGGACCAATTTCAGTGTTAATCTCTTCTGAAAAATCCCTTCCTGGCCACATCTGGAATAATGTTTGTGGTTGCCGGGGCCCCACGCAGTGCGCACATGAGATTAACCATCCCCGTGGCGATGATGACACTTTATTTTCTCCCTTGACCATTGTCACTACTATTCCAATTAAAATGGCAGTGCTATGAGGGCAGGGCATTTCCTTTTTGGCCAGTACTGAGCGTCCGCGGTCTGGTGCCTAGCATAGGCTAAATACACGGCAATTTTGTGAACAGAAGCCGGGATTCCAGCTGTCATATTTAATAGGAATTATAGTCTTATTATTGGGGGGGAGGGGTTGTGTCACGGTACGTCGAGGTCGGGAGTCGAACTCGCCACCACTGGCCCTGAGAGGTTTTGCCGGGTCCCCACTTCGGGCCGGTGGGTGTGGCCAGGGGCAGCCGATGACGTGCGTATGTGCGTGCGTACGTGCGTGCGTGCGTGGGAGCGTGCGTGCGTGAGAGCGTGCGAGTCCACGGGGCGGGCCGCGCGCGCCGGGAGTGTTTCAGCCCGGCCCCCGGCTCATTGTGGTCGCCTCACGCCGGCCCGAGTTCGCAGCAGCGCTGGAGGCCCCGGGCCTGTGAGCACAAAGAGGGAGCCGGGGGCCGGACGGGAGCGCTGTGGCGGCAGCTGAGGCCCAGACCAGGCCCCCCTCAGCCTCCCGCCTGCCCGTCTGCCCCGCCCCCGCCGGCGGCGCCGCGCCCCTCCCCCAACCGCCAGACTAGCGCGGTGCGGGGCCCGCGCGCGAAGACATGGGGGAGAAGCTGGAGCTGAGGCTGGAGTCGCTCTTGGGGACCGAGCCCGCCGTCTACCCGTGGCCGCTGCCGGTCTACGTAAGTGCCACCCGTCCCCTCCTCCCGGACCCCCGCTCCTGTTCCCCCACGGCGCGCGCTGAGCCCACCGAGAAACGGAGCGACTCGAGTCGCCAGACCCTCTTTGGAGCCCCCCTTCCCGCCCCGCCGTGGTTCTCCGCGGCAGTTTCCAGCCCCCGCGCGCAGGGTGGGCAGAGGGGAGCCGGCGCCGGCCGGGGGCGCCGACTCGGCCGCGGGGACCCCGCGCTTCCGAGGGGCGCCTGAGCCGGTCTGCGGTTGGCTCTGCAGGGCTGGGGACCCCGGTCCCCCCGGGCCTGGACTGCCGGCGGGCTTGCCCTTCTGTACTTTAGGATCTGACACGTAGGGTTTCTTTTTCCTGGTAGTTTCTTCTTAGCTCTGTCAACGTACTTAGTTTTTTTAATTTTTTTTTCTTTTTCAGGGCACCCTTTCCTCCCTCTCTCCAGTTTTTTTGTGTTTCTCTTTTGTTTTGTTTTAGTTAGGCATTTTGTCCCTCTGATCTTGAGTGGGTGGGCTGGCAGGACACTTGGAGAGGAGGCGTTCTGTCCCCTGATCTTGAGTGGCCTTTGGAAAATGACGGGCCAGACGGAAATTACATTTAATTGATATATAATATTGTATCCGTCCAAGGTGTACAATGTGATGATTAATATATATATAGTGTGTGTGAAATGATTACCACAGTAACTTTAGTTAACCTTAATTCACATAATTACAAATGTTATCTTTGTGATGAGAACTTTCAAGATCTACTCTCTTAGCAACTTTCAAACATAAAATACGGTATTGTTAACTGTAGTGACCGAGCTGTACATTACATCACCATTACTCACTTGTCTTATAACTAGAAGTTTTTACCTTTTGATCATCTTCCCTCATTTTCGTCACCTCCAGCCCCCAGCTCTGGCAACCGTCATTCCATTCTTTCTATCATGAGTTCAGTATTTTAGATTTCACATATGAGATCATAAAGTATTTATCTTTCTCTGTCTGACATTTCATTTAGCATAATGCCCCCCAAACCCACCCATGTGGTCACAAATAGCCAGATTTCCTTCTTTATCATGGCTGACTAATAGTAGGTTGTATGCACCCCCATTTTCTTCATCCATTCATCCACAAGAAAACACTGAGGTTGTTTCCATGTCTTGGCTACTGTATTGGGTTGGCCAGAAAGTTCATACAGTTAATGAATACACTGTTCAGTCAAACTTGGTGAAAATGAGTCTTTTATTTTTACTTAAAATAAATCTTTGACAAAGCCAGCTAGGCATCCCTTTGAGTAACGACTTATATCACATTGAAATATTTTAAACATATGAACAGTAATAGCTGAAATGACAAATGTTACTAATATTGACACAATTTATCAAGGAGAATAGGTTAGAATATGTTAAAATGCGGGTGGACAGTGAAAGAACAACTATAACTTTTAACTAAATATTGTCTTGATATTTAGACCATTGGTTAAAATCATGATAACAGGTTTCATCCGTTTCAAGAAAGCAGAATATTTGCAGATCACTTAACATTTACTAGGTATGTTCTCAGCCTGGAAGGATATATTTCACTTACATGTGTCATTTAATTTAACCACATCCCTCTGTAATAGATAGTGGTATCCCTATTTGCAGATAGGAGACAGGCTCAGAAAGATTAAGAATGTTACCTAATTCTAGTAAGTAGCCGAACCTAAACTGATCTAATTCCAGGGCAAAGCTCTTTCTGGCACATCAGTGTGGGTCTTTATCTCTTTGAGAATTGTTGAACATTAAAAGCCTTCTTCCAGGTAAATGCATAAAGAAACAACATGAGCAATGATATAACAATACAAGTCTCACTAAATAATTGGTGTGTTTGGCCTTGCTTTTGCTGATAGATCTTTTGCAAAATTGCTTTTCTCTGAGATATTTAAAGTGGACTTTAACTATTTTCTTGGAAGACTTTCCTAAATTATACCTATCAGAAAGCTGCTTTGCTTTAAGGCCGAAGAAAAATGAAAGCTTACTTAACTACACTTAGGTGCCAGGGTCATACTATGAGCTCTACACCTGCCAGGATTCACGCTAAGATAGATAGGGTGGCTCAGCAAACTGTCCATAGTCCTGTGATTTCTTTCTGATATTCTGAAGTAGAAATAATTTAATAACTGTTCACAAAAGAGAGAAACACTGTTTCTTGGTCCTCAATATCATACTGCTGTAGGCTAATTCTTTCTCTCTTCTGTTGCCCCTTAGTATAGAGAGTGTGTTTTGGGGACCCTCCTTCACGATCTTCTCCATTCCAAGAGCATCTTACATAAATCCAGGACTTCTCAAGCAGCCAGTTTTGCCAGATGGTCTTAGGGTTGGTTGTACCCATATATGTATAATCTGAACTTCTCAAGTAAGGTCCTTAGAGAGCATAATGGCTAAGAGAATTGGTGCTGATACCAGACCTGAGTCCAAATACTGCCTATGCCCCTAACTAGCTGTGTAACCTTGGAGAAGTAACTTAAGCCCCTTAAAGGGATTAGATTTCTCACCTGGAAAATGGTATAATAAATGCATCTACCTCATATGGTTAGTGTGTAAATTAATGTAACTTGAGATGGTGCGTGTTAAGCATTAGCACAGTGCCTGTCTCTTGTTAGTAATACCTGCTTTTCTTATTAATTATTCTCTTTATATTCCCAGTTCCAGCTGGGTGCCTAACATATAATAGTTGTTCAGCAAATAGTTACTGGATTGAACCAGCTCTGAAATTGAAGCATTGGGTCAACAGCAAAGTAGTCACCCCACCATCATTTCTCCCAGAGAAAGGGAGAATAGATGGAAGCCAGCCATCATACCTTCTTTTCTTATTCTAAACTTCCCATCCAGCCCCAGCAATAAAATAATCTTCCTGGACCCTAACAATTTCAAGGATTCTTCAAATCACACTATTTGAAAATAGCTGGGTTGCCCTAATCTAATATGTCCCAGGACCCCAAGGTCACCAAGCTTCTATTAATGAAGTCTAGTTAAGATAAATGATAACAGTTAGTCAACCAACTGCTTATGAGCTCATTGGGCTTTTTAAAATTTACTATCTGCGCTTCATAGAGACACAGGTATTTTGCTTTTGTAGGACATTCAACAGTCAAAGTAGTCTTTTAAAAAGCACAAATCAGACGCTATTATTGCACTGCTTCTAACCTCTAAAGGCTATCTATTGTAAAGAGATGAAATTTTCAACTACTTAGCCAGGCTCACAGGGATCGTGTGCTCTGGTCACTTACTACATCTTTCCCTGACCTTCATGGGGCTCGAGGCACAGTTGTCCTTTTCAGTCCCTCAGATGCAACAAGCTCTACTTCTTGCTCTCCCAGCTTTAGATTGGCTAATCCATCTACCCAGACCAATTTCCCTCTTATCGTTAAGGTCTCGGTTCAAACGCCACCACTACTATCTTGACCAAAGAGACCTGCCTCCTCAGTGCCTCTCCATCCCTTTGTCCAGTCGTATTTCTGTCACTGTACAACATTTATTTACATGTTTACTCTGTCTTCCTCCACCACTGGACATTTGCTTAAGAGCAGGGACTTTGTAATTTTTTGCTTCCAAGGCTTGCAGCGGACACTGGCACGTAGGTGTGTAGGAAATGTGTGTCTAATAAAGAATAAATATGTGAATGAAAAAAAAAACTGTGAAACACTAACACAAGATTATTCTTCTTTCAAAAGAATAATGAAAAATAATTTCATTCAATAAGAGTCATTCTTAGTTACTGATCCATGACTTAGTAGATCCCATTCAATTTAAAATGTCCCCTTTTTTTCTGATACTTTCACAAGTCATTAATTAAGTGTTGCTCACTTTTAAGGCCAATCTGTGAGACATTATTTAACTTGTCTCCTCTAAAGTTCCAGCATTAACTCAGGCGGGGCTTCACCAAGTACTGATCATGTGACCTTGGCCTCTCATTGCCTCCGTTTTCTCATTTGTAACATGGGTATAATAATCGGCTTATTTCATACGCCTATGAGGAGGAAAACTTCGTGTGTGTGTGTGTGTGTGTGTGTGTGTGTCTATATATATGTATTTAAACAGTGTCTTAGAATAGTGTCTGGCAGATGATAAGCATTATAGAAGTATTGACTGCTGCTACTAGTACTGTTATTATGAGAACTAACTGTTGAGAATAATCCTTCATATAGTGGTTTATTCCACTGAAGATAAAGGAAACTCATAGAATGTTAGAAATCAGATTAAACACGGAAAGCCAGTAAAATATACCAGGACAGAAGATGATGAGAGTGTGAAAGGATAGAGGAAAAAAAATGGTTTTTGTTTTTCTTTTTCTTTTTTAAAGAAGGAAAGAGCCTAGAAATAGGAGAAAAACTATTCATTGGCTATACTGACATGGAGATCGCTGGTGACCTTCATAAGTAAAATTTCAGGACAGTGGGCAGAGAGATTACGGTGAGGGAAGTCAGATGGATGTAAATTATAGAGTAGATGGGACGTGAGGAAATGGAAACAATATATGATGATAACAATTTTGAAAAGTTCAGACATGAATTGGCTAAAGAAGATATGCAGGGATTAGAGGAGGAGGGAGGCTTTCGTGTTACACGTATAGTTTTAACATTTTAAGTTGGAGTTACTAGTCTAGAATGAGGTTGAATTTTGGCAAGAATCATTCATAAGGAGTAGATGGGTTGTAGAATATGCAGTGCTGTGAAGTACTTGAGAAGATGAGAGAAAATGAAATGCTATCTGTAGTGCACGTGGCCTTTGAACTTGAACTCCTGTAGTGCAAGGGAATACAAAGATCAATGCAAATGCTAATGAATTAACGGATTTGGCAGTGGACTATTTACTGACTTCTGTGTTGCTAATGAGTTAGGAAGCGCCTCACCAGCTCAGAGTGAAGGAAGTAGAGAGGATGGAGGAAAATTTGAGGAGGGTAGGGAAAGCTTCTAAGAAAATAGTCCTTAAGGAGAATTAGAAAGAACTTACTGTAAGTCAGAGCAATATTTCCAGTCTTGAAAATCCATTTGAAGTTGGTGTTTATTAATTTATTGGAATACCAATTTTCCCTGCCACATGATGTTTCTCCAGCTACCTGGATATAAGTTACACAGAGGCAGAAAAGAATGAGAGATAACAATCGAGGGAAAATACAATTAGTATTTTTTTTTTTACCTTTTTCCACTTCCCCGCTCCAACTCTGGGGAGCCTTCATGGACATGGCTGCCCTCGCAGCCTGCAGCAGCACGCTGTTATCAAAGAATTCAAAGAAATGGAACATAGATTTCCAACTTAATAATTCAGCAAAATCAAAAATTGTATATAATGTTTTCTGTTGGCAAAGATTTTTGCAATATAATTTGGTTCCATCTTTTGACAAGTAATTTGGCAATGTCTAGCAAGATAAAAATGTTAATAGCTTTTTACACATTAATTCTAATTCTGGAAGCTTATGCCGATAAATAATTTATAATCCAGAAAATTATTATATAAAGATGCTCATTGTCATGTCATTTGTAATAACAAAACATTGGAAACACCTTTAATTGTTAAGAATAGGAAAACAGTTTAGGAAATTATATCCACTTAGTAGAAAGTGACACAGTTACTATATTATAATTACAAGATGATGGAGCAAAATAAAATAATGCTTAATAAAGAAAGAATGAAGAAAGCTGACCTAAAATTGTGTCTTCCTTATGACAGTAATTATGTAAACATATCAATGTTTATTAAAGCTTAAAACCAAGATAAAGTTTTAAAAGCTCTGTACCAGTAATGGGGATTTTATGTTCGTTTCAAAATATTTTTTGACACAACTCTTAGAATTTTGTTTTGTCTACTCCTTTTCTTAAGAATTTCTGATTATTACCTCACTTTTCATTTCATAGTTTCAAATAAAGCCAGCAATTTTATCATCAGAGAAGATTAGACTTATTGGACAGTTCATAATTCCAAGTTATTTGGTATAAAAAGACCATATACACTTGTAGGTGCTTTCAAAATAAAATTTCGAGAAGTTTTTTTTTTTTGCTTAGTCTTTCCTAGTATGGAGATGAAGCAAACTACCTAAAATTGCTAGCCATTCTTTTTTCATTTTTCTCATTTTATTGATTTATCTTGCCCTTCACAGAAATGATAAGAAATGAGTCTGCAGTTGCATCTGCCAATTTCTTAAATCCTCTATTATCCACATTATGAAATCATACTAGTATGAATGCTTCCAGTATTTTCAGAACTCTTTAGTTAGTATACTTTAGCATTCTGTATGAAGTATCTTATGTAAGTGTAAAATTTAGACTCAACTTCTGGAAGCTTTTGATTTCTTAGTTCAAAAGTGAGAGATCCTTAGTTCAGCCATATGATTAACAATTACTTGTATAGTAAGAAGCTCCTAAATTATTGTTTTATGGGTACCTGGCAGTTTTCTTGCCATTTCTCAGAAGTTCTCTATTAAACACATTCTCTCTCTTTCTCTCTCTCTATCTCTCTGTCTCTCTCTCTCTGTCTCTCTCTCTCTCTCTCTCTCTGTCTCTCTCTCTCTCTCTCACACACACACACACACACACACACATTGTGATTAAAAGCACAGATTTTGGCATTATGAAATCTAAGGTTCAATTTCCAGTTGTGTAGTTTCTGGGCCACTTCACTTTAGGCAAGTAACCTAATGTCTCTGAACCTTGTTATTTTCATCTGTAAAATAGAAATTACAATTATATCAGACAATCCTCAAAACATCCGTAATGATTTTAGAGTTTCAGAGTCAGGTAAAAGCAGGCACTCAGTAAATGGCTAGTGCTTTTATTACTTTATTATTATTTAGGTCTTGGTTTTCCTTGAGTGTGTGAGTCCCCATAATGAAATGTAATTTCCAGTAGATTGAGTAACACCTGTTTTCACCAAAAATTTTAACTGAGTTCATTACTTTCTGTGCAACCCAGATTAGTTTTCTGCCTCCTTTTCTGTGCCGTATGTAGGTGTTCAGTAGATTTATTTAATAAATGTATGAATGCATGAACGCGTAGATGAATTTTTAAATGCTTCTTTTTGAGAAGGTAGAACAAATGTGACACAGTAGAACAGATAAGAAAATAATCCATGGAAAAAATGGCAAAGTCATGTATGTGTCCAGGGCCAGCCTAAGAGGAATTACTTTTTTTTTTTTTTTTTAGGAAAAATGTGTTGAATAGCTTATTTTAATTATTTTTAAAAGTTAAGTACAGGGACTTCCCTGGCGGTCCAGTGGTTAAGACTTCGCCTTCCAATGCAGGGGGGTGTGGGTTCAATCCCTAGTCGGGGAGCTATGGTCCCACATGCCTCGCAGCCAAAAAACCAGAACATAAAACAGAAGCAGTATTGTAACAAATTCAATGAAGACTTTAACAAATGGTCCACATCCAAAAAAAAAGTTAAGTACAAAACTTTGCTGATGATTTACATATTTAGGACCAATAAAATAATGTGAGATTAGCTGTACTGAAACAGAATGTTGAGCTACATTCACATTAAGTGACATTATATAGTCTGAGTTTATGGAAAACTTCTGAGATGGTGAGTGACCTTTGAGCAGAAAAAGACAGAAGGAGAAATGGCCTTTTCTACATTCTATTGTGCCTCTAAGTAAAATGCTTGGTAATCTAGCTACAAAGCTCTATGTCATTGGCCTTAGGCACGTACTGTGATGTACCTTGTGAAGATCAGATTTTGCCATGGAGAGGATTTGTAAAAGTATCACACATTCCAGTACCGTTGGCAACCACAGCTACCAAAAACTCCAATTTAAATTGATGAGCCTAATATCAGATGATAGTATCATTTCCTTGTGGGTGTTCTGGGAAAAGGTGGGTAGGAAATGTATAAAAGTGAATACTTTATTGACTGAAATAACACTTCATCATTTTGAAAACATAAAATACATTAAAGTTGTTATAGCATCATACATGAATATTTCACTGTATTTTAGACCTTGCCTACAAGCAATGTTTTCTGCCCTTTGAAAGAGAACCATGCTTGTGGTATGCATTAATCATAGAAAAGATTAAACACTGAAAAGAAATTCAGCCTTTAAAGACAATTTGCTTTGATTTATTCAGTGGGTTCTCCTAAAAAGTTAATACCCAGAATTATTGCTTGTTAAATTGGAGTTACAAATTCTTTCAGAGTTACTTAGTATTTTCTTTAATATCAGTATCAAGGAAGGCAAAGCAAATTTACATATTTATTAGGAAATACAGGCACATAATCATAAAACAAGAAAACACAACGTTTTTATAGACTTTATTTTTTAGAAGTGTTTTAATTTTCCAGAAAAATTGAGAAGATAGTATAAAGTGTTTCCATATACACTATACCCATTTCCCTCTGTGACGATCAACTTATATTAGTATGTTACATTGTTACAATCAGTGAACAAATATTGATACATTATTGTTTACTATAGTCCATACATTAGTCCAGTTCCTTAGTTTTTACCTAATGTCCTTTTTCTATTCCAGGATTTCATCCAAAACATCACATTACATTTAGTTGCCATGTTTCCTTAGGCTCCTCTTGGGTTTGATAGCTTCTCAGATTTTCCTTGCATGACCTTGGCAATTTTGAGTAGTTAGGCTTGTGTAGGATGCCCGCTACTAGAATTTGTTTGATGCATGTTTCATTGATAATATTGGGATTATGTGTTTGGGGGAGGAAGACCACAAGAGTAGAAGGGTTATTTTGTCAGATCGCATCAAGTGTACAAAGTATCAATATGCATTATGAATGCTGAGGTCGACCTTGATCACCAGGCTGAGGTAGTGTTTTTCAGGTTTCTCCATTGTAAAATTACTGTTTTCCCTTCTCCATATTGTACTTTTTGGAAGGAAGTCAATATGCTCAGCCCACAACTAAGGAATAGAGAGTTATGCTTACGATGGAGTACTACATAAACTATTTGGAATTCTTTTGCACTGGAGATTTATCTATTCTCCCGCATTTATTTATGTATCCAATTATTTATTTATATCAGAAGAACTCACGGATTTTTATTTTATACTTTGGGTCATAATCTAATTCTACGTTAGTTACTTTGTTCCTCAAATTGCTCTAGTCCTGACCCTTGTGAACTCTTTTCAGTTCAGTGGCTCGTGTGCCACTCTGAGGTATCCCCATCCTATATATATTTTTGGAACTTCCTTACTTTCTGACACTATAAGATGGCCTTGTATATAAATCTTGTATATTTACTGCCCCAGTCCTAGAATCAGCTATTTCTTCAAGGATAACTAGGTCTTTTTAGTGGAGAACAGCATTAGACAGCAGGATCTGGGTGTGGGGTGTGCTAATTGCTGCCCGGATGTCATTGCTTCTAGATCTTCTCAGCTGACAGAGCAAAGAGATAACATGTGTGTACATTCCCCACGTATATGGACATATCTATAAGTATCTCTCTACATAACCATGTGTGTTAAGGTAATATGAAGCAATATTAAGCTAAGCATGAATGTATATTGATGTTTCCAACTTTAATCTGTTACCACATAGATCATCTTAGCCTCATCTCTTGCTTATCTTTAAATTTCAACTGCGGCAAAACACTTGACTTTTAGAAGTATGAAAATCAAATTGTAGCTACTTTGGGAAGCCACATCATCTAGCAGAAGAATTCTTAAAGGGCAAGGTGTATATCATCAAATTTTAATTTACAGTCAGCAGTACTTTGTAACATCCATAGGCCTCCAGACCTCTGCTTCCAAGAAGGTGAAGTAGCCCATTTCTCCCAGGTTCTTCCACTTAAAACTAAAACCCTGAACATAACAACAGACAAACATAGGAAGACACTGAAAGGTGGAAATGAGAAGGCAGACTTAACTAGGGACTTTGGGACTTGAGGAATAACATGGTGATGAGTCCCCTGTGTTTCCTGTTGCTTCCCATACATCCTGGAGAGGGTATTACAGGAACCCCCAATCAATAACCACCAACAGAACAACAGACAAAAAAGCTTCAAAAAAGAAAACACAAAACCCCCGTTCCCCCTAGCCAAGGTATGAGGAAAGGGGTTGTCAAAGACAGAAAACCATTTGGGCAATAATATACACACTACTCGAGCCAAGTGCCAGTGGAATATTGCACCCATCCCCTATGTCCTGTGGTTTCAGTTGGGCCAAGCTACGATTTGATCTTCCACACCACCCCACTCCTGCCCTCCAGAAGAGGCAGCGCTCTGATTCGCCACCAGGGCTGTTTCAGTGTGGTGCAGTGGTGAGCTGAGCCTCCACCCCTTTGCATTAGCAAAGAGACTTTCAAAGGTGGTGCCTGACAGGCTAGTTAACACTGGGCTGCCCTCACACAGTCGTGGGGTCCAATGGTGGGACCTAGCCTCCGTCTCTCCCTGACATCGATAAGAATAGGATGTTACAGGTTGGAGGGAGTAGGCACCCCACTAACCCCCAACACATGGTGTCCGTGAGACCCAATGGGGTGCTGAATCCCCATAACCGTCCTGAGGCAGTAAGACAGAATGAGATGGCACAAGCAGGGCTAGTTGGCAGTTCTCTTCCTCTTACCCTGGTGTCAGTGGGGCCAGCAGGTAGCTGACCCTCTACCCACACCCGGCATCAACAAGAAGGAATGAAGTGGGAGGAAGGACAGCAAACACAGCAAACACTTCACCTCTCCCCTCCCCTGGTGTCAAGAAATCTACGGGGGAGATGAACTTCCACTCCTACTAAAAGGCAACAGAATGATATTAATGTTCCCACTTTTGGGGGGAAGGTGTCAGAAGGGCCAGTAGGATAGCTGAACTTCTACTTGATCTGTCTGCAGTGAGAGAATGTAAGTGCCCACTTTTGCTGGGGTTTTGACAGTAGGGCCCAGTGGAAATCTGTACGTAACCCCCCAGTCCTCATACTCCACCTCCAATAGGATGACTTCCTTCTAAAAAGTAATAATAAAATTAAATGGGATACAGAGTCATATAATAACTCACAATGTTTAGAATCCAATTGAAAAATACTCATGGCACCAAGAAGCAGGAAATCACAGAATAAATGAGAAAAGACAATAGACCTACACCAGCACTGAGATAAAACATCTATTGAAATTATCAGACAGGGGTTTTAAATAAGCTGTCACATAAATGCTTCAATTAGCAATTATGTGTTCCTTGACGGAAATGGGAAAAATAGAAAATGTGAACAAAGAACTAGAAGTTATAAGAATAAAAACAAATGAGAACAGTAGAACTGAAAAATACAACAATCAAAAAACTTTGCTCAAGAGTAGAGTGGAGATTACAAAGCACAGAATCATGAACTTAGAAGAGATCAATACGATGTACCACATGTACAGAGAAAAATAGGCTGAGGGGTAGAGATGGGAGAAAGAACAGGATCTCAAGAACCTGTAAACAGTAACAAAAGCACTAACATTCATATCATCAAGGTTCCAGAATGAAAACAGAGAGCACGTAGGACTGACAAAGTATTCAGAGAAATAATGACTGAAACGTTCCCAATTTTTTAGAAGACATAAGCACACATCCAAGGATCTGAGCAAATCCAAAGAGGAAAAACACAAAGGTATCCTTGTCAAGACGCGTCATAATTAAACTTCTGAAAAGTAGAGACAAAACAAATCTCGAAAGTGGACAGGCAGAAACGATGCATCACTTATTGAGAAACCAATTCCAATGACAGCATATTTCTTGTCTAAAATTATGGAGTCAGAAGCATTGACATAACATTTTTCAAGTAGTAAAAGAAAAGAACTCTCAGCCACAAATTCACACTTTTTATATCCACTTTCTTGTTTGACTTATATTAATGGACTACCAACTCATCTTTCTATATCCGGGCCTGCCATCACACTTCTCCAAAAATCTAGTCACAGTATTTCCAGAGTGATCTTTCTGAAAAAGAAACAAATTTTTCTTATAAAAGTACCTGATTGTGTTATGAAACTTTTCTCTCTTCTAAG